>NC_086154.1:39697275-40322275 GCF_035149785.1 Candoia aspera | reverse complement strand
ATTAATTTATGCGTGTTCTCAAGGCTCTTGTTCTTAACCACTTACTAATCTTGAAGAGGAACTATCCCCTTTGAGCAGGGGTGCTCAATTTGAGTTCAAAGGCTGTCTCAGCTTTGGCATATCATGAGACCCTTTGTGGGGTCTAAGGCCTGTTTTGGGAGGGTTCCAGGAGTTTAAACATTTCCAAAGCAGCCATTTTGTCCATCGACTCCAAAAATGCAAAAAAAGGGGTAGGGCAATCATCCACTCTAGAGACTCTGGGAGGATCATTGATCTCTCCCCAACAAACAAGATCTGCGCGGCTTGGATTTTAAAGTTTATATCTATTTTATCTTTTTACTGATCTATTTATATTGTAATTTATATGTTTTAATTGTGATTTTATTGTAAACCTCCCAGAGTCCCCTTTTTGGGAGAGATGGGCGGTGATAGAAATTTGAAAAAAATAAATAAATAAATATCATTCTATTGTGAATAAGAGTTCAATATGACTGTTGCTTTTGATTTGCTGTCATGCAATCTTTCAAGTTGTTTTCCTCAAGGATATAAGAAGTCCTGCCTATTGATACTTACATTATCATAGAAGTCAGGACTTTGCAGCATGGCAATGTATTATGTGACATAATTTTAGAAACAGCTAAATGTCTTTCACTCTTTATGCAGTGCTATTGGGGAAAAAAGCACAGTGGAGGAAAGGCATCAATTCAGAGGTGAAGGTCCATACTCTGTTTACTTGTGTGTTCCATGACAAAATGTAACTGTTCCTGTGTACAAAAGATTAGCCTTTTATTATCTTAAATATTCAAACCATCATGGTATGTTATTGCCTTTACAGTTTTATTTTTACTTATTTATTTATTTATCAAATTTTTATCACCGCCCATCTCCCCCTACCAGGAGGGACTCTGGATGGAAAGGGATCTCACAATTAAGTTAAGCGGATGGAAAGGAATCTCACAATATCAGCCAAGGGATTTGTGTCACAGTCTTGATGAGACATTAATAGTACCAAAACTATAGTATATTTGGTTCAGGAAACAATTTGTGAAGCTATGCTATATTAGCAAAAATTGGACACAATGGGGGCACGCTCTGGCCTCTGTCATATACCAGGGGATGGTGCTTCCCAGAAGTAACTTCTGGGAAATGATGTGGAAATAGTTTGATACTTCAATCAAATATAGCAGATAGTAACTGTATGCTTTTCATTGAAATTACCTTTATATGTATGTGCAAGCATCTCTGTGTTATGTGTCTTCCTGCATTTAAATTGGTGGAAAATCTTGTCTTGGAAAAGTCCTGCCTCCTGGATTGTGTTCATATTTCAAAAAGATAATAAAACGGATGTTAGATAAATGTAACACTTTCACACCTGGAATAATACATCTTTTCAAGTGTGACGGATTAGAACCATGGAAATGATACAGATTTAAAAGGATTTGTTCTTCCTTTGCTCCCTAGTTCCTTTGTTTTTCCAATGCTGTTTATATAATGGGAAGAGGAGGGGTGCCACAAGATTCAGATCTGGGTTCTGTAGTTTTCAATATTTTTATTAATTATTTGGATGAAGAGATGAAGAGAAGACATAGGTAATTTGCAGATAAAACTAAGTTAGGATAGCTCATGCCCTGGAAAATGGAAATAAAATTCCAAATGTTGTTGAGTTAGAGATAGACAAAGAAATAGGAGGAAATTTAACAGAATCTAATGCAAATTTCTTCATTGAAGAAACAAATCAAATGAAAAGGTATATGATGAGAAACAGCTTACTTGGTAATAGTATCTCAAGAAAGATCATGGTACAGTAGTTGATTACAGATTGAATGTGAGAGTGTGATAAGGGTGCAATAAATGCAAATGCCTTAGGCTTCCAAATCATGGGAATTCCACTTCATTTTGCATTTATTCTGCATTACCACTTTTAGAATTGCTTCATTGGCTACCTGTGCAGCCTCTCTTGCCCACTCGAACCCAGCACTCCCCGTGGTTTACGGAGGAACTGCGGGTTTTGAAGAGGGTGAAGAGACGCCTAGAGCGTCGCTGGAGGAAGACAAAGACTGAATCTGACCGAACACAAGCTAGAGCAGCTATTAAGGCCTACCTTGTGGTGGTAAGAGCGGCAAAACATCAATATTTCTCCGCTCTTATTGCATCCGCAGAATGCTGCCCAACGGCCCTGTTTAAAATTACACGATCGTTATTAGGTGGGGGGGCTCTGTCTCCCACCTACAGGGCCATGCGGAGGAATTTGCTGAGCATCTGCAGGGTAAAATCGCTCAGATTCGGTCCAAGTTGGACTCTAAGCATGGGGCAGAGTCTGCGGAGTTGCTGAGGGAACGTACTTACCCGGTTATCTGGGAACAGTTTGATCCTGTTGGGCCTGAGGAAGTGGACAGGATCCTCCGGATTGTAAACACCACCACGTGTCATCTAGACCCATGCCCTTCCTGGCTTGTAAAAGCAGCCCAGGAGGTGACATGTGGTTGGGTCCAGGCGATGGTTAATACATCTTTGAGGGAGGGAGTGGTTCCGGTTGCCTTTAAAGAGGCACTGGTACACCCCCTCCTCAAAAAGCCATCACTGGACCCTACTGTCCTGGACAACTTTCGTCCAGTCTCCCACCTCCCCTTTTTGGGAAAGGTGGTTGAGAAAGTGGTGGCGTTACAACTTCAGAGGATTCTGGATGAAACGGATTATCTAGACCCCTTTCAGTCAGGTTTCAGGCCGGGATATGGGACAGAGACTGCATTGGTCACGCTTATGGATGATCTCTGGCGGGAGCAGGATGGAGGCAGTGCATCCATCCTCGCTCTCCTTGAACTCTCAGCAGCTTTCGATACCATCGACCATGGTATTCTTCTGGGACAACTCAGGGAGTTGGGGGTGGGCGGCGTGGTTCTGCGCTGGTTCACCTCCTTCCTCCAGGGCTGGTCCCAGTCGGTGGTGATAGGAGATGAGAGATCCGACCCTCGACCCCTGCTTTGCCGGGTGCCGCAGGGTTCGGCTCTCTCTCCTCTCCTATTTAACATCTACATGAAACCGCTGGGTGAGGTCATCCATCACCACGGGATGAGGTACCATCAGTATGCTGATGATACTCAGATATATATCTCCATCCCGGGTGAAGTAAGTGATGCAGTCAATGCCCTTTCTCAGTGCCTGGGGGCTGTGGGGGCCTGGATGGGGAGCAACAGGCTTCAACTGAACCCTGGTAAGATGGAGTGGCTGTGGACTGATGGCTCCTCAGTATCCGGGAAGTTGTCATCTTTAGTTCTTGATGGGGTTGCACTGCCCCATTCAGAACCTGTGCGTAACTTGGGGGTCCTCCTGGACTCACGACTCCTGCTCGAAGAGCAGGTGGCAGTCGTGGCTAGGAGGGCCTTTGCACAACTTCAGGTTGTGCGCCAGTTACGCCCTTTCCTGGATCGAGATGCCCTCCGGACAGTAACTCATGCCCTGGTCATCTCCCATATAGACTACTATAATGCGCTCTACATGGGGCTACCCTTGAAGAGTATCCAGAAGCTTCAGTTGGTCCAAAATGTGGCTGCACGAATAGTGATGAGTGCTCCAAGATCAGCACATGTAACACCTCTACTGCGTGAGCTGCATTGGGTTCCAGTTGCTTCCGGGTCCAATTCAAGGTGTTGGTTATCACCTTTAAAGCCCTACATGGCATGGGGCCAGGCTACCTGAGGGACCGTCTCATCCCTATAACATCAACCCGTCCCACCCGATCATGCAGAGAGGGCATGTTGCGGACCCCGTCTATAAGAGAATTTCATCTTGCTGGGTCCAGGAGGTGGGCCTTCTCTGCAGTGGTGCCCGCCCTGAGGAACCTTTTTCCCCCCCGAGGTGAGGCAGGCCCCTTCACTCCCAACCTTCTGGAGGGGCTTGAAGACCTGGTTGTGCCTCCTTGCCTGGGATGGGAAGGGCAATAGCTCTTCCTGGGGGTGGCTGGTGATGTAGAGTTCTCCCGATGGAATGGAAATCTCCCACTTGGATTTTATATTTATATTTTTATTATTTTAATATTGGTGATTTTATGATGTCAGGTTTTAAGATGAATTTTATTGTAAACCACCCAGAGTCCCCCTTTTAGGGGGAGATGGGCGGTGATAGAAATGTGATTGATTGATTGATTAATTAATTAATTAATTAATAAAATAAAATAAAATAAGCTTCTGGGCCCATTTAAAATGCTGGGCAGGCTTGAATCTGTCTGGTAAAAACATTATGAGAAGGCCTGCTAATAGTCTTCCCCCCCTTCCCCCAAAGTAAGGGCAATGTCAACCAGATGACTGAGCTTTTCTGTTAGGGCCCCCATGGTTTGGAGTTCTCTGCCCTTAGAGGGTTGTGTAGCCCCCTTTTCCACCAAACTTTTATTCAGAGTTGATTGTTTCATTACAGCCATCTTAAGCAGTTTATTTGTGTTACAGGGTTTTTTTTCCTCTTAACAGTTTACTCAGTTATATACAAATTAGTCATGGTCTGCAGATCAGGGCAGGTTACAGAAATTATAAACAAATAAAATACAAATAAATTACAGGAAGGACTAACATATTAACAGTTTACCATGGATCCAATTATCCAGCACGTGGTTGACTGTCTTTTAATGGATGTGTTGAAGCGGTAGCTCCAAAGCGGTCTGTCAGGGCTGCTTTATAGGTAGTCCTCACTTACCGGCCACTCATTCAGCAACCATTTGAAGTTGCGACAACGCTGAACAAGTGGTACTTACAACCAGTTCTCAAAGTTCCAGCTGTCCTGCATCCCTGTGTCACATGATCACGATTCAGGTGCTTGGCAACCAGCATGCATGTAAAACAGTCGCAGCATCCTGCGATCACATCATCACCATTTGCAACTTCCCTGCTGGCTTCCTACATGCAAAGTCAATAGGGAAGCCGGCAGGGAAGGTTGCAAGTAGCTCTGGTAAGTCCCTCCCCCAGGCTCCCTGTGCCCCACACTGCATTGCGCACTTCTACCTTCAGCCCCCCTGTGCTCACACGTACCTGCACCCTCCTTCCCTCAGCAATTGTGCCACAGCACCCTCTTCCCCCAACTTGCATGTGGCCTGTGTCGGGGCTCCCAGGGCCTCACCCACTACCCTGCAGCACCCCCACACTCTTTACCTGGAACTCCCACCGCTTCCCACTTAACAACCCACACACCTTGGGATTACAATGGCAATCGGGACTCTATGGATTGTCTCGTCATGTGACATCATGCTTTGCGACTGCATTGCTTAGCAACGGCAATCCCAGTCCCAATTGCCACCGTAACCCAAGGACTACCTGTAATTTGAATTTCTGAACTGAGCAGAGGGATGATTAAGTAATCTCAAAGGCTCTGTCCATTTCTATGATTCTGGTCAGTAAAATGGAAAACTGAGTGCTGTTAGCTTCATTGAGTGTCATTTTATAAGGAAAGACAAGATATGCATAAAATAAATATTTTGCTTTGTTTCCTTCAGCTGTGTAAGGACACTTGATCTGATCCATCCCTAAGCTGAACCAGAGAATTATTTACAGTATAAGAGAAAACAGGAATTTCTGAGCAGAACAGCCACATGTCAAACTCTGTCAGCATCTAGTACTCCTCTAAAAAAGAAGGAATGGCCCAGTATAGGAAACAAGATAAAGCTTGATTATACTCTGTGTACATATACCCAAAATACTTCTAGTGTTTAATCAATTGCATTACTGCCTCTGCCCCATCACCCACCACAATTCCCTTTTAAAAAAATAACAAACTAAGTGTTTCTGTAATAACACTGTTCCATTCTGCAAAATTGTCATACACCAGCCAAATACTGGCTTACTTTGTGGGGCTGGCAAAGAAACTCAGAGGAATCTATTAAAAAACAACAAAACTTAGTTTGAAATAGTATAGAATCCTGTCCTTGTTCCTACCTTTTATTTTGGAGTAGACATGCTGCTACCCAGTCACAGTTTACATACAAATCTGGATTTCTGAATTGTATTTTAGGAGGCAGCAATTACTTCTCACTAGGGGAGATTTAAAAAGCAACAGAAGTTCTTCTTCAGACTCAGTGTGTGTATCAGTTATTTGTAGGAATGCTCGCTCATTGGGTAAAAACAGTGAAAAGCAGGAACAGGCCTTTCATACAAAATGGATTTTATTTTGTAGCATCCAGAAGGAAAAGAAATCAAATATTTAATGAAAGCTGGCAATCTAGGCATAATACTTTGGGAGGGAGGCAAGTCCCCTCCCCATTTTCAATGCCCACAAGTGGAGGGTGTTCCCAATCTTTTATACTGCTAGTTTGGAAATGCATATTCATTCTTTTGTCATGTGCTGATACTGGTTATTAGTCTTAGTGCTTCCTATTAGTCTTTGTGACAGACAATTAAGTCTTCGTGCTTCCTGTGGCAAACAATAGTCACAGTAGTGCTGGAAGAAGCAAATCACATTCTTTTATGCCTTTATATAAATCTGAACAATAGATTGAACCATAAGAGGACTGTAGATTGCTCCTGTGTATGTATGACTCTTTCTTGTCAGCAGTAGAGCAACTTGCCTAGCTATGTTGAGTCTGTAAAGCTTTTGCTGTTACTGGATGTCGTTTGGGATTCTGAAAAGTTGATGTCTATTTCCTAACTGGTGAAGTCTGAATGTAGTTTAGTGTAAATTTTTGGAGTGATTACTACAAGTGAAAGGATTACATTTTCTTGACATTAAAAGTGAGGATGCTGCACTGCTGTTTGTCACATTCTTACATACAGTAATTGAATGTACAACCACTGAATAAGTACAATAGACCAAGAAAGAGAGAAGACAAAGTCTTGCTTGAAATGTTCTTTAGGCTAGCTCTGAGAAGTGGTATTTGCTGTTGACAAAACATGCAGCATCATTAGAATGGCATAATGTTATCATATCAAGAAATCAGTTCTAAAACTTTGTTATATGTTGTGTTTTATTTTACTTCTGTCATTTACAATCATGTGAAAAAGTAAGTACACCTCATGTAAAGTTTTTTTCTTTTTTTAACATAAGTGGAATATCAATATTTTATCATTTAAAAGTATATGAAGGTAATTGAACAAAAAACTATGAAAAATTGACTTTCCAATCATTTATTCAACAAAAAATTAACAAATATGCCATTTCTTCTGAGGAAAAGGTCAGTCCACCCTTAGCTCTAATACCTGGTGTTGCCCCTTTTGGCAGAAACAACCTTAAGTAGGCATTTCTTACAACTGTCTACCAGTCTCTGATATGTACTGGGATGATTTTTTTCCTACTCCATACAGATTTTTTTTTTTTCATTTGTGCGACGTTTAAGGGATTTCTTGCATGCACAGCCCATTTCAAATCACCTCACAGCATCTGATGAGATTTAGATCGGAGCTTTGACTTGGCCATTTCAGAACCCTCCATTTCTTTTCTTTTTTTTCAGCCATGCCTTGATGGATTTACTGGAATGTTTAGGGTCATTGTCATGTTGCAAGGTCCACTTTCAGCTGAGCTTCAATCTTCTGACAGATTATCCCACGTTATCCTCAAGCACCCTCTGGTACAATGAAGAATTCATAGTGGATTCTGTGATGGGAGCTGCCCAGGCCTGATGCAGCAGAGCAGCCCCAAACCATAACATTTTTTACCACCATGCTTTTCAGTTGGTATCAGATTTTTCTGGTGAAATGCTGTCTTTGATTTTCGCCAAGCATGTCTTCTGGTACTGTGGTAAAACAACTCTATCTTGTCCTTGTCTAGGTATTCATGAGCAAACTTTAATCTTGCCCAGATATTCTTTCTGGACAACAAATGTTTCCCCTGGCACACCTCCTATATAGATTTAACTTGTGCAGCTTCTTTCTAATGGTAGACTTATGCACCTTGTTACTAGTAGTGGCGAGAACTACCGGTAGGTCATGTAATGAAATTATTTTCTTAGAGACTTCTTTCAACATCTTGTGTTCTGTGTTGGGCTGAACTTGCTGGGAGGCCTGGCCTGGGCAAATTGGCAGTTGTTTGAAAACTTCTCCACTAGTAGATGATCTTCTGGACAATGGAATGATTGATATACAATTGTTTGGCAATCCTTTTAAATCCCTTCCCAGACTCACAGGCATCTATAACATTCTTTCTGAAGGCCTCAGAGAGTTCTTTCGATCTAGGTATAGTGATATCACACACTTCAACAAAAAGAGCAAATCAAATTAAATGTCTGAGGTTTCAATAAGACACGTTCCTCCCAGATCCCCCCTAAGAACTTTCTAATCATTTGCACCTGATCTAATGCACCTGATTCTAATTTTAGCTATTTGATGCAGTAATCAGTGCAAGGGTGTATTTACTTTTTCCACATGTGAAATTTGCATTTATGTTTATTTAAATTACACAGTGTACTACAAAATGTAAATGGTGCATGATATTTGTTATATCCCCTTTATCAATATAGTTGAAATGAAATGAAGCTCAAATGTTGAAACATGTTGAAAAATTTAAAAATTCCAGTAAGGTGTAGTTGTTTTTTCAGTATGACTGTATTTCTGAACATCCAATTATTGACTTAGTAATAAAAGACAAATCTACCTCCTTCATTTAAAAATTCTTCTATTGAAGAAATGTAATGCACACTTTGATTCAGAGTTTTAATATGAACACCTTAATGTCACGATCAGTCTGTCATGGCCAGTTATTGCTTCCCCCCCCCCTTTCCTGTTATTCTGTATAAATAATTGGTTAATATCAGTGAAGAAATCTGAACAGCAGCTTTACTCTGACTGTGAAACCCTGTTCTCTTACTGCCAGGAACATTCAACTGCAAGTGATTACTCCTGAGATAATAAAACTGTTTTAATCTATATGCAGAGTTTTCAGATTAACTGTCTTTGTACTTGCCTTTGGGAAGCTGTTTGAAGTGAGGTTGTGTTTAACACTGCTGCAGCAACAGAAACTTTTACAATGCTATTTCCGGAAAGATATTTAGAACTACAATAAATAGTGACTTTTCGTGTTTTTATTTATTTATTTATTTTATTATTATTTATTTATTTATCAAATTTGTCAGCGCCCATCTCCTCTGACCGGAGGGACTCTGGGCGGTTTACAACGCAGAATAAATATACAATAAAAACTCAAATAAATACACGGTAAAATTCCAATAAAATCCCATTAAAACCAAAACCATTTCCTAACTACCCCAGCTCGTAAAATCCAGATGGCATTGGATATATATTTAAAATCCAAATATATATATATATTAAAGTTTTACAAGAAATTGCCTTATGTCTTCATTATAGAGCTATATATGTACAATCATTTCTTTAATACATACTATACACACACACACAAAGAATGTGTGTGTGTATGTGTATAAATATAGTGTCTGGGATGTTAACTGAGTTAGTCCCTCTTTGCCAGTGGCTAGGATGTATTTTGCTATAGAATCAGGTGTGCTTAAAGATGGACTTATTTTAAATGTCCTGTGTTCATATAATTGGAATTGGGGGCGGGGGCATACCTCCAATATGTAGACTGTTTGCCACCAGCCTTACACACCTCTGCCACTGATCTTCTAAAATCGTATTGCTTAAAAGGAGAGTTAGAAGGTGAAGGAGAAAATACCCTGCCTTCTGTATCCTCATTTTTTGCTGCTGCAAGAAGATACAGCGTTCTCTCTCATGCAAGCTGTTTTATTAGCAGTTCCACTATAGTTTGGCTATTTGGCCATATCAGTTTAATGCATATCTCTAAATTAGGGAGTACATTTCAAATTTGAAATGTTTAGAATTCAAAACACCCCCGATTTTAATTCAAAACCATTGTTTCAGGTTTGAAATTCTGAGTTCAGAACTGCCCTATCAAGTTCAAAATGTGTTATTACACGCCTAGAGTCTTTTGATTTGGGTGGGTAACATAAAAATAAATAAATTGATGTTTGAAAGTAGGCCATTTCAGACACAGATCCCTTCCAGAATGGTTGGACCAACTTGCTATGAACTCATAACTATTCCTTCAAGTGCAAGAGGGACATTTTGAATTTTAGAAAAGGATTTTGTTTTTTTCTGTTACTATAAACCTTCAAACTATAAATATAGATATGGTCTTGAAGAAGTGGACTTTGGCAGAATGGCCATCTAATTCAAATTCTCATCTATTTGGAAGATGGGATACATCTGACATAAAAGCACAAACACTCCAATAATCAGAAGACCTAGAGTAAGATGTCACCATCTGCTGTATTCAAAATTCAGGCAATCACATTTAACCTCATAGAAGTTGCCACACTGGAAGAAATTTGAGCTGTCAGATTGGGCTTTTGAAATGAACATCTAAACAACAATTAGAATGTTGCTGAAATATATTAGAAATAGATTGTTCTTACTGAGTTGTAGTCTTCTCTTCCTATCCTCCTTGAGTTGGCAGAAAACAATACCAGCATGAAATTTGTAATCCCCATTGTTGATTCTCATCCTGCATCTATTATCTCTATTCCCAGTCACTACAGTTTTTTGACTTCCCTCAAAGGTAATGGCTGAGAAAGCTTAACAGATTTTATGTTTCTTGAAGCTGCCCTTGGACTATGTTGGAAAAAGGGGGAAAACACTACTATATGTCCCCATATAGCTGAGGACAGCTTAAGCCTCCCTTACTCATGGGCTGGGAACAAGAATACCTATGAATAATAACCACTCAACCCCCCCACCCTAAATATAATGAAGTAATCTGTTCTCTTCAATAATGTTGAAGTGTGGTGTATAACAACTGCTTATAAAGTATTAAAAGAAATCTATGTTTTCTGAGATAAAGAGCTTTGTATGAAAAAAATCATATTGTTCGTATTGCCTATGACACAATAACATGGCATCACTGCTGTGGTGTTGGTTTATTTGTGAATCACTTTTTTGTGTATGGTTGTTATATTCTGCTGTTATAAATTTCTTCTAAAGCAAGAAGCAATGCTTCCCTTGCTCTGGTCCCTGTACATGGCCTCACAAGTTAGCCTCACAGAGTTCCCCCACTCTCCAGAACAGATTTGCAGAGAACACTACGTATGATTCACTGGTGACTACCATATTATTAGCGGATGGACACAACTGGGTACAATCCAAAGTGTTTTGTAGAAATTAGGGTATCCACCATAATTTTTAATTTAAATTCTTTATGACTTTCACCCCCATTTAGATCAACATTGCTTGCAGTTGTTTAATACTGCATCTGATATATGACAGAGCACTGCTATAATTCTGTTAAAATAGTATTTTGCTACAGAAAAGTTATCAAACTAAAAATACTTACATTTTATTCCTCTATAGCTGTATTCTAGATGACAGTATCAATTAAAATAGCCCAGTTAAAAACAATTGGAAAATAATATAGGATCGTGCTCCAAGCAGTTAAAGTAGTAAATATGAAACTGAAGACTTCTTTTAAGTAAAAACAGTGTTTTGTTTACAGTCAAATATATCAAAAGTGATTTTGGCAAATTTATTTCTGGAAGCTGGCTCCCTGCTGCAAGAGCCCATGAGAGCACTGTGTTTGGGACTGTAGCTACTTCTGCCTCCAAAAAACCTAGCAAAAGGTCTCATCTCCAGTCTTAATGGTTCAAAAGGCTTGTATTAATACTGTTAATGGTTTATAAACAACCATCTAATCAGGAATGTATCTTTTAATATATCTGCATTGGAAATCATAATGCCTCAATTTCTGTGCAGTGCCTTTATTTATTAAACAGTTGTCCCATTTTTGTGATCGAGGCAATAGATTCCTATCTTCAGAGGATAATGCAAGTTGTTACTACACATTTTGGCATAGTGTGCCACACACATAGGAGCAGAGTCAGTGTTTTAAAAAGGCACTTAATGATAATCATTTTGGAAAGAACAGAGTTTAGAGCTATTGTGCATAAATAGCTTTTAACTAATACAAGTCCTTGTTGTTTTCCATTAATATAAAACATTTTCTCAAGATTGCAATACTGTGTTCTGTAATTTGGGAGCATATTTTTCCCTCTCCTCTATGCTTATTATTTTGTATGCATTTTGTAAAATTAAAATTATATTTTGCACCACTATTCCAGTGTATGTTCCTGCACAGTAGTTATACTTCTAGGCTATTTTACAGGCTTTCTTTACCAAAAAAAAAATTAAGTTGGAAGATTTTATGTGTTTTTGTCTCTCCGTAAGCCTGGTAACTGACATAATTTTAAATTAAATTATTGTTCAGGCATAATTTTCCTTATAGATTAGAAATTTCTTGTTTAGTTAACATGATATCACTCTTTATCAAAACAGAAATACTTTCTTAGCACAGAGTCAGTCCTGGACCACACAGCTAGATCTGGCAAATTGGCTAAGGCTACTGCAGAAACCCCATCAGAACTGATATGATGGAGTAAGAATTTCATTTGACGATTGCTATTTGCCAATAATAGTGTGTGTGGATATATGTATTTAAGTTATTTATAGAGCGTCCCATTTCACAGCAGTGACTCTGGGTGACATACAAAGATTAAAAATTAAAACCATCATAACAATATATAATCCATGACGCCACGGTTAAAACAGTAACCCCCAAATAAAAAAAACAGGACAGGTGCTTCCACAGAGAAGGCACAACTCAGGGGTCCAACAAGATGGCATTGTTTGACTGAAGGAACCCTGAGCATGGCTCTCTGCTAAACCTGGTGGGCAGAAACAGTGGGGGACGGGGGGGTTATGCAAATAGCCTGGTCCTATGCCATGTAGGGCTTCATAGGTGGTAACCAGCACTTTGAATTGTTGCTGGAAGCCTGCTGTAGGTAGTGCAGCTTGTGGAGCAGCAGTGTTACATGAGCATATTGAGAGATGTCAAAAACTGCCCTCGCCACTGTATTCTGGACCAGCTGCAACATCTGAATGCTCTTCAAGGGCAGCCCAGTGCAAAGCACATTACAGTAATCCGAGCAGGAGGTGACTAAGGCATGAGTCACCATGAGCAAGGCCTCCAAGTCCAGGAATGGGTGCAGTTGTTGCACAAGACAAACCTGTGCAAAGGCCCCCTTAGCCATAGCTGCCACCTGCTCTTTAGCCATGAGGAGCTGTGAGTCCAAGAGGACCTCCAAATTGTGCGCCAACTCTGATTGGAGAAGTACACTCCCAAGCAGAATTAAAGATTGAAAATCTCCAGAACCAGGGTACCTTAAAACCCTACTTTCTGTTGAACAGGAGTCCTATCCTTAGCCAGAACGCAGCTCTAAGCAGATTCATCTTGCTCCAGTTAGCTTTGAAGAACTTGATAATGTGTTTGCAGCACAAGTTGGCTTTTTCAGTTGTGTGCATAGAATGTCTGTGCTAAATTCTTCTTTGTTCCGTTGTATTCGGTACCCCTTTACCGGTGTTAGTTTGCATCATTGTTTTTTCAACTTTATTGTGTAATTGCATGAAATATTTTGTATATATTCAAGTTATTGCACTCGTTCATGCAAAAGGCACCTCTCAGGAGATACTGTTTTGCTTCTATCAAAGCCTCCATGGAATTAGACTGGTACTGTCTTGAGTTCTTAAACATAGTTTGTGCTTAATTGTACTTTACAATTTTGTCCTATTTTTGTTGTTGAGAGAGTGACTGGCTTACTTTGGAAGGGATAAGTGGATTTATGTTTTAATAGCTTGTCAATATGATTTTTGTTTTCATTTATCAGATTGCAATTTACAGTAAGGGCTAGTCTTTCAGAGAATTAAAAGGATTCTCAGCTTCTCATTACTGTGTTTTCCTGAAATACTAATAAAAGAGAATTTATACAGAATTGAGATTATTGTTGTTTTGATACATCAAAAGCTGTAGTTTACAGCTTGCTGTATGTGCACAGTTTGGCATGTATTAAATTGTTCCTACAGTTCAGAATCTCATTAATCATATAATTTGGTATCCAGAGGAGGCTTCCTCTTGCAGTCACAAAATGGTATCTTGGTTTTATTGATAAGTAGCTGGAGTTTTGTTGATAACGCGGTGGCGCTGCGGGTTAAACCGCTGAGCTGTCGATCGGAAGGTCGGCGGTTCGAAACCGCGCAGCGGGGTGAGCTCCCGTTGTTAATCCCAGCTCCTGCTCACCTAGCAGTTCGAAAACATGCAAATGTGAGTAGATCAATAGGTACCGCTTCGGCGGGAAGGTAACGGCGTTCCGAGTCGTCATGCTGGCCACATGACCCGGAAGTGTCTATGACAACGCCGGCTCCAAGGCTTAGAAACGGAGATGAGCACCGCCCCCTAGAGTCGGATTCGACTGGACTTTACGTCAAGGGAAACCTTTACCTTTACCTAGCTGGAGTTTTGTTGATAGTGTATACTAGTCCTCAGAACTTAATGGAAAAATATTAGGTAATGCTTCAATTGATTTGCAGAATTGCAATATTGCTCAGCTGTTTGTCTCTCTCCATTCCCACCACAGTTCCTATTTATTGCAATTCTGCTTCTTCTGGCCTTCACCACTCATCTTCCATTCTTCTCTTTTGCTATGAAACCAAGACAAAAGGCTTCCTAAAACTCCAGTGTTCATAATTCAGAGTCTAACTCGAGAATTTGACATGAGAAATAGACTGCTCCCTTTTTTTGTAAAAGCAACATAAATGCATTTTAGGATTTAAACAAATATTGTCTGTAACAATGAAAAACTGGTGAGACAGAAACAAACCCTTTAGGACTAGGGATGTTTGGCAACCATGCTCTAGAGGGTGATCACTGCCTCTATCAGCTCCTCCTCTTGAGCAGTTCCTGTTGATGAGATTGCTTCTTCAGAAAATAATGCACTTTGAAATATTGGCTTGGATTTTTAATGCAACTCAGTAACATGTCTGAGTGGTGATATAAACACAAAAATGCCAAGGACTGGATAGAATAGAGCTGCCTTTAAAAGCCATGCAGACAAAGCCTTCAAAGAGGAAGGTGAGTTGGAAAAATCTAATCAAACAGTAAAAAGTCAGGTGGCTTTCCATGCCCTATTATGTCGTTTTAATGCTGCTTTTAAGAGTAAAGAACTGTTGCTATATTATCTTTTGTTTGTTTGTTTTCATTTTCCTAAATAAGAAGTGTACCTGCTGACATTCCCAACCAAAAGACCATGTTCCTAGTGAACTTTCTTCTCAAGACCTGAAAAATCTATATGTGACCTCCTACACTTACAGATAATATTATGAATCGGAACCACTGCTAGGAGTAAATGGATAGTGTTGGGAGCAACACAATCCTGATTTGAATATGTAGAAAATGAAAATGTAAGCTAAAAGAGCATGTGAACAATTGCTGATCTCCTTAAACATTCATTATATTGATTTTATATACTTTGCACAGGCTAACAGAATCATTCAGCAGCATGCAATAATACAATTTCTAATTAATATAGATGCTTCTGAGGGAATATTGGAGGAGTGGGTGGGAACAACTAGTTAACTTTTAAAATATTTATTTGTGTGTTTATTTATTAGTTTTACTGGGTTGAAAACTACAGTGTACTGAACCCCAATTCATAGAGCTTGGAGTTGTCCTTACTGATTACTAGCAGCTCTGCAGTGGTTTAGGCAGGAGTGCTTCTCAGCCCTCTTCTGGAGTAGACCTGGGACATTTGCATTGAAGACACATAATTGTGTTATGGCCTTATATCCTCAAACCCATAATGCAGTTATGTATCAGAATAAAACTTATGTGAATAACCTCTGTATGCTCCTGCCTTGGTTTGCAGTCTATGGGAGTACAGTTCTCTTTTGACAGGGCAACTGGAATTGGGGTAGTTCGAAAATGAATATTGGCAGCTATTTGACTTGCATTTATGCTTCTTTTCTGCTTACCAAAAAAAATGCTGGTCAGTAAAAGATAAAGTGCTAAAGCTCTAAAACAGATCCCAGATCTGTTATCTCCAATTATTGTTTCTGGCTTCCTTTTTCTGAAATTTCTTGCTGAAATATTACAGAAGGCACAATACTACCATTTTCATTGATGGAATAGTTTCATTTCCTATAAGTGTATGAAGTTGGTAAAATAAGAAAAAGGCTTGTTATATAAGTGTTATATTAATGAATAATTAATATTAACTGATAAATACAGTATTGCCTTTCTCAGGTACAGTTTCATCTCTTTTCCTGCTACTTCATACCCTACTGCTTGTGAGTTGTTTTTTCTTCAGGGATTAGGGTGCCTTTGGAAAGAGATACGTCTTGCATTAGATTAACACTTGGCCAAAAGCTCTACAGGTTGTCCTCGCTTAACAACCACAATTGGGACCGGAATTTTGGTCACTAAGAAAAGTAGCCATTAAGCAAATCCAACCTGATTTTACAACCATTTTGCAGAGGTCGTTAAGCAAATCACTGCAGTCGTTAAGTGAATCATGGTTATGCTAGCCATGTGGTCGTTAAGTGAATCAAGCAGTTCCCCATTGATTTTGCTCGCCAGAAGCTGGCTGGGAAGAAATGGTGATCACATGACCGCGGGATGCTACAATGGTCATAAATGTGAACCAGTTGTCAAGCACCCGAATTGTGATTGTGTGACCGTGGGGATGCTGTGATGGTTGTAAGTGCGAGAACCAGTCGTAAGTCAGGTTTTAGCACTGTTTTAAGTCTGAACCATCACTAAATGAATGGTCATTAAGCAAGGGCTACCTGTAGTTATTCTAGAATATTTTAGCAAAGTTTCCCAAATGAAATCTTTTTCCAGCTGCTGCCTTGTGCAGTCTATCCATTCTTCTAGAATATTACATTATTCACTGAGTGTGTTCATATTTAATTCCTAACATACTGTATATTTAAACAATAATGTAATTTCTGCTTTAGTTATTACTTATCCCTAAGATGACCTCCCCACTGGCAGATTTTCTAGAGAGATGTGAGAACTAGGATATGTGTTCAAGGGTGTTAGTCGTGTTATTTTCTTGGAGTGAAATGAATGTATTGCTATTACTGGAAGCCTTGCTAATTGATTAGACTCATGTTCATTAGAATGTGATGCTTTTTTATAGCCTGGGTTTTAAGTGTTAGCCTGAGAGCCATAGGTGACAACTTCATATTGGTGAGTATATGAAATCCCACACAGGTGATTGAGTGGCTAGTGGAAGAAGGATGGAGCACTTCATTCTTCTTCTCTGGATAGAAGAGAAATGAAATACTTTGTAATGCACTGGCTTGGTTTGGTATAAATAAACAGCTGCTAGGATACTTTATGCCTCCCACTGGAAATCACATTCAGTTCCTTCATTAGAGGACTGGCAGATTAAGCTCTGAGAATATGCATCAGTGTCAAAAATCACATCTAAAAAATAAGTCTAATACCAATGTTAACTTAATTTGGAAACCATTTATGGACTATAATTCTGCACATAGAGTTCTGCCACATCCAAAATTTGGGTTTCTCTTAACATGAGGTCTTAAAACATCAGGTTCTGCCTGATTGCTCATAAAGGTAAGGATGGACTGCTTTCAATTAGTTAGGAATTCTTTGTCATTCTTATTATTTTGCCAGATGTGAAAAAAGGTGAAAGGTCCCCTGTGCAAGCACCGAGTCATGTCTGACCCTTTGGGGGGATGCCGCTTTTGCAACGTTTTCTTGGCAGACTATAGAGCGGGGTGGTTTGCCATTGCCTTCCCCAGTCATCACCTTCCCCAGCAAGCTGGGTACTCATTTTACCAACCTCATAAAGGTGGAAGGCTGAGTCGACCTGAGCTGGCTACCTGAGAATCCAGCTTCCACTGGGATTGAACTTGGGTTGTGGGGAGAGTTTTTGGCTGCAGTACTGCCGCCTACCACTCTGCTCACACGAGGCCTTTTATTTTGCCAGATAATTCTTATTATTTTGGCTGTTTTTTGTTAATTTCTGACTTGATTCTAATAATAGTTTCTAAAGTTCCACACTGATAAATGATTATATATTGTTTGAATTTAATGTTAATAGTTGAATAAGAGAGGGATGCTTTTCCTTTTTCTTTAACATTTTGAAAATTCTTGTCTAATGTTTATAGTTTGTACATAACTTTTTTCTCTTCTCTGTTTTCATTCTTAAGTAACTTTAAAAATAAAATTGTTGAAGAGAAAACAGAAGAGAAGTTAAAAGAGGATTGCCTGATTTTAGAAATGCAGTTCACTGTCTCTTTTCTGCCAGACTCAGCAGACTTAAATCATTTTGCAGGCTATTAATTTTCAGCAGGCTGAGTTACATGATTGCTTAATTATTTCATATCTATTTCTTTGGCAAAAGTGAGGGTGTAGCAGCAGTGGCATCCCTCCCTCATGCTCACAAATGTCAGTTATAAAAATATTTGACACTTGGGTGGACTGCTCTCCTCCTTTGTCTTGCACTACACATAGTTCTCAACTTATGACCATTTGTTTAGTGACCGCTCGAAGTTAGGACAGCGCTGGGAAAAGTGACCTATGACCGGTCCTCACACTTAGGACTGTCACCGCATCCCTGCGGTCACATGATCAAAAGTCAGGTGCTGTCATGAGTAAGGATGGCGAGCAGGGGGCTCCCATCCAGGCTGTAAAGCGCATGCGTAGTACTGAGGAATTAGGTAGCCATTCAAAGAGACACAGATCGGGCCCGCCTTAGTCTTTGGGTTTTATATGTCTGGGTTTTTCCCACGCTTCTTCAGTTTGTTAGGATTTTCTGTTATGTAGCAGTAATAAAACACTAGAGACCTATTCCTTGTCTCAGCGTGGTTCCTGGCTGTTAGGACATCAATCCTAACAAACTCCTACTCCCATCGAAAGAGGGAGGAACAGAGAATTTAAAGGGGAGACATTTGGAAATGTCTTCAGAAAACCAAGAAATTCGGCTCGCCATCCAACAATTGGCAGCAGCCCTGCAACAACACCAACAACAGGTAGATCTACAGGTCAACACATTACAAGCTGCCATGCTACAGCAGTTACAACAACCGGCTCTGATTAACCCACAACCGGCACCAGCAGCAGCAGCTCCGCCAGCAGTCTTGAGATCCCAGGGCAGTCTACCAGAGAAGTTTGGAGGAGAAGCAGGACAGTTGAGAACCTTTCTCACACAGTGCACAATGTTTTTCGACAGCAGACCGGCAGAGTTTCCCACAGACAGAACCAGAGTCACCTTCATCCTAAGTCTGCTAAAGGGACCAGCAGCCAAATGAGCTATTCCCATGGTGGAGAACAACGACCCGATTCTCAATGACTACCAGAACCTTTTGGCAGGGTTCCGAGCACACTTTGACGACCCGATCAGAGAGGTCACTGCCAGCCGGGAAATTCGGAAGCTCAAGCAAGGTAACAAGAGGGTGGGAATCTACATTGCTGATTTCAAGTTGTTAGCAGGAGATCTGGACTGGAATGAGAGTGCATCAAAAGACCAATTCAAACAGGGGCTAGATGAAGAAATTAAGAATGAATTGGTGCGCCAGGGAACACCAACTAACCTAGAAGCCTTATATCAGTTGTCTGTGGTCATAGATGCCAGGCTAGAAGAGCTCAGACAGATGCAGCCGGGGAGAAACAGGGCCCTCAGAGCGCTTCCAGGATTTCCAGCTCTCTCCGTAGCATCCACTCACTCAGGACCAGAGGAGCCAATGCAGATCGGGGCGAGCAGGAGGCTTATTTCCGAGGCTGAGAGGCAGAGAAGGAGAGAGAGAGCCCTCTGTTTTTACTGCGGAGCCCAGGGGCACATGGTGAGAGCTTGCCCAGCAAGAAGCCAAGCAACTTCAGTAAGACTCCCAGGGCAAGCAGCTGAAACAAGAGCCATCTCCGCCTCTGCTTCCAACCAGGGAAACTCCGTTGGTCTCCCTCCACAGAGCTCAGCAGGGAGACCATCAATCAATTAAGGAGGGCTCATTCCGAGGATTCCAGGCAATCCTTTTACTACTTACCAGTAATAATGCACGTCAACCCAGAGCACCAGGTCAAGCTAGAGGCCCTCGTGGATTCCGGAGCTTCAACCAATTTTATTGATGTGCAGACCGTACAAGACTTCAACATTCCGACCATAGAATTGCCATGTCCCATAGAAGTGGAGACCATTGACGGCCAGCCCCTCAAGGCAGGGCCGATTAGAAGGTTCACAGAACCAGTGCAACTGACAACGGGGGACCACACTGAGTGGATCCAGCCTTATGTTACTGCATCGCTTAATGTGCCTGTAATCCTAGGCACGCCTTGGCTGAGGATCCACAACCCATTGCTGAACTGGACTACGGGAGCAATCTCCTTCCCAGCTAAGGAATGCCAGCACCACAAGATTCAAGCCGCTCTCCGCTCTCCAGCAACCAACGGAGGCAGGGGGGGTCCAGTTGCCAGCCAAGTATGCAGATTTTGCAGATGTTTTCAGCGAACAAGAGGCCACAGCACTACTCCCCCATAGGGACTGTGATTGCACCATTGAGTTGATACCAGGAGCCAGGATTCCAGCAAGGAAACAATATCCCATGTCTCCCAAAGAACTAGCCACCTTAAAGGATTACTTGGACTCTAATCTCCAAAAGGGGTTCATCCGACCATCTACTTCCCCAGCGTCTGCTCCTACATTCTTCGTACCAAAGAAGCCTGACCCGTTGGCACCTGCAAACCAGGAGGCACCCATGAGAGTGGTGCATGATTTCAGTTTTTTAAATAAACTCACAAAAAAAGAAACTTACTCACTGCCTCTAATATCTGATCTGCTGGATCGCTTACAGAAAACACGCATTTTTACCAGGTTGGATCTCAGGAATGCGTACAATCTGATCCGGATGAAGGAGGGGCACGAATATCTAACTGCCTTCAATACCAGGTTTGGTAAATTTGAGTACCTTGTTTTGCCCTTTGGCTTGTCTAATGCAGGAGCCATATTTTCCCGATTTATGAATCAAATTTTCTCTGATTTACTAGATAAGTATCTGGTCATTTATCTAGATGACATATTAATTTTCTCTGAGGATGCTACAACTCATGTAAGCCATGTACGTAATGTCTTACAAAGACTCAGAGAGAACAAGCTATTCGCCAAGCTAGAGAAGTGTGCCTTTGATTTAACTGAATTACATTTCCTGGGCTATAAGGTATCAACAGAAGGCATATCCATGGATCCTTCTAAGGTCCAGGCAATTCTCTCTTGGCCACCTCCCCGAAATGTTAAAGAAGTACAAAGATATCTAGGATTTTGCAGTTTCTACAGGCGGTTCATAAAAAACTTTAGTGACCGGGCTAGACCCCTCACACAGCTTTTGAAGAAAGGATCAAAATTCATTTGGGGGGAGAGAGAGCAAGCAGCCTTCCAAGAATTTAAGCAACGCTTTGCATCCCAGCCGCTGTTAAGACACCCTGATCCCACGAAGCAATTCATAATGCATTCAGATGCTTCCGATACTGCCATTGGGGCGGTGTTATTGCAATATACAAACAAAGCCGAGAATACATTGCTTCCGTGCACCTTTTTTTCACGCATGCTCTCACCAGCAGAGAGAAACTATGATGTTTTTAACAAGGAGTTGCTGGCAATTAAAGCAGCATTCCAAGAGTGGAGGCACTGGCTAGAAGGTGCAAGCTTTCCTGTGAAAGTTTGCACCGATCACAAGAATTTACAGCTTCTACAAAACACCAGATCCCTCACCCCACGCCAAATCAGATGGAGCCAGTTTTTCTCCCGTTTCAATTTTGTTATTTCTTATGTGCCCGGGGCGCAAAACTGCTTGGCAGACGCCCTGTCTCGATCCTTTCAGGCAACCCCCGCCACTCACCAGGAGGTACAGGCTACTATATTACAACCTCACAACTTTGATCAGTCTATGAGGGGGAACCAAACAGAGATTTTAGCAGCAGGCAGACAAGCAGAGGACCTATTTACAAGAGTCAGAGCTCAGCAGCAACAGGACCCGTATGCCAGGGCCAGGATGGATGACCTCCAGAGGGGCCCGCAAGACACTGCCCCCCCATTCAATGTGGAGGCAGGAATCCTCTGGCATAGTGGGCGATTATATATTCCCCCTTCATTGAGGGAAGAAGTACTGAGACTTTGCCATGACCATCAAACGGCAGGCCATGGAGGTGTTTTCAAAACTCTCCATAGAGCTCTGAGAGACTACTGGTGGCCTAAGATGACTGCAGACATAAAGGGTTACGTTGCTTCTTGTCACACCTGCAGACGAGCCAAGCCTCTCCCAGGGAAGCCCACAGGACTCTTGCAACCCCCACCCACCCCCAGTAGGCCTTGGGATACAATCTGCATGGATTTCATCACTGATTTACCCCCGGTCCAGGGGCTGACTTCCATACTAGTGGTGGTGGACCTTTTCACAAAAATGGCGCATTGTATTCCTTGCAAGGGCCTCCCATCTGCACAAGCCACAGCGCAGTTGTTCATGGACCACGTTTTTAGGTATAGAGGCATGGTGAATCACTTGGTGAGTGACAAGAGGCCCACAGTTCACTTCCAGGTTCTGGAGGGCCCTTTTCCAGTCATTAGGGGTCCAGATCCACCTGTCATCAGCGCATCATCCTGCTAGTAACGGGCGAGCCGAGAAAATTAACCAATGGTTACAGCAGTATCTCAGGTGTTACACCACTTATCAGCAAGACAATTGGCCGGCCCTGCTCCCCATGGCAGAATTTACTTATAAGAACTCTGTGCAATCCTCGACCAAGATGTCCCCTTTCCAGGCACTCTACGGGGTTAACCCTCGGGTGTCGCCCACCTCCTCCCAGCAGGGAACTGTTCCAGCCACGGCTGATTTTCTTAAATCACAACAAGCCGCACAGGAGTTGTTAAAGGAGCAGCTGAACAGGGCAAAGAGTGCTTACAAGAGGGCGGCAGATGCTTACCGACAGGAAGGGCCAGCGATTGCAGTAGGAGACAGAGTGTGGCTCTCTACCAAGTTTTTGAACTCTACCAGACCCTCCAAGAAATTGGACTCTAAGTTTGTGGGCCCTTTCACTGTGGTACAGCAGATAAATCCAGTGGCTTATTGTTTACAGCTACCAGCATCCATGAAAGTCCATCCAGTGTTTCACAGATCATTGCTAGCCAAAAACCCTCCCCCAAGTGCCTTACAATCGCAACTGCCCCCCCCCCACCTCCAGTAATTGTAGAGGGGGAGGAGGAATACGAAGTTGAGGAAATTCTGGACTCTAGGAGGAGGGGAAGGGGCATCCAATATTTCATACACTGGAAAGGGTACCCTGAGGAAGAGCGCACGTGGGAGAATGCCAGAGATGTACATGCTCCAGCAGTGGTTCATCGATTCCATCAGCTTTTCCCTCACAAACCCAAGCCTCGCACTCTACCAGAGATTCCTCACTTGGATGAGCAGGCAGAGGAATTCGTAAGTTTGCACCTTCCACCCCCGCCTGAAGCCTTGACTCCAGTTACAGAGGAGGGGGGGGCACAGCCCTCCACCTCAGGCGTGCATTTCCCAGGGGGGAGGGGGGACAACTCTTCTAATTATCTAGCTATTTTCCAGCAGCGGCCACCTGGGCCAGAAGCGTTATCAGACCTGGAGAGCAGCACTGATTCGCCCTTGGAGGAGTTTTCCTTTGAAGACTTTCCATCATTGCCCAGTTCCCATGGGACCTTAGAAGGAGACGTCGACTCTTATCCAGCCTCTGGAAGGGAGGGGGCTGAAATGGAATGTGAATCTGGAGGGGAGGGTGATGTCATGAGTAAGGATGGCGAGCAGGGGGCTCCCATCCAGGCTGTAAAGCGCATGCATAGTACTGAGGAATTAGGTAGCCATTCAAAGAGACACAGATCGGGCCCGCCTTAGCCTTTGGGGTTTATATGTCTGGGTTTTTCCCACACTTCTTCAGTTTGTTAGGATTTTCTGTTATGTAGCAGTAATAAAACACTAGAGACCTATTCCTTGTCTCAGCATGGTTCCTGGCTGTTAGGACAGGTGCTTTGCAACCAGCTCACACTTAAATGGTTGCAGCTTTCTGGGGTAACGTGATAGCCATTTGCAACCTTCCCAGCCAGCTTCCAACAAGCAAAGTCAATGGGGGAAGCCAGATTCGCTTAACGACCATGGCAAAAAGGTTGTAAAATTAGGTGTGACTGACTTAACAACCACCTTGCTTAGCAATGGAAGTTCCAGTCCCAACTGTGGTTGTAAGTCGAGGACTACCTGTGAATGCCCTCCTTTTATTTGGCAAAGTGAAAGAGTACATTGGCAAGATACAACCTTCTCAGCTACTGAACTAGAAGATTGTAGCTTTTTTTTTTCCTCAAAGAAGAGGTAACAAGACATTGATGGAAGTAGCTAGCAAAATAAAGCAAGGCAGAGCTGTTTCTACCTCTGTGCTTTGTCTCTTCACAAAAATGTTTGTGCTCAGGCTATTGGCAGTTATTGCCTTCCATTTTAGCTTTTCCAGCTATAGATAACATAGCTTTATTTTCTGTCTACTTTAATGCAGACTAGGAAAAGTATTCAGAAAGCACCTCATATCAGCAATCATGCCATTGATAGCCAGAAAAGTGCCTAATTATGAGGTTGTATGTGTTAAGTAAGTTTTGCTCCACTGCTGTAAATTGCTAATTCATGTTTCCTATATGGATTTTATTATCATTGATTACCACAGTTAATATTTATTATTTATTTAATCTTAGTTTAAATTGTATATATGGGAAATGAGTGAAGTTCATAAATAAGATTGGGCTATATTGCATTCATGCAAGTGGACATTATTTCAAGTGTGGGAGTTATACTTTTACTTCTTACCCTGTATCCCCCTTTGTGTTTCCCAAATTTACTTTCTAACTCTCTGGAACAGATTTGGGAAGCATACAGGACCTGGACAAATTCATTCTACTGGTAATATTGTTTTGAAGATTGATTGGCACCACATGATCTATTTAAGTTATTGAAAGATTATTCCTTTTAATTTTATTGGTGTATATGTGTGCTTAATTTATAAAAGGAGAATGACTTTAATGTGATTTAACTGCTATGCGGAGGAACAAAAAGTAACATTGCATGTTTACACTAGAATGCTGTCTTTTGATGTAGAATCAGATCTATTTCTGACATCCAGTTGTTCAACTAACTAATTTCCACTTAGTTTTAAAGCAGAATATGAATTTAAAGTAAAACAACTGTTGGGTTTTCTTGAATTATTTTTTTAAAAAAACCTTTAATGTTAGAACTTTTATTAAACCCCTCATTTTATACGAACAATAGGAGATATAGTGAGGCTGGGAGAATGACTAGTTCTAAGTCAGCCAGTGAAATCCTTGATCAAATGTGGATTTGAATCTCTCTGATCAATGTCTAAGATATTTATCCTCCCTGCTTCTCTTGTACCTTATCATCTTCCCTGCTTGTTACTTGTAGTTACAATAGTAATAGCAGCTGTTGCTGCAGCAACAACAATATCAGCAAGCAGGATCCTGAAGTATGGGACTGGGAAGTGGGAAGGAGAGGTGGAATCAGAGTGCAGATGGAAAGCCTAATAGTTGGGCAGCTAAGACACAGGATTGGAGAGAAGCATGATCATAGAATCATAGAGTAGAAGGGGCTTAATGACCTCCCTCCTACTCTATGATTCTATGATCATGCTTTTCTCCAATCCTGTATCTTAGTCCAAGCCCCTGCACAATGCAAGATTCACTATACCATTTCCAATAGATGACTATCCAGACTGTTTGAAAACCTCCATTGAAAGGAAGAAACCAGTTCGTGTGGTAACCTGTTCCACTGATTGACAGCTCTTACTGTCAAGAAGTTCTTCATCTATTCTGTATCTACATTCTTGAAGTTTTATCCCATTGGTTCTAGTCTTACCTTCAGAAGCAAGTGAGAATATGTCCGAACCCTCTGCAATGTGACTGCCCTTCAGATATTTGAAGACAGCTATCATGTCCCCTCTTAACCTTCTCTTCTGCAAGCTAAACATACCCAGGTCTTTTAACCGTTCCTCATAGGACTTGGTTTCCAGTCCTTTCACCATCTTGATACCCCTTCTCTGGACTTGATCCATTTTATCAATATCTTTTTTTAAACTGGGGGGGGGGGGGCGCAGAACTGAACACAGTACTCCAAGAAAGACCTGACAAAGGCAGAGTAGAGTGGAATAATTACTTCCTATGATCTGGACCATTTCATTTCATTTCATTATTATATAGATTTATATGGCAGCCCATCTTAAACAACTCTGGGCGTCTCACAAGAACAGTTAAACCAATAACTATAAAACAATAATAAAAACAGTAAAACAATAAAACAAAAACCTGCACCTTGATCATCCCCTTGGGATGCCCCGCAGCAAGCTCCAGTTGCCCTCTTTCCATACCTTCTATCTATACAATCCTATCCATCCATTCATCCAAATGTATAACTATAATAACTTTAGATACTGTTAATAGAATAGATTACCTTTTTTACTTAACTTTTCAGAACAATGAAATTTGGTACTATAAATGATGATAGCAGACGCAACTGAAATATAGCAAAACTGTTCAGAAATGCTAATGGTCCTGTATCTCATATCTGCTCTTCCAGTTTAAATCCAAGCAATCTCTATATGAATAAGTATAACAAATAAAGGAATAAGAATAAATGGAATGGAACATACTTCTTCACAATCTTGCTTTCCTTCAACAAGTTTCAAAAATCACCAAAAAGCCTCATGATAAATTTTTAATTTCTTAATAATTATCGGTAAACATATTTATGAAATTTCTAGACTGCTTCCATCTTGAGACTTTAAGAGTCTTATAAACATATAAAGGAATCATACATAAACCTGTAAAATTTATCTGAAACCAGGGTACAGAATTAGAATTTTAAGCACTTAGAAATCTATGGCAGCCTGTGAAGATAACCTCTGTAAAGATGAACTTTTTCTCTCTATACTCCTCTTGATGCTCCTCCTCAAGATGTCATCGGCCTTTCTTGCAGCTGCATTACCTTGTCAGGACATGATGAACTTGTGGTCCACTAGTACACCCGAGTCCTTCTCACGTGTGCTGCTCTTGAGCCACGTTATCAAGATATAGCAAGATGATGGCTTGCTATAGGCCAAGGAGAGCGAACAAAGCATGTAGAAAAGAAAATCGGGGATGTGTCAGGTGGAAGAGGAGAGCTGGGAGAGTGAGGAAGAGCCAGGGACATGGGAGGTGGAAGTAGAGAGCCGGAAGAGTGAGGATGGTGTGCAGACAGATAGGAAAAGGAAACTTGGGAGAGAAAGGGCAAAGCTGTTTAGCAGCTGCTTCAGACTGTTTAAAAATGGTTGATCAGTGCCAGATATTTTAGCTCTTTTTAGAATGTCAGTGGAACAAGGTGTTCAGAACTGAATAAACAGACTTGTCCAGGAAATGTCAGATACATAGTAAAATCCATGACCTGTCTATCCATCTATTTACCCCATTTATAGACTGCCACAGTCCCAAATGATATGCAGATGATACCACTTTGATGGCTGAAAGCGAAGAGGAACTGAGGAGCCTTATGATGAAGGTGAAAGAAGAAAGTGCAAAAGCTGGCTTGCAGCTAAACCTCAAAAAAACCAAGATTATGGCAACCAGCTTGATTGATAACTGGCAAATAGAGGGAGAAAATGTAGAGGCAGTGAAAGACTTTGTATTTCTAGGTGCGAAGATTACTGCAGATGCTGACTGGAGTCAGGAAATCAGAAGACGCTTAATGCTTGGGAGAAGAGCAATGACAAACCTCGATAAAATAGTTAAGAGCAGAGACATCACACTGACAACAAAGGCCCGCATAGTTAAAGCAATGGTATTCCCAGCAGTAACATATGGCTGCGAGAGCTGGACCATAAGGAAGGCTGAGAGAAAGAAGATCGATGCTTTGGAACTGTGGTGTTGGAGGAAACTTCTGAGAGTGCCTTGGACTGCAAGAAGATCAAACCAGTCCATCCTCCAGGAAATAAAGCCAGACTGCTCACTTGAGGGAATGATATTAAAGGCAAAACTGAAATACTTTGGCCACATAATGAGAAGACAGGACACCCTGGAGAAGATGCTGATGCTAGGGAGAGTGGAGGGCAAAAGGAAGAGGGGCCGACCAAGGGCAAGGTGGATGGATGATATTCTAGAGGTGATGGATTTGTTCCTGGGGGATCTGGGTGTGTTGACAACCGACAGGAAGCTCTGGCGTGGGCTGGTCCATGAAGTCACGAAGAGTCAGAAGCGACTGAACGAATAAACAGCAACAACAGTCCCAAAAGTTTTTCACCAGTTAATTTGAACACTTGTGTTTTGGAATTTATCCTGAAGACTAGTAGTAGATTATTCTGGATAATATGTTAAAGAAGCTTGTTGATCTACCTCATCCTATGCTTTATGTCCTTTATAGCTCTTCTAAACCAGGTCCCTGGGGAGAGGCTGAATGTTGATGGGAGGAAAACCAGTTACTTGACATGGCACATAGACCCTGATTAAGAAGCAGAAGGTTTTTTAACCTTTTAAGGAGGTTTTTCTTTTTTCCAGCATTCCTTTAAACAAAATGCCACTCTCCCACTAACTACCAGAGGGAAGAGAGAGCCAAGGAATCAGCTTTATTTCCTCTCCAGAAAATATATCCCATTAGTCTGATCCCAGATTTCACAATAAAATCTCCCAGCCAAACTAGAGATTGCCACAGTTCTTCTTCCTGTTCCCTGGTGGCTATGTTTAATCTCTTTATCAACCATCAATGTATGATTTTTAAAATGAGAAGTTTGGGGATAGAATCCTATTTGGAAATCATAACTGTCTTGGAAATTGCAAACATTAAACAGTGGTAGAAAAAATAAGTTCCCTTTTTCAGAAAACAGGTACTTAGAAAAAGTTTAAACCAATCAATCTCTGGCTCAAATGAACAACTAGAAGTGCCTTCCTCTTATAGGCAGGGAAAAGGCTTTTTCTCTCTTTCAAAAGGGTGAAATGTTTACAAACGTTTTTTGTATTCTCAGTACACATATCATAGTCTAAACATTGGTATATACATATTTCATGCTCATTTTGAGCTTTCCTCCATCCCCAGGAAGTAGCTTTTAACTTTCTGAGCTTTGGGACTGTTGATCCTAGAATAAGTTCTGCTGTGCATGAATATGTTGTCTAATGGAATTGTTGTCAGGCCAGATTGCATATATAGAATTTAATTTATGGCAACAACGTCCTAATTGTGCCAAAATAGCTTGACTCCTCTGCCACCCACTGGAATTCCTTTATTCTTTGCCAAATTATATATGTTACTATCATTTCATGATCAGTTTTTAACAACAATAGAAACTATTCATATTATCCCTCTTCTATAATGTATTATTGTAAATACTTTCTGATTGAAACTATCAAATCTCTGAGCTTGGTTCATTATTACTAGTGACATGGTCTGAGAACTTACTTGTGATAAAAGTTCTCAGTACATCTTGAGTGGTGATTGCTAACATACTATAATTTGTGTAAGTTTCATAGCATAGTATAACAGTAAAATTCAAGGACATATAATCAAATATTAATAAATACATTTTAAATAATGAATTCACTTTATTACAAAATTTATGAGATTACGAAAAAGACTAGTCAGGAAAACTGAAGTCAGATGCCTTGGTCTGATGATCTTAAGGACACTGAAAGAGGAACAAGGAGAATTTTGTGTCTCTATTTTGTGTTGCTGCCCATCATATTGAAAATTAGAGATGTGCATATTTTTTTCAAACTAAGCGGCTTTATTTGCCCTTTGACTGATACACTGGGGGCTGCACTTTATCCTGGCTGTAGCTGGACCAAGATAAAAACTACAATTGATTTTGTTTTATTTAAAGTCACTTTTAATAAATATTCAGTATGATTAATATGATTATCTTCCAGTTACATTTTAAAAATGATCTCCTTTCATATTAAACTTTTTAACTTTGGGCAGTCTTTGAGAACCAGACTCAAGGCTTATGGGAACCACATACAATCCTGAGACCCTCACTCCCTTGTAAAAAGGAAAAGTCCACAGCATCAGCCTTCAAGGAAGACCTCATTTGGGACTGAGGAGAAAGATATTTGTAAGTTGCCAGTTATATTTCAGTTTAGTGTGATTTTTAGTTCTGCTTCTAGGGCAGTTTAATGCACAGTACTATCATCAATTAAGATGATGTTGGGGTTCATGTATTTCTGCACTTGATCAGCAAAGCATTTTCTTTTGGAAGATAGGCATATTTTTAACGGTCTTGTTATGTAGCTAGGGATTGTTCATGTGATACACAGCACAGTTCACTTATTTGAAGTCACTGATTCTTTCCTGAACATCCTTTCAGAGCTTTGCCAACATGCCTAGGGTGGCTGTTCTCATTACTATATTCATACTGCATTGTCAGAGTAGAATTCAGTGAAACAAGGCTGGAGTAATATCCTGCCTGATCATATGCTCTAGAACAGCATGTTCAAGCAAGAGGGAAACTGTGCTCAACTGCAAATTCTTTTGCTTGTTTTACTGCCAACATGTAAACCTTGCCATCATCTTCTGATACAGGAAGTTTTGTAATCCTCTCTTCAATAATGGCGCTTCAGGGTAGTTATGATTAAAGAAAGAAAATTAGTTTAACATGCAAGTAGGCATGAATATAAATAATTTGGATTCATTGTGGAAAGGATTCAGGTATGGGAAGGTTAGATGAATGAAACTTTACTTATCCCTCACATTTTCTGTTGTGCTCTGTTTGGGGACTGTAATGAGGACTTGAGATGCTCACTTTGTGTTTTCTGTCCTGATTGTGCATTGTCCTATTTCTATGAAATGAATTGTAATACAAAAGGTTCTCGGCCCTTTTCAACCTCATTAGAAACATTTTGAAGTTACACAGAGTGATTCTTCAGCAAAGGATCGTTGCCTTGTGGTGCTGGAGCTTGAGCACCTCAATGATGCCATGAGCTAAACCGTGAAGGGCCACCTAAGACGGGAAGGTCATGACAGAGAGGTCAGACTCAATGCGATCCCTGGGGAAGGTAATGGCAACCCACCCCAGTATTCTTGCCGTGAAAACTAAATGGATCAGTACAACCAGAGATATGTCGGTATACCATCGGAAGATGAGACCCCCAGGTCGGAAGATGGTCAAAATGCTACTGGGGAGGAACAGAGGATGAGTTCAACTAGCCCCAGACATGATGACGCAGCTAGCTCAAAGCCGAAAGGACGGCTAGCGGCCGACGGTGCTGGTGGTGAACGGCGAATCCGATGTTCTAATGATCAACACACCATTGGGACCTGGAATGTAAGATCTATGAGCCAGGGCAAATTGGATGTGGTTATTGGTGAGATGTCAAGATTAAAGATAGACATTCTGGGTGTCAGTGAACTGAAATGGACTGGAATGGGCCACTTCACATCAAATGGCCACCAGATCTACTACTGTGGACAAGAGGACCACAGAAGAAATGGAGTAGCCTTCATAATTAATAGTAAAGTGGCTAAAGCAGTGCTTGGATACAACCCAAAAAACGACAGAATGATCTCAATTCGAATTCAGGGCAAGCCATCTAACATCACAGTGATCCAAATATACACCCCAACCACAAATGCTGAAGAAGCTGAAGTAGAGCAGTTCTATGAGGATCTGCAGCACCTACTGGACAACACGCCTAAAAGAGATGTTATTTTCATCACAGGAGACTGGAATGCTAAGGTGGGCAGTCAAATGACACCTCGAATTACAGGTAAGTATGGCCTGGGAGAACAAAATGAAGCAGGACATAGGCTGATAGAATTTTGCCAAGACAATTCACTCTGCATAACAAACACTCTCTTTCAACAACCTAAGAGACGGCTTTATACATGGACTTCACCAGATGGACAACACCGAAATCAGATTGATTACATCCTTTGCAGCCAAAGATGGCAGACATCTGTACAGTCGGTAAAAACAAGGCCTGGAGCTGACTGTAGTTCAGATCACGAACTTCTTCTTGCACAATTTAGGATCAGACTAAAGAGATTAGGGAAGACCCACAGATCAGCTAGATATGAGCTCACTAATATTCCTAAGGAATATGCAGTGGAGGTGAAGAATAGATTTAAGGGACTGGACTTAGTAGATAGGGTCCCGGAAGAACTCTGGACAGAAGTTGGCAGCATTGTTCAGGAGGCGGCAACAAAATACATCCCAAAGAAAGAGAAAACCAAGAAGGCAAAATGGCTGTCTGCTGAGACACTAGAAGTAGCCCAAGAAAGAAGGAAAGCAAAAGGCAACAGCGATAGGGGGAGATATGCCCAATTAAATGCAAAATTCCAGAGGTTAGCCAGAAGAGATAAGGAATTATTTTTAAACAAGCAATGCACGGAAGTGGAAGAAGACAATAGAATAGGAAGTACAAGAGACCTCTTCCAGAAAATTAGAAACATTGGAGGTAAATTCCAGGCAAAAATGGGTATGATCAAAAACAAAGATGGCAAGGACCTAACAGAAGAAGAAGAGATCAAGAAAAGGTGGCAAGAATATACAGAAGACCTGTATAGGAAGGATAACAATATCGGGGATAGCTTTGACGGTGTGGTCAGTGAGCTAGAGCCAGACATCCTGAAGAGTGAGGTTGAGTGGCCCTTAAGAAGCATTGCTACTAACAAGGCAGCAGGAGATGACGGCATCCCGGCTGAACTGTTCAAAATCTTGCAAGATGATGCTGTCAAGGTAATGCATGCTATATGCCAGCAAATTTGGAAAACACAAGAATGGCCATCAGATTGGAAAAAATCAACTTATATCCCCATACCAAAAAAGGGAAACACTAAAGAATGTTCAAACTATCGAACAGTGGCACTCATTTCACATGCCAGTAAGGTAATGCTCAAGATCCTGCACGGTAGACTTCAGCAATTCATGGAGCGAGAATTGCCAGATGTACAAGCTGGGTTTAGAAAAGGCAGAGGAACTAGGGACCAAATTGCCAATATCCGCTGGATAATGGAAAAAGCCAGGGAGTTTCAGAAAAACATCTATTTCTGTTTTATTGACTATTCTAAAGCCTTTGACTGTGTGGACCATAACAAATTGTGGCAAGTTCTTAGTGGTATGGGGATACCAAGTCATCTTGTATGCCTCCTGAAGAATCTGTATAATGACCAAGTAGCAACAGTAAGAACAGACCACGGAACAACGGACTGGTTTAAGATTGGGAAAGGAGTACGGCAGGACTGTATACTCTCACCCTACCTATTCAACTTGTACGCAGAACACATCATGCGACAAGCTGGCCTTGAGGAATCCAAGGCTGGAGTTAAAATCTCTGGAAGAAACATTAACAATCTCAGATATGCAGATGATACCACTTTGATGGCTGAAAGTGAAGAGGAACTGAGGAGACTTATGATGAAGGTGAAAGAAGAAAGTGCAAAAGCTGGCTTGCAGCTAAACCTGAAAAAAACCAAGATTATGGCAACCAGCTTGATTGATAACTGGCAAATAGAGGGAGAAAATGTAGAAGCAGTGAAAGACTTTGTATTTCTAGGTGCAAAGATTACTGCAGATGCTGACTGCAGTCAGGAAATCAGAAGACGCTTAATCCTTGGGAGAAGAGCAATGACCAATCTCGATAAAATAGTTAAGAGCAGAGACATCACACTGACAACAAAGGTCCGCATAGTTAAAGCAATGGTGTTCCCCGTAGTAACATATGGCTGCGAGAGCTGGACCATAAGGAAGGCTGAGCGAAGGAAGATCAATGCTTTTGAACTGTGGTATTGGAGGAAAATTCTGAGAGTGCCTTGGACTACAAGAAGATCAAACCAGTCCATCCTCCAGGAAATCAAGCCAGACTGCTCACTTGAGGGAATGATATTAAAGGCAAAACTGAAATACTTTGGCCACACAATGAGAAGACAGGACACCCTGGAGAAGATGCTGATGCTAGGAAGAGTGGAGGGCAAAAGGAAGAGGGGCCGACCAAGGGCAAGGTGGATGGATGATATTCTAGAGGTGACGGACTTGTCCCTGGGGGAGCTGGGGGTGGCAACAACTGACAGGAAGCTCTGGCGTGGGCTGGTCCATGAAGTCACGAAGAGTCGGAAGTGACTAAACGAATAAACAACAACAACAGAGTGATTTTTCTTCCTTTAGGGCTTTGAGGTCAGATTTTGTTTTAACAATACACTGAAATTCCATCTTCCATGAACATGTAAGAATTTCAGGAAGGTAAAAAAAAAAGTCTTTTTCCCAGTAGAAATTCAAAGAAAGGTAATTTGCTTGGCTTTCCATCCAGTTTTTGTTTCCTACTCTAATAACAGTAATAAGGAATAAATACAGAATTGGGTACTTGAGTTTTGAAACTAAAACAGTCCTTTGTGCTCTTCAAATCAAATATTTCTTGAAACTGTGTAAAGATTCCTTTCACCGCTAATGCTGCTCCAAGGAGGCTTAATTTGCTTTGTTTTATGCTTAATTTTTCATGTTAGTTTGGATTTGCAGCAGTATTTGCTTTTGCTTTGGATTCTTTGTCAGAATGGCTGAATCACGCTTTGTTCAGAGGTTTTAAAAGGTCAGCAGCTTGCAGGTTTGTGTAGCTTTAAATCAGCTACTAGTTGTATCAGGAGGAGTGGGGGGATGAGTGACTAAATTAGGGATCTATAGGAATGAACAGTTTCTATCTGGGATGGTCATCCTCTTCCACTGAGCACGTAGCTTCGGGAGGGAACCACATGGAGCGGTGAGGGAGGAAGGGGACACCCGCCTAGCCAGCCAGATTAGCCAAATCAACCTGGCAATCTGTGCGGTGACAGATGTCACAGCCAGATCACCCTCATCTGGAATGAACAGAAGAGCATAACACACCGTGCTTGTTTGGCTTCTCAGCTCATGGTCCCAAAATAGTGATGCTTGGTTAGGACAAAGAACAGAGGGGTGGCTGCAGCGTTAAACTGTTCCTCTTCGTTTGCTGTGGAATCTATTATCTGTTTCTTTTAAAAATACCAGAATTCTCTTTCAAAATGGTTTCAAATTAAAAATGGCTAAAGAAGAACCTGTGGAGAGAGAGGATTAAGTAAGCCAAGGTAAGAAAAATATTCATGGCTGAGTGGGATTTGAATCCAGATCCCCTCTAACCATGTCCAGCACTCAGTTCAGAATATTACAGTGCCATTGTTTTCTAGCAGGATCCTGAACTGAAACTCAGGGTCACACCGTCTTGAAGAGGGAGCCCAAGGAAAATAGTGTTTGCAGAAGAATCAAATGCAGTTGCCTCTGCCTGTAACGCTATGAAGTGGGCACAGATCACACTGGATCTCTAAACCAAGGATGCCCACCTCCTCTCCATCATTTCTCCACTCACTGTCCAATTGAAGGGTGGCCATTGTGCTTCCTGACACCATTATTTATTTAATTAGTAAGTAAGATTGGCCCCCACCTTAATGCTCTTCTGAAAGACCCTGAAGACATGGTTTTGCCAGTGGGCCTGGGGATCTGAGGCTGATGCAGAGCCCATGAAGTGGTTTGTTTGAATTGTATTGTTGCTGCCAGGGGGGTGGGGGTGTAGTGGTTTTTGTATTTGGGGTTTTATTTTTGTAAGCCACCTGGAGTCACCGTGAGTGAGCTGGGCAGCCATATAAATCTCTTTAATAGATAAATAATATTTATTTATTTATTTACTTACTTACTTACTTACTTACTTACTTACTTACTTACTTATTTATACCAACATGAATGTTTATTGGCTTTCTGCCGCTGGAAACACACTGTACAAGGAAAGCTGATCCCCATCTCATGCAGAATAGAGGTCTTATTTGGCTTTTCTATGGTATTTTTTATTGTATTTATTGAACTATGATTAACAAACATTAACAAGTAACTATATTATCATAAATCCAAGCTGCATAGAAAAAAAATATAGAAAATAGTAAATAAACTACTAAAAAGTAAATAGGTACTGTACATGTACAGATTTACCATCTATGTCCATATTTTAGTCTGTTACTATTGAGTAAACCACAAAATCCATTCAAATACGATAAAATTGTGGTTCCTGCCTCTGATGTCTCATTGTTTTAACTTTGTGATTTCTTCTAATGTGGAACTGAAGAGGCCTTGTCCACATCTCAACTGTTATCTAGAGTTTTCCAATGTTGGGCAATTATTATTTTAGCTGCTAAAATTAAATACATAATAAGTTCCTGACACCATTTATATAGGATATGGATATAGTAAAAATTAGCTGCCTCTTTTTGTACTTCATTGATTTTATTTCTAACTAATGTGAAAATATTATTTATTTTCAGTTTTCTTATACAAAACTTTATGAATATTGCTATTTAAATAAATGAATGGCTTCTGGGTACACAAATTTAAATCAAATTGATTGGGGTTAATTATCATCGCCTAAATTCTTCTTTTTTCATTCTCGAGCACAGATTATATCTACCTTTGTAAATTTAAAGTTATCTAGGGCTACAACATAGTATCTAAGGCTTTTCAAACACAAGTTTATGTGTAATACTACCAAGAAAGTAATTTCTACTTGTGAGCTGCTCAGAGTTGGCAGGAGTCAAGCACCATACAAATTCTATTATTATTATTATTATTATTATTATTATTATTATTATTATTATTATTATTTTCAAAGAACATGAAATCACAGCTGCCAGTTCTTTAGCTGCTGTTGGCCTTCATTCGCATCAAGTTTTTCCCAAGAACCTAGGATGCCGTAATGTATCAGTGTAGTATATGTGCGGATCCAATTAGATTTTTTATCCCACCTTTATTATTTTTATAACTAACTCAAGGTGGGGCACATACCTAATACTCCTTCCTCCTCCTATTTTCCCCACAACAACAACCCTGTGAGGTGAGTTGGGCTGAGAGAGGGTGACTGGCCAAAAGTCAACCAGCTGGCTTTCATGCCTAAGGCAGGACTAGAACTCGCAGTCTTATTATTATTATTATTATTATTGATCACACAGTCAGCCAGATGTTTCGACTGGATTTGGCATTTTTGTCCACTTCCCAATGACCTGGGATAGGCAGATGTTGTTTAATAATATTAAAGGTATCCTCACAGGATGTAAACTGTTCTAAGTAAAGCTGCCTTTTGCAACTGACTGATAGTGATTTAGGGTATCTGATGACTGGTAGGGCATATATGTTGATGGTGTGGATCTTGTTCTTCCCATTGAGCTGGCTCTTCAGAACCTGTCTTATCTTGTGGTGGTACTTGGATGTTGCTGTCTTCTTTGCCCCCGCATCATGGCTCCCATGGGACTAATGAGGTAAGGAAGACAGCAACATCCAAGTATAAATTATAATGTATTATAATTAGTGCAGATATTTCTAGTCTGAGAAATGCTGTACACACACACACACATTTTCAGTTGTTGTAATATGAGACTGAGACTTGATTGGTTATTAAGAAGAAAACAACCCTGCATTTTAAGCTATCTAGAATGCCCTCTGCTGGCTAAAAGTAACTAAACATATTGAAATACATTACATTACTTTTAGTGTTCTAGCTGTGCAGTTCCTTTTTTCTTATTCTTTTCTTGTATAGTTTTAAATATATTTTTTTGTTTCTGATATATTTTTATATCAAAAGAGGAAACAAAAGGCATTTAAGGAGAAAAGCACATCTGATAATGAGAAACCCATACTGTACTTATACCTGCAGCCTTTCAAAGCTGCTTTTCCTGAAACAATTAGTGTGATCCACAGTATATTCATATACTATACAGGATTTATAGAGATGCTGGGAATGTATTCCTAACATATAAGGAGAATCACCTATAACAAAATTTAAGCTAATTTTTAAAAGTTAGTAGAGAAGGGTTTTTTATTTTTTTATACACAACAAAGAAAATGGAATTGAAGCAAAAACAAGATGCATTAAAAAAAAACCCTTCATCTTTCTGGCAGGAGGTGTGCAAAGCAGAAAGAGCACACATGTGGCTTTCTAATCTGATACTTTCCCATGAGCTCTTTAATCTTTGTTAGTATATGCACTGAATCCTATTTCCAGTCTTTCTCCTTGCTTGTTAGAATGAGCATGTAGGCCAAGCAGAGATCTTTCTGATTAGTACGCCTTTGTGCTCCTGTGAGGACAGCTAATCACCACATGATTAAACTACTTTTATACAATACTTGGTATCTTTATTAGGGCGTAGCCAGAAGGTTTTTTTTTTCTCCTAAAGAAATCCTTCTTGATTCTCAGTAATCAGCTTTGAAATGAGTTCATGTGAAGTTCATCTGAGGTCCTAAATACTAATCTTTGCATTTCACATGTCTAAAATGCTCTGTGCTATAGTGGGCACCATGGCATTTTGTTGTGCCGAAAGAACCTTCTCTTCCTGAGTTTGTGCTTAGCCTGCTCATTGATGATAAGCCTGAACATGGTGAGAAGAACATTTTATCTGGAACTGGGGGTTCCAGGTTTTCATGGTCTGCAAAAGAAAGAGAAATTTTGCAGATAGTTAAGGATTTCCTAAATACATCAAGGTAGCTGTATTAGGTGTAAGTTAATAAAAGTTTTTCTTGTTTTAAGTAAATTGGTGAATATTTGAATGAAAAACAAATCCAATGACTATAGTCCGTTGACCACATAATGATATATGTTCGGCGTTTCCCATCAATTTCCAGTTTAGTGCTCTAAGTCCTACCTGCTTTGAAAGAAAGCAGATCTGCCAACAATTAACTTGAAAGTTATCCATCCTAATTGCTATCTTTCATACTGCAGAGAAAATTTGCTAATTTATATTTGTGAACTACAGGTAGTCCTCGTTTAATGACCATTTGTTCACTAACTGTTTGAACTTATGGCAGAACTGAACAAATGGTCCCCAAAGTTATGGCCGTTGCAGCACCCCCAAGGTCACGTGGTCAAAATTTGCATGCTTGGCAGCCCCGCCCATACTTATAACCACAGGGGCACTTCAGCTCCCACCACCTGCCTATTTTTCCCCGCTTCCCACCTCTGCCCTTTGGCCACTGTACACAGCAGTACTCCTTCACAGCACTGGGGCTGAAGTCCCATCCCAATGCCTAGAGCAGTACTTCCCAAACCTGGGTAAATTACCCAAAATTGAGTATAAGTGGTTTTTCTTTGGATAATACACAAACCCATTAAACTGATTAAAAAGGGCTTTCTGATAAGTGGTTTGGGGTAATGAAGGAAAGAGTTTGGGAAGCGCTGACCTAGAGGCTGTGCAGGCCTGAATGAGGAGAAGCCATCTTCAGCTCAGTCCTATCAAGACTGTATGGCTGTGGTGTTTGGGCCACCTAGATCCAGGGAGATCCTATCTTTGACCATGCGTGGGGTTGCACTTCCCCACTTGAGCGTGGTGTGCAACTTGAGGGTCTTTTTGGACTCACAGCTCCTGCTCAATGAGCAGGTGACAGCTGTGGCCAAGAAGGCTTTTGCACAGCATCATCTGGTGTGCCAGTTGAGCCTTTTCTTGCATAAGTCACTCATTCTGTAGTCACCTCACGGCTCAGCTACTGCTACACACTCTACATGAGGCTGCCCTTGAGGACCTCTCAGAAGCTTCAACTGGTTCAAAATGCAGTGGCATGATGATAGACATGCCTTGGTATACCCATATAACTTCTCTGCTCCATGAGCTGCACTGGTTATCAGTCTGCTTCTGGGTACGATTCAAGGTGCTAGTTATGAACTATAAAGCCTACTTGGTTTGTTTTTGAATTATGTTATATTTTAGACTTTTGTTCAACTATTACTACTACTACTATGAGCTGCCCAGAGTCACTTAGAGTCGGGCAGCACCTAAATTGAATACATTAAATTAAATTAAAACATGCAGTACATAAACTACTTGCTTGAGATTGTTTATTGTCATATCCGAATTGGCCTATCATACAATAGTATATCTGTGAAGCTGTCGATACCTCTTTGAGAATCACTACACATATAGGGCATGAACTGACTTACCTCAAATAAATTGTTCCTCATACTTTGTGTTATCAAGTAAAACAGATACATTATTTCCTTTTTTTTAAAAAGGAGTTAAAACTACCAGGTATATTTTGTTAGGAAGGCAAGATCATATACTATAGGAACTTCTACTGATCCATCCTTGCAAGTTCTCCAGTTTTGCTCCAGAAGCAAGATCCTACCACATTTAGTTTAATATTATATACATTAAAGTACTGTTAAAACATGCTGGTGTATATGGTAGTGTTGAGATTCTGACATTGCTTTACAAGAACTGAAAGCATGCTATAATCTAGTGCTGCCCTCTCTTCAGAAAAATGCTCAGGAATTTAAAGGTCTTAATTTGCTCAGTCTGACTGCTATTAATTTTCCATTTATGGAGGCAGTTAGAAAAATGTCCTAATTTGTCTTTACTATAGTATCTTAGGCTTGTCTATTGCATCAAAGACTGGCCTGTGTTAGGGAGAGGATGACACTGTCATCCATGTAGAATAAAATACATATTTGTCTATTCTAATGCTTGGAAGGAGCAAACAAAAAACGGTAATAGAAATTGAAGCACAGACCCATAATTCCTGTAACATCAAACTCAGTAAAATTAGTAATAGTTTGATAAACAATTTCCCAATTTTTTTTCATTTCCTGGTGTTGTATTGTGACAATCATTTTTACATGAAGCAAATGCCAGGATAAAACTGAAGGCTCATCTCCTAGACTCATTGTGCCCACCTGTAATGGTTGCCTATTCTAAAACACCATCAGACTCATGAGTAGGAATTCAAAGATATCTGATTTATTAAAGAATAGTATGCAGGATCACAGAGAAAGCTGAGAATGATGAAAGCGCGCCAAATTCAAACTAAAAACCCTCGGTGCAAACGAAATCCCTCCCCGCTTAGAATCTTCTCAAGTCCACAATCCCAGATGCTCCTAACGGTTTCTGATGGTCTGCAGGAAAAGTCCTTGAGCAGAGAAGATAACCCAAACACATTCCATTGTACTGATTTCACATACAGAGCTTGGTACAAGGTCTCACAGCAGCTCCCTCCCAAACAGAAACACGCGTCAGCGCCATGGCATGTGAAACGTTACGATGTATAAACTACATTGAATCAGTGAACATGACACCACCTTCTATACATATAAGCACATTGGCTTTCCTGTTTTGAAACAGATTTTGGGGAGAAAGAAGTTTAAAGATTAATTGCCTACCTGTAACTAAATTTCAGTATACATAAGTTTGGGTGTTCTGTAGCTTTAAATTCAAGTGTCCCTGAGCTTGCTTTTTTTCCTCGTGTTCTCTGCTAAAACAGTGTATGCCATGTGTGAGCTCAGTCTAACTGTTCATTTGCATCAATGATACTGAAGCACACAGAGCTGTTTGTTTTGGCAAATAGTCCTTTTATACAGCAAGTGCACAGAGCACTTTCAGTCTGGCCGATGTAGGGAACGGAGTAGTCAGTTTGGGACACAGTCCGAGCAGTGCCTAGCACTGGGCAAGGCGTTGCTTACCAGCCATGCAGCAATGTTTCTGTGGTGCTGCTGTACCTGTGTATGCTGTGAAAAGCATTTCTGTGAGCCTGTCAAGGTGAGATCATCCAGAAAACATTGTTGGAATGGATTAGGCTATTCTGTTTAAGACTCAGGTAGCATATGACCTCATTGATAAGCAATATTTTAGGAAATTATTCCCTCCCTGCTCTATGTTGCCTTGGCTGTTTGTTATCCTGTGATTGTTTTAACTTTGGCAGTTAAACTTTGGCAGTGTGTAGAACTTCTTGTCTGAATTTGCATCTCAGTTCTAAATGGCATTTTCCTTTGTAAGATAAGTGTGTGAAAGAGATGCTTTGGATATGCAAATCTTTTTGCTTGCTTTGATTTTTTTAAAAAAATTTTTAGCTATACAATGTGCACTTTAGAGAGAGTATAAACATACTGCAGAATCATCCTTGATACTGGGGAAAGGAACAGATATGGGCATATGCCCTTATCGTATATTCCATCTCCTTTTGTAATAAACCTAATTAACTTTTTAGTTTTTTTATTAACTGCTATTCCAGCATGAACAGAAATGTAAGCGCTAACAAGCTTTCTGTCCATCTATATATTGGAAAATAAAAACACAATTTCTACATTAACATCCTTACTTTATCATACATTCGTTACTCAGGGTACAGATGAAATAGATTAAAATGTTTACACTTGTTACACTGATTTATTTCCCATCCTGGAATATAAAATATGCATGCTTAAGCAATTATGCTAGGTCTATGCTATTACCATAAAGAATCTGGCCCTATTTGTGGACAAATCCATTGGTTTCTGAGTGAATGTTTTCCTAAGAAATGCCACTGTTGTTATTAATGTACTGTATGCAGCAGCCCTCTTCTACCATAAATCAAAGCAGTTGCTTAGAAATAAATAATGCACAATAAAAATCACTGCAAAAGATTCTGGTGGAAAGTTTCAGTTATATTAATCCCAGGTAATGGGGTCTTAAAATATGAAAAACTTTAGAGGAAAGTTTTGAAAAATACCCAGCTTCTCAATCAAAATTTTCAACGTGGTATCCAATGTAATTAAGATGAACATATATTTTATGGGCAAAAGTACAGTATCATCTCCCCCACTCCCTAGTAGCTGCACCTCTCTAAATATTCCAAGAATGTTCAAAACATCTTTAGAATAGTTTCAAAAGGGCTGCAAATATCCAAGGTAAAGGAAGATATTATTACACCCATTAAAAGCTTGCATAAACAGGAGTGTCTCCAAATGCTGTCTGAAAGGTGTTAAAAGACTTGTGAACAAATAGATGGGAGGCAGTTCCGCAAGTGAGGTGCTATGTCCAAATGACCCTCTTTTTCCACAAGGTTGGCATAGTCCAAATAGGCTCTCAAACTATATTCTTAACTCAAAGATAAGGATTTTGCATTTCTTCTCATTTCCTCCCTATTACAAGTGCTATTGGATATTTTGCAGAAAATGGAGTTTCCAGATAGGTGTGATATATACTTTTTTTAATGTATCCTTTCTTCAAAGCCCACTATAACTTTCTCAGCAGACCTATTTTTTAAATGAGATATTTTTCTGTACTAGGAAATACTGTATAAAATTAAACAGCTGGAAGGTTGATGAAGAGTATGTATCGTACAGGGAAAATTCTCTAGAAGCAGCACCCTGACTTATGCAGCTAGGTGCATGCAGTCAGTAATTCTAAACGTGGAGCAAATGTTATGTAATTCTAAATCTAACTGTAAATCTGACAATCCAACTAGCCACTCTGATTTGCTTGCTCATCTAATGCTAAGGTGATATTTCCTGATAGTATACCAAAATACAGGCCTCCATAGTCTTTGTATAACTCGACCATCCAGAATCAGTTGAAGACTGAGGTAGAATATAGGCCTAGTAAATAATACATACATGCACACATACATGCATTTAAGTTGTCTTTTCCTTGATAAATTTTATGTTTCAATTTATCCACATAATTGTACCATGCTATTTTTCTCCCCAAATCATAAATCTGTCTGTGTTACATGAACCAGCTAGTTGATCCCAATAAACTTTGTATCTATGCATTTAACCAATGCAAATTTAGATGCCAATTTATGTGAGATAATATGGGGAAATTATTATTATTTAAGATATGAGTTTCTTTGCTATAAGCAGTACCTATTGCTTCTGATCCACTTATTAGCACTATGTGCAACAGACAATTATTGTTTACTAATGGTGCAGTGAAGGACTATAATGGTAGGTGGGAATGAGACAGAAGGAAGAGCCACAGACTAGACAACGGTCAGATAAGGGGCAATTTAGCCTGCAGAAGCTATGGGCATGTGGCAAATGTCTCAGAAGGGACCCTCCCTAGTTTCTTGGACTGTAAAGGTGAGGGGGGAGAGAGGTACTTTCAGACTTGCAAGATTCTGTTAATGTAACCTTACAATAAAGCTAGAGCTAGTATTTCTGGGTGTGTTTCTTGTCTGGACTACTGTCTTAACAGCCAGGAAACACGCTGAGACAAGGAACTGGTCTCTAATGTTTATTGCTAGTACTTAACAGGAATCCTAACAAACTGAAGAAGCGTGGGAAAACCCAGACATATAAACCCCAAAGGTTAAGGCGGTCCCGATCTGTGTCTCTTTGAATGGCTGACCAATTCCTCAGTGCTACGCATGCGCTTGACAGTCTGGATGGGAGCCCCCTGCTCGCCATCCTTACTCATGACATCTACCTTGCAAGGCTGACACGGCCTGCATTTTACTATAAGCATAAAGTTAGAAACCACTTTCTTGCCAGAAGATAGATGTAAATTACTGGGACAATAAGTACAAATGATATTCATGCAAAGATACCTTGTACAAAGTTTAGATAATCAGAAGGTAGTTAATTACCTTATAAGTGATACACAAATTGGTGAAGGTATGAACAGTCCATGTAGAACAGAATAATTGTTTTCCCAGTGTATTCCCTGAATTGAATCACTTCTGTGGTTCATACATGCATGCTATATGACTGTTTATATTTTTAAAAAAGCATAGAGAACAGTGGTGAACTGCTGGAACTTAATATCTAAATTGGTTCCTGATTCCTTCTAATGGATCTGTTAATGAACCTTCCCTTGAAATCCTGTAGTTTTGACAGAACATCATTCTCTAGGTTTTAAGATAGACACACACACACACACACACACAATTATGTGTATATAATTGTATATTATCAGATACTGATGTTGATTAAAAAGATGATTTACGCTCTTCTGATTTTATCTCTAATGATTCACTGCTTTAATTCCTTGGTTCTTTGCATAAGGAAATTTTTTACTATATAAGATCAATGTTTAAAAGAAATAGTTTTGCTATTTATGTAAATATATATAAGTGTATATGTATACACACACTTTTCTAAAAGCTGAGGAAGGTTCTTTCCAGGCTCAGAACTTGCTTCTCCATGGTGATTAGATTCAAACTTCATTTCTTCCACCTGCCCACAGCTTCCAGATGAGCCATCTGGAGATTTACAGCGGAATGTGTGGGGGATTATTTTGAGAGAAGAGACTAAATGTATCTTTTTGAAGCTGCCTTTTAAAAATACTTTTTATTACATTATTAATTAATTTGACAATATCCAAATGCACAAGGATACACACACATGTATAGAAAAGGAAAGGATCACAAAGCCAAACATTCCCTTAAGCTTAAGGCTGCTTATGTTGCCGTGGTAGAGTCCCTTCTTTATACTTTAAAAAAAAATGTGTGGTTCCTCAGAGTTGCTCCATTGCCAACAAAAGATTTTTTTTAACAAGAGAGAGGTGCTCATATTACAATCAAATAAGCAGGCTTGAGCTTTGGAACAAAATGTACCTTTTTCCACCCATGCTTTTTCCTAAAAAGAAGCACCACTGAACTTAGAGTTAAATAATATTTAAATGAGAACATTTAAGATGGGTTTTCATTTGACAGACCAGCTCAGATCTCTGGTCAGAGCACTGGATTTTGTGATGTCATGATTGAAGCATGGAAGCCCAGGTACCAGCATTCTATGGATCTTGGCTTCTTCAATTTCAAGAAAACAAACAAACAAACAAAATTTAATAGCAGCAGTTGTTTGAGGGATTCTGTAGGATGTATCTAGTGGAAATCAAATTAAGAAGTTAATCTAGTTGAAATTAAGTCACAGAAAGGAATAGCTGAACAAGGTTAAAGCAGTCAGAAAACTCAGTATGCAACTCTTTGCATCTCCCATTGTTTGTTAACTTATATAAATACATTCCCAGTTATTTCAACATAGACTTCAACATTTCTTAGCACAAAATTCTGATGTGGGATGAAAGCTGGGGAAGGTCTTATAGTGCTGACTCTAGCTGGACTTTCCTATGATATGATATGATAACTACCTCTCTTTTCAAATAATTTCTAAGAGGTTTTTCACAAAATAATTCACATCATATTTAGATAAGTGGATATTTAGATAAACTAAACCGAAGTGGTTTTTCTTTACATGCCAAAAAAATTTAAAAAGTAGAGAAAAAATTCTAAACAAAACTATATTTTCCACACCATTATCACAGGAAAACAACTCACAAAACATGATATTGGTGGTGCAAGCTACCAGCTATATGAAATATTAGTGCTGTTTTATGTAACAAAAAAGCCTGTATTTTTTTCTGCAGCCAAATCTCCCCCTACTCAAAACAGGATTTGTAAAAGAGCCAGTCTGGGTCATAACTAATTTCTAATGTAATCACTTGTGACCCAGAAATCAAAAGAAATGTAAAGTAACAGCTTCAATGGAAGGACCTTGCTGAGAGGTATTTAAAGAAAGGTATGTGGGATTTTGGGAGGAGAGTGGAAGCTCTTACTATAAGGAACTAAGCAGTAAATGTCTATGACATTCTTGCCATCCAATAGCAGAAGCGATTTTGCCAAACAGGAAGCCATGTAGAGTTTACCATAAATTGGTGGTAAAACTGGATCTTTGGTAAAAGAGGTTCAACCCTTAAAAAAACCTACTCTGTTCATGAATTTATAAAATAATAATAATAATAATAATAATAATAATAATAATAATACCACCTAGCACTTGTATTGCCGATATTCAAGGTACACACAATGCTTTTTGTAAGGTAAACCAGTATTATCCCAGTATTACGTTGCAGAAGAGAGCTTGCTCTTGAAAAATTTACTTAAAACCATCTGGGGAATTTGTGGCTGAGATAAGATTGGATTATGATTAGCCAGTGGGCAACCTTATCACATCCAGATGTGTTTGCCATGCATACTGGGAAATAGAGTGTAGGTGTTAATGGTGAAATAACTTCCAGATAAAGCTTTGTAAGATAAGGAATATGTTCTGGCATTTCTCCAGACATGAAGAAAGAGCAGATCTCAATATAGGAAAGATTGTGCTAACTAATATTTGTATAGAAATTTCTGATCAAACATAATGGAAATAATACCTGTATGTTTATAGAAAATATTATTAATAGAAAATTTATAGAATGTTATAATGAAGTGCTGAGGGTATGTCAGCAAATGGCATGTACCTCCTAATTAATGGAATATGGTCAACAGTATGTTGGCCTTTAAGGTAATCTATAGATTAGAGATCCTAGCTTGCATAGAATTGCATGAGTGTGCTTTGGATAAAACTAGGTTTTTGTTGCATTTGTGGCATGCTGGGCAAAAACTGGCTGGAATTATCCTTTCCATTAACAGAGAATTTTTCATGTGCCATGGATACAACTAATACTAGTAACCTAGTCTACAACTTCTCTATCTTACTAAAAGCATTATATGAAGCTCTGCTAAATGTCATGATAGGCAGCAAAGATCATATTTATGGGCCCATCTGGTGATGGCCATGGCATCCTGGAATTTTAGAGGAATGAGTAGTAAGGAGAATGAAATAACAAATGAAATGAAAGAAGGAAAATGATGTGTTTATGAAATTAAGGAAAATAATGAAATGAAGGTAGCTGGTTCTTCTAAAGTAGACTTGATCAGATACATTTAGAGAAGTGAATATGTAAATTTAATTCTGAATGAAGAGAATAAAATGTATGTCAGAAAGTATGAATTGATGACATCTAGGTTATTGTAGATAACATATGTTCTGATGAATGATGACAATAGAAGTACCAGATAGGAATTTTGGGCAAAACTATGAAAATTTTTAAATGAATAAAATCCAGGAAAAAAAATATTCTGCTAGATGATGACATGAAAAAGATCAGAGGGTACAGAAAAAGTGATTGGCCTATTTGGAAACCCAAGTATAAAAGAGAATGATGACTACTAGAAAATGTTTTGTTTTGTTTTTTAGATACGTGATTTAAACATACACTTAATCATATACACAAAGCAAAGGAAGAAACATAACTCTAAAAGCATTATTATTTGCTTTGTGATGAAAGATTGAGAAATTAATGAAGGATACAAGGATGATGAGAGGCTCTGAATGTTGAACAGACCATTTATTTGACAGAATTGAGTGGATCTTGGGAAAAATGGAACATGAAAGAAAAGAAAAGGAATAAAAGAATCCAGAATGAAAGTAGGGGAACTACAGGAACTAAAAGTATGAACCTTCTGGGGGAAAAGCATTAAATGTCAGATTAGTCTCTCAGCAGAATGAATGGAAAGATGATATGAAAGATGCTTGGAACACAGTGAAAAATTAAGTTATAATACAGAGTGTTACAAAAGTATGTGGGATAGTGCTCCTGGGAAGAATGAAAAAGGATACTTGGTGAAATGATAAATGAAAGAGGCAGCAGATGGGAAAAATGGGTTTTAGGGAATTGGTGGTACTAAAAATGAGGATGAGAGAAAAATGTGTAAGATACACAGTATATAGGAGAAAAGAGTTGCAAAGAATGTGGTGGTGGTGGGGAAATAGATTGATTGTGATGGAAATAAACAGTTGTTTTGAAAAAGTGTGAAGAGGGCTAAAAAGAGCCTCCAACAGAATGAATGGACTTAAAAAGTTTTGCTAAAACCTATGGTTGCAAATAAATGTGTATAGATACATACAAAAATAAAAGTGATGAAGTAACATGGAAACAAACTGAAATGAGGGTATCCTGGAGGGAATAATTTAAAGATTTGATTGGAAATTACAGTGATATATTGAAGCATGGAATTGAAATTAGTACTATAAATGTTAATGTCCAAGAAAAAATAGGTGAAAAGGAAGTCATAATACTCTATTGAAAAATTGTAATGCTGAAAGTATTAGTAGTATAACTGGAGAAGTGTTAAAATATAGATGTGGTTTGCTTCTGGAGTGGGTGTACTGTGAGATGGGATACTTAAGCGTGTACAGTAAAAACATGAAGGGATTGTGTCAAGAATGAATGGATGCCAAATGACTGGAATAAATACAAAAGTGAATGGCCAGTACAAAATAAGTACTGTATCTTCAAATGGTCTGGTCATACAGAAGAGAATCAAATTGCAAAAGAAACATACGAAGAGCAAGCAAAGGGTTCAAAAGAAAAGGGAAAATCATGAACTTCCTGGTTGGGTGGAGTTGATGAAATCTTGAAAAAGAAAGCTAAGAAGTTTAAAGAACAAAAGGCAATTTATGGAGCAGTGTTTGGACATAGTGGAAGCAAAGATATGTTGCAAGAATAGAAACACATGGAAAGATGTAGTGAATATTGTTGTTGTAAACTAGGCTTAGAAATATTCCCATGTCTTTTTTCTTACTTCATGCCTTTAAGTTTAGAGAAAAGTAATATTTCTTATTCCTTTTCTGTGCTTTGTATAATGTTGCTTATGCTGAAAGGGAATAGTCTGATGTGTATGTACAGGTAGTCCTCACTTAATAGGGTTAATTGGGACCAGAAACTCTGTTGTTAAGCAACGTAGTTGTAAGTCAAAAAAATCACATAACCGTGCTGCTTAGCAACAGCAATTCCAGCAGTCCCGGTTGCCATCGTTAAGTGGGGACTGCGTGGTTCATTAAGCAAGGACCTCACATGACCATGACTTGCAACTTCGTGCCATTGACTTTGCTTGTCAGAAACCAGCAGGGAAAGTCGCAAATCATGATCATGTAACTGTGGGACACTGCAACAGCCGTAAGTATGAGGACCAGTCATAACTACCACTCAATCAGCACCATCATAAGTTCAAATGGTCACTAAACAAGCAGTCATTAAATGAGGACCACCTGTATGTATATATTTTTTAAAATAATGTTTATTAAAGCTTTTAAACAAGATAAAAACTAACACAAATTAATATAAAGCAAGAAAGAAATAGGAAAAAGAAAGAAATCAAAGAAAAAGGAAATACAAGAAAATAAAAAAGTCAAGGAAAAATAGAAAAGAAAGAAAAAGAAAGATGTAAGAAAGTGGCTTCCAATATTCTTCACAGCAGTTATAAGTACAATATATTTTAACCTCTCTTTCTAACAATACATCGTATTACTCTTCTTTCTATAATCTAATCATCAGAAGCATGAATCACAAGGTCATTTTTTACATTTTTATGCAAAAAGTCCTTAAGAGGCTTCCAGTCACCAATAAATGTAGATTGTGTCTTTTCTCTAATCAAAGAAGTCGATTTATCTTTTTATTTAGAAACTTTATTAAATTTTTCAGCATATACTGTAGACAGAAACTAAAAAGGATGAAACAAAAGAACCTACAAAGAAAAAGAAAAACTAAAAAGGTGTGACGTCCAAATATTCTTCATAAACCTTCCAGCCTTGGAAGCCTAATTCTTTTTCTTCATCCCGGTATGACAGCATCACAGCCTTTTCCATCCCTCTTTTTAGGCCCAAAACTCTTCCTTCTTCAAATCTTCACAACTCAGTTTTCTTCCCTTCACTTTCTAAGTCCATGTCACCAATCCTCCTCATCTTCTTTAGGGAAGCCACTTTGTACTTTGTAATTTTCAGCCTTGTCAGCTTCTCTCAATTGTTGGCACAGTTTGGACTCCACAAGTTCTGAGAGATGATCCAGAACTTGGGTGACTTCAAGGTAAAAGTCTTTAAAAATCACTTTTACTTTTACTTCCAGTGGGGATATGGTGGACTGAGCAGTGGGCAGAACTGACAATGTGGCAATTTTTTGGGGGCTCAGGCGGGTTTTCCTGAAGCCCAGGAGTGTTCTCCAGATGAAGGATAACACCAGGAATCGCTCCATCTGTCCTCCGGACAACTGCTTGTAGCCAGAAGATCACAAACAGCGATGTTTGAAAAAGAAGGGGTCATTATGTATGGGAGGTTTTCTGAAGAGAAGTTGGAATTTTTGAGGGGGGCAGTTGGGCTGTTTGATTTTTTTCAAGAGAAAAGCTCTGTGTATATTGTGTGGACATGTAGATGCTTTGGTTTATTTTGAAGTGGGATAAGGGTTAAAGAATGTTCATCTGGATCGCTTTTAGGGCTTGACTAATGTTACTTGTTTTTAAGGATATGGATTAAGATTATTAGGGTATTAAAAATATTTATTTGGATGGTTTTAAGAATTTGATTTAAGGTCATTGTTTTGAATTGCTTTTCTTTTGGGGGATTATTAAGATTAAGATTATTAAAACTGTTGTATTATTTAGTATAATGGCAGATAATCTATGTGCTTTTTAATTAGACTTTTATTATAGTAGACAGAAATGTATAGAATAGTAGTAGGAAGGGAATAATTAAATAAGTGTTATGGGGGGGAGTTGTTTAGGGGGTTTATATGAACAAGGGAGGGAGTAACTGTAGTTAATGATTTTTATAATGTGCTAAAGGGGAATAATTTATAAAAATAATGTGATTTTGATTTAATACAGAGTAAGAGATTGATTATGGAAAATTTTTGTATATCCTTGCTGTAAAAAGTTGGAAATCACATCTTTCTGTAATGTTGTAAAAAAAAAAATTTCCTTTGTGTTTTCACACCTTTTTAGTTTTTCATCTCTTTTTTTGTAGTTTTTTGCTTTTTCATGGCTTTTATCTTTCGCTTTAAACTTAATAAAATTCATTTTAAAAAATCACTTTAATTTCCTCCATCTCTCTCCACAGTAAGTTATGGCGCCCTCTAGTGCCTCAGAAATAGGGACGCAGTGGCGCTGCGGGTTAAACCGCTGAGCTGTCGATCGGAAGGTCGGCGGTTCGAAACCGCGCAGCAGGGTGAGCTCCCGCTGTTAATCTCAGCTCCTGCTCACCTAGCAGTTCAAAAACATGCAAATGTGAGTAGATCAATAGGTACCGCTTCGGCGGGAAGGTAACGGTGTTCCGAGTCGTCGTGCTGGCCACATGACCCGGATGTGTCTGTGACAAAACCGGCTCCAAGGCTTAGAAACGGAGATGAGCACCGCCCCCTAGAGTCGGATTCGACTGGACTTTACGTCAAGGGAAACCTTTACCTTTTAGTGCCTCAGGAAGGTAAAGTCCACTAGGACTGTTATTGGAGACTTCCTCCAGCTCATTATCTTCAAAGTAACCAAAGTAACTGGGAAGATAGAAAGTAGTAACAAGGACTGTTCCCACAGGAAAGCAAATGCAAATAGGTCAGAATTCCAATCTGCAGATTCAATGAAGTAGGAAAAATATTTTATACTCCTCGAAACTCACTTTATTTAAAAGACCAACAATAGACTTCCGGTGGGAACTAACGGTGGCTTGAGCAGGTTTTTTTCCACTGTCTGCAGACTGACCTGTCAGCACGGCTTTTTTTTTTTCAGGCTCAGGCAGGCATCCTTAGAGCCCAGAAGTGTTCTCCAGAGCAAGGAGAACCCCAGGAATCACCCCTCATATCCTTTGGTGACTGGTTGCAGCCAGAACACCGCAAAACAGTGTTTCATGATCGACCGGTGAGTGATCAGCCAGGAGACGGGGCTGTCAGCTTTTCCCAAGCCGCCCTGAAGCTGAAAACAGACTCTAAAGCTGCCCTCCCCATTTCTATAACACCAAGGGGTTTTTTGTTTGTTACCAAAGAGAGGCTTTTTACAGTGAAGAAATGCAGAATCTCTTGGTGACTTTCATTAGTTTTGAACTTTATAAATTTGCTGATTTGGCTTCTTTTTATATAATCTGTAATGCTGAGAACTAAAGAATTTTGTCTTTTTATTGTTGCTGTTTTTAATAAAATGAGTTTTGAAGAGTATAAAAGATTTTTCCTGCTTCACTGAATCTGCGGATTGGAATTCTGCCCTGTTTGCTTTCACGTTCCTGTGGGAACGGTCCTTCTTACTACCTTCTATCTTCCCGATTGGCTGCTTTGAAGATAAAGAGCTGGATGAAGTATTTTAATGTATATTTTAATGAAGTGCTGGGGGTGCAAAAGTAGTTCTGCTTCTACCCATCTAAAGTTTGTTGAAAAAGTAGAAGCCATAATCCTTAAAACAAATGTGATCATTTTCCCCCCTTGCTTTGCTTATAAAATAATTTGGTTCCATGTATTCTAAGCTTCCAATTGTTTAGACTGTATTTGTTTGTGTTTTTTAAATTGGTGATCACAAATAATTGTAGCTAGAAATGTTTGTGGGAGAACATGACCTGGAATAGAAGAGTGTCTCTTGAAATTAAATTCCAAACGGGCCCATCATCTGGGTGCCTTCTTGTGAATATGCCCATGTACATATGCCCAAAGCAATGGTTTGTGAACAGTCTGCTACATTCCTGTATAGGTAAGCTTACCAGATCCAGGTACAAAAATTCAGATGATAATTAGGAAGCAGTTGGAGACACAGAAAACTATTTAATTCTTTGCTGCCAACTAGTGCTCATGATTTTTGCAGCCTAGGTCTGCTAGTCTTAATGTAAGGTGATTGAAAACTTTTGAAATACACCTGCAGCGGAGGAATATGGCTTGCTCCCAGCAGAGGTGGGTTGGAAGGAGGAAAGGGAAAATTGTTTAGTATCCAGTAAGTCATTAGGCCTATTTAAAGGATAAATATGCTTAATAAAAGTTTTCACTTGTTTGCCTTACTGTGTTTCTTCATTGGTTCTCATGCAAGCACTTTTCTTGCTGTTCCTTGTTTAGGGGTTCATATTTATTTGCAGTACTGTGTCTGTCTGTCGCTCTGTTACGCTGCAACCGCTCCGAAATGTTGTGGCATAGCTATTAACACTGTTTTTCTTAGGCAGCTCCTTTGACTAGCAGCTGTTGCCATTTATGACTACGCTACAAACCTTAAGATTTCTGTCAGCTGATGCTAAAATAATGGATTCTCTGGCATATCCTTTTGCTTAGAGTATCTGTAATTTTTGTAATTGCCTAAAAGGGCCTCTTTTATTATGGCAGGTCAGAATACCGATTGCCCTTCTTAAGAACTGCATGAATTATTTTTAAAAGTAAGCTTCTCAGTGTCTTTTTTATTAGAGCAGTAAATTGACATAGTTGTTCACTAAATAAGGTTATCTGAAAGAATGTAAAAATACCTCAAAGGGAGTTGCTATGCTAGTATCAAGGCATGAGTTTTAAATCTACTTAAACTTTCCTGTTCGTTGAAATGTTAGGCTGTAATGCAAGTTCTGTGGCAGAAACTGTTTAGGATTTAAGTGCCACATAATATGTACACTGGAGTAGATAAGGTATTCAGATATATTTTTCAATAATTGATATGATTATGCAAGTCACGTATGATCTTTTTCCTGGTAACCATTATTTACACAAACATTATTTACTTCAAACTTCAGTTTCCAAAAACTACAGTAAACGTGGAACAATAAGCACTATAATGATGAGGCAAGAATAGTGGTAATCCTTGAGTTATGACAGCAGCTGGGACTGGAATTTCCACCACTAAGCGATGCAGTTGTACTGTGAGATGTCACATGACCGCATCGCTCAGTGATGGCAATCCCTGCAGTCCCCATTGCCTTCGTTAAGCAAGGATTGTGGGTCATTAAGCACCTTCTTGCAACTTTCTGCTGGCTTCCAAGAACCAAAGTCAGTGGGGAAGCTGGCGGGAAGTTGCAAGTCCCAGGTTCCTTGCAAGCAAGTCAGCAGGCAGGTAAGTGGCTGCTGCTGGGTAGGAGAGGGAGCGAGAAAGCACGTGAGTGAAGGAGGAGGTGCATGCAAACGCAGCAGGGCTTGGGTGGCTGCTGCCAGATGGGGGAGGGTGTGCGAAGGCTGGGGAGGCACGGCATGAGCATGGTGGGGTTTGGGGTGGCTGCTGCCAAATAGGGGAGGGAGGGTGCTCGAGCACAGCAAGGCTTGGGCAGGCTGCGCAGGTGGCCAAGGAGATGCACAAGCACAGCAAGGCTTGGTGAGGGTAGCAGAGGAGGCACGGTGCAAGCACAGTAAGGTTCGGTGAGAGTGCATGAGGGTGTACAGGTGCTGGCAAAGTGCGGCATGAGTACAGAGGGGCTGGGAGAGGGTGTCCGGGTGGGGGAGATTTACCCGAGCAACTTGCGACCTTCCCTGCCAGCTTCCCCATTGACGTTGCTTGTGGGAAGCCAGAAGGGAAGGTTGCAAATCAAGATTATGTGACCCTGGGGGTGCTGGGACAGCTGGAACTTTGAGGACCGGTTGTAACCACTACTCGTTCAGTGCTGTTGTAACTTCGAACAATTGCTGAATGAGTGGTCATTAACCAAGGACTACCTGTACAGGAGTGTTCTACAATATTTTGAATAGGTTAGTGAAGCACATTTATTTTTTTAGAAATAAAATTGGGGTTTGATATCACCATTATGCTGATGATACTCAGTTATACATCTGAGCTGACTAAGTAATGACATCAATGTTCTCTCCCACCGTCTGGAGGCCAGGTAGGGAAGAACAGGCTTTGACTTCAACCCAAGCAAGACCAAGTATTAATTCAGGAATAACTTCCTGATGGACTAATTTTAAGAATGTAAAAAATATGTTTAGGTTTTTAAGATGACTTCATCTGGAGGGGAGTATAAATGCTAACTTTCAGGTTGAGTAAAGCCATCTCCAAAACAAGCCAGGTATTTTTATTTTTTATTTGTTTTTGTTTTTACTATATTCCTCTTGCCCTCTTTTCTGAAGATGAGCATACCTTTTGTTCACATCTATTGCAATTAGTGTCTATAAATATCTTTCTGTGTTTGTGAATTATTTACAAAAATATTTTATTTAGATTTATACTCTTCCCTTAAAATACATTAATGGAGTGACTCAGAGTAAAATATTTAAAACACCATGCAATAGCTAATACATTACAGTAAGCTAAAAACAGCTACTCTGTAAAAGCAGGATGAAAATAAAATACATACACAAGTTTAAAAGCCTGGGAATTTTTTTTAAAAATATATTAGACTTGCATTGGAAAGATGCCAGAGTGGACATTCCAAATGCAGGCATCTGTAGTCAACACTTCTCTCTCTCCATAATTTGAACAATTCTTGTATTTTTGTAGGAAAACTACACTATAACCTTGTCAAAATGTTTCTTTGCCACTGATAAATAATGAATGTCATCTACCACATATGTTTCATTAAGATGCAGTAAAGGAGTGTCTTTGGTTTTTAAACAATATTGATGACAAATTTTCTTTTTTATATTAGAATATTCTTAATTATTAGATTGGCTTTGAAAATGTACTTTATAACAGAAAAGTGAAGTGCCATTTCATTGAATTATAGTCCTTCTTTAAAAGAACTGTTAAAAAGTTGAGAGAATAATAAAAGCCTTATCTATTTCACTGGATGATAACCATAATAATTCATTACATGTAGTCCTCGCTTAACAACCCTAATGGGAGTGGCAGTTCTGCTGCTAAGCAAAGCAGTCGCTAAGTGGGAAATCACGTGACTGCAAATGTGCTTTCTGGCTGGAAAGAGACAAGACCACTCAGTTGCATACCTTCAGCTTTTGTTTGCCTCCTAACCACTCCCCCACCCTTTGGAATGCTTGAATTATGTTTATCTGTTGGATGCACAAGTTACAGATAGTGCTTTTGGGTGTGCATGCAATATATATAAAATGGAGAAGGCACTATGCATAATCATAGACTGCAGTTCTACATTACTTCCATTTAGCTTGCTTATTCCATTGACATCAGTTTCTTTGGGAAGTAAATTCCACTGTAGAAGATATGTGCTAATGTAATCGACTCCCTTTAAGACTTTTCTAGATAGTTGTTGCAATAGTTGCAATTTCACTACTATATATTAAATATGAACTATATAAACCTGGTTATTTTGAACATGCATATCCATTCTATTCCTTTTCAGGGTAAGCACTTTAAGAAGAATGCAGAAAAAGAGTACGAAATAAAGCCAAAGAAATTAAAGGCATGACATGAGAAAGAGGAATTATAGAGACATAGGTTAAAATTTGTTTACATTACCTCCTTTCACTGTACCTGTTCCTCTTTCTCTTGACCTATTCACTCTTCTTTCATGTATTTGTTTTGCAATCTGATCCTCATTCATTCTATCTGATAAAACCACCTCAATGTTCTTCTGTTGTATTGATCAGTCACTTTTGTATTCAGTCCACATTCATTCAGCAACTGTTCTTTCATGACCATATCTCATTTTACCATACATACTTCTTAAGCATCCCATTTCCACCGTATCCAGCTTACTTTTTGTTTCTCCTGACATACCCAACTCTCAATTTTATATACCTTTGGGGGGGGGCAGGGTAGGGCAGGCAGGGAGAATGTTTTTAGGCCCAGCTATTTCAACAAAAATTTGTTCCTTGCAAAAGACCACATATTCCCCAGTTTGATTCTATCGGTATTTGAATGTTTTTAAATTTCTCCATCGATGGTCCCATTTTTAATAAGCATGTATTTGAATATAATCTCATGCACTTGGTCTAGTGTTTCATTATTCATATATAACTTGCAATTGTACACTTCGTTTTCCCTTTCAGACATGGCTGCCTTGATCTTCAATAGATTAATTTTCAAACCCAGCCAACTCATTGTATCATATAATCTAACATTTGCTGGAAATCATTCAGGTTCTCAGCCAACAACAAAGCATTGTATGTAACAAAAGTACACATACATTCATATCTGTAATTCACATGTCTCTAATGTTACCACATGCATATCTTATACAACTATTTTTATACTGCTTAGCTCAGCTGACTACTGGCATTTTACATAAAACATAAGAATATAACAGTTATAACAACAACAAGCACCCACTCTTCTACTCTTTAAGTAGAAAGTACATTCTACTTTCATTCTACTTTCTTTTACTTATTTCCTTTCCATCAATTTTCCCCAAGATCTACCCTTGTCGCTCCAAGAAACTCAAGCATTTCTTTAGTTAAAGCCCCATCAATGGATTCATGTCCTTAAAAATGTTAGAATGGTACCAGCAGATCTGAAATTAAAGTCGATTCATCAAACATTGTATTTAGGGTATATTGGACTCCCCAAATAATGTATTTGAAAGAATGGATATCAGATTTTTTTTGCTGGAAGTATAAAAAAATTGAGGCTTCACTGACCCATATGATATTTTAGAGATACTGTGTTAATAATGCATATAAGCAGATTTGTGGGGAAATCTTTAAATGTTAAAGATGTTGATGAACTATATACCAAAGCTTTGAAATTTGACTGTTTATCGGGAATTATGGTTGTATCAAGCATAGGGAGTGGTTAAACAAATCATACTGAGAAATTGGAAATGTATTATTTCAGATGTCAAAGAATGGTTGTTGGAAATGTGATATATCTGTTTTGGAAAAGACAGTATTTTCAGCTAACCAAAGGATGTAGCAATATGTGTTTCCATGGCAGAGAGTTCATGATATTTTACAATAATATTTTGTACTGTTCATATTATAGTAGTGTATTCAGTAGTAAACCAGTGACTATTGACAAGTATAAAATATGAGATATATAATATCTTCTTTTCTTTTTAGTTTGTATTTTTAGTTTGGGCTTGCCTCTTTTGTATTTTTTTTTAAGTTTAAATATTGTTTTGTTAATTGTGCATGCATAATATAAATAAGTAAAAGAATTTCTTTAATTAAATGTAAATAAATGTATATGTGACAAATACTTCTGAAACAAATAACCTAGTCTTTTAAGGGTGTGTGTGCATATTTTCCTATAGAAAATATTTCCCCTTCGAAATATTGCTTCCATGGATGCAATATTCATGCATCCATGGAAATTAATGTTTATTTAAAAATTGTTGCCCATTCTCAATATATTCAGCAGGAGCAATCTCATTTTTGCCAAAAAATAGAGATCCTTTTGGAATAATTGCACAGCCTAGGGATACTGGCAGGTAGCACTTTTTCTAAAAGGAGCATAGCACCTGTCTCTAATTACACTTGCTCCAACCTCTAAAAACCTTGACCCTCTTCATGTACAATTGTAGCTTCTAGAGAGAAGTGTTCTGAGATGGCTCTTGAAAATGGTCCAGGAAATTCAGCTGACTCAGTGGCACATCTACTGATGGAGCCACAATTTGCAAGTTGGGCAGCCATATAAATTGATAAAATAAATAAGGGGACAAACAAAACTGAATCAGTGTGGCTTGTGATGGGTTTAGCCATGTTGGGACTCTTCAGCCCTGTTTTTGCCAGGGAGTTCTTTCAAACCTCCAGAGTCTTCAGTCTTATGGAATCAGAGACCTGGCAACTTAAAACTATATTTCACTTTTGCTCTGCCATCTTTCTCAGCCCAGGCAGGTGATCCCCATGCTGGGAGATAGTAGGTGAAAAGGGATAGCCAGATGTTTACCCACCAGGTTTCTGATCCCACAGATCACCTGTGGTGGGGTTGGAAATGGAGGGGCTTTGAAAGAGCGAAGCCAGGTAACAGGTGGAGGAGGAGAGCCAGCTTTGCCCCCTCCAGGTTGCCACGTTGGAAACTGTTTTTTTAGAAAGAGCCAATTCTTCCTCTTACTGCCAGCAGTCCTCTGGGTTGGTAAGCTGTTGGTTAGTTTCCTTTTGAACTTGATTAACATCTGACCAGTATTGGGGTGGACCATCAGTGCCTGTCAGCTGAGTAAATCCCTATTACAAAGCTTTAGAAATAATTCATAAATCTTTCACATGAGTAGGCATCCTGCCATTGTTTCCTAGAACAGGGGTGGACAGATTCCAGTCTTTCCATTACATAAATCTTTTGTAGATCTTATATTCTCTTTTTGGAATCTCTCTGTCTCTCTGTTCTTTTAAAGTGGCATGGTTCTGTTTTCCTTCTAGCCATCATTTTCTGTATGCATTTTCTTTCACTTTCCCTCGCTAAATCATTTCCGTTTCAAGAGTTAGCTTAAAGTAAATATTACATCTTAGTTTCTGCCTTACCTCATCTACAGCCTTTCCTTGTTGAAGGCATACTATAATGAAATTTTCCCTGTTTAGACTCAAACCTAATCCATTGCTGCTAATGGAGCACGTGACCAGTAGTTGTCACCTCACAAGCATTCAGACTTGGAGGGTTACTCAGAGCTTAATTTGACCAGTCTCTTAATCTCTGGCATGTTCACAGCCACACAGGTACATACTTGTTTGCTTCGGCTGGTAAGTAGGAGGTTGTGTAGTCCTGTTCTGAAAACAAATAACCCCTGTAGTTCTTGAAACTACTGAACAATTACATATGAAAAGAAATGAGTAACAAACTAGCATTTCTCCTCCATGGACTCCACTTTATGTTTAAAAAAAGCTATTCTGGATCATCCTTCCATCAAGACCCGGATGGGCCTTTGCCCTTGATAATGTTTGGGTTTTATCCGGATACTCCATGTTGGTGAGCTTTTACAGCTTTCAATTTATTTAGGCAGGGGTTTTTTTAAGGAAGGAGGAAGGGAGCTTTTATCTTCATAAAGGGCTGGCTTCTAATGAAGTCATGTTGCTATTTTTCATACTCCAGTTAGGAAGCCTAATAAGTTCCCTGTTTGGGGAGGAGCTGCAGAGTAATTAAATGATTCACCAGTTTCTGTAGTGAGCTGCCTTCCTTGAAACTTAGTTTTAAAACATTCAGCCAGCTTTCAGCAGAGCAGTTGTAGGCATGTTGGTCCTTTGTTCAAGTCATGCATTGGGAACAACTCTTGCACCTCAGGAAAGCCAAGGTAGGCTAAAAAAGTAAGAATAACTTCTTTGCTAGAAAATAGATGAGTAAATTACATTTTACCTACATATATGAATTCTTAAGACATTTACTGGTTAAGAATACCTACATGATTAAAAGATTAAAACCATTTTCATGTGACCATTTCCAGTATAGCCTGTAAAGTTTGTGTATGTACCTTTACTTTGGAAAACGTAGATAACTTCTGTGGAAATTTTGCTCTTCCTATAAACTGAAATATTTTAGCTCTGAAAGCTGAGTAGAATTGCCTAGAAACTATACATACTATCCGAAACTGATCCCTTACACCTGAGGTAGGTATCTCGATACCTTTCAGATGTTTGGAACCAATTCTTATCTCAGCTAGTGTAGCCAGTGACAAAGGGTTTGGGGGGTTGTAGTCTAAAACAAGGTTCCTCAACCTTGGCAACTCTAAGCTGTGCGGGCTTCAACTCCCAGAATTCTGGGAGTTCAAGCCCACACAGCTTAGAGTTGCCAAGGTTGAGGAATCCTGGTCTAAAACATGTGGAAGATAATACATTGTCTACCCCTGCCTTACGCTGTTGCTTGAACACCCACCCACCCCCTTCAGTTTTTACCATTTCTACAGGAATCCTATCTGAAGTTGCTAAGGCCAGCTTCTAAATAGGTCTTGTCTTTTATTGATTTGTGGATCCTAGTGATCTGTGTGATCACACTAGGGCACATAGCAGGGAATCATAATTGTGTATTTATGAGGGATTTTGACATGCATAGTTTAGGTTTTTTGATAGGTAACAAGACAGACTTAATTATTTTGAAATTTAAGTTTGCTGTCCTCTCTATCTCACAAAATAATATGTGAGATACGATCTCACAAAATAATATATAGTATGACAGAGTACTATATAATGTCTATCCATATTTCTTTATCATTTTCTTTATTGATGCTAACAGCTCATACTGAAATTTACTGACTTTTTCCTTCAACTTTTTAAGAAACTCAGATTTGTTTGCATTTTTATGACATTGCCATTATCAAATCAGACTTTCATGTTCATTTTTTAATTCTTTTTCCAGATCGAACGATTAGATGTAAGTAGCCTAGCACAAACAACTAGCGCAGTGGCATCAAGCACAGACTGCAGTATCAATGCAGACTCTGTTGATGGAACACCAGATCCACAACGCACAAAAGTGGCCATCACACATCTGCAGCAGAAAATACTAAAACTTACAGAGCAAATCAAAATAGAGCAAACAGCTCGGGATGACAATGTGGCAGAATACCTGAAATTAGCCAATAATGCTGACAAGCAGCAGAGTGCCCGAATTAAGCAGGTGTTTGAGAAGAAGAACCAGAAATCATCCCAGACAATCCTCCAGTTGCAAAAGAAGCTAGAGCACTATCATCGGAAGCTGCGAGAGATTGAACAGAATGGCATTCATCGACAGCCCAAAGACGTCTTGAGGGATATGCACCAAGGGCTAAAGGATGTAGGAGCAAAAGTCACTGGCTTCAGCGAAGGTGTAGTAGATAGTGTTAAAGGTGGACTTTCCAGCTTTTCCCAGGCAACTCATTCAGCAGCTGGAGCTGTTGCTTCTAAACCTCGGGAAATTGCCTCACTTCTTAGAAACAAGTTTGGAAGTGCCGACAATATTACTAATCTGAAGGATGCTTTGGAAGAAAGTCAAGAAGATGGGACTGGAGGAAAGACTTTAGGTGTTCATAACTTTCAGTCGAGCCCAAAATATGGCAGTGAGGAAGATTGTTCCAGTGCTACATCAGGCTCAGTGGGAGCCAATAGCACCGCAGGAGTCCCCTTGGGAGCACCAAGCTCCAAAACAAACACTCTGGAAATGCAGAACTCAGGGTTTGATGCAATACTGCATGAGATTCAAGAGATTAGAGAGGTTCAAGTACGACTGGAGGAATCCTTTGAAGATCTCAAGGTTCACTATCAGCGAGATTATTCCTTGATAATGCAGGCTCTACAGGAAGAAAGATACCGGTGAGCACTTAGCAGTCCAGTCTTTCATTGATACTACTAATCTTAAGGCATATTCAGAACTGTTTGGATGCCAGCATTCATTTACTATTAATAATCTTGGGAACAGTATCCTTACAAATAATTTGGTTTATACATATATATTCACTTCTGGCTTAAATACTTAGGTTTCCTCCCTTCCAAATCACCATTTCTGTCTTCTGCTTCCTGTCATAACGTTTCAATTCTGTGAATGCCTATACTAATTTTTAAAGTTTAGGTAGCCCTGGACTCAGTTTCAAAATAGTCCTATAGTCCTAATCTTGTTGGATGAAGAATGTTTAAGCACAGCCTTTTCGATTATTTATAAATTACAAAGGGTGAATATGTTGCAGAAAAATTCCTTCTAAGACTCAGTTGGTATAATTAATATTAGCACTGAGCTTGAAAACTGGTTGTTAGTCAGTACAGTATTTCTAATGCTGGCTTGTTATGCTCCCAACCAGTCCAAAGGTATGTTTCTCTAAAAATATATCCTAGCTCCAGATACACCTAATGTTAAAGTATAATTTGTTTTGCATTGGAAACAAAAGAACCCAAATGCAAGATAAACATTTGTGTAGTTTTATGCAAGCTAGGGAATAGTTAGATCAGGCTTCATTAGTGGGAAGAAATAGATCATAAATATCATTTATTTTTCTGTGATGTTTGGTATAAATCTAATTAAGATATTTTGTCAGTTCTTCCTTTGACCCCCAAAACTAGTGCTAACGAGTCTTGACAGTCTTGATGCCATTTGCAGACCTTGAAGCAAGACCTTGTTGTAGTTGTAATTTTAAAATTAGACCATAATCTGATTATACATAATGGTATTTTACTGTTATTCTTAAGTTATCAAGAAAGATGTTTTACAGTTCACTTAAATGGGCATGTCTAAAATGGCAGTCCTGAACTGATAATTTGGGATTGGAGAAAGTATAGAAATCCCCAATCTAATTAAGGATTGACAAATAAAATACTAATCTCATTACAACATATTCAATTATTTTATTAATAATTTATAATAGCAATACACATTTTTATTATTTTAACTATCTCAAAAGGGAGTCGCAACTCAATTTTTTAAGATTGAAACCATTTTTAACATTTTTTAACTCTTCAGTACTTTAATGAAAGCATGTAATTTAATAAATGCCAAAAGTATTACACAGCCAGAAGGTACAATTGCATGCTGTCATAATTAAATGAGCATGTTTGAATTGACAGAACACCTTTAATTAGAACACTTTTTATTTGAAAAATATAAAAAATCAGAAAGGGGAGACAAATAATTAGAAGGCAGCAAGTGAGAAAAGATTAAGTAGTTCTTACTCTTTGAACATGGAGAAATGAAGGTTTCATCTTACTCAGTAGAAACATCAATCTTTGGGGATCTGAAACTTTTCCATAAATGCTACCTACCTATTTATTTAAAACACATGAAGTTATCTTACTCTGAGGTATACCATTTAGCCATCTGTTGTGGTATTCTCTGAGCTGAGTGGAGACTCACAGATCCCTGTGGGATAGAGGTTTTTAACCGCATCATTCATTGAGGTGCTTTTAATTAAACATTCTACAAACTGCATGGTAAGGGTTGTGATTTTAAATATATATTATTTTAACAATGGCCATTTCCTTTACCCATTTTTCCCAGCCCCTTGACAATGAGATCTTTTGCATACCCACCCATTCCCCCCAAAAACCTCTTTAAGTATAATTTCGTAATGAAGGTAAGCATTCTATTAGATCTATTTTAAAAACAATGGCCATACACAGATTAAACAAATACATGTATTGCAAGGGTCTAACTATATTGTAAGGGTTAGGACATCTCCTTTTTGGCACACAGGAGAATATTAAAACATGCATGCGCACACACTTTTTTTAAAGCAGAATATATATATTGGTTCTTTCCCCCAATAAATATCATTGGGGTGGCATTAATTTGACAATTATGGGAGCTTCTTTAGTGTACAACACTTGCTTCCCAAAAGAAATAGTTATAATAAATAAACCATGGTTGGCAATAGAATTAAGAGTCTTATTTTTCTTCCCATTCTAATATACTAGCCAAAGAAGTCTACCGAAGGGTCAGATTCCTGTTGAGGATTTTTTTTCTTTTGAATGAGAGCACTTGTTTGTTTTACATCAAATGTGTTTGTCATTCCCTATTTTTCTGTGGCTGTCTTTGTTCTTGCTCTTATCGTTTGTGTTCACTAGGGCTCAATACTGCTAGAGCTGTCTCTCCTGCTCTGACTCTTCTCTCTCTTCCCCTCCCCACACTTTTTTGAGGACAAATTATTTTTGCAAGTCATCCCTCCTTGCTTTGTAATGTAACAAATAGTTAAAGCTTGGGCAAAAGCTATGCTGTTTTTCTGTTGGACATTTGATGTGGCCTCATTGTTGAGAGAGAGTAGCCACACCTTTCTCTTTGGAAATCCAGTTCTGCATTCATCCCTGTTCTTTTTACAATTGCAGCCTTATCAGCAAGACCAAATTCCAAAACAAGCTGTTGCTTATCAGTTTTTAGAGCTATAGCAGATATTTACTTGATAAATAGCGACTTTCTGAACTTTCATGAGATTCCTGTTAAGTCTCCCTTGAAACTGTTCATGAATAGCTTTTCTACACAAAGTGAATTCTGAGTTCACATAAATAAGATTTGCTTAATTGTTTTGTTCTCAGTGTACATCACATACTGCCTGTATCAGTTGAAACGACTGTACATTTGTTTTACCTTTTTGGTTAATTGTAATTCCCTGGACTCTCATTTCAGTAGAATTTAACCATAGTCCACCAAGAAAGCTTCACAATAAATTCTTCAGCATTCTGCTTACTGTTGCTATGTGGGCACATAGGCAAAGTTTTGTCTGGATATAATCTCACTTCCTGTTATGCAGATTAAAAGTGTCCTAGGTACACTGAGCTTTTAGAATAGTTAGGTGTTCAAAATTGCAGCCTATGTTTACAGCATACTACTATGTACAAGCATTCATTGCCACTTTTGTAATAAAAGAAAAGGAAGAAAGAATGCCGAGTATGACTGATGCCTCAGGCTACTGGTTCAGCACAACTGATTGTAAAGTATTTTGATTATATGTTCCAATTAATTCATTGCCTTAAGTATCCCTCTGATGACATGGGAACTACTGTGTCATGGGAATGGTTGAGAAGTCAAATAGCCAAGCCCTAAATTGTTTAAAGCTTTAAAGGTTAAATCCAGTGTTCTGAATTTAGTCCAGAACATAGTTGGAAATAGTAGATGGTCTAGAGATGCTGTTTGGTTTGTGGTAGATGCCTGGCTGCCACTGAGTAATTGAGGCCAAGGCCCCTAACCTGTGCAGTGCCTCAGGGCTTGATCCTTTCACCCCTTCTGTTTAAGATTTACGTGAGGCTTCATTCTATAGTAGGTCTCCTCTCTGTGTGGGCAATTCCAGATGGCGGGAGAAATTGAGGCCGAGGCCCCTAACCTGTGTGGTGCTCCAGGGCTTGATACTCTTACCCCTTCTATTTAAATCTACATGAGGCTACTGAGTGAGGTCATCCATCAGTTCAGGGCACATATCATTAGTATGCTGATGGTACTATGTTGTATATCTTGATCCTGAGCCACCCAGATGATGCTGTCAAAGTTCTGTCCCAGGGTCTGGATGAGGAGGAATAGATTCAGGCTCAACCCCAGCAAGACTGAATGGTTCTGTGACTGCCCCCCTCCACCTCGGTCCTGGAATTTTTCCATCTTACTCTTGGATGGGATAGAATTTTCTCAGCCAGGACTGGTGTGCAACTTGGGGGGGGGTCTTGACTCATAGCTCCTGCTTGAAGAGCACACATTCATCTGGTGTACCAGTTGTGCATTTCCTGAGCCAGGAGGTCCTCCAGATAGTCACTCACATCCTAGTCATCCCATATTTGACTATCGCACTGCATCCATATGAGGCTGCCCTTGAAGTGGCAGTGCAGGCAGTGAAGGGGGAGCCATAATATGCCCATGTAATACCATTGGTGTTTGGCTGAAACCTAGTTTCTGGGTGCAATTCAAGGTTCTGACAAAAGATATAAAATCATGTAACCGTGTTCAAGTAGACCTTGCTTAGCAGTTGCCTCAGGCAGCAACCATTTGCGGTTACAACGGTGATGAAAAAGTAACTTACCGACCAATGCCTGCATTTACAACCATCACAGCATCTCTCTCAGTCACGTGTTCACCATTACAGTCAGTCAGTGTGTGCTGTCCTGTGCCTGCCCTGCAGAGCAGAGAGATTGCCTAAACAAGCTATCTCTTCCTGAGTTGCTTTTCTCTGCAGCGCAGTGCATCCCTAAAAAGTGCTAACAAGAAGTTAACAAACTCAGCTCTGTGACCTTAATTAGTTGATGCTGTCTGGCAGCTGCTGTCTGGCAGCTGCTGCCTGTAACTGACAATACTTTAATCAGTTTCAGCTTTTGTTTGCCTCCTAAGGGACTTGGGGCTCAGAGCTGCACACTAGACAAACAACTGGTACCAGCGCATTCCTTTTGATGTGTATTCCCCATTGTGTGCCTGATAAATCTCTTCCTTTCCAATGTATGTAAATACAGATATTAATATCCTTCTTGCTAATTATCCCAGTGCCAGGGTGAGCATTCCAAAGGGTGGGGGGAGTGGGGGAAAAGGGCTATAAGATTTGCTCTTTTACCCAGCTTCCTTGTGAGTTGAGTTCCGAAAACCTTCCCTGCCATTTGGGCTCAGCCGGCTGTTTGGGGTCACATCCTTCTGGCACTTTAAAGCAAAGGAAAGCTGAAGTAAAAAAGTAAGCACAGTAACGTGATTTTCCACTTAGAGACCTTGTCACTTAGTGACCGGATTGGAAGTCCCAATTGTTGCTAAAGGGACTACCTGTATGACAAAGATAAGCTTTTCTTCTCTTGTAATATTAGAACTTGGAGCCATCCATTAAAAATATAATTAGGGGATTAAAGGAATTATTTTTGGTCATAGTTAAATCATGGAATTTGCTGCTATCAAATATGATGATGTTCTCCAGCTGAGATGGTTTTAAATAGGTCTTTCTATATTAGTGCCAATGTTTCTGTACTATCCTCTGAATCCAGGGGGCATATCTTAAATGCCAGTTGTCGTTCAGCAAAAGTAGAACAGGGCTTATCATCCTTAGGTCCTATTGGTGAATTTTCTCTTTGGTGACTTAAATCATAACATTGTGGACTAAATTGGTTTTTGGCCTTACCCATCAGGGCTCTTATATTTCTATTTTTGTAACCCTTTGCATTTTTAATAAAAACCCTGTAGTTCAATGTATTCTCTTTGGACAGATTTTTAAATATGGAAAGATTTAGAAAACAAATGTTATACCAATCGAAGTGAATATTTGTAGCTCAGGGTTGAACTGTGGAGTCCTTGGTGCTCTCTGAGCCTTGTTGTTGTCTTGCAGACGTTTCATTGGCAGACTAGGCAACATCTTCAGTGCAAAGAGGGAGTGGGCCTTGCTCTCAGTTTATATACTGTGGCTTGCCCTGCTTGTGTTGGTGGGGGTGTTGTTCTCTCCTTGGGAGTTCTTTGATTGGGTTGTTGTTTGCTGCTTGGTTGATTGCCTGAGTATGGGCATCAAACACTCCAGAAAGCACGCAAATGGGAGAAATCTGCAGGTAGGCAAACTTCTACCAAAGAACAGCTGTTCTTTCTGCATGAATGCATGCGACAGAATGCCCTGCCCTCCAGTGTCAGTTACAAACCTCCAATCAACTGCACAGCTGGATGGAAGATAGCACAACAAAGTGGGCGAAAAATGATACGGCTCATGATCATGGACACCCATCTCAGATTAAACAAATACCAACTATTAACTCAGGCAATCAACCAAACAGCAAACAACAGCCCAATCAACTCCCAAAGAGAGAATACCCCTACCAACACAAGCAGGGCAAGCCACGGTATATAACCTGAGAGCAAGGCCCACTCCCTCTTCGCTCTGAAGATGTTGCCTAGTCTGGCAATGAAACATCTGCAAGAAAACAAGGCTCAGAGAGCACCAAGGACTCCACAATAAATGATGTTTGCATTTATATTTTATTTCCTAGGCACTCAGGATGTCACATCATTTGTAAAAATACAATAAACCAAAATATTGCTATATTTTACTAGCAATATTTAAAATATTGCTATATTTTACTAGACCTCAGTGCCTGCATTTGGAAAACTAAGTTACCATCCATGAAAACTTTCAGCATTTCAGCAGAAAAACAATAAAATCTTTTCCCTCTCTGAGAGATCTCACATTTGCTTTCTAATGATGATAGTACATCCCTCATACACTGGAGAATGTTTCCTGTACCAGAGAGCAGTATACAAGCAGAAGCACACAGGATTTAATTATATTGGAATAAAGAGTATAGGAAGCCTCTGCCACCTCTAGAGATAATCAGTCCAGTGAAATGGGAACATACAAACCTGTTAGAATACACCTGTAGATTGGGACCACTATTGGAGAAACTTTTATTTAACCCAGAGATATTTAGAAGGTTTTAAATTTGGAGAATATGCAAGGTGCATCCTGATTGTTGGTATACTCCATATTCTTCCTGTTTATGGGATATGGGGAACAGTTTATTGGCTTGCAAGGTAACCTCTAAATTAGAGATCCTAGTTGCATAAAATAACATTAGCATGCTTGGGATAAAATGGCTTTGATTGCACTTATGGTATGCTGGTGAAAATGTGTGAAAACTGACCAGTACTCTCCTTACTGCTAGCTGCATAATGAAAGAAAAACAGTTATATTGCATGTTTGTGAAACGTAAAAGGAAAGATGAAATAGAACTGAATAAAGGCGGTCTGATTTCTGGACTGAAGTGGACAAATATATGCAGGGAAGTGAAGGTGTAGGTTTAATTATGAATGAAAAGGCTAAAGTGTATGTCAGAGAGTATGAATTGGTATCATCTATGTTGTGGGTGTGTATAAAAACAGGAATTCATAGATTGGTGATAGTTACATCTTGAATGGAGGAAAGGGGTGACTTTTGGGAAAACTGTGCAACATTCTGAGTAAATGTAATCTAAGGAGACTCTGCTAGATGACATGAATGGATGAGTAAGAATAAGACAGAAAGATGCAGAAAAAGTGATTGAACCATTTAGAAACTCAATAATGACTGTTTGGCAAGTAACTGCTTAGAAGACTCTGTTTTGGATATGTGGTTTAACTTATAAATGCAGTGAATTATTGAATATAAAAGTTTGATCTGATCGTAATGAAAGAGGGAATTCACAAAACATAAAAGGGTGATGATTCTAATTTTTTTGGAAAAATAGACTTGAAAGAAGACAAAAGTAGTAAAAGAAATAAGAATGCAAGGACAAGTTATGAGTCCTCTAGGATAAGTTATGGCTTGTCTGGAAACAAGTATTAGAAGTTATATTAATTGTTCAACATAATGAATGGAAAGGGGATATAAGGAAAGAAGATGTAGAAGCTGCTGAAAATAAGTATAATAGAGAGTACTGTACAAATATATAGTTATGCTAATGTATGAAAAAGGATGCTTAGTGGAGTGATGAAATGAAAGTGGCTGTGGATGAAATGCATAATGTATGATTACAGCAAAAATGACAGTGAAAGAAAGACCATGAGAAATATATTTTTTTAAATGCAAATTGTAGTCAAAGAGAGCAAGGAATTGATAAGATTAAAAGAAGCACAGAAAATGCAGAGAAATCTTGATGGATATAAAAATTGTTTTAAAAGTATGTAAAGAGCCTTGGAACTGAAATAAGGGAAAGCTGAAAGGAGTATTTTAGAGATTTGTGCAGGAATGATAATGATAGGTTGAAGAGTAGAACTGAAGAAGTATTACTGTCTAAAAAATAGGTCATAAATACTGTAAGACTCTTGAAAAATTGCAAGATCCAGTTATAGATTATGTAACTGGAGAAATGTTAAAAATGGGTTGTTTCAACACATTTATGTAGATTGCATCTGTACCTGACAATTGGAAGAATGCTGTTATTGCTCCCCTATATAAACATAGCAAAAGTGAATGCAAAATTAATAGGGTGTTTGTTTCTTAAAATGTGCCTAGGAAATGTTTGGCAAAATTCTGATTGAAAGGGTGTAAGACAATGAGCAAAATTTGGAAAATGAAATGTAGCTTTATGCTGGGCAGGGGTTGTGAAGGCAGGTTTTTGCTCCTCAGCAGGTCATTAAGAAACATGTGAATAATTTTACATCTGTTCATACAGAAGAACCATATCACAAAGTGAAGTGGCTGGAATTATGGAATGTTTGACATAAATATGGGGTTGAGGATTAATTGCTGAATGCAGCAAAGGTAGTATGGAAGTAAATGCAAGAGTGAGAATAAATTGAAAGCTTAACAAATGGTTCAGCATTGAGCAGGGAGTAAGGTAAGGATGTGTGATGTCCCCCTGGTTGTTTAATAACAAATGCTTATGAAGTTAAAGGTGTGTTGTTGGGCATGTGAATTTTTATATCCAGATAATGCTTTGTTCTTGGTTGAAACATGAATAATTTAATGAAAGATAGATTGTATGATGCAGTGAAGAATATCAATCTGAAAATTAATGTATTAAGATCAAGATACATTAGGGCAGGGGGAATTGAGTGAACAGCTGCAAGTTTGTTTATTTATTTATTTATTATTTCAGATTTTATCACTACCCATCTCACGCAAAGAGCAACTCTGGGCAGTTTACAATAAAACTGGAATAAATAAAGATTAAAATACAATAAAAACAATATTCTTAAATAAAAATATAAATATAAAATCCAAATATGAAATTTTACGTAAATGCAAGGAAACTAACACACATAGATGAATTACTGTACCACTTAGATGAATTTATGTAGCTTGTTAGAAGATTTGCTAAAGCTAGAACAATTTAAAAGATGCAAATGCTGCCAGAAAGGTAGCAGGTAAATATGTGGTCTGTTATGAGGAATGAATATTCCTGAAAGAAGCCAAGGTGACCATGTTTCTCCTCACTATGTTATATGGAACTGCGAGATGGGTATCTAAGGAAAACTTGGATAGAATGGGAATAGGGTATTGAGGAGTGTATGTGTTAAAACAAAAGGATACGGTACGGAATGAACATGGTTTCCATACAGAAGTGAATGTCCGGTACAAAAGTTTGTTGAGATCATGAATGAGGATCAAATCATAAAACAAATGTATGAAGGAAGATTGAATATTTTTAGAGGAAAGGTAAAAAGGTAAAAGTCCTGGTGGTTGGATGGATGTGATTAGATTCTCAAAAATAGAGAGGTGAGAAGTTCGAAGAACAGCTGCGTGTGAATCATTTATGGATGTTGTCAGGCTTCTCAGCAGGCTGTACTGGAATCGGTTTCAAGAGGCATACGTCCTACTAAGCTAAGAAGCAGTATGAAAGAATTCCAGTGGCTGCTGTGTATCCGAATGAAGCCCTATTCTTGTGACTCTTTTCACCCATCTGTGTTTTGTAGTGGACTGAAAGGACCCCTCTTTTGGGTGGGAAGGCTAGTTTCCTTGTTTGGGCAATGGCTAGCATTGATCTAAGCTGTCTCACAGACGTGGCGGAATAATTTGCAAGGCTAGAAAGGTTTGGAGAAGTATAATGATTGCTGTTGGTGTAAATTAGTTTCAAATAAGCTTCCTTTTCTTATGCCATTAATTTCTTTGGCATATTATTCGTACTCCTTTTCTGCACTCTGCATAACATTGTTTACCCCAAAAGCGAATAGCATGAATGTACGCACGTTGGCTACAGAAAGCGTGGAGGGCCATGATGCACGGCCCAGCTTTCTTGAGAGGCAGCCTGCTATGTGACGGGTGAGCCGTAGCTTCCAAACATTGGGTGGAATCTGATTAGAGTCGAAGAATGTTAAATAGGCAACATTAAAACTGATGAGGCAGCCATAGGTTCCTGCTTACTATATCATTACAGTTGTGTAAGTTCATAAGATTATATTTACTGCATGTGTCACTGTGCTCATGTGTGACATGTGAACAATGGCAATCCAGTTAAGTCCTTCTGCATCGAGTAACGTGCTGCCTCAAGACACCTTACATATTCTTGCTGCTATTCTAAAAATAACAAGCAAAGGAAAAGCCTTACTCCCAAGTTACAGAGCTGAATATACTTATTTATTTATTCACTTTGCCATGGTATCAACGGTTTGGGTGCAAGGTTCCTTAAAACGTTTCCTCAGTGCCATTGATACATTTGCCCTGATTAGAGGTGAGATGGGGTGATTTTTTTTTATTCCTTCTCCATATTTCTGCCTCAGGAACATGCAAACAAAGTTTGGAAGCTCTCTTTACACACCCATATCCTGTTTCCTCCTACTGTGTTTGGTTATTTGAACATACACATATTTAAATTGATTGTTTGTCCCTTCTTCCAGTACATCTAACAAACTACCTCTAATTCATTTATTGGTTTGAGAAATCGGAATAGGACAGTCCTTATTAAAATCAAATTGATTATTTTTTTTCTTTTTTGTAACTATGCTTAGAATGTAACCAGACAAGGCTTTTGCTGTGTAACATTATTTCCTCGTTCTAGGCGTTTTATGGAGAATCGAGATATTAGCCTGTGTTTTTCCTAATACCGTATCATTTTAGTTTCCTAATCCAAACTGATCATTAAGAAACAGCAGAACAGCCATTTAATTTTTCAGGTGTGGCTAAGACAATGCACAACTGAGTCCCAAAGAGAGTATGTCAAAATGTTGGGAACATCCAACTACTGTCATATGTCACTGGGTGCAGAGACATTGCACAAAGTTCACAGCAAATATTTTTCCCTTTCTAAAGGCATTTCTGAATTTACAATTGTTCTTAGAGAAACAGTATTTTAAAACAATGAATTCAGCTCTTAGCAGTAGCTGTGGATTTTACAAAAATCTAATTTTCAATCCCAATTGTGAAAACTTTCCAGGACAATCAAGAGGACAATTTGAAATTGATTAGAAAGAGCATGATTACTAGTTAGGTTATAAAACTGATCAGAAAAAGGTCAGAACTTAAAACACTCCTGTAACAATGCTTACTTGGAATTACCCTTCCCCCTGAGATTCGGCAGGTCCTACCCTAATGGCCTTCCGAAAAGCTGTAGAGAGCTGGCTTTTCCCACAAGCCTCGGAGTGATGTGAGGCTGGAGCCCAGGGAACCTCTACAGTTGTTACTCATATGTCCATGTGTGCTATGTTTGGCATGCTGGGAATGCTCTGTTTTGTTGGTTTTTATGCTTTTTATTGTTTTTATTTTATTACTGTTGTGAGCTGCCCAGGGTTATGTTACATAAAATGGGCAGCTACACAGATTTTTAAATAAATAAATTGTATAAATACATATGGAATTGCACTGTTTACCTCTTCAAAGGCACTTCATTCATTGGTATGTTCCAAGGTTGCAACTTTGCCTAGAAAACAGATGCAAGGGCTGAATTCAAATTCAGCTATTTAGAAATGTTCAGTTTATTCTGGTGTATGTTCCAAAATTAGAAAGCATAATACCAAACTAATTGATTAGACCCAGGTTGAATTACATCCACTGGACTGTAATTAACTGTTTGACAATGGAAACACTCCATATACTATCTTTGAACACTTTTAAGCCCTACAGAGAGATGGGTCTGAGGCAGGCTAGAAAAGTGTAAATCATTTCCTAGCATTGCAAGTCATGTTCACTAGCTGATCCTGTTTTAAAAATTATTATAGCTGTCTTGATACCTAGGAAGATTGTGCTGAAAGGCAAGATAGATAGATGTCTTTAAAAGAAGAAAACGGCAACATGTTTTTTCTGTTCTAGATGTGAGCGGCTAGAAGAACAGCTGAATGACCTGACTGAGCTTCATCAGAATGAGATCCTCAACTTAAAACAGGAATTAGCCAGCATGGAGGAAAAAATAGCTTACCAGTCCTATGAACGAGCCAGAGATATCCAGGTTAGTGATTGTGTGTATTTCCACTTCATTTATATTATCTCTGTTGAGCATTTTTCACAAATGTTGCTCTAGTTCAGTTTATATTTTAATCTTCACTAAAATATAAACTGAATTATACTCAGAGAGAGGCCTGTGCGACCTCTCTTGCCCCATCGAACCCGATACTCCCCGTGGTTTGCAGAGGAGCTGAGGGTTCTGAAGAGGGTTAGGAGACATCTAGAGCGCCGCTGGAGGAAGACAAGGACCAAATCCAACCAAACACAGGTTAGAGCCACTATTAAGGCCTACCTTGTAGCGATAAGAGCGGCGAAGGTCAATATTTCTCCACTCTTATCGCATCCGCAGAATGCCGCCTGACGACCCTGTTTAAAATTATTCGATCCTTTTTGGGGAAGGTGGGCCCAGTGACCCACCTACAGGGCCACGCAGAGGAATTTGCTGAGCATCTGCAGGACAAAATCGCTTGGATCTCCTCCAAGTTAGAGTTCAAGCGTGAGGCATGGTCCGTGGAGTGTACTTACCCAGTTATCTGGGAACAGTTTGATCCTGTTGGACCCAAGGAAGTGGACAGGATCCTGCAGACAGTAAATGCCACCACTTGTCACCTAGACCCATGCCCCTCCTGGCTGGTAAAAGCGGTTCAGGAGGTGACATGTGGTTGGATCCAGGTGATGGTTAATACATCCTTGAGAGAGGGGGTATTCCCCGCTGCCTTTAAGGAGGTGTTGGTGCACCCCCTCCTCAAGAAACCATCGCTGGACCCTATTGTTCTGGACAATTTTCATCCAGTCTCCCACCTCCCCTTGTTTGTGAAAAGTGGTTGAGAAAGTGCTAGCTTTGCAACTCCAGAGGGTTCTGGAGGAAACAGATTATCTAGACCCCCTTCAGTCAGGTTTCAGGCCCGGTTATAGGACGGAAACAGCATTGGTCGCACTTATGGATGATCTCTGGCAGGAGCGGGATGGGGGCAGTGCATCCATCCTGGCTCTTCTTGACCTCTCAGCGGCTTTTGATACCATCAACCATGGTATCCTTTTGGGGTGGCTCAGGGAGTTGGGGGTGGGTGGCGTGGTTCTATGCTGGTTTACCTCCTCCTTCCAGGGCCAGTCCCAATCAGTGGTTATAGGGAGCGAGAGATCCGACCCTCGGCCCCTCCTTTGTGGGGTGCTGCAGGGTTCAGTTCTCTCTCCACTCCTCTTCAACATCTACATGAAACCACTGGGTGAGATCATCTGTCACCACGGGATGAAGTATCATCAATATGCTGATGATACTCAGTTATACATCTCTATCCCGGGTGAGGTAAGTGATGCTGTGACTGCCCTTTCTTGGTGCCTGGGGGCTGTTGGGGTCTGGATGGCGAACAACAGGCTTCAACTGAACCCTGGTAAGATGGACTGGCTGTGGGTTAATGGCTCTTCCATATCCAGAACTTTGTCATCTTTGGTCCTGGATGGGGTGGCACTGCCCCAGACAGACCCGGTGCAGAATCTGAGGGTCCTCCTGGACTCACGGCTCCTGCTCAAAGAGCAGGTGGCAGCCATGGCCAGGAGGGCCTTTGCACAGCTTCGTGCTGTGTACCAGTTACGCCCTTTCCTGGATTGGGAGGCCGTTTGAAAAGTCACTCATGCCCTTGTTATCTCCCACATAGACTATTGCAACACGCTCTACATGGGGCTACCCTTGAAGAGTATTTGCTGGTCCAGAAGCTTCAGCTGGTCCAGAATGCAGCACGCAGGCTATTATTGGTGCCTCTAGAAGGGCGTACCAGTTTGCTTCCAGGTCCAATTCAAGGTGTTGGTTATCACCTTTAAAGCCCTACATGGCATGGGGCCAGACTACCTGAGGGACCGCCTCTTCCCCATTACATCAACCCATCCCACCCGATCATGCAGAGAGGGCATGTTGCGGACCCCATCTGCAAGAGAAGCTCACTTGGTGGGGTCCAGGAGGCTTTGCAGTATCTCCTGCCCTGTGGAACATGCTGCCCCCGGAGGTGAGATTAGCCCCATCACTACTGGCCTTCTGAAGGAACCTGAAGTAGCTCCGCACGGGGATGGCTGGTACCTTAGAGCACTCCTCCCACATATGGACTGTATGAGATCCTCCTGCCACTTGGATTTTATTCCTATTTTATTTTTATTTTTATATTTATTATTAAGGGTAATATATAATATGTTTGTTTTAATTGACTATTTTATTGTAAACCACCCAGAGTCCTTCCAGTGGGAGGAGATGGGCGGGGATAAATTTGATGAATGAATGAATGAATGAATGAATGAATGAATGAATGAATGAATACATAAATAGTAGAATTGAGGTATATATATATATAATGTTTGTTTTAATTGACTATTTTACTGTAAACCACCCAGAGTCCCTCCAGTGGGAGGAGATGGGCGGGGATAAATTTGATGAATGAATGAATGAACGAATGAATACATAAATAGTAGAATTGAGGTACTGTGTTTTAAATCCCGAATTATCTCAATTCTTTGACCCTTACTGAAGCAGGAGTCATTATATCTTTGCAAGGTTTATCCAAAACCTGTTAACAAATTTCTCTAAAATTGTAGAGAAAAAGCTGGCATTCTGTCATAAAAATTAATCCATTTCCTGGCAAACTTGCCTCCATCTTTAGAGAGAGTTATAGTAAAGGTGGTAGTGTGTGTTGGGACCCAAGTTTGTACCATGACAGAGTAATTTGTACAGTATTGTTTCCAGTCATTAATTTTAATGAAATCATACAGATGCAGAAATAAAAAGAGTAACTGATGTTTTATGTCCTCTTCTTCAGGAAGCAATCTTTTCATGTTTCTTGTCCAAATAAGGAACTTCTCTGAGAGGAAAGTTTTTGATCTGGGTATATAAAGTGTCTAAAGTTAAAAAATATGGAAAGTTAAATTTAGAGGGCTGAGCTGCATGTCCACTCAGGTATTGAATGCTGGCTAATCCCTTACAAGAGGGCTACTTACACGTGATGCCAGTAAACCTTTGCATTGAGATAAATCTCTGCCACACGTGTCTGTCCAGCAGAGGTTCAGGGAATGGGACTGATTTTCATGCTTGTGTGGAAAACTAAACTATGTTTGGCCTCCTCCCAGCTAAAAACAGTGGGAGAGACTGGATTTAAGAAGAGATATTATAAAGCAAAAACTATAGAGGAGGATTTTACCACCACCACCACCAACTTTCAATCGTCCTGCCATTTTGCAGCCCTTTTGTATGGGAATATAATGTCAAATGCAAAACCATAGCTGCAGATATACTTTTAAGTGCACAGTCTACCTTTCTCTTGACTATGATCATATAGGCAGTGCACATGGACAGTAATAGTGGACACTTTGAGGGTCACACTGATGCAGATGATTCCGTGTTTTTCGTCACTGCTTGAAATTCTCGAACTGCCATCCAGAAGTGGGGGGGGGCTGTCCCTGTCCATTTTTGGAGAGTGACTTCTGACATGCTTTGCAAATCAGGTGCAGTGTTAAGGCTACAGAAGTAGTGCACTCCTGATCTAAAAGAATTTATTACACCACCAGTAATTATTTGTCGGGTTTAAGATCTAAGTGTCTGTGCAGAAGAAAACGAGAGTGAAATCAAGAGGCAGTAACCCTAATCTGAAAGACTTTTAATTCCTCATTCCATATTGTTCATAATAGAGGCTTCTGACATGATACCATGAATTGTAAATTACTTTATGTAGGATTTATTGCCATTCAAAGCACTATAGTTTCGTGGAGATTATGTCAGACTAATCTGGTAATCCTAATATTGCAGATTACAGCTACCAGATCTGGGCAGTAGAAATCCTGATAACCATTAGATAGTAGCAGAGAGATACAGAAAACTAACATTTTGTGGTTGTCCACATTTTTTGCACCCCAGTTCTGTAGCCTAGTGGAGATGCTGTTATAAATGCAATAATAAGTAACAAGCCTGGAGGAACCTTAATTTTGCTCCTGGATGTGAAACCAAAGGAGTTGCTCACATCCTGCAAAATGTGATTGCAGCTCCAGGAATCCCATGTGATTGCATTTCAAGGTGTGTTTAGTAGCTTATTTAGAAGATGTGCCAAGCCGCATTTCTGATTATTGTCCCATCAGCTTCTGGCACCTGATGTTTTGTCGGTAGACTGCTTGACCCCTGCCTAGGTATGTCCTATTTGGGTAAAAAGGAGCCCAGTATAGGATCTCATAGATCTTTCTTCCCTTTGTGATCACTGAGCAGTTCTCTTATGCTCAACAGGAGGCCCTAGAGGCATGTCAGACCAGAATCTCCAAGATGGAACTGCAGCAGCAACAGCAGCAAGTTGTCCAGTTGGAAGGCCTTGAAAATGCCACTGCCAGAAACCTTCTGGGCAAACTAATAAACATCCTCTTAGCTGTGATGGCTGTCCTGTTGGTCTTTGTCTCCACCGTGGCCAACTGCGTGGTCCCCCTGATGAAAACTCGCAGCAGGACGTTCAGCACTTTCTTTGCCTTGGTCTTCATTGCCTTTTTGTGTAAGCACTGGGATGCCATTACTGGCTACTTGGAACGTTTTTTTTCACCCTCCAGATGATGACAAGAACAGGCTGTTGCCTCACTCACTCGAGCTGGCTCTGGCAAGGAAATGCATCAAAGCTTAGTCAGCAGTTCCTTCCTTCACCGAAGATTTAACATGTCCGAGTGTGAATTTGTTTACAGTTAAAATAACATTTTCTCTCTGAGACACGTTGGCAATAGTGGGTTTTTTTTTTAGATTTTATTAAAGAACTCTTTTTTTGTCAAAACTCCTGGACAATTTTTATGTAGCATGGTTCTCTTTGGATGCAAATCTTAATATTCTGTAAGTGTACAAAGATAAAACACAAACCTGGAGCACACCAATGGGCAAATTAAATTATGGCTCAACTACTGTACTAAACCTGGTCAGAAGAGGAAAAGACAAATAAATAGATTCTAACGAAGATAATCCGGTGCATAGCGATACTCTGATTATCCTATAATGCTACTGTGAAAACTGACCACATTCTGTGTCTGAATGTATAGCTTCAGGATGGCTTTCTCTAGTGAAAGACCAATGCAATACATGGAACTTCCTGGATCTCTTCCTGGGTTTGCCTCTTCTGCTGTTAAACTTTCTGGCCAGCTATATGAAGTGGATTAGTTATCCTGTGCACAGTTACTGCACAGCTGTACTCCAGTATTTTGAACTAGCCCTTTGAATATTTTAAGCAAAAGCCCTTGGTTGCACTTTGACTGTTTTTTAATGTATGTATAGTCACAGATCTAAAAATCCAAATGGCATACTTGAAGAGTGTAATACTCAAACTCTCAGTGCTTCCTTATTGTTTCTAATAGGATTTTTTATTCTTATTGGGGATTGTTTTTGAACTTAATGGTTGGGAGCATCATCTCTCTTTCTCTCTCTTGCTCTCTTTGAATAAAGAAGTGATGTTCTTAAATGAAGAAGTGTGTGAATAAATATGAGCTATCTTGTCCTGAGATGGTTTTGAGGGTTGCAAATAATTTTTAATGTATCTCAAGTGCAAACCTGTTCACATGTGATCTATGTCCTCCTTAACTTCCATACATAGCATGAAGAAAATAGATTCTCTTTCCCCTCCTGCCAGTCCATACACGTTTTGTTTTGTCTGGAAGTGAAGGAGGAACTGAAAATCTTGTCCCTGGTCCTGTTGTGTCTAGACCAGTTATTTTAATGAGAATAAAGAAATCCTGGTTTGTTCTAAGAAAAATGAATGGGAACTTTTGAAAGCATGAGTGAGCGAGCATTTTGAGAAAAGAAATAAGGAGTCTTAACCTTACTGATAATAAATAGGACTTAAATGTTCAGTTTAGGCTCCTCCATGCCAAAGTTGGAGTGCTAGCTGGGGTAGACTACAGCAGTCAGCTTCAGATCTATCATAAAGCTGCTCTGTGTCTCTAGGGAAGGCATAAATGCTTAAGGAAGCATCAAGTCATAAGGCCAACCCTTTTAAATAGTCCCCGAGTTAACGTATTATTCAGATATGCCCTTGAGAACTGAAACCAAAGCTGTCCTACTAACAAACTAACAGTGTTCACACTGTTGATGCTGCTTATGTTTAGAGTCAGCCCCTTCAACTTCACTGTGTTCCCGTATAGGACATCATGAAACCTCCTGCATTAGTAAGATTTGGTACAACCTTCCTGACAACAAAAAGAGCAAGTGAACAGTGCTTTCCCCCCCGCTTGCTCCTCAACACGTATTTGAAACAGGTTCTTCCTGTTTCAAGCGTGTAAAACAAGGACTCATGCAGATTACTTATATGAGTGTTCAAAACAGAATTTTCCCTTGCAAGACACACATTTTAAAAAGCAGTGGTATGAGCTGCTTGTTCTCCTACTTTCACTGCTTTTTCAGAAATGTAAACTGGGCCTGGAATTGTAAGAATGTTGGTTCTGTTAGTAAGTCTTCAGCCATGGTGACGTGTTTTTCCAAAGCCTCTTTAATGCTGGCCAACAAGCTTTATATTTGTGAAATTCAGAATTAAAATTCTTAATTCTAGCTGTTTTCACTGTGAAAACAGTTAAGCATTCTTTTACATTGCTGGAATATAATCATTTAATTCTAACTAGGCCAGTCTTTTATCTAAGAGCCTAACAGTCCCCAAATGACCTACCGTACATAATGTGGAACTGAATCCTGAAGTTCTTACTGTTTAGGTTTTATTATTTAAACTTTGTTTCTATCCTGTCTCCTTTGTTAAATGGAACTTGGCCTTCTGATTGTTAGCTAACAGTAGAGAAACTTCTTTTTGCCCCAATCATCATTCAAGCATATCATTTTCAGAATTGCAGTTCTTTGTACACTCAGATCCCTAATGCTAACATGCACCACAGATTGGTACTGAAAAAAATCTACTTGTCCCCCAAGGAAATTACCAATTACAAGAGATTCTGGCCCAGAACTAAGCATTCTGTTTCCCTAGCCCTACAGATATAGATTGTTTATTAATATCTGTTTGTATTAACATTTGCCTCGGCCTGCCATTTCAAATCTTTATTGAATTTATGACCACTGTTCCTAAGCATCTCAATATCCCTCCACCTTTTTGCATGTTCTTAGTGATAAACTAAGTGACTTAAAAAGGGCATGATTTGGACACCAACATGAAACGCTTGAGGTGGCTTCTAGGACCACTTTTATGATACATGCATTTGCTGTAGATAAGTTTAGCACAGCGTATGAACAAATATGGCCTAGATGAGTATTCATTATTTCATATTCACTGAAGTCTGTTAGTGAATATTTCATTGCCTCTTCTTGTAAACATTTATAATTTCTGAATGTGTCTTATTTGATAAGTACTGTAACAGCTAACACCTGTTTACCAGGAAAAGAAAGTGATAGAGCCCTAATCTTCAAAATTTTTCCAAAAAGACGTTTTGGTTTATGATTAAAACTGGTTTTCAGTACATTCTAAAGGTTTCTATTCATGTTTTATGAGGTTGCATCCAATCGGTTGAATATTCTAACATGACTCTTGTCATTTTGCCTTTTTTGCTAACAAATCATTCAGTCTCCCCACTGCATCAAATTATTTCACAAATGTTAACTATTTAAAAATGTGACTATAGCTTTAAACCCCTAATTCCCTTTGCAAGCATTTTTGGCTTATTTGTTACAGATAATGTTTGCAAGTGAGTGAGTGTATGCGTGTAACTTGATTATTGATGTGGCCCTCTTCAGTTAGGTATAGATTTTCCAGTTTCCTATTTAGATCAGGGGATATGTAACATACTAATAACGTATCGGATTATCATCAAAAGAAATGAATGTAGCAGATTGCATTGGTGGAAACAACACTTCAGCATATTTTCTGTGGTTCATAACATATCTAACCTTGGTGGTTTAAAGAAAGGCTGAAGTGATCACTTACTTTGTTCAGATTTTATTCCTCCAACCATAAATGATGCATACAGAGTATGTATGTACTCTGTGATAATAGCTTGTGTGTTCACAGTTACTACTTTCTTAATTCATTTATTCCACATCAGTGGACCCCTAACAATTAGGTTTTGTTGGGCTATTTTGTAGGTTATGGTACTGGCCCAAAGGACTGTCTTTCAGGGGTTTGGATGGACTTTCAGAAATTAAAAAGTGCAAGCAGTACGAACTAAGATGCCAGATGATGGGCAGGTGTCAAATTCTTTAGCAGTTGAGAAATTCTGAATGTGGCAAAAGAGTTGTATGTGTGTGTGTTGTGTAGGCCAGGTGACGTGCATTAGTAGGCAACTGACACAACTGTAAGTGTGGTTTTTTTAAAAAGTATAAAATAAAAACTCACTTGCATGGGATGACAAGTATGACAGTGACACTAGTTTATAGATCTTTAAGCTGCTAACTGTTGAGAGGGATTGATTTGTCTTGTCTGGTAGTCACAGGTTTGTCTGTGACTCATGCTGTATATAAAATTCAATAAAACCTCAGATATTCACTGTTGTGTGACTTAGTTGTTATGTGAGAAGGAGGACACATCAAGGAAATAATTAATGGTAAGATAAGATTTAAGCATCTTAGAAGTGTGAGGACAAGAAAAATGCAAATTTAAATTACAAGAACGTGATTCAGTTGTTACAGTGGGTGGCTTCTATCAAAGCACAGGCATATGCGATTTTCTCCATCCTGCATGGCCACAGTTTAAACTAACATACGCCAAGTCAGACCAGCAGTCCATGTAGCTCAATCTTATCTAATCTTATTGACAGAGACTCTCCAGGGTCATAGGCAAAGAACTTTTTTCTAATCTGGCTCCATAAGATCTCTTGATGCTGGAAATACAAGCAATCAAAACTGAGAATATTGGTAAAATGAGCTGGGTAGCCCTCCTCAGCAATGGGTTTCAAACTTTTGCCTTCAAAGTATTCCATATTGATCTGTCTGTCAAGGATCACCGGATGCTGGGTCCAAAGAACAGTTGCATATGTGAGGGTACAGGGATATTGACAACCCCGCTCCAAAATTCCAGACGCTGCACAAGGTTCCTTTGAAAACCGGTTTTAAAAAACTGGTCTGAGAAAGAAGACTGACGCCAAGTTTTCCAAGAGGCTTCAGGAGTTCAGTTCCTATTCAGCAGACAGCATGCTGGCTTTTTCCAGTACAGTAAGAATCTAGACTGGTAATCTAGGTGTTCAGTTAAGCCATGTCTTACCACTCCTGATTGGGAAGAGAACTGACAGCTGTATGCAGTTAGCCTAGTCACCTATATTACTCAACTCAATGTTCCCTTGAACTATTCCAAATCCCTTGTTCCAGAGGACCTTCAACAGGGAATTGGAGTTTGCTTAAAGCAATATCTAACAGCAATAAGGCTTGTTTTCTGCGCAACTGTTAAAAATTGCAACATTGCAATGCTGGCTGAACTGGCAACTCCCTAAATCATATTTATGCAACATTGGCCCATTCAGTACAACCATTTTTAAAAAACAAAAAATGAGAGGGGGAGCTTAATAAATTTATGTATTTATTTATTTGTCATATTTTTATTACCGCCCATCTCCCCCACTCGGGGGTTCCTGGGCAGTTCACAATAAAACAGGATCCTTCCAGTATTGAATATTACAGTATTTCTTAATGCTTTCTGAAGAAAAAAAAATTATATATAGGTAGTCCTTGACTTTAAACCATTTGTTCAGCGACCATTCGAATTTACAACAGTGCTGAATGAAGAGACGACCTGTGCCTGAAGTTACGAACGTTGCAGCGCCCCCATGGTCACATGATCAAACTTCGGGCACTTGGCAGCCTGTCCACACTTAGACCACAGGGGCACTTCAACTTCCCCGACCGGCCTATCTCCCCATCTTTTGGCCTCCTGCCACTCTGCGCTCCACCTCGCAGCTGACCTTCGCTGTCTTCTTGCTTCCACTTCTGATGAGATGTGCCCGGCCTGGCTGCTTGACCAGGCTGGGGCTGGCTTCACGCTGGAAAAAGGGGGGGAACCCAAAGCAGTCCCTTTGCAAAGAGCTCCTGTGCAGGGCTTTTTGGCACACCATGTTCCAGGAGCCTTTTACAAAGCGATGTTTTGGTGCACTGCAGCTCTGGGGCTGCTTTTGGCTTTTTTTTTTTTTGCAGCCAAAGCCCAGCCTGGTCTGGCTCAGCAGCCAGGCCAGGCACGTCTCATCAGTGGGAGCAAAAGGACAGCAAGGTCAGCTGGGGTGGCAGAGCTCAGGGCAGCAGGGGTCTTGGAGTGCAGGGTGGTGAGGGCCGCTGGGGCGGCTGCAGCTTCCCAGGGGGTGGCAAGCAGCCCCAGAGCCACACGGTTCTGGGGATGCTTGCCGCCCCGCAAGGCAGGGTGCAGGGCTGCCCAAAGGGCAGAGCTGGGGGTGGAGATAGGCAGGTGGGGGGAATTGGAGACAGTCCCTTACCTTACTGAGGCTCAAGGCTGGGAGGGACCAAGCCTGGAATGGCTTAGATTGGGGTGGGTACCTGCAATTCTTGGTTAATGACAGCAAGTGGGATTACCGGGATTGCAGTCACTAAGTGATGCGGTCATGTGACATCTTGCTTTATGACAGCATCGCTTAGCGACAGAAATTCTGGTCCCAATTGTGGTCGTAGGTTGAGGACTACCTGTAGTTATTTCTAGAGTTTATGTGCCTCTTCAGTCCAGGGGAATTCTGAACAGTTCATATTTCCCCTTTACAGTAAGGAAGTTAAGCTAACAACAATATTCATTTATTTATTTATTTTCTATCCCGCCTTTATTATTTCTATAAATAACTCAAGGCGGAGAACATACGGAATACTCCTTCCTCCTCCTCTTTTCCCCACAACAGCAACCCTGTTAGGTGAGTTGGGCTGAGAGAGAGGGACTGGCCCAAGGTCATCAATATTACATTAAGGTTATATAAGCCCAGTGCCAAAAGAACACCACCACCATATATTCATGATAGGAGTGACTCACACCCAGACTCTCTCCCAAGGCCTTCTGGAATAACCACATTTGTATGGCTTTCCAGAAAAGCAAGAGGGATGCTATTCCAAAGAAGGAAGGGGCCACAACAAAGACATCCTGTAAGAGACGGTTGCTGTAGAAAGCCCACCCTCTCAGATCTTACTGGATGGGCAAAAGCCACTGAGACAAGGCAATCCCATCGGTACTGAGGTCCTAAGCTGGCTGTGTGCCTCCACCAGTAAAAGACAATCCAAGCCTAACTTTCAGCTTATGCTAAGTTATAATTTGCTTGCACAAATAAATCACTGTGTACAAAATTTGCTTCAGATGTATTATCCTTTCCTTTAAGGCAGCATTTTCCAGCCTGAAGTCTTTGAATGTGTTGGCTAGAGATAAAAAAGAGTTGTGGAGTCCAACACAGCTGGTAGGTACCAGTTTGAAGATGGGAACGATATGAAGGTATACTAAAATATGTGCACCTTTGAAACCTGATTGGAGAGCTGAGTTCCAGGCTCTGAATAAAATAAACTGCACAGTTTTAAAAAAATGTTTTATTGACATGCTGTTTACCCAGTAAAGTGAACTTTGTATCCCTATCACTTCATTATAACAAAAACTGTAAGTCTGGCCAAAGCAGCTGACCAGACATTTGTGTTTTGTAGGATCATGCAATATCCTCTTTTAAATATTTTGAAATATACAGCCACTATATTTTCAGAGTTTCATTGAGCCTGAGGCAAGGTAGGACTACCATATTTGGGCTACAAGAATCCAGATGACAGCTAGATGGCAACACAGTGTTGGAGTTTTCCATATCTCTTTCCTGACTTCTAGTGTACATCTGTATTTTTTATTCATGTGTTTGTTTGTTTGTTTTTCAAATTTCTATCATGGCCCATCTCTCCCAAAAAGGGGACTCTGGGCGGTTTACGATAAAATCATTTTCCGCGCCCTGCCCTGGTAGGTTATAGAAAAGGACTTCCTTCTTCTCCCAAATCTGCTCCAAAATATCCTCTGTCTTGAGCAAAGATTTAAGAGGAGAATGAGAAATGAAGAATCTATTTTTTTGGCAGATACTGTTCTATCAGTGGAATGGCAGCATTAGATATAACCATAAACATGCATATTCAACTCAGTGGACTAGAAATTGAAACTTTGAAAACTGAAAACACAGGTCTGGTTTGTGAATGCCCATCAAATGCCTGGGGAGTTGATTTGCTATTATCCTTTGTCCATGATGAAAGATAAATTCTTTAAACTGAAAAGTTCCACTGGGTGAGGGGTTGGGGTGAGAGTGAGGTTAAATCTTCATTTTGCATGTCTATATCTTATTTGCTATTGGCCTTGTACACCACCTAGTGGTAGAATATTAGCTTTTCTGCAGTTAATTTCATTTCAGCATTTTCTTCCATTCATTATAATAGCCCAGCTGGTTAATGTATTTGCAGAAGTACAGTATATGAAATGATGGAATTATATTTTAAGATCCTTGTTCTTAAACAGATTGGCTCTATCTTCAGTTTCAGGAATTACCATCCTTTGAAAATTACCCCCATCCTTCCAAATAACATAAATTTGCAGCACAGTCTAAATATTTAACTTCCTTCTAGTGGCTTCATCAAATAAACCAGATTGATGTAGTCCTTCTAAACTGGGGACTCTGTAGATCTTCTAAATTCATTTGTTCTGCTTAATACTAGCATGTCAACACATAATATTAAATATTACAAAGAAATTACAGAGTCCATGCACTGAGAAACTAGATGTAAGGACTGACACCTTGGGTCCCAATAACGACCTGACTCACACTTTTGAAATATGCAGAATTCAGATTTATTGAGAGTAGTGTACAGATCAAGAGAAAAAGCTGCAATTAAAGATTTCCTCCTAAACTACCTAATTAAACCTTACCCGACACCCCGCTCCCCCCTTACAACTCTTCCTGTCCTAACAGCCAGGAACCATGCTGAGACAAGGAATAGGTCTCTAGTGTTTTATTACTGCTACATAAACATAAAATCCTAACAAACTGAAGAAGCGTGGGAAAAACCCAGACATATAAACCCCAAAGACTAAGGCGGGCCCGATCTGTGCCTCTTTGAATGGCTACCTAATTCCTCAGTACTACGCATGCGCTTTACAGCCTGGATGGGAGCCCCCTGCTCGCCATCCTTACTCATGACATCACCCTCCCCTCCAGATTCACATTCCATTTCAGCCCCCTCCCTTCCAGAGGCTGGATAAGAGTCGACGTCTCCTTCTAAGGTCCCATGGGAACTGGGCAACGATGGAAAGTCTTCAAAGGAAAACTCCTCCAAGGACGAATCAGTGCTGCTCTCCAGGTCTGATAACTCTTCTGGCCCAGGTGGCCGCTGCTGGAAAATAGCTAGATAATTAGAAGAGTCGTCCCCCCTCCCCCCTGGGAAATGCACGCCTGAGGTGGAGGGCTGTGCCCCCCCTCCCTCTGTAACTGGAGTCAAGGCTTCAGGCGGGGGTGGAAGGTGCAAACTTACGAATTTCTCTGCCTGCTCATCCAAGTGAGGAATCTCTGGTAGAGTGCGAGGCTTGGGTTTGTGAGGGAAAAGCTGATGGAATCGATGAACCAGTGCTGGAGCATGTACATCTCTGGCATTCTCCCACGTGCGCTCTTCCTCAGGGTACCCTTTCCAGTGTATTAAATATTGGATGCCCCTTCCCCTCCTCCTAGAGTCCAGAATTTCCTCGACTTCATATTCCTTCTCCCCCTCCACAATTACTGGAGGTGGAGGGGGGGCATTTGCGATCGTAAGGTACTTGGGGGAGAGTCTTTCGCTAGCAAGGCTCTGTGAAAAACTGGATGGATTTTCATGGATGCTGGCAGCTTTAAGCGATAAGCCACTGGATTTATCTGCTGTACCACAGTGAAAGGGCCCACAAACTTAGAGTCCAATTTCTTGGAGGGTCTGGTAGAGTTCAAAAACTTGGTAGAGAGCCCTACTCTGTCTCCTACTGCAATTGCTGGCCCCTCTTGTCTGTGAGCATCTGCAGCTCTCTTGTAAGCACTCTTTGCCCTGTTCAGCTGCTCCTTTAACAACTCCTGTGCGGCTTGTTGCGATTTAAGAAAATCAGCCGTGGCTGGAACAGTTCCCTGCTGGGAGGAGGTGGGCGACACCCAAGGGTTAACCCCGTAGAGTGCCTGGAAAGGGGACATCTTGGTCGAGGATTGCACAGAGTTGTTATAAGTAAATTCTGCCATGGGGAGCAGGGCTGGCCAATTGTCTTGCTGATAAGTGGTGTAACACCTGAGATACTGCTGTAACCATTGGTTAATTTTCTCAGCTTGCCCATTACTAGCAGGATGATGCGCTGATGACAGGTGGATCTGGACCCCTAATGACTGGAAAAGGGCCCTCCAGAACCTGGAAGTGAACTGTGGGCCTCTGTCACCCACCAAGTGATTCACCATGCCTCTATACCTAAAAACGTGGTCCATGAACAACTGCGCTGTGGCTTGTGCAGATGGGAGGCCCTTGCAAGGAATAAAATGCGCCATTTTTGTGAAAAGGTCCACCACCACTAGTATGGAAGTCAGCCCCTGGACCGGGGGTAAATCAGTGATGAAATCCATGCAGATTGTATCCCAAGGCCTACTGGGGGTGAGTAGGGGTTGCAAGCGTCCTGTGGGCTTCCCTGGGAGAGGCTTGGCTCGTCTGCAGGTGTGACAAGAAGCAACGTAACCCTTTATGTCTGCAGTCATCTTAGGCCACCAGTAGTTTCTCAGAGCTCTATGGAGAGTTTTGAAAACACCTCCGTGGCCTGCCGTTTGATGGTCATGGCAAAGTCTCAGTACTTCTTCCCTCAATGAAGGGGGAATATATAATCGCCCACTATGCCAGAGGATTCCTGCCTCCACATTGAATGGGGGGGCAGTGTCTTGCGGGCCCCTCTGGAGGTCATCCATCCTGGCCCTGGCATACGGGTCCTGTTGCTGCTGAGCTCTGACTCTTGTAAATAGGTCCTCTGCTTGTCTGCCTGCTGCTAAAATCTCTGTTTGGTTCCCCCTCATAGACTGATCAAAGTTGTGAGGTTGTAATATAGTAGCCTGTACCTCCTGGTGAGTGGCAGGGGTTGCCTGAAAGGATCGAGACAGGGCGTCTGCCAAGCGGTTTTGCGCCCCGGGCACATAAGAAATAACAAAATTGAAACGGGAGAAAAACTGGCTCCATCTGATTTGGCGTGGGGTGAGGGATCTGGTGTTTTGTAGAAGCTGTAAATTCTTGTGATCGGTGCAAACTTTCACAGGAAAGCTTGCACCTTCTAGCCAGTGCCTCCACTCTTGGAATGCTGCTTTAATTGCCAGCAACTCCTTGTTAAAAACATCATAGTTTCTCTCTGCTGCGTGAAAAAAAGGCGCACGGAAGCAATGTATTCTCGGTTTTGTTTGTATATTGCAATAACACCGCCCCAATGGCAATATCGGAAGCATCTGAATGCATTATGAATTGCTTCGTGGGATCAGGGTGTCTTAACAGAGGCTGGGATGCAAAGCATTGCTTAAATTCTTGGAAGGCTGCTTGCTCTCTCTCCCCCCAAATGAATTTTGATCCTTTCTTCAAAAGCTGTGTGAGGGGTCTAGCCCTGTCACTAAAGTTTTTTATGAACCGCCTGTAGAAACTGCAAAATCCTAGATATCTTTGTACTTCTTTAACATTTCGGGGAGGTGGCCAAGAGAGAATTGCCTGGACCTTAGAAGGATCCATGGATATGCCTTCTGTTGATACCTTATAGCCCAGGAAATGTAATTCAGTTAAATCAAAGAGACACTTCTCTAGCTTGGCGAATAGCTTGTTCTCTCTCAGTCTTTGTAAGACATTACGTACATGGGTTACATGAGTTGTAGCATCCTCAGAGAAAATTAATATGTCATCTAGATAAATGACCAGATACTTATCTAGTAAATCAGAGAAAATTTGATTCATAAATCTGGAAAATATGGCTCCTGCATTAGACAAGCCAAAGGGCAAAACAAGGTACTCAAATTTACCAAACCTGGTGTCGAAGGCAGTTAGATATTCGTGCCCCTCTTTCATCTGGATCAGATTGTACGCATTCCTGAGATCCAACCTGGTAAAAATGCGTGTTTTCTGTAAGCGATCCAGCAGATCAGATATTAGAGGCAGTGAGTAAGTTTCTTTTTTTGTGAGTTTATTTAAAAAACTGAAATCATGCACCACTCTCATGGGTGCCTCCTGGTTTGCAGGTGCCAACGGGTCAGGCTTCTTTGGTACAAAGAAGGTAGGAGCAGACACTGGGGAAGTAGATGGTCGGATGAACCTCTTTTGGAGATTAGAATCCAAGTAATCTTTCAAGGTGGCTAGTTCCTTGGGAGACATGGGATATTGTTTCCTTGCTGGAATCCTGGCTCCTGGTATCAACTCAATGGTGCAATCACAGTCCCTATGGGGGGGTAGTGCTGTGGCCTCTTGTTCGCTGAAAACGTCTGCAAAATCTGCATACTTGGCTGGCAACTGGACCCCCCCTGCCTCCGTGACTGCGTTGGTTGCTGGAGAGCGGAGAGCGGCTTGAATCTTGTGGTGCTGGCATTCCTTAGCTGGGAAGGAGATTGCTCCCGTAGTCCAGTTCAGCAATGGGTTGTGGATCCTCAGCCAAGGCGTGCCTAGGATTACAGGCACATTAAGCGATGCAGTAACATATAGCTGGATCCACTCAGTGTGGTCTCCCGTTGTCAGCTGCACCGGTTCTGTGAACCTTCTAATCGGCCCTGCCTTGAGGGGCTGGCCGTCAATGGTCTCCACTTCTATGGGACATGGCAATTCTATGGTCAGAATGTTGAAGTCTTGTACGGTCTGCACATCAATAAAATTGGTTGAAGCTCCGGAATCCACGAGGGCCTCTAGCTTGACCTGGTGCTCTGGGTTGACGTGCATTATTACTGGTAGGTAGTAAAAGGATTGCCTGGAATCCTCGGAATGAGCCCTCCTTAATTGATTGATGATTTCCCTGCTGAGCTCTGTGGAGGGAGACCAACGGAGTTTCTCTGGTTGGAAGCAGAGGCGGAGATGGCTCTTGTTTCAGCTGCTTGCCCTGGGAGTCTTACTGAAGTTGCTTGGCTTCTCACTGGGCAAGCTCTCACCATGTGCCCCTGGGCTCCACAGTAAAAACAGAGGGCTCTGTCTCTCCTTCTCTGCCTCTCAGCCTCAGAAATAAGCCTTCTGCTCGCCCCGATCTGCATCGGCTCCTCTGGTCCTGAGTGAGTGGATGCTACGGAGAGAGCTGGAAATCCTGGAAGCACTCTGAGGGCCCTGTTTCTCCCCGGCTGTATCTGTCTGAGCTCTTCTAGCCTGGCATCTATGACCACAGACAACTGATATAAGGCTTCTAGGTTAGCTGGTGTTCCCTGGTGTACTAATTCATTCTTAATTTCTTCATCCAACCCCTGTTTGAATTGGTCTTTTAATGCACTCTCATTCCAGTCCAGATCTCCTGCTAACAACTTGAAATCAGCAATGTAGATTCCCACCCTCTTGTTACCTTGCTTGAGCTTCTGAATTTCCCGGCTGGCAGTGACCTCTTTGATCGGGTCGTCAAAGTGTGCTCGGAACCCTGCCAAAAGGTTCTGGTAGTCGTTGAGAATCGGGTTGTTGTTCTCCACCATGGGAATAGCCCATTTGGCTGCTGGTCCTTTTAGCAGACTTAGGATGAAGGTGACTCTGGTTCTGTCTGTGGGAAACTCTGCCGGTCTGCTGTCGAAAAACATTGTGCACTGTGTGAGAAAGGTTCTCAACTGTCCTGCTTCTCCTCCAAACTTCTCTGGTAGACTGCCCTGGGATCTCAAGACTACTGGCGGAGCTGCTGCTGCTGCTGCTGCTGGTACCGGCTGTGGGTTAATCGGAGCTGGTTGTTGTAACTGCTGCAGTATGGCAGCTTGTAATGTGTTGACCTGTAGATCTACCTGTTGTTGGTGTTGTTGCAGGGCTGCTGCTAATTGTTGGATGGCGAGCCGAATTTCTTGGTTTTCTGAAGACATTTCCAAATGTCTCCCCTTTAATTTCTTTGTTCCTCCCTCTTTCGATGGGAGTAGGAGTTCGTTAGGATTGATGTCCTAACAGCCAGGAACCATGCTGAGACAAGGAATAGGTCTCTAGTGTTTTATTACTGCTACATAAACAGAAAATCCTAACAAACTGAAGAAGCGTGGGAAAAACCCAGACATATAAACCCCAAAGGCTAAGGCGGGCCCGATCTGTGTCTCTTTGAATGGCTACCTAATTCCTCAGTACTACGCATGTGCTTTACAGCCTGGATGGGAGCCCCCTGCTCGCCATCCTTACTCATGACACTTCCCACCTAATTCCAATGGTCAGCCATGCCAAGCGCAGATGTCTCTGGCAGTACAACCTTGACTCCCCCCCCCAATCCAAACACAATAGTTTCACACTCCTTGATGTTCTCCCTCCCATCTGGTTCCTGACACGCATTGACTCATCATGGCAGATGAACATGATCAGACTATTCATCAATCATTTGATTGTGGAGTCTGACACTAGAATCCACATAGAGATGCATTTCAGTCCTGTTCTTCCAGGTAGCCATGTTCCCAGTTGTTGAGTGATTTTAGATGACCAGAGGAATAGAATCCCTAGAAATGGTGATTCTCAAAATACTGTTTCCAGCAGGTTCATCTTACAACCTAGCAGGTAATACTATTTGTCTTGCAGAGTGCTGGAAAACATTTGGCCCAGAGAGATCAGAAAAATCACACACCAGGCATTTCTATAAAAATAAATTTATTTACAGAAAGCACAAAAACATATTTACAAGCTTCTGCACATTGCTGAGGTCGGGAAGAGAGACTGTGCTACAAGGAAAACAAAAGCGAAACTAACCAAGTAACAAGCAAGCTGCCTTCCTCCAGGCAATGCAGCTATTAACACCAGAACTGAGGACAATTAAATTTGACCTCTTCACCCTGCCGATACTTAAGGAAGTACTCAATTACCATGGTAACCTTAATGGCTTGTCCGGGCAAAAACAAAGAAATTCCAACAATTTGCATGTCATCTTACAGTAAAAGTCACATGCACACACTGTGAAAATAAACCTTTGAAAATAATAAGATGGAAAAATAATATATTTCCATTTACTTCTCTGGCTTGGGATCTGATTCATACTGTACACCTCAGAGTCACATTTTGTGAGATGGGCAGCCATATAAATATGATGAATAAATAAATATACTCCATGGGAGCCCACAGGGCTACAAGGGTGGGCAAATGATGGAATATGTGTTGTGATGTCAACTTTTTCTTTCTGCATTTGCATCATGATGTCACATACAAGTATGTAAGGGGCTGAGCTGTGTTGTTATTGTTATTTATCCCACCTTTTAAAATATATATAGAGAGAGAGTCAACTCAAGGTGGCGAACATACCTAATCCTCCTGCCTCCTATGACATACCCTTAGACATTTTGATATCCATCTGCACCCCACTCTCATTGTGCACATGTGGGAGTCTGAAGGCCTTCCTATCATTAACCCTGATAATTTCATGCTGTTGAGGCCTTTTGAGGTACTAAGGAAAACAGGAACTACATTACCCATGCTGTCTACTTAAAGTGAACAAGGTTATTCTTGCAGTTGCCGATCCGGGCCTTACTCTGAAGGTGATAGATATCCTGAGTTCTCCTTGCTATGAAGTTTTAGTAACTTTGGGGAGATTAGGGATTGGATATCACAAACGAGCTCAACTCAAAACAGACACTAATTCAGATTCTAAATGGGTGGGAGATTCACAGCTGTGAAATTTAAGGCTTGACTATCTTCCCTGCCTACACTTTACTGCAACACCAGTAATCTAGCTGGTGAGGAACTCAGGCTGCAGGCTTCAACTACTCTGTGTTTCTTCTCAGGTTGAGGAAACTTGCCTTTTACCTGATAAATTGCGGTTAATGAAAACCAACTGCTACACAAGTCACACCCAAGTAGACCCAATTTTGCAAGTGTTTTTTTTAATTGCTTGTTTAAAAAATGCTGTTCTTCTGCATGCTATTTCCTTTCTTTAAAATATGAACAATTTATTTATTTATATCCTGACTACTGAGTGAAATCCTCGACACCCTTACAATATTTTTTTTCAAATACAGTGAAATAGATTTGAGTATCTAAGACTTTTTCCCAATCTTCTGATTTTGAATATATGGGCCATAACAGGTCTCAAAAGAAATAGTTCTAATCTAGAAATAGCTCTCAGAGCAGCCTGATGTTTCTTACAGAGGGCACAGCCAGATAGCCATATTAAAGTGCAATCTACCAGTTCCTGAACCAGTAGAGAAATATGCCAGCATAAATTGTGCTGCCCTGGCATCTGAATCCTACCATGCCTTAGTAGTGAGGCCAAAGTGTATTGCTGTCCTTACAAGTTTTCATAAGGTGCAAGTTGAAGAAAGTGGTTGGTGGATTCCCCTCACTACATTTCCCCTCCTACTGAGTGTCACCTGCTGATGTCATCATCAAATGCTTTCCTTAAAGTGTGGCTCGGCTGAGCTGGGTGCTGTTAAATTGCCAGATAAATGGGTTGAAGGCATGTCTGGAAATTGACCAGTCACAGATATGGAGGAAGCACATTGGGCCAAGCTGGTCTCATGCTTGTAAGGAGAGAGGGGTTGCAAGGAGGCAAAGATGGATTATTTGAGGACCACCACAAGTACTGCCTCCCACTTCATTCCATGTTCCTTCCCCACACTGTGATCCATCAGTATAACTACCAATCACAGAGGATGGTCACGGGATGACATTGGATGGAGCAATCAATGATTGAGCTCCATCTTCACCTAGTGCTGCAAAGACATGTCACTGTGGGAAGCAATGGGCTGTTGCCAACAGCAATGAGAAGTAACCCCCCCCCTCAGTAATAAAAACAACAAGTAACACCACATGAGACCTCTTGCCAGCAAAAGCAGCAGAAATATATACTGTACTCATTGGGAACAGATTCAGCAACATTTTGTTGGCAGAACCCAGCTTTCTAAATTAGCCTTCGATGCAGGGCAGGACTCGTGCTCTAGAAGAGTGTCCTGTTTTTAAATAAGGTCCAGAGCTCTTTAAAAAAAACACCACTAAGACTTTGCAAAGACAGAGCCTGCATAAGACCCAACATGCATTTTGTTCTATATCATCAACCACATTGTTCATGAAGCATGCTAGATTTTGTCTGTGGCAAACTTGTGTCAGGAGAGGAGGGAAAATACTACTGTAAAAACAGAACAGCTAAAGATGACTCTAAACTGCTTTAGTGAAGGGCTGGGGATGAGAAAAAGGCAACGTCATGGGGACCTATCATATCAAAATTGTTACCAAAGGGTGTTTGTGCCATAGTGGCCGGGTTGGGGTTGTGTGAGGATGAGCCCACAATGGCATTTTCTTCTGAGGTTTCACTTCATGACAGACTGAAATATCACTGGTTAAATAATTTCATTCCCCAATCCTCAGATGTTCCAACTTTTTGTTCCAACAAACAACATTAAGACAAGCATAAATACAGTTTTAAACTATTAACCAAGTTATACCTTATAAAGTGGAGGGTTTTTTATCCTTTTTTAAGAAAAACTATCTGATGCGATTTTTCTTCTGTGGAATTTTCAGTCTCTTACATTGTTTATTCTCTGGTTCAATATGGGTTTGGGCTGACATCTAGTGGTCATGAAATTTCATTGTGCGAGAATCTCCAATATTTCAAAGCAAAATCTGTGAGATGCTCTGAAATGTTTTTACTCTTGCTCAAAACAGTGTGTTGCTTCCATTTCCCATAGCAATGGACGGAGAGGAAAAACTTCACAAAGCAGTATGATATCTCATTGCCATTAAAAACAAAGTAGATACTTAACTAAATATGTAAGTTATATTAAAAACTGATACATTTATTGGAAGCTAACATCTTGACACAACAATAGTTATGTTGAACGTGACGGGGGGAAAATCCCCAAATCCATTAAGGGCCTAGTTTTATTAAGCCAACTCAAGGTTTGAAAATTGTTGCAAGCTTTTGAGTTTCAAGAATTCCTCATCAAGTTAGAAAAGAAAGGGAGGAAGCAAAATATGTAGCTAATCTGGTGCCATGTCTATATCTTGTTATATTGTTAGATGGAGTTCAGACATGCAAATTGGTTTATGAGGTACAGAGTAACAGTAGATTGTGTTCAGGACTCAGAAAGCTTGCTGGGAAGTAGAAATACGTGTTTATAAATTCTTAATTTTGTGGAAAGATAGTATGTTCTCATTCTTTTTTCACGGTCTCTGCCAGTTCACCATTTCTTTACTATTAGCCTTATGAAATATTAACCTGCAGGAAATATACTTCATTTGGTCACATTTTTGCTATCTAGAAAACATAAATTAATTACCATTTCAGAGGTTTTTTTATCCTAACCAACACAAGTCAGATCGTTCATTTCAGCTGCTAAAATTATAGTTAGGAAATGCAGGAATTATTTATTTCTTACAAAAATATAGGAAATTCTTTGTCCCACTTTTAACTTTTTGATAGTGAGCATCATGGGGGAATCAGGCTAGCATAGCAGGATGAGAAAGATTCAAGAACAAATTTTCAAGAAAAAGTTCACTGACGCAAGCCCTCAGTCTCATCTTTGTCTGAGAGCTGCTGTGGGGAGGGAGAATCACATGTACCATCCTGACCTTCTGGAAAGAAAGGTAAGTAATAAAAAGGAGCAACGAATCAGTATATGTGATGGTTAACCAGTAATGCTCAGGGTCTACTTCCACACTGGAAGTTTATAATGTCGCCCAGCCTTGTTCTGGTGATGTAGTAGTACTAATGAAGACAAGCTCTGCATCATCCCTACAATGGCTGGGAGAAAGCCCAAAGCGCAAACATGGAAATGGCCTGGATCTGCCGTAGATTCTGTTCAAAGTTTCCAAAAGAATATGTGGTATGATCTTCGTCGAACTGAACTATTTCTAAATCCACATTTTGTTTCTTTGCCACAAACAGAGCAACAAATCTTGGAATTCCTTTGAAAGCCTACACATTCTTTGAAAGCCTACCGTACATTATTACTGAAACTTTTGTGGTTTCAGTAAAATAGACTTTTGATCCACAAGAATTTATACATATTAAATGTGTTAGTCTTTAAGGTGCACAGTTAAAATTAAAATAAAGTTAATGTTAAGGCTTGAGAATCAGTTCCCCTCAACTCTTAACCAAAGGAGTTCTATACACCGCCCAGAGTTCATTGGAGTTGGGTGGCGGTAATAAATATAAATTATAATATAATATAATATATAATATGGGAACATCATAATGGTGAATTGGAGATAGTTTGAAAGGAAAAAAAGGGAAGAAAAAAGGAGAAGAAAAGGAGAAGAAAACCAGAAGTCACAAAGCCCATAGGAAGTAAGTATCTCAAGGCTCAGAAGGTGTTCCAAAGAGGGGTGAAATGTTGAAATGAGGGACTTGTTATTGGAGGGGTATGTGTGTGTGTGGGCAAGAAAGGAGTTGAGAAGCTGTGCTCGGCTATGCAGAAGATAGGAGACCTTAGTCCAGGCAAAGCTGATCTGAGAGAAAAAAAGACTGGAAAGAGGCCATCTTGTAGTTTTCTCCAATTATTAGCTATGCAGAGTCCGCTATGAGTGATGATAGATGCTAAGCCAAAGAAAGAAGGCACCTGAAGGCAGCTGAGTGGAGTCCATGTGGAGTTGGGAGAAGAGTTAGCCTATGACACACTGCATTCACCCACAGGAGAATTCTCATAGAGGTCACTGGAAAGAAAGGTGAAGCTGAAAGGGAGGAATGGTGTTGCATCACCAGAAGTTGAGCAACTGCTATTCTGTTGTAAGCAACCAATTTCAAAATCAGACATTTGAAAGAAAAAACTGGAAAAAGTAAAATAAGTGACTCTGGTCAAAGATAGCTCATAGTACAGTTCTGTGCTACAAAAGACAAAAGCTCCTCTGGAATCAATACATTTCTTAAACACACTTGTATCAAAATGTTACTGCATATAGGAAATTTTAGCTTCTCTGAGCTGACACTTCGATATGTTCAATCTTGTGACATTCCCATAACCATGATGAGATGTGCAAAGCAGCTCATCAGGAATTCAGGCACTAAATGGGTCCTCACCAGATGTAGTTGTGCTGGGAATGAAAAGCTGGAGAACAAGCTGGCCAGGGGACAAAGGGCAACTGTAAGGTTGCATTTCCTGTCTCCCACAGAGAACATAATGTGGCTAACAGAAAAGGAGCTACACACAAGTTATTCCTCCCTTCTCTGCCACAGAAAGGTCATTCTACTCCTGGTCAAAGTAGGCCTTTTCCATAATTGTTCCTTTCTTAGACAATGTAGAGCTGCTGAGAAGTTGTACTGGATGATCCTGTGGTCCAAAAGATAAAGTAGTAAACACCAAATAACTTACTATTATCTCTGGCAGTTCAAAAGATATTCAGAATGAATGACTGACACACACACATGCATGCAGGCACACACATATATACATAAAATATATTTTGTCATGTTTAGATGTAATCTCTAAAGACAATGGGCAGATCCTCCTTCCATTGTTTTGTTTCTGGTGGGTTCAGTCAAGTCAGCTTCCACCACTTCCTTTCCACTGAGTCAGAGTTATTCTTGTCCTACGAACCCAGTTCTCATCTTGTCTTTAAGGTGTTTGTATAGCGTGAGGTACTTCCTCTTCAGGCCCAAGAGAAAGCTGGCTGGTGCAGTAGAGATGATGCAATTTATATTGTAGTTTGACCAGAGTTCTTGCATCCTGTACAGAGGGGCTAATGGATATTCCACCTGGGTGTAGAATGGAGTCATGTAGGAAATCCAGAAAAGTAAAGTTGTCCTAATTTCCTGTTGTTTCATGCCCTATCAGCTGATGGTGCAAGCCTGTGTTTCAGAGCAAAAGAACCCATATCATACAAAGTTTGTGGATATTCTGGAAAGCAAATTCCACCTAAGCACCCTCTGAAGAAAAGCTACACACCTTGCAAGTATGTCCTCATTCATGCATAGCAGCTGATGCCCTTTACACAAAGGTTAAGCACTTTAGTTTGGCCTGAGCTTCATTTGATTAAAGTCTTTTTTTTTTTTTGCTAGTTTCATGAAGTGTTATCCTCAGTTGAGGGGTGCAAAGGTCTTAGAGAGCAAAAGCAGTAGATCTGCTATTGACTACTCAGAGCCCAAAATGGTCAAGGTAAGGGGGAAAAAAGGATCCCTTCTGTTTTTGATGTGCTATTTTAATATTTCAAGAGGAGATATTTTCTGGAAATGGAAAGTTATCCCCAAGTTTAATTCAATCCCCCAATTTAAATTTGCTCATAAATGTCTACTTCAGCTGTTTTACTCCTGAATCAAGGATCCCTTTAAAATCCCTTTGTTGTTAATATGACCTTCTGAGGTCAGCAAGAGCAAGCCCTGGTGAATTAAATGTTATCCCATTTCTGAGCCAGATTGGTATTTATTTATACTCTTGACAGAGAGTAACCTGGTTGCCCTTCTCCTCCTCAAATATCCATTGAATACAGTTTGGGGATTTTAACTTTAATTGTTGTCTTATTAAAATAAGTAATACAGCTACAGCTTTTGAAACTTATTTTTATTTATAGGAAGTAGAGTGCTTTGATGGATTAAGCATCTGCTGGGATAGTCAATATCTGCAAGATGGTGGGCTCAGTATTGGCTTCAAAGCCTTGTCCCTATTGTACATGCATGCATTGGGGATCCCCTGAATATGCATGTTGTTTATTCGTTTAGTCGCTTCCGACTCTTCGTGACTTCATGGACCAGCCCACGCCAGAGCTTCCTGTCGGTCGTCAACACCCCCAGCTCCCCCAGGGACGAATCCATCACCTCTAGAATATCATCCATCCACCTTGCCCTTGGTCGGCCCCTCTTCCTTTTGGCTTCCACTCTCCCTAGCATCAGCATCTTCTCCAGGGTGTCCTGTCTTCTCATTATGTGGCCAACGTATTTCAGTTTTGCCTTTAATATCATTCCCTCAAGTGAGCAGTCTGGCTTGATTTCCTGGAGGATGGACTGGTTTGATCTTCTGGCAGTCCAAGGCACTCTCAGAATTTTCCTCCAACACCAAAATTCATAATAAAGTGCTAGCTTTTATCTTTACAGCTTGACACCAGGTTACTTACAGGACCACATCTCTCCACTAGAGTTGGCTCAACCCCACAGATGCCCAGAAGCATTGCTTTTTGGTGATAGGGCCAGCCCTCTGGAATGGCCTCCCGTTGGAGGATCATCTCTGAAGACTGACATTTTCGGGACAGCTTTGGTGGCCTGATGCTATGTGTTGTGTCTGGGTTTTAATTGTTGTATGCCTTATGTTTTTATCGTATATTCCCATTTTGTGAGTCGCTGAGAGTCCTGTGATTGCAATGAGATACAAATTTGATAAATAAATAGAGAGGAGAGAGAGAAAGAGAGAGAGAGAAAGCAATGTAGCAATTGGACCCATTAAGTATTCTTAGGCCCACATGCAGCTCTTGACCTAATTTCACACCAAGACAGCCAGCTGTGCAAGGACAGAGAGAAAAAAAAGAGCAAAGAGAGAAGGAGGGAGGGAGGGAAGGAAGGAAATCATTGCCAAGGCATAAATTGTAGCTTCCAACTTGATTGCTCCTCTGGGTGTGCATCTCCCAATAGAAAAAAGATTATTCATCTCTGAGTTATGGAGTGGAAGAAAATAGACACTGAATCTTTAATGTGAACATATTTCTGTTCAGTGAAGAATGTATTCATCCTCCATAAGTAAACCACAATGGTTGTATCCACACAACATGCTAAACATGCTAATCCATAATGTGGTTTATTTTTCTTTGGTGGTTTACTTCATTGTGTAAACTCAGCTTTAATGGTTATTGTACAGACCAAGTTCTGTCAATCATGAGTAGTCCTCCCAAACATACTATATGAAGAATGTTTTCAGTACCCTTAACAATGGTCCCTGTTATCAAATGTTAGTCCACAGTCTTTCTTCTATAGTTCAATTCAACCTTTCTGAACCTGGAGCAAGATGAAGTTGAGAAGAGGGCTTAGTGACTGCCTCATTTAGTGACCATTTGAAGTTATGACAGTGCTAAAAATACAACCAGTTACAACAGTGCTAAAAAAACCCAGCAACTTAGCATTTATGACTTTCACGGCATTTCTCTGCTTTTTCTTTTACTTGCTTACTTACCCCATACCAAGTTGTCCTCAAAGAGAAAGAGAAAGAACCCCATGTCATGTTCCCGTTCCGATGTTTATGGTTCCTCGTAACGTTTCACATGTCATATCTGCAGTTGCGTGCCTGCCTGGCCACGCTGGTAAATTTCCTTTGTGCTGACTTGTGATCTTCTGGAATGTATGTTTGGGTTATCTCTGCTGTTCAAGGTTACTTTCTCAGGCCGATTCTAACGGTTGCTAGCGTCTGGGGTGGGTGGTTGCTATGCTAGCCTGAGGGGAGGGTTTGCAACAGGAGCAAGGCTTTTTAAGTTTGTAATTGGCGCGCTTTTGCTCATTCTCAGCTTTCTTCGTATTTTGCATACTATTCATTCAATAAATTAGTTTTCTCTAGTAACTACTGATGAGACTCCTTTTATTGGAATAGGCAATCATTACATAAAGCTGAGAATCTTTAATATCAGTCCGCTAGCATCCATCCAGTTTCCTGTGAGGAGTTTAATTAGCGATGACTGAAACTGCCCCAACCTCAACCACCGGCTCGGGGGAAAGTCAGCTCTCCAGAGGTGGGGAACAAGAGCCCATGGGACCGCGGAGAGAGGGGACTCTTACGCCAGGGTCAGATGACCTCTCCGAGGCAACGGATTCCAGTTGCGATACGGAGAAGGCAGTGAAGTCAGTGGTAGTCAAGAAGACGGAGGGACCCTTGTATGGGTCGCCACCAGCCCCAGCCAAGCCGGTGTATTCCTCGCTGTTTCCGACCGTGCAGATTACCAAAAGGACGAGAGCAGTGACACCAACGGAGATGGAGACGGAGAAATCCCAGCAGCTGGAGGCGAGGATGAAATCCATAGAGGATTTGTTGGCAAAGTTAACCTTTACCAGGGACACTCAGAAAAAGAAAAAGACGGGAGGTAAAGAAGGTAGTGACTCGCCTGACACCTCCGCATCCCCAACCCCCCCTCCCCCAGTAGACAAACTGGGTAGCCACTGGGAAAAGTTGCCCTTTGTGGTGGCACCAGTGGGTGGTCCCTTGGTCATTCTGGGGATGCCTTGGTTTGTTCAACAGAACCCTAGTATAAACTGGGTACACCGAACTGTTACTTTTGCAGATGGGTTCTATAAAGCCCCTCCTGGGGATGATGTGGAGGAGGATAGCAATGTGGGGAGGGCAGCAGTGTCAACGCTGCATACCCTCGCTGTACCGTTGGAAGGGCTACCGGACCAATACCAGGACTTTGCCGATGTGTTTGGGGAGAAGGAGGCGGATCGGCTGCCGCCTCATCGGAAAACTGACTGTGCCATTGAAATTCTTCCCAATGCAAAGTTGCCCAGACCAAAGGTATATGCAATGACCCCAAAAGAATTGGCTGCTCTTCGTGAATTCATAGACAAAAACTTACAACGGGGCTTCATAGAACCAGCCAATTCACCAGTGGGTGCTCCAGTACTCTTTAGATCACAGAAAGACGGAACTTTAAGACTCTGCACAGATTTCCGTGGGTTAAACGCAGTCTCCCTATTAAACAAATCGCCCCTCCCGGTCATCAAGGAAATGTTAGTCCACTTGGCGGGGGGGGAGAATCTTCTCTAAATTGGACTTAAGGGAGGCGTATTATCGCATTCGCATTCGGGAGGGGGATGAATGGAAAACAGCTTTTAATTGTGCATTTGGGGCTTTTCAGTATAAAGTGTTACCATTTGGATTGGCTGGGGCACCTGGGGTTTTTATGCAATTGATAAATGAGGTCTTGCACGACCACTTAGTCAATGGGGTTTTGGTCTATTTAGGTGATGTGTTAATATATTCAAAAACCATGAAAGAACATGTGCAATTGGTTAGGCAGGTGCTAACCAAATTGAGAAATGCTGAATTATATGCCAAGCTATCCAAATGTGCATTTCATAAAACACAAATTGATTATTTGGGGTATAGGATTTCAGATAAAGGCATTGAAATGGATCCTGCCAAAATTGAGGCTATTTTGATGTGGGAACCCCCACGCACATGCAAACAACTACAATCGTTTCTCGGATTTGCGAATTTCTATCGTCCATTTTTACAAAATTTTGCTGAGATTGCCTTACCCCTGACTGAATTGCTCAAAACAAAGGGTGTAGGAGACACCCGCAAATCAAAGAATCCAGGGACACGCCTAAAATGGACGCCTGCTTGTCAACAGGCGTTTGACCAACTCAAGCGACTGTTTACCTCTGAACCAACCTGCAACACCCTGATCCTGACAGACCATTTGTGGTGCAGGTCGAGGGGAGGGTTTGCAACAGGAGCAAGGCTTTTTAAGTTTGCAATTGGCGCGCTTTTGCTCATTCTCAGCTTTCTTCGTACTTTGCATACTATTCATTCAATAAATTAGTTTTCTCTAGTAACTACTGATGAGACTCCTTTTATTGGAATAGGCAATCATTACACCCCAGTTCAGCTGAAGGAAGTAGCAAGAAGCAAAGGAAAACTGAAGTAAAATCATAAGCACAGTTGCAGTCATGTGATTTTCACTTAGCAACCACTTCACTTAATGACCGAGTTGCTGGTCCCAATTGTGGTTGCTAAACCAGGACTACCTGTACTTTTAAATGTTTTCAACTCCAAAGGCCAAAGCGGGTATGGCTGGTGATACAACATTACTAGAGTGGATATACTGGTGAAAACCTTGTAAAGGTTTAATACATCCATTAAGCAAAGAGAATATTAGTGGGGGATCAGTTTTTCCCTCCTAAAATTAGAAGAAAAAAATGGTTTGGGGGTTGAAATGTGGCCCCAAGCTACAGATTGCCCAGCCCAACTGTATAAGGTCAAGAAATGTCCATCTGTAGAGCATCTGCTTCCATTAAATCTTTGTATCCCAGCAAACAAAAATTAGACTTGGGATGCACTGTTCTGGACAGCAGTATGAGGAGACATCTCAGTTTGGGTATGTCTATCCCATAATTTGAAAATTCAGGATAGAAACAGAGTTCCCATCACACCCTGAGGACCATTTTATGCAGTCCTCTAAAATGTCCGAGCAGGACACTGTCCAGACACACTGGATGACCATTTCCACAATTCAGCACAACTTGGGGGAGGGTGCAGCTCTTGGCCATACTGGCTGCAAGTTGTAACCCAGCTTACCATGAGGACATTGGGCTAGAAGTAGCCCATTGCCTTTGCCTGAAAGTATTACTCTTGGGATTTAGAAATTAGTCTCAGCTTTACTATCCAAACTCCGCTGGATGGATCACACAGACATTGGAAGTAGGTATCTCCTGTGTTGGAGGGGGGAACCAGTTGCAGCACTCCAGTTGCCAGTTTGTTCCATCTTAGCATGAAAAAGGAGAGCCAAACTCATATTAAAAAGAGACGCACATTCTTAGAAATAAAATTGAGATGGTTTGCAGATGAAATGTTCTCTCTTTGGGTATGAGAAACCTAGATTGTAACTGACTGGCAAGTAATAATAGTTTTGAAGGCAGAATTGCAATAGGTAAAGCATTTGTACGTACACCCTATTCTGAACCTTGAGGAATAATATGGAGTAAGCAAGCATTTATTCAAGCTTCAGACCACCCACACTTGCTACTCATGCACCAACTACTTGCTGTTGTTGTTTTTTCTTTTTGTTTCCGCTGTGTGCTTTCAAAGTGCCATGTGGGTACATGAATCCCAGCACTGTAAAATACAGGTGGTCTGATTATTGCTACCAAATGTCGTGTATTGTATCTTTTCCAAATGAACCAACCCGTTTTCTTTGTTTGATCCAACAGGAATGGAGTGTGCTGCAGAAATAGGCAATCTGATTGTGCCCAGATATTTTTGAACTACAACTCCCATTACCCCTTCCCTGGGGGCTGCAGTTTAAATATCTGGAGAACACTGGTTTGCCCATGCCTGGTGGCTGAGTGGAACTCCAAAGATGGAGAAAGAACTAGAGAAGTCTCCTTAGATATACCAAGGGCATGTTTTCTTTCTTGATTTCTGTGGAACCCAATATCCTATCCTTGCCTTGAAGAAGCACACAAGTTTCCTGAGCCATGTGCTCTTCAGATGTGCAGATTTTAAATCCAGGAATTTCCCAGGCATTCAGGCCATTATTGAGAGTTCTGGAACAAAACGTCCCCTCATCCAGAGGTTTCCCAGATTGGGGAAGCCATAAGAAGTTGGGTCGCACATCACAATCCATCACAAATTAAATTTGCAAATATATAATGTTTTCATTTGTTTATTGGGCCTTTTATACCTCTAATCCAAAGGCTCCGAGCAATGGGCCAAGTGCCAAATACATCCTTATTCAAAACCCACAATAAATCATTACAGCAATAAAATAAAAACAGAGGCATCGATCATCAGCCATATGATGCACATATGTGGATTAAACATGCTTTTGTTTTTCATCCAGGGAGAGAGGGCAAGACAGGCTCGGGCTCTGAAAGCAGGACATCTCATCACCGTCTTTTGACCTGTGTATTTCTCACAGGTCAAAACCATTTGAGGCTGAGTAAGACGCGCTCGTCCAGACATTTCTCTACCACCTGCCATTCAGCCACAGACTTTAGAGGAAGCCCAGCCTTCGCAAAGAGAATTTCCATCATGTTCTTTTGACATTTCCAACCACTATCTGAAAGGAAACAACTGGGTGAGAGCCCTTGAGAAGTAAGGAGTCAGGCAGACCCCTGCCTGGGCAACATAATGGCTGATAACAATGGTGAAGATGATAAGGCTGTTCTCGGGTGGGTGAGATAGGCAAATGGCTGTTTTATTTTATGCTGGAAAGCAACAATCATCTGACCCCACAGGAAATGCTGCTAATCCAAGCACTGCTTGCGGGTCAGTATTGCAGGCCAGAACCTCGGTTATGGCAGCCTTGAAACTTGGGGGCCCAGCAGGGAGTGGACTGTTCCCCCACCCTAGTTCTTACCTCTCGCCAAGGAAGGGTTTGCCTAAAGGCAACCAATAGGCTAATAAAAGTCAATTTTTATTTTATTTTATTTGTTTTATTTTATTTTATTATGGCTCGCTATTTGGGTTATGTAAGCACACAATAATGTCCTGCATTTCTGAAACTGAGACATAAGGGAACGTTTGGGGATGGAGTTCATCCTGATCCATGCCAGTTTCAACATTTTGGGCCATAAGTTGATTCTGTTCAACCTCTGCAACACTCTGATTTTTCAAATGTGCATGAACTAGGTTTCATATTGAATACGCACACATCCCGCCACATTCTCTTCATTTTCTTCTAATGCAGAAAAGGGGAAATTTCTTATTTTTATTTTGAAATAAAAAGTAATAATGAATGGGTGATAAAAGGCTGATAGTAAGTGTTGTGGCGATTGATGAGGCCAACATACCTACATCTATCCAGGGGTCAGTCAGTCCAGAAGTCATTCTCTTTCTCACTCTTGCATGCATACACACACACACACAGACACAACATTTCCTCTGTCTCTGGAGCTTTCCCAACTTGTACCTAGCCATGGCACAATCACGTCCCCATGATGCTGCCTATATGTCATCCCCAGCATGTGTATAAGGCAGCTTTAAATCATCCTTCAGCTAATATTTTCCCCCTTAAGCTGATACGTTGGCACATTGTGTACAATCTGATGCACTTGAGGGACAATTCTGTCCATAGTGCAATCAGATGGCTGGGAGTGGGGAGCTCAACCTGGAGCCTATTGGCTACTTCAGGCTGGCCTGGGCATCTCCTCCTCTCCAGTCCCTTCATACCGCCACAAGCCCAGTCTTACACACAGAATATTGAGAGTATTAAAATTGCTTAAATCAAGCAAAAGGCAGAAATGGAATACTTTTGCAGTAAGAGCAGGGCCATGAGTGTGATGGGGGAGCATTTACCTGGCAGTAAAGGATACAAATTTGTATCAGTCCCTGTGCCAGGATGCTTTGGGCAAGCAAATGTGGGGGGAAGAGGGGAGATGTTATCTGCAACTGGACCCAGAGAAGTAGAGGCTGAGAAGAGGAGCATTGGCCCCTTAACACAAAGTGTTGTTGCTGTTGTTTTTAAAGCAGCTGCATTTTTCGATCAACCCCCCACCACCACCCTGAAACGTAGTGGCTCTTTTTCTGCCAGAAGCCTCTTGAGCTTGGTGTTCCAAGTCCTGCTTTTTCTAACCTGAGAGACTGCATGAAGCAGGAGGATGAAGGTGAAGGAGCAAAAACTATCCCAGGGACCTTGGGGGAAAATATAGTTTTGGGGCACACTTTTTTTCTCACAGGATTGGCACACTGAGGTCCCACCTGGAAAAGAAAGGGGCAACAGCAACTTTTCAAGTAAAGCAGCCCTGGTTGCGAAGGAGGGGAGCACATGCTCCAGACAAGCCTCCTCCCTTGTCCAATACAAAACCACAGGATTGTGGTTCAGGTCCCAAATAATACATGCAAAAAAATGATCAGGTTGTTCCTTGGCACAGAAGAGTGGTCTGTCCCTTTTTGCATTGCAAACACTTCCATGGATGGATTCTGATGGCACTCATTGCTGAAAATGCCTGCACAGGACTGTAGTTTTAAATAACCTTACAGCTCCTTGCAGGAAAGTGGGGGGTGGACTAACTTTGCAGTTCAGTAAGCAAAAACATAGTACATGCCCAGGAACAATCCTCCCATCATTCTGCTGGTTTTGGTCCTTCAGGAGACCACCGTTGACTAGTGAGGAAGAACAGAGGCAACAGAAGCAAGGAAGGGACTGGCCAGGAGAAGAGTTACATCCACGCTGGTCCTGTGTTCTTCCTTCTCAAGGATAGGGGTGGATAGTGTTTAACTCATCTGGGGCAAAACCCTCTGTCTCTCTTTCATGCACACTTACACTCAGTTACATCAGGCTTCCTTTACACCTGAACTGAAATCTCTGGGGGAAATAAGTCTGCAGCCTCTTTCCTCATGCTGGCCTATTCTAATAAGGACTGCTAAGGATACAATTTCATCCTTAGCAGTCCTTATCAGAATCCTGGATATAGATTGTTGAGAAGCGAAATCTAACCTCCCAGCATTCCCTGGGTGATGCTGTTGCAAGCAAGGCCTCTGTTTTTCTTGGGAAGATGAGCTTGAAGTTCCTTTCCCAGGATCCTGCTGTTGCAGAGATGGCAATACAATGCAAAGAAGCTCCTAATCTCAAGACACACTGCCAAGATACAAGCTATGGGTCATTCACAAGGCTACTGGAAAACCACAAGGCAAGCAGGTGCCAGAAAGAGTGCAGAAGTCAAAGGAAGCTACCTCAGGAGTCCAGAGTTGCACTTTCCAGCTCTGCCCCAGCTGCAGGCCGTCCTCACTCTCTGGAGAGAATCACTGCTCATGGCGAGGGCTGAGTATTTTACTCCTACAGAGGCCTATCAGCCAGTGTTTCTCCACAGGGCCTCTCCCACCTCCACCCCATGTTCAAGTGCTTTCTACCACTTCTGGAGTCACCAAAAACCATCTAGCCATAGGCCATGAAATGCATGGTTCCCCTTTGCTGATCCTGATGCTGGTTCTCTTCCCGGTAACTGCTGATCGTTGACTTCTCTCCAAGAAAGGAGGGGACCAAGCTTAATCATTCTGACACTTTGGGGACAGTGTCAGAATCTGGGGGAAAAGGCTTACTTATTGCACAGCAAAGTTGACTTGCTTCTCGCATTCACAGGCTGGGGATGAGGCAAAGGCAACGCCAAGGGGGCCCAGCAGAACAAAGAGGGTGTCAGGCCATGATTGGACTATAGTCTAAGCACCACTGGGAAACTGCCTTAGGCTGCAGTGTTGCCTCTGAATGGTTTCATTTTAACACTTTTGGCCCATGGCTGCTAATAGACCCTTTCCTTTGTGTAATTTGTCTAGAGAATCTTTGAGCCTAAGCTTCTCTCTCACCACAGGATCATGTTCCCTTTTTATTTTGGGATACATATGGTGTATGTGTTATGAAAGGTCGTAAGTTCCAAGTCTTGTCTTTCCCGTTCTCTCTCTCTCTCTCTCTCTCTGTTGATCGAGACAGCAGACACTCTCTTCTGGGAGCCCATCTTTTCATCATATTTCTCTTAACACTTGCATTGCTTGGCGTGGAGGTTTTGCAGGCAGGTCTATCTCAAAGGCTGTCATCCTGGTTTTACATTTTGTACTCCCAGATGGGTGCCAAGTGGCTGAAGAATGCTGGAGTTCCATCATATATAATAAGATATAATTGATCAACTCCGTTGCCACATTCTACTTTTCCATGCCTAAACTTTCAAGAATGATATTAAGTGCTGCTTTTTCTTTGTTCTTCTAAAACAATATTGTACTACTGTGATTATGACTCCTTAGCCAGCATGGAAATGCCGGGTTCAGGGGCTAGGACAAAAAAAATCTGTCGAAGAGTAAAAAATGTTTCAGAGGTATCTCTTAGATGCATTAAAGGAAGGGGAAATCTGCAAGCATTTCCTCTGTTTCTGTCTGGGCACGCCCCAAGCCAAATTACCCGGCAGGATCCTTTCTCCTTGTTTACAGTTCGCGCTTCCTCTTGATGCAGGAACTGTGAGACCAGAGATTACATTCTGGCCTTGACCCACCAAGTTATCCAAACATCTTGCCACCCAGCCTCTCCGCACAGGCCTGGAAACACCGCATCCTGTTGATTGGCCAAGCAGGCGATACCTCACAACGTGTGGGGGGAAAGGAAGCCTCAGCCATTTCCAGCCCTCTGGGGTTTTTCCACTTTTGTAAGCAAATTGAGAGAGGGGGAGGAACAGATTATGTCCCGCTCCCTCATAAATAGCCCTTGCTGTGAAGTTAGGCAACCGGACTGTCATTCCCAAGCACGTGATGCTTGTTTTCTGGCATAACCAATAAGTTACTGTGAAAGTTACCATGAGATGAGGGGATATTGAAGCGCAATCTGTATAACTACAGTGATTTTGACCCTAGTGCTTTATGCCCCACCATGTATTTTTTCACTAAACTATGGTTGATTTTAAACATGATTTGTTGACTAAGCCACAACATTAAACCATAAATCACAGTTGTAGAACCACAACAGCTAGGTTCTTTCATTGCACGTTTCACATTAGGGCTTAGTGCAATTTGTAAATCCAATCTTGGAATAAAATGCTCTTACTGACCTTCTAACCTTCCCCATCAGTGCTTATTGCTTGACAATTTTTAGGTCCTCCCCAGCTTGCTGTTCTCCTTGGTTCAACTGCCGTGGTGGTCAAGGATGATGGCAACTGTACTCCAACATATTTGCAGGACTCCAGCTTAGGCCAGGCTGGTTTAGAGCATACCAATGAATTTGTGCCTTGCAACTTTACTTTCAGCACATCCTGTTAGAATATGTGGATAAAAATAGAAGTCCCCCAGGGCCAGAAAGTCAACTCGTTTATAAAATGTTGAATCTGTGCCATTTGTTCTTTCCTAACAGCTACATCCCTTTTTCTCTGTTCTCATTGTGCAATTGCTGGCACTGCTGGAGTCGTCTAGCCTTGAACAATGCATAACACAGCTCTTGCCCGTGTGCTTATGATCAGTTATTCCTACGATAGGTAAGTGGTGGAGGTGGCTCATATATTAGTCTCCAGCAGCTGCAGGCTGCGGTGGAAAAGAAAGCCAGAGAGCCAGTGTAAAGGGTACTATGCTAGATGCCCCAAAACAAGGTGGCAATCCAGGGCTACATGCCCCCGAAGCTTTGCTGTGACTCTCAAATTTTTCTCCCAGCTGGCTCCTAACTTCGGACAGTACGTCAAGTATCTCCTGTCGTTCTTAAGCTGGTTTGGGCCACTTTATACAAAGAAAAGGTGTTTCCAAGCCACAGTAATAGTTGTGGGGGGAAGGGTTCAATTAGTCAGGTATTTTAAGTGCAACTTCTAATATGAACCCCACTTAAAAGACAAGTTATGGCTTGGTTTCCTTTTATTTCCAGTAGCTTAGTATCATTTTACTGCTTGTTCTGCCGCCCCTCCTCCCACACACAAACACTGAAATGAATTCCACAGACGTATTAGGGAAGAGAGACTTTGTCATGTCGAATAAACCTGATATTGTCCTAAGTTACTGATGACAATTTGAAAACTGCAGTGGTTGGGTTCATGCAACACCTTAAACCCAAACCATCACGAGTAATTGGAGCTGGGCAGTATAAACAAAAAGAAATTAAGCAAGCCACATGATGTGTGGGACCAAGTGTGTGGTTCCTAGTACTCAAAAAGTATTCTTTACATTCTTTCCAGCAAAGGCCTGCCTTGGAATTAAAACTGCTTTTAATGTGCAGATGTGCCATTCATTCATTCATCTCTTTGTTCTGGCACTCAGTGGTCATGCAGAGTTTGAGCTCCAGGTCTCAGGGCATCCGTCCCATCTCTTAATTTCCTTTTCAGCTTAGCATTTCATTCTAATTCTCTTCAATTATCAACCTGCCAAGAGCTGAAGCCACTCTTTTTGGGGTGGGCTTTTGAATGTAGTAGACTTTTTGCCCCATCCAACAGAGTGTGACTTGCAGGTATTGGTGGAAAGGTATTTCCATATTGTTATATTTTTATGGGTGTGTATGTGTACATATGTGTCATGAAATGTATTGCTCTTTAATAGAATCCATATCTCTGCCTAAGCTGATCCAGGTTTTAGCAGCCCTAGGCAATTTCCCAAATGCACTCCATGAGAGGCAGGTGGTTAATATACTTCCTGGTCTCCAAATGACTTTTTGGAAGAAGCCTGTATTCTTTTACACTTGGAAAGTCAACAATCAGACAATTTCAATACCAATTTGAAATTCTGAATTCTGATTCTCTAGCTTGTTGACTGCATAATATTCATTTTAACCAGGATATGTGGGAACAGTAATCTAGAGTTCTTCTTTGTAATATCTAATGCATGCTGGCACAGTAAATACATTATATACTGTTCCCGTAAGCAGAAGCCAGCATCCAAACTCCCTTCCAATCCATTACTCAATGAGAAAGCAAATGCAGATCTAAGACAGTGGAGGAGGGCAGTTGTATATAATCTTGTAAATAAATCAAGTTATAAACACCTGTGTGGAATCTGAATTCAATGGCCAAGTTTCAACAGACAACACATCTGGAGTCTGAATTTATACCTCCACACCATGCAGACAAAATTATGTGCTGCCCTTAATCAATGATTTATTATTTCCAGGACTAGATGTAGCAAGTATTATTCAAATAGGATGCGATACCATAGCATGTTGATCCAAACTGCAGTGCCCTGCACCTATATCATCAGAGCAGCCCTTTCCATCTGTCCAGTGACCTGAACGAGCTAAAGAGATCGCTGTGCCAAAGCAAGCAGTAAGCAGTCACCAGTATATCACTCATTGGGACAAGAGCCATGGTCTGGAATCAACTGAACATTCAAAAGCACCTTGGGTGATAGACATCATCTTCCTGTACTATGCTGCTTTCAGTGGCATGTTGCTATGTGCAGCCTCATCACCCACGGTGAGATGCAAACAAATCACATGTAACTAAAATATTCTTTTTCAAAACTTTTAGTCTTCTAGCCCAAGAAATCCTATGGGCTTTGAGATATCTGCCCAGGAGCCAGAGAGTGTGCAGGATCTCTCACTTTTGGCAGCAGAGAGACTGGGGTCTGCTTTAAGCAAGTAGGACAGAATCTTACTCCAATCCATTCCTACCCCCACTGGCAAAATTTCTACAGCCAGGCCTTCTCTGATATGGGAACTTAGATGTGGAGGGTGAGGAGGCATCCAGTGTTTGGGGATTATGCTGGGAGAGGGAAGATGGGTCTGCGAGATCACCCTCCTCCTGGTCCCCCAGCCAGCAGCACAGTATAAACCAGTCCTCTCAGCTGCTACTGATTCACTCCCCAGTGAAACTAATGAAGAGACACGAATTTAGAAACAGAAAAGACAGCTCATCCTTCCATGCTGCTGTGAGTTCAGCAACCATTTGGATGAGGCATTGCCTCTATCCTCTGATCCCCTTGGTATTCACACTTGAGTGTTTCCATGAATTTCCCAGCAGCCCCCTTTCCCCCCTTTCTGGAAATTTACTTGCTGCTTTGAGGAGGAAGATAAGACTTTCCCCTTCATTTTTGAAAAAAGAAAAGGCATATTATTTGGAGCAGCGGCACAAGCCTCAGAACTTGAGAAGAGGCATCATCTGCCTTTTACACCCAACTCTGACTGAAAGGGCGCTCGAGAGGCTTCTCCACAACCCTCTGCCTCCTCTTCTTCCCTCAACTCATCCTGGAAAGCAAGTCTGGGGTTCTCCCACCTGTGCCCCTCCACCCACACCCCTTACATATTCACTCAGGATTGGTGTTGTTGATTACTACTGCCCAAGAGGAAACACAAAAGCTGCACTTGAAATGTCTGGCTAATTAGGCCCTCCTTTAACTTGAATTATTATTTTATTCATCCTAAGTGCTGCTGCAGAGAACCAGCATGAGATGCCTTGCTGCGGGGAATAGAAGGGGCTGTGCAGGCTCTTCGGCTGCATCAACCTTAATCGCCAATGTAAGCAGCCATGAGAACATGGCCATTACCAAAATGTGTTTCTTCTCCTAAAAAGAGCCTAATGTCTTTATCCGTTTTAGAACGGAATTCACTCTAGTGCTGGTTCTTTTTTCCTGGGGGTGACCCAGACTTCTTCCTTAAAGAACTCTCCTGGTTTAATCTATCTACAAAAGAAAGTTCTCTGATTTTTCTTGACTTGGCTGAAGTGTCATTATATTAAAATTATGACTGGGAAAAAGTATCCAGGACAAGAATCCTATTTATAAAGCCAGATTAATGTACACCTATTGTGAGTCAGGCTGGACAATGAAGCATCTGATCTCCAAATAGACTGTGTGTTTCTGTGATAGCAGATAAAACATTGCACATGTCTCTAGGAACACATGGAATCCAAGAGTTTGTTAGGCTCAGTGCACTTAGATATGCCACTGTGGAATTTCTAAGCCCCACTAAAATCAAAGTGTTTTTATGCAGCAACATTGGGTGGCATACAAGGTGACTTGGCACATAAGAAGGAACCAGGGAGGTGTCTGTCTGATGCTAATGGCAATTTCCCACTAAGGATAGATAGAAATGGAACATCACTATATTGCCTGTGAAGGTTTCATTTAACTACTGTAGCTTATGGCCTGATTAGCTGCAAGTGGAAATCCCGGCGTCTAAAATTAAAATCAGATTAGCACCTTGGGTTATTCCTTTCTACTAAAGGCATTAATTTATCTCTTATTTTCATATGTAGAACTACAAAGACATGTCTACACCTTTCCAAGTTTCCAGGATTCATACTCCAACGTTAAGTCTCTTTTCTTTGGCTATGACCTTGGAAGCTAAATGGCAGAACTGAAATAATACATTCTTTATGTTTGATTTATTAAACTTTTTTCATCCTTAGGTATATCATCGCAGTCCACACTGATGACCCAAACTAGTCAATCAAGAACAAATTATTGACTGTAACAGTAAAACAAAATCCTTGTAAGAAGACAAGTCAGATGCTGGTTTAAAAAACCTTCTGGAGAATATTCCATAGTTGGGCTGCTATCAGAGAGAAGGCTGAGTACAGCACAGGGATGGAAGTGAGGCACCAGTGTGATTTCCATCTCCTAATGACTCAAGAACTGCACCCAACCCCCCAAAGGGCCAGAACAGAAGTAATTCCTCCTTGTCTGGGCCAGTTTGCCCTGCTGAGTTTCTTATAGCCATACCTGGAGAGTGCTAGAGAAAAGGTCTAGAGAACTTTAGAGCAGACAGCTTTCCATTTGGACCGGCAAAGGAAATTTGCCAACAGAGGCATCCTGTACAAAGAGATGTCCAGTCTATTGTGTGGTCTGAGTTAGTCCGTGCAGCAAAAGACATGGTCAAGATTATAAATTATTGGACAATCTTGAGACTGATACTTTTCACTGGTCTCAGCTCTGCTTTTCGTCTTCTCTCCTCTCTTTTCTCACTCCCTCCTTGAGCCAATTGCCCCTCTCAAAGAATTACACCATCTTCATAGAAACAAATATGTATTTACTTGCAGTTCAAACAATACCAATGTTCACAAAGAAATAGGAGAAAAGACATTACTCCATATAATCATACTATGGGAGAGAAGAAAAAGAACAGTAACAGCACCAACAAACAGGGTAAGGTTAAGGGAGTCTTCCAGAACCTCACAACCACCAAAGATCCACCTAATTTATACATATTAACAAGATACTAGCTGCTACAATTAACCCTGCCTTGGGCATGTAGGGTTGCTTAGCCCAACACAGTCCACATCTGGGTTAAAGTTTTTGAAATTGCCTATCAGGCATTAGTTCCCAGACCTCAGATTGGAAAGGTACACATGTTCTCTGATCTGTTTTTCCTACAGGGTAAAGGGTTGCATTTGATTTCTATTTATATTATAGTAATTTTCTAAATTTGCATTTAGACACATAGCTAAGCTGTTCAACCATCTGAATGTTTTAAACTGTAAGTCACCTTTTCGGTAGTTTTGGGCTAGGGTACCTTGCCCTTGGCTAATGGGATCATAGTTCACCCAATTAACCTAATTTTCTGGGTTTGCAGGACACGCCAAACCATATGCTATTCATTCAGGCAGGTCTGCACAATGCGTCAGGCTAAAATACAGTTTGCTAGTTTGTGGTTTGGTGCAACATACAAATATAGTCACTGTATTTTTCACATTTTAAGGATGGTTTGATTTTTATGTTCTGATTATTCTACTTTTTAATTTGTTGCACATTACTCTAGTGGATTTTTAGCAGGACAGGGGCATAACATATTAATTAGAAATACCAATAAACATTTTGGGAAAGTTGGAGCAAAAGGCTCTGTATTTTTATACCCATGCAAAATGCTGCTACCAGCTTTGGGCTACATAATCCAAAGAACAGAACTGTTATTTCAGTTCCATGTCTCCCACTTGGAATGTCTAATCCAACTTTATCTTGAGTTCCAGTATCATTATGAAATATTTTCTTGCTGGTGATACCTATTATGGTGACACTGGAGTCCAGAGGAAATAGTGATGATGGGAATCTGACATTTTCAGCAGGGGACCGCCCTGTTCTTTACAAGGTTAGTTCCTCCTTGTTGCTGTTCTTCTTAAGCACTGAAAATCTGAAAGCCTTTCAGTTTGGGCCTATCTCTGCTTAATCTGTTCGCTCTCCTTCTGTCAGTGTTTGGGTGTTAAAATAGCAGTGTGCTCCTTAGAGTAACTGTCCCCAGCCTGGGTCCTTCCACAGAACTCGCCAACTTCAGGTTGGGGAGGGCTGTCCAGGAAGAAGGGCATAGACCTCTCTCTCCAAAGAAGCATTCTCAGGCCTGTCATCATAGTAAGTATTGCTTATCTTCGAAAGGCAACACCTGGCAAGGTTGCTTCTACCTTTTTTATTTAAAATGTCCTTTGCTGTCTAGCTTCCTTCACATTAATTAATCTCACAGTAAGCTATCTGTGATGAATTGCTGGTCTCCTGAGCAGAACTTCAATTTACGAATAACAGGTGCCTTACAAATAAGTGCAAATTAGAAGGATTATTTATCTTTTCAGGCTAAGTTATAGACAAAGATGGAAACTCGTTAATTCAGCATTCTTTAGCTGAATGGCCTACTTTCTTCTTACCAGTCACAGAATATTCAGCAATCTAATCCCTGACAGATAATGGTTTTAATTCTAAATCAAATTTAAAACACTCGATTTACAAGCAGATTTACATCAGGATGCCAGCTCTTGTTAATTCAAACTAATAATCAGAAATGCTGGACATGCTAGTCTAGGAACATCTGGGGCCCAAAAATTTTGCATGATATATTTAACAGAGAGAGCGGGGGGGGGGGGGGGGAGAGAGAGCATGCAAGCAATGTTGGAGCTGCTGGGCACATTTGGCATACTTAGAACATGGCGTGGGTGCTCTCCCACAAGGGGTCTTATATAAGGGGACTTACTGTATATATGGGGTCTGCTTTAATTTCAGTGTTGTTGATAAGTCTGTATTTGTGATTTTGGATACATTTCTTCTTGACTGTGTTGGTGTGTTCATTCTATGAGATACATAAGTAAAGGTAAAGGTTTCCCTTGACGTAAAGTCCAGTCGTGTCCGACTCTAGGGGGCGGTGCTCATCTCCGTTTCTAAGCCTTGGAGCCGGCGTTGTCCATAGGACACTTCCGGGTCATGTGGCCAGCATGACTCACGGAACGCCGTTACCTTCCCGCCGAAGCGGTACCAATTAATCTACTCACATTTGCATGTTTTCGAACTGCTTGGTGTGCAGGAGCTGGGATTAACAACGGGAGCTCACCCCGCTGCGCGGTTTCGAACCGCCGACCTTCCGATCGACAGCTCAGCGGTTTAACCCGCAGCGCCACCGCGTCCCTGTGATGAGATACATAACATTTGTACAAAAATACTGTATTAGTGTATACTTTCATACATTTCCAAAAGGCACCATATTCTCTCTATCCTTTCTGGTAGATCTTCAGTCCTGTGTAAAAGACATAACTAGAGCATACCATTGTGTGCGTGCATGAGTGTGTGTACATTTCAACTTCTGGCAACTGTCTAGACAAGTCTCTGCAGTTTTCTTGGTTGCCATTTTTCCTTCCTAGAGCTGAGAGGAAGTGACTGGCCCAAGGTCACTCAGCTAGCTTCATCTAGGGCAGGAATACAGCTCATAGTCTCCCAGTTTCCAGCCCAGTGCCTTTAACCACTACATCAACCTGGCTCTTAGAGAATACAAGATTATTTTGTTTTTACTGAAGTCATCACATATTGCTTTTTCAAAGCGATTACAAGTGACTAAAATGGTGATAATATAATGGAAGCCAGCAATAGCCAAGTCCACCAACAGCCTCTCAGAAGGAATACATCTTACCAACCTCTATAACCTTATGGAAACAATTTTCTAACTTAATGTCTGGTGATTAGTGAAGCACAGTAGCCATGATTAAAAGCGCCTTCATCGTCATAATCATCTTCATCCTGCTCCCTCTGGAATAGTTTTCATAACAGGCAGCAGAAATAACTTCCCCCCCAAAAAACTTTCAGTTCCACCTCACCTTTCCTGAATTTCTGCCAAGGAGTAGGATTTAGGCAATGATAGATGGAGAATACAGACAGTGCTCACTTTCATCTGCACTGTGCCCTCCCCAAAGGTTTGCCTTGTCTTCCCAAAGCAGAAAAGTAGCCTGAAGAGGGAAGGCAGATAATATGAAGATAACTCAGAATGTCCCATGTAGAATCTGGAGCAGGAATAACTTGTCCCTGTGGATAAAGCACTACAGTCTGTTCTACATCCTGCTAGCTCCATCATTAACATCATAATGCTTATGAATGTGCCATTTATTCTTTCTATCTCCATATAAAAACGAACATTTTATCCAAGTCAATTCCACCTTTGCTATTTATATTTGATATTTTTTGTGTGTATGTCTATTGTCACCATTTTAAGTCCTGTACAGTCTGTGCCTAAGATAGGCATTCTGGGAAACAGTAGACTGATTGGGGGACAGGGATGTCTCCCATTAAGCTTCCACAGACCATGCCACTCTTCTTCCTCCTCTGTGGCCTCTCCCTCTGCAGAAGTATCTGATCAAACTGTTTTTCCTTGGCTTGTTTTCTCATCTTGGGTTTTTTTTTTGGCAGTGACTCACTTCCTTCCTTGTTGCTTTTCATTCTTTGGGGTGTACATTAAAATAGCTTCAGCACAGACCTCCCATCCAAGGGTTTGGCAGATTACCTACTGACCAACATGCTTTTGTTTGCTTCTTTTGCAAGAAGTGAGCAGTGGAGGAACTACCCAGCCAGGACTTGAAAGATGGGACCAGGATACTGAGAATGTTCTCCCCACCTGGACCTCCTGCAATTCAAAGCCAAGAGGCCACTGAGGGTTCCTGTTAGTTTCCGCTTATTGTTGGCTTTGTTTTAGTTTGTTGTGGGTGCTGCTCCCAGTTATTTAGTTTTTTTAAAAAAGACTGAAACATCTGGAAATCCTGGAAAATTCAGACCAAACATCCTTTTCTAAAGAAAATGTATGTGTTGTGCACACTTTGTATAATAGCTAATATGGACTTCAAAACATGAGAGCTATTGCAAATATGTATTTATTTACTAAAAATAAAATTTGGGCATTCATGTTTCTTATCTATCTATGTGGTTGCTAGGAATCAAAAACAACTTAATGGCTCATAATCAATCAATTAATCAATCAATTCATGCTTTCTAAGAAGCAATATTATAATAATATTAGCTAGCAAGCAGAGAGCAAGAATCATATATCAGACCTGGAGAAAGCTTTTGAAGCTAACTTAGATATTAACAAAAGCATCTGGCTCAACATACACCAGTCTTCCCCAGCCTGGCATTTTCCAAATGCTTTAGAGTAAGCATGGCTATAACCACTGAGGATTATGGGAGTTGCAGTACAAGATAGCTGGATCATGCCAGGCTGGGGAAGGTTGATTTGGTCCCTTGGCCTATCCCTGACTAAATAGGGCTTTTTCTTTTGGGGCCCTGGGGTTATTTAAGGTACAACATTGTGCCTCTTAAACAAAAGTTGAAAAGCCTTCCAAAAACCCAGCCATTTTTTCCAAATGTTTTTCCTTAACTCCCCAAACAGAAAAAGGGATTGAAAAAGTTGTCTCTATCCTATAACGCACAAACTACACCTCCCTTTAGGCACATCATTAAAACAGTCCAGAGTCTAAGAAAGGTTGCCCAACTCTCTTTTAGATCAAAATATGATCTAGAAAGCTTTAAGTATTTTTACGTCAAGATATCTTCTGTCCCCATTTCAGCTGGGGCAGGTGCTGCCCATATTTCAGGGGGAGGCTGTTCTACAGGGCAGATGTTGTAACAGAGAAGGTACGCTTCCAGGGGCCTGCTAGATGACATTGTTTTCTCTATGGTACCTGGAGCAAGCCCACTCTTCCAGCTCTGGTGGGCGGGCAGAAACCACTGCGGAGAGGCAGTCCTGCAAGTAACCTGGTCTCATGCCATGTAGGGCTTTAAAGGTGACAACCAGCACCTTGAATTATACTCAGAAGCCTACTGGGAGCCAGGGCAGCTCACATAGCAGTTATGTCACATGGGCATACTCTGATGGACCCAAAACTACATGTGCTGCTGTGTTCTAGACTAGCTGAAGCTTCCAGATGTTCTTCAAGGGTAGCCCCATGTACTGCATATTGTAATAGTCCAATCAGGAGGTGACCAAGGCATAAGTAACTGTGAGCAGTGCCTCCCAGTCCAGGAATGGTTGCAGTTGAGGCACAAGATGTATTTGTGCAAAAGCTGTCCTGGGCATGGCTGCCACCAGCTCAAGAAGGAGCCATGAGTTCAAGAGAACCCCAGATTGTGAACCAACTCTGAGGGGGGCGGGGAGTGTAATCACATTGAGGGTTAACAATGCATAGTCACTGGATCCAGGGTGTGTGTGTGTGTAAAACCCACAACCACCCTGTCTTGTCAGGGTTAAGCTGAAGTTGGTTCTTCTCCATCCAGACCCACACAGCCTCCAGGGACTGGGAAAGCACCTCAGCAGCATCACTTGGCTAGCGGGGGGCCAAGATGTACGACTGAATATGATCACCATACTGATGATACTTAAATCTGTGCTGATGAATGACTTCACTCAGTGGTTTCATGTAGATGTTAAATAGGAGCAGGGAGAGAGTCAAGCCCTGCAACACCCTACAAAGCAGAGGCCTAGGACTGGACCTCCTACCAAAACCAACTGGAACCAGCCTTGGAGGAAAGTGGAGAACCACTGAAGAACAGAGCCTCCCACTTCCAACCAGTCCAGAAGGATACCGTAATCAGTGGTATCAAAAATCACCAAGAGATCAAGGAGGGCCAGGATGGATGAGGTATTCCCGAGTCCACCAGAGGTCATCAAAAAGTGTGATCAATGCTATCTTAGTGCTATAATCTGACCTGAGCCCAACTGCCACAGGCCCAGATAATCTGCTTCCTCCAGGAAGGAAGTTTGGACCTGCAAGCCTACCACGTTCTCAACAAGAGCCTGGACAAAAGTTGTCCAATAAAGCCAGGTCTAGCAATGGCCTCATGAGGAGAGGGCGAACCACTGCCTCTTTCAAGGCAAATGGAGCCACCCCGTCTCTGAAAGAGGCATTTACCACCACTTGAACCCATCTACATGTCACCAGGAGGCCAAAACCAGCCAGGAGTGACATGATTCTAACACAGGTGGCAAAGCTCAACATCTCAAGGACCCTGTCCACTTCCTCAGGAGTAACTGGATCAAACTCCACCCAGCTATTTGGACAAGCTGGGCCCCAGTCATCTCTACAGGACCAGCACAGCTGCAACTCCAAGCGGATCCAAAGAACTTTATCTGTCAGATACATAGCATAATCCTCACAATGACCCTGCAAGGGATTTCCTGAGGCCTCCTTTGGGTGACTAACTGCAGATGCATTATAGCATTATACACTTTTCAAGAGAGTGAAGTGTTTGCATAATGTGTCCAAAATATGATAATTTGAGACTTGTCATGTGTTCCTTGAGTGAGAACCCTGGACTTCTATGATCCATTTGTTTGTTTCCTTGGCAGTCCATGGTATTCTCAGGAGTCTTTTCCAACGCCAAAGATCAAAAGCCTCAATTCTGTCTGTCCTGCCTTTTCAAAGTCCAACTTTCACTTCCACAGAGTGTCACAGGGAATACCATTGCTAGCATGATTCTGATCTCTGTGGGTATAGACACAAAGGTATTCAGACAGCATCTGAATACCTTGTCCTGTGGCATTCTTCTTGACCGCTTGTCTTTTACCCCTGATGGTTGATACTAAAAGGCAGAAGCTATCCACCACTTCAGTATCTTCATTGTCAGTTCTAAGGCTGTACATATTGTCATTAGTTTGGTCCTCTTATATTTGATCTTAGTCATATTTTTTCACTGTGCTTCTTGACTTACATTACCAGAGCTGACAGTTCATTTGCATTTTCAACTAGCAGAGTAGTGTCATCAGCATAGTGTAGGTTATTGATGTTTCTTCTTCCAATTTTAAAGCTATGCTTCTCTTCTTCCAATCCAGCTTCCCTATACCTTCAGCAGAATAAATAAGGGGAGAGTATATAACCTTGTCTCATTCCTTTGGCGACCCAGAGTCAATCTGTTTCTCCATGTCCTGTCCAGATTGTGGTTTCCTGTCCAATGTATAGGCAATCATTTTTTTAACAGCCTCAAATTGGTACAATTCAATACAAGAAGGGGAAAAAAACTCCAGCTATTTAGCAATTTAAACAGCTGAAGTTCGACACAATATGTTTCACATTACTTCACCCAGATGGGATGGAGAATACAGCTCAAAATAAGATCTTTGACCTCTTAAGGTAATAATGGAATGCAGTCAAAGCAAGTGGCACGTTATGCCTTATTACAGGAAAGGAAGAGGTGGAGAAACCAGACAATACATGCTGAGCCAAAGAGGTCTCTCACACCAATACAGTAACTATTTTACTTGAAAATAAATTACATTTATTTCAGTATGGCCTTTCTGGGTAGGTGTTTTGAATGTCTACTCAGAAGAGAGCCCCGCAAAACTGAATACAACTTGTCTCCAGGTAAGTAAGTGTAGCAGCCAGTTCCACTGAACAAAGTTTTTCCTTACTTTAGAGTTATAAGATTATGTTCCCAAAATAAAAGGTGAACGGCTGATCTTCCTTACCTTGATTTACCATCTGTGAGAGGAAGCCTTGTCTCCTGGCTCCATTAAGGCTGCCTGTTGGCAATAATGCTCTTTATCAGGCAATTGTATCAAACCAGCCTCTCTAGATAATGCTGCTTATCTCAAGGCTGCCTCTTGCTCTCCTGAGTATAGCTTTATGTCCTTTCTCCAGTCCTTCCGCCTTTTGCGGCTGAAATCAGATGTCAGAGAAATACTCCAGTTAGTTTCCATCTGAAGTAAGCCAATCTTTCCATTGGCTTTGAGTCATTGCCGATTATACCAATATTTTCCCTCCTCTAGTTTTATAAGTTTTTTTTAATGTTTTATAAGTTTTATAAGTATCCTAAATCAAAATTCAGTACTCCATGGTCTATTTTTGTTTATATTTTAAATGCCAGGAGAAGTGTAGTACGTCATAAATATAGTTGTATTTCACCTTTGTCTTTTTCAGCAGAAATAATATTGAATACTAACTATGTCTGATTAAATTAGCACAAGGCAAGGAGGAAATTAATGCTGGAAATTCATAACTATACTGTCATCTGCTTTCCTTGCCAGTGTGAAATGTGAACACATTAATGGAGTAAGATTTACAAAGATTCAAAGATCAAAACAGGGTTGGGTTTCAGGGGAAAAGTTAATACATTTAGAAATTCATTCATGCACCAAAAACATGACAATAGTACAGTTCAGTCCTATATATAAACTCAGTCCTAAGAAATAAACTCAGCTAAGCTCAACAAGGCTTACTTTCAGGAAAGTTTATTGCACTGCAGGTTAAGACCTCAGGACCACATAAACAAGTAAGCCAGTCCTATAACGTGACCTAGTGTTCATTACATTTCTGCATACTCATACTTGGTCTTAACTTTAATCCCTATCCAGAGGATAAAAATTATTATTTATTTCTTTATTACAAATAGTATCATCATCTAGCCTTTCTGCCTATGGGTATATGGAGCAACCCTTCCAAGTATATCATGTAGGGTAGGCTGATTCTTCTTGGAGAAGATGGCAAGGACCATGCAGGGTTTTACAGGTAACAACCAGCACCTTCAGTTGGGTCCAGTGCAACTTCCCAACAGTAGACAGTATTCTACTAAGCTGGCTGGTGCTGGTCAGCAACTGACACCCATATTCTGCACCAGCTAAAGCTTCTGGATCATCTGCAAGGGCAGCCCCATGTAGATCAGATTGCACTAGTATAATTGGGCAATGACAAGGACATGAACCATGGTTTCAGGGGTTTCTAATCCAAGAAAGGTCACAAGTGGCAACCAGCTAGCCAAAGGTTCTCCTGGCCACAGCTTCTTCCTGCTACTCTAGCAGGAACCCTCAGATTGCATGCCAGCTTTGAAGAAAGTATAACCTTATGAAGAGCAATAGATAGAAAATCAATGGATCCAGAAGGATTACTGGGATTCAGTTTCATTCTTTTTGTCCCCATTTGGTTCCTCACAGCCTCCAAGTACCAGTTCAGGACATGGACTGGCTTTCCTGCTTGGCCTGGAGCAGAGATGTGAAGTTGGGCATCATTGGCCTACTGATTATAGTTAATGGGGAATAACTGCTATTCTATATCCATAGCCACCATAGTATGTTACAGTTTTACTGTTCTTTCTTTGCCTGCCTAGAAGAGAACTGGGACAGAAAGATCAAAAGAAATTATGGGCTGGGTTTGAGTGTATTTCCATGCTATCAATATTTCTACCCCACAGTCCCTCACCACTGATTCACAATTGAGCATCATGAGTCAATCAGCACTCCCTTTTTCATACCAGCTAATGAACAGGAGATTGAAAAAAACATCATCCAAAGAATATTGCCCCCCTCCCAGCTGCAACTGCTTGTGGTCTTACAACAATCCCTTCCTCCCATTCCCAACAAAAAATAAATAAAATTAATTGCTAGTACTCCCTGTGTTTTTCACTGCATGTACTTGCATGCCTTTGTTTGGTGATATGCAAACATACAAATACCAGTCTGAGAGATTGCTATGATGAGAGGCAGTGCAAGTGAAGATTTATTATTCAGACAATTAAACAAAAGCATTTAATTCACCCAAAGTCTTCCTAGCTGCCTTGTCACCATTCCTCTGCTGTATTTAAATGCGATTATTTATTTATTTATTTATTATTTATTAAATTTATATCACCACCCATCTCCCCCAATGGGGGACATATTATGAGTTATAAAGGTGAAATGGAGGCCTGTCAGCAATTTTGAGGTCCCTGAACCTCTGTGAATTGAAGAGGAGAGAGAGCACTGGGTGAATTAAGCTGCAAAGCAGGGTGAGACTAGAGTTTCCACCAATGGGAAAACAGTTCACCCATAAGGTCTCCAAGCCAAAGAAAATTTCAGTTTTGCTTTGGTTTCAGATAAATTGTAGCAGAACTGAGCTCTCCAAACTGGCAATTTTTTTTTTAAATCCGCTCAATCATGTCCATTTCTTGGAGATTGTCTGGACAGGACCCTTCAGTTTTCTTGGCAAGGTTTTTCAGAAGTGGTTTGCCATTGCCTCCTTCCTAGGGCTGAGAGAGACTCATTTAACAACAGCATCCAGGACTGCTGGAGCTGTCATTGCTAAGAGGCATGGTCACATGATGTCGCACTTTATGACCATATTGCTTAGCAACAGAAATTCTGGTCTCAGTTACCATAGTTAAGCCAGTCACTCCCTCTCAGCCCTAGGAAGAAGGCAAGGGCAAAGCACTTCTGAAAACCTTGCTGAGAAAACTGCAGGGACTTGTCCAGGCAGTCTCCAAGGGTCAGACACAATTGAACAGATTTTTAAAAAAGTATTTAAACCACCTTTAGTCCTATGAAGTAAGAGCTATACCAATGTCTGTATAAAGAAGCCAACTAACTGTTACCTATACTATATATACTGTCTTGTGGTTTTTAACATCCACATGCAGCTGGTAGGGAAAACTGATTGAAGTTTGGGCTGAAGCATCATGGTCAGTACATGGATGATACCCAATTCTGTGTCTCAATTCCATCTATTCATTCCACGCAAGTTGTGGAATTTGAAGGCTGAAGGCAACTTTGGGATGAAAAAGGTTTAGAAATGAGACTTAAGCCAGACTAAGAGATATTGCAGGTAAATTAATAATGCATTCCAGATGGGGATTTACAACTGGTGTAACAACTGTACCCCTGAAAGTGAAGTTCACATCTTGGAAGTCTTCCTGGAAAAAGTGCGGTTCTGATAGCTGCAGTGGCCAAACAGTTTTACCTGTTTATCTTGCTTCAGTTATTTATGCATTGACATCTAGCTCAACTATTGTAATGCTGTCTACATTGGTTGCCTTTGAACATGGTCTAGAAACTTTCACCAGCTGGTGAAAAGTATGGCCATTCAAAAGTTAATGGAGGCAAGGAGGTAAACATAGATGACCTCTACCAGGACATTTCCAAACCCAATTCAAAGTGCTCACTTATTCCTTCATTGGCTGACCTTGGAATAATAAGTAGGGTCAGCCATGATTAGCATTTGGATTAAAGACCAGAAAGAAATCCTGGGAATGTAGGCTACAGTTGAGTTATCCATAGCTGTAGCAATAGAGGAAACAGATATAGATAACTTAGAAAAAGGCTATAGCAAAAAAATAACTTTTATTGTTTTTTCTTTATTAAATTTATCCACCGCCCAATATCGTTCAGTGACGACTCTGGGCAGCTTACAATAAATAAAATAATAATAATTCATTATACAACATAATAAATAAATATAAAATATAAAATCCAAGATGGTCATGATGGAATTTAAGGGGGCCACATCATGGCACCAGCCACCTCCACAATCTACTGTCTTCCCTCTTGCCCCAAGTGAGGTGGTAAAGCCAGGTCTTATCTCCATTTCTAAAGGCCGGGAGTGGGGGCCAGCCTCACCTCTGAGGGTAAGTTATTCCAAAGGGCGGGGGCCACGGCAGAGAAGGCCCACCTCCTGGACCCTGCCAATCGGAAATCCCTCATGGACAGGGTCCATAACATGCCCTTTCTGCCTGACTGGGTGGGACGGGTCAATGTAATGGGGGTCAGGCAGTTCCTCAGATAACCTGGATCCATGCCATGTAGAGCTTTAAAGGTGATAACCAACACTTTGAATTGGACCCGGAAGCAAACTGGCACCCAGTGCAGCTCATGGAGCAAAGGTGTTATATGTGCCCTTCTTGTTGTTGTTTATTCGTTCAGTCGCTTTCGACTCTTCGTGACTTCATGGACCAGCCCACACCAGAGCTTCCTGTTGGCTGTCAACACCCCCAGCTCCCCCAGGGACAAGTCCATCACCTCTAGAATATCATCTATCCATATTGCCCTTGGTCAGCCCCTCTTGGGGCTCCTAAAATTGCTTGTGTGGCCACATTCTGTACCAGCTGTAGCTTCCGGATACTCTTCAAGGGCAGCCCCATGTAAAGCGCATTGCAGTAGTCTATGGGAGATGACCAGGGCATGAGTGACTGTTCGGAGAGACTCCCAATCCAGGAAGGGGCGTAGCTGGTGCACCACACGAAGCTGTGCAAAGGCCCCCCTGGCCACGACTGCCACCTGCTCCTGGAGCAGGAGTCGTGAGTCCAGGAGAACCCCCAGGTTCCGCACTGGATCTGTCTGGGGCAGTGCAACCCCATCCAGATCCAAAGATGTTAAATTCCCAGATATCCGGGAGCCCCCAACCCACAGCCACTCCATCTTGCCAGGGTTCAGCTGAAGCCTGTTGTTCCCCATCCAGGCCCCTACAGCCTCCAGGCACCGAGAAAGGGTGGTCACAGCATCACTTAAGTCACCCGGGATGGAGATGTATAATTGAGTATCATCCGCATATTGATGATACCTCACCCCATGGCAACAGATGATCTCACACAGTGGTTTCATGTAGATGTTAAAGAGGAGCGGAGAGAGAACCAAACCCTGTGGCACCCCACAAAGGAGGGGCCGCAGGCTGGACCTCTTGCTCCCAATCACCACCAATTGGGACCAGCCCTGGAGGAAGGAGGTGAACCAGCGCAAGACCACACCACCCACCCCCTCTTTTGTATTATTGCCACGAAAACTGTGATGAAGTGTCTATGTAATCACTAAGAACTGAACACAACTCAGAGAAGACTTAACTTCATTCTTATCTTTAAAGCCTTAAACCAGAAGCAAGGGCCTTTTTAGAGTTTTTCATAATGGTGTGGGCCCCTGCCAAATAATCAGTTCCATGAGATTTCATGTGAGAATACTAAACGTTTGACAGAGTTTGTTATCACATTAGAACCTGGCCATTTAAAAATCTTTGTAATCTTTGAGTGCCACCTGGTATTGTGCAATGCCCTATTTGCCATGAGCCCCACGTTGCTGTCCTACTTTAAACAGATTAGTACCCAAATTACTTAGAAGACCAGTTTTGTCTACATCGACCATGCCATACTTCATGATCAGAAACAGGGGGCCTTTTCTCTTCCATTCTTTGAGAGCTATCAGGTTAGTCATACTAAGAAAGAGTGCTTTTTCTGTAATGGCCTCACATATATGGAATTTCTTGCCATCTGGGGTTCATCAAACCCCTGTCACTGCCAGCCAGCTTTTAAGAAAGCCCCAAGACCCATTTATTTACCCAAGCTATCCCCTGAACAGGTCTGATCGTTCTGCCCCCAAACTTTTTGTTTGTTTGTTTGTTTTTTGCTTTAAATATTTTGGAAAGGTTTTAAACTTTTGTGTTGCTTTTAAATGTTAATGCTATTAATATTGTATTTCTTTTATTATATGTAAGCTACTTTTAAAAAAGTCTTCATCCTTAAAGTCATCATAGGAATATTTAAACAACGAATAGATCAGTTCTGCCAGAATCTTCTCTTTTCTGGTTAAACTGCTTCCTGCAGTTCATCACACGAACATAGTTTTTACATTTGGAAATTATTTGTTTTGTAATCCCATTTCTCTGTGCTTTTTCTACCATTCACCAAAGTCTATTCCTGTAGATAAGTCACAGAACATTACCTTTTCGCGTCCATGGATGTGCATTTGTCATTCAGGAAGAGTGACTCACATGCCAATTTTATTCTCAGGATTAGTGTTCCAGCAAATACTTTCCTCCATGTCTCCCTCTCCCCTGCGCACACACCTTGATAAACACATTCTTATATGATAAGTCACCCACCTTCTTGAACAAGTAAACAAAAGGTAACTTCAAGTGTAATAACCACTTTCACCCTTAGAATCCATTGTTAATCTTTTCTATCTCATTCTATGCTTTCAGAACCAAGACCATCTCAAAAAGTGAATCTGCCTCCTCACTTTCATATCCATTTAAAACTGACCCCCATTAATTAATCAACTAAATTTTTACTTTATTAATCTCACCATTCAAGAATCTAAGGATTGCCTCCCTGATAGCCTGATGATGAACTACAGATCACAAATCCAATAAACACAGGTACAAGAACTCCTTAAGTATTAGCGTTATGTGGCACTTTGAATTGGAAAGCACAAAAGTGCTTCAAATCCAAAGCACAGACAGCACCTGTCTGCAACTCCTTAACAAAGGGATCTTTTATTTAATTATTTACTTGCCCTTGGGGGAGCGGGGACAGGCTGCTGCTGCTGCTGCTACTGCTACTGCTACAGAGAGCAGCCAGGCAAACCTATGGAAGGGTGAGGCTGCTTTAAGGAAGTGCAGGCAGATGCTACATGAGCACCCTCATACTCTCTGAATCACATTTTGACTTCAAAATAGGCACATCCCTATTAAGAACCTCTTTTACACTATTTAAAAGGTGTGTTGCTATTTAATTGCTATTAAAAGCTAACAGAGAGCCAGCTTGGTGTAATGGTTAAGGGATCCGGCTAGAAACCAGGAGACCAGGAGTTCTAGTCCCACCTTGGGCACGGAGCCAGCTGGGTGACCTTGGGCCAGTCACTTTCTCTCAGCCCTAGGAAACAGGCAATGGCAAACCTTGCCAAGAAAACTGGAGGGACTTTTCCAGGTAGTCTCCAAGAATCGGACACGATTGAACAGATAAAAAACAAAACAAAACTAATAGTCACTGGTATTCCCTTACTGGTATATAACCAGACTGGCATGATCTGGGCTGGGAAATTAAACTGAATTGGTCCTGGATAGTACTTGGATGAGATTCCTCCAGGGAGTTTCAGGGTGGTAGACTAAACTGGGAAATTAAAAACAAAGACAAACTCAAAAGAAAATAGGCAACTGTTTTCATACTGTTGCCAAGAAAACTCATTGATGCTCCTGTGAAGTCACTAGGATTCAAGCTTGAAAAAAAAACTTGACTTACTGCCTTAAAGTAGCTGCTCTGTCTTTATTGTTAACCAAACTGAATTCTGTTACTTTTAACATTAAAAGCATCTGTAACAGTTAGCCTGAGCAAATCAAACTCGGTTGTTCCATAGTTCTTATTCTCATAGGAAATCTCATGGCTCTGAGTCATATCCTAATTCTAGAAGGACTGGATGTTATCAGCCCCAGACCCTGACATGTTGCCAAATAATCTGACTGATGGTTGAACTCTAGCAAGAACAGGGTCCCTCGCCCTTTAGGACTGAAATCTCGCTTGAAAATGTGCCATGCTGAAAGTGGGGGAATTCAGAAGTAGAAAAAAATGCATCAGAATAGGCTGCCAATATGGTTAGGGTTAAAAAATAAAGCACAGTTTGAGATAGGATTATACATTTCTGAGTCTACAAATGAAGAAGGAAAATCAGCCACTCTTGACTCTGATTAGCAGGCCTGATTACCTAAGAAAATGAGTCGTCTGGTGTGGTCAGTAGTACCCCTTCAACCTTTTGGAAAAAACTGATTATACTTAATTCTGCAGGCACCCTGGAACTCCTATAATGAGAGCCTTGCCTGAGGAAAGATCCAGTTTTTCTGTCAAAGTTTTGAAATCTCAATGTTGGATCAAAGGTCAGCACTAGTTTGTGGAACCAAATAGCTAATACTAGAAGCACTAGCCCAGATCCTTCTCCTCTTCTCCACTCTCCTCTTTATGTATAACATTACTGATATAAGCTCTATAATATGGAATAATAATAATAATAATATAAAAAAGTCTGGATAGTGGACATTGCAATACCTGGAGACAGCAGAAGAAAAAGAACTGGAAAAAATCACAAAATATAAAGACCTGCCAATAGAAATAGAATGACTGTGGCAAAAGAAAGCAAAGATAGTCCCAATAGTAATAGACGCCTTGGGTGCTATTCCAAAACATCTGCAGCACCACTTGAATACCATCGGCATTGACAAAATCACCATCAGTCAATTGCAAAAGGCAGCTTTACTTGGAACAGCTTACATCCTGTGACGATACCTTTAACACCATCAGACAACAACAACGGCCTATCCCAGGTCTTTGGGAAGGACTCAACAGGTGAATAAAAATGCCAAATCCAGTCTAAACATCTGGCTGACTGTGTGGCCAACCATAATAATATCATCCAGCCTTTCTGCCTATAAGGCAGCTCACAGTAAAAATAAATAAATAAACAATTTTAAACAATTGCAATCGGACCAAACAGCTAAAATCAACTATCAGCTAACTCAAAGTGAATGTTAGTTTCTCCTTCTATAGGTACAGAACAAACAGGCTGAGTGGAGCTCCCAAGGTAGACTATTTTGCAGTTTGGAACGCATCCAAGAAAAGATTTTCTCAGTTATATGCCAAAGAGGCTCAGGAAAGTGGCAGCTTCTGAAGAGGTCCTTTCTTACAGACCTGATGTCCTGAGAGGTTCATATGGAGTTAGACGCTCAGATGGTTAAACCCTAAGTGAGTGACACACCTACTCAATCCTGGCTGACCTTGGAAGCTAAGCAAGGTCTGCTCTGTTTAGTATTCAGATGGCCGGCTGCTTGGGAATTCCAGGGCTGTGGGCTAAACTGGGAAGTTGAAAAAACTTCCCAGAAGCAGGCAACAGCAAACCATGTGACACTTGACACCCCTGCTTTGTGAGCTGCCCTGGTTGCCAGTGTGTTTCTGGGAGCAATTCAAGCTGCTGGTCACTATCTATAAAGCCCTATACGGCATAGGGCCTGATTTCTTGAGGGACCGCCTACCTACCATGGTATCAGCCTGGCCAGTTCAGTTTGAAAGGGTTGGCATGCTCTGGGTTCCTTTGATCAAGCAGTGCCGTCTATCAGGACCCCAGAAGCATGCCCTCTCTGTCGTGGCGCCTGGCCTCTGAAATGAACTTCTTCCTGAGATCCAGATTGTATCAATAGGTGGAACTAAGTGGTAGAGTCAGGAGGACAATGTTGGTAACACAAAGGAAGGACTGAGATTGAGGAGGCACACCCTTTGCTGTGAAGTACGGCCTTTGGCCCTGGAAGTAGTTTGTTTTATTCAACAAGTAGTTAGAACAGGAGGCTGTATGTGGGAGTTGTTAGCTAATAAAGACATTTAGGATAAATGAACCTCCGACTCATTATTATTGGAAGAGACTTTGAAACACAGATGGCTTCCACCCTGATGACATTCAGGAGGGCCTTAAGGACCTGGCTGTTCTCCCAGGCTTTAGGCTAGGGTGGTTGGAGCCACTTCTAGGGTGCATGCATGCTGCTCTTGACTGGATTCACCATCTTGTTCTTTTTGGGGGGAGTGGGATTGTATATTCTTTGTGTTTATTCTGTGAGCTGCCCAGCGTCAACTGGAGTTGGGCAGTATCCAGGTCAAATAAATAGTAAAAAAAAAAAAAACAGTTTAAAAGAAAAGGTTGGCCCACTGAAAATTATCACCTTCGGAAGTAGGCCAAAATAAAAGTTCTTAATTAGCCCATGAAATTTATTCTAAGAATTGGGGGGAGGGGGGGACAGGTAAAAACTTTGCTACAATGCTATTGTCTCCTCCTCCCAAATGTGATCACACAACACAGTTCCAGAAAAAAAAATCACGCCATCCCGAATTTCAGGCACTTTAGCAAAGGATTGGATTCGCTAGTCAAAAAATATTTTTAAAAAACACTCAGGCAAAGCACTATTTCACCACAAGCTTCAGAAGTGGGAGGATTGTTCCAGCTGAGAGACATGCTTGCAGCCATTGCTTCACTTCCTGACCCACCAATTGTTAGCACTCAAAGCTTTTTTGGCCCTGTCCAGCCCAGACTTGAAATACAATCAAGTAAAAATCATCTGGCATTTTAAAACCTGTCCATACAGACCTTAATGGCTTTCTAATGCATGGTTTTAACCACTACTCAGATATTTTGTTGTTTATTCGTTTAGTCGTTTCCGACTCTTCGTGACTTCATGGACCAGCCCACGCCAGAGCTTCCTGTCGGTTGTCAACACCCCCAGCTACCCCAGGGACGAGTCCGTCACCTCTAGAATATCATCCATCCATCTTGCCCTTGGTCGGCCCCTTTTCCTTTTGCCCTCCACTCTCCCTAGCATCAGCATCTTCTCCAGGGTGTCACGTCTTCTCATTATGTGGCCAAAGTATTTCAGTTTTGCCTTTAATATCATTCCCTCAAGTGAGCAGTCTGGCTTTATTTCCTGGAGGATGGACTGGTTTGATCTTCTTGCAGTCCAAGGCACTCTCAGAATTTTCCTCCAACACCACAGTTCAAAAGCATCGATCTTCCTTCTCTCAGCCTTCCTTATGGTCCAGCTCTCGCAGCCATATGTTACTACAGGGAACACCATTGCTTTAACTATGCGGACCTTTGTTGTCAGTGTGATGTCTCTGCTCTTAATTATTTTATCGAGATTTGTCATTGCTCTTCTCCCACGGATTAAGCGTCTTCTGATTTCCTGACTCCAGTCAGCATCTGCAGTAATCTTCGCACCTAGAAATACAAAGTCTTTCACTGCTTCTACATTTTCTCCCTCTATTTGCCAGTTATCAATCAAGCTGGTTGCCATAATCTTGGTTTTTTTGAGGTTTAGCTGCAAGCCAGCTTTTGCACTTTCTTCTTTCACCTTCATCATAAGGCTCCTTAGTTCCTCTTCGCTTTCAGCCATCAAAGTGGTATCATCTGCATATCTGAGATTGTTAATGTTTCCTCCAGCAATTTTAACTCCAGCCTTGGATTCCTCAAGCCCAGCATGTCGCATGATGTGTTCTGCGTACAAGTTGAATAGGTAGGGTGAGAGTATACAGGCCTGCTGTACTCCTTTCCCAATCTTAAACCAGTCTGTTGTTCCGTGGACTGTTCTTACTGTTGCTACTTGGTCGTTATAAGATTCTTCAGGAGGCATGCAAGATGACTTGGTATCCCCATACCACTAAGAACTTGCCACAATTTGTTATGGTCCACACAGTCAAAGGCTTTAGAATAGTCAATAAAACAGAAATAGGTGTTTTTCTGAAACTCCCTGGCTTTTTCCATTATCTAGCGAATATTGGCAATTTGATCCCTAGTTCCTCTGCCTTTTCTAAACCCAGCTTGTACATCTGGCAATTCTCGCTCCATGAATTGCTGAAGTCTACCTTGCAGGATCTTGAGCATTACCTTACTGGCATGTGAAATGAGTGCCACTGTTCGATAGTTTGAACATTCTTTAGTGTTCCCCTTTTTTGGTATGGGGATATAAGTTAATTTTTTCCAATCTGATGGCCATTCTTGTGTTTTCCAAATTTGCTGGCATATAGCATGCATTACCTTGACAGCATCATCTTGCAAGATTTTGAACAGTTCAGCTGGGATGCCATTGTCTCCTCCTAATTCCTTATATCTTCTGGCTAACCTCTGGAATTTTGCATTTAATTGGGCATATCTCCCCCTATCACTGTTGCCTTTTGCTTTCCTTCGTTCTTGGGCTACTTCTAGTGTCTCAGCAGACAGCCATTTTGCCTTCTTGGTTTTCTCTTTCTTTGGGATGTATTTTGTTGCCGCCTCCTGAACAATGTTGCGAGATTCTGTCCATAGTTCTTCCGGGACCCTATCTACTAAGTCCAGTCCCTTAAATCGATTCTTCACCTCCACTGCATATTCCTTAGGACTATTAGTGAGCTCATATCTAGCTGATCTGTGAGTCTTCCCTAATCTCTTTAGTCTGATCCTAAATTGTGCAGTAAGAAGTTCGTGATCTGAACTGCAGTCAGCTCCAGGCCTTGTTTTTACCGACTGTATAGATGTCCGCCACCTTTGGCTGCAAAGGTTGTAGTCAATCTGATTTCGGTGTTGTCCATCTGGGGAAGTCCATGTATAAAGCCATCTCTTAGGTTGTTGGAAGAGAGTGTTTGTTATGCAGAGTGAGTTGTCTTTGCAAAATTTTATCAGCCTATGTCCTGCTTCGTTTTGTTCTCCCAGGCCATGCTTACCTGTAATCCCAGGTGTCATTTGACTGCCCACCTTAGCATTCCAGTCTCCCGTAATGAAAATAACATCTCTTTTAGGCGTGTTGTCCTGTAGGTGCTGCAGATCCTCATAGAACTGCTCTACTTCAGCTTCTTCAGTATCTGTGGTTGGGGCGTATGTTTGGATCACTGTGATGTTAGATGGCTTGCCCTGAATTCGAATTGAGATCATTCTATCGTTTTTTGGATTGTATCCCAGCACTGCTTTAGCCACTTTACTATTAATTATGAAGGCTACTCCATTTCTTCTGTGGTCCTCTTGTCCACAGTAGTAGATCTGGTGGTCATTTGATGTGAAGTGGCCCATTCCAGTCCATTTCAGTTCACTGACGCCCAAAATGTCTATCTTTAATCTTGACATCTCACCAATAACCACATCCAGTTTGCCCTGGCTCATAGATCTTACATTCCAGGTTCCACTGTGTGTTGATCCTTAGAACGTCAGATTCGCCGTTCACCACCAGCACCGTCGACTGCTAGCCATCCTTTCGGCTTTGAGCTAGCTGCGTCATCACGTCTGGGGCTAGTTGAACTCATCCTCTGTTCCTCCCCCGTAGCATTTTGACCATCTTCCGACCTGGGGGTCTCATCTTCCGATGGTATACCGATATATCTCTGGTTGTACTGATCCATTTAGTTTTCACGGCAAGAATACTGGGGTGGGTTGCCATTACCTTCCCCAGGGATCGCATTTAGTCTTACCTCTCTGTCACGACCTTCCCGTCTTGGGCAGCCCTTCACAGTTTAGCTCATGGCATCATTGAGGTGCTCAAGCTCTAGCACCACAACAAGGTAACGTTCCTTTGCTGAAGACTAGGTAAAGGTAAAGGTTTCCCTTGACGTAAAGTCCAGTCGTGTCCGACTCTAGGGGGCGGTGCTCATCTCCGTTTCAAAGCCTTGGAGCCGGCGTTGTCCATAGGACACTTCCGGGTCATGTGGCCAGCATGACTCACGGAACGCCGTTACCTTCCCGCCGAAGCGGTACCAATTAATCTACTCACATTTGCATGTTTTCGAACTGCTTGGTGTGCAGAAGCTGGGACGAGCAACGGGAGCTCACCCCGCCACGCGGTTTCGAACCGCCGACCTTCTGATCGACAGCTCAGCGGTTTAACCCGCAGCGCCACCGCGTCCCTTGCTGAAGACTACTCAGATATAAATTCCCACATAAAATGGTTATTTATTCCTGCATTTTTAAGCATTTACCTCCCGCCAAACATGGCTCCGTTGAACACTCTGGGCAGCTGACAGCATAACAGGCAAGAGTAACTAACACTCAATGGCACTTCATTTACATTGCAGCACACGTTGGCATTGTCAAGGCAAGGTATCAAAACAAAATTGAAGCAACAAATTCCAGGGAAGTCACCGGCTCATGGCCAACAGAGATTCATTCCACCCCCAGACCTGACCTCTGCAAATGGCTTGTGGAAATGGAGATTTTTGAAATCAAGCGTTTGGGGACTGCCAGGCAGGCCACATTTCTTGGGAAGGCAATTCAATCTGAAGGTGCCATTGCAGAAGACACCCTGCTCCCTTTCTTCCGTTGGTGCATTCTAGCCAGGGTGGCCGTTAGAACCAGCCCCACTTCCACATACAGGCAGAAGGCCGCTAAAATAATCAGCATTCTGAACCCTTCAGGTGGGGACACAAATTGCATTAAAAGTTAGTTTGCTTAACCAAGGTTTGCTGAATAAATCATATTTGGTTGGTCTGCCTCGTACACTAACCTAGAATCAAACAAACCCCATTATGGTTGAGCATAATGTGTGAAATCAGTCTTAAAAATTTCAAAACTGAAAACAGTGATTTTAAATGGCACTCCCTATGTTTAATAGTTAAAGAAATTTCCCCCATAGATGCATATTGTATGTTAGGAAACTTGATGTAAGATCAATGGATACAATCAAGATCTCCAATTATGACTTTGCACATATTTTAGCACTTATTTTGTGCCTGGGGCACCTGATGCGAATCTACATTGTGGTAGACTGCAAATAGTGGCAAATTTTATGAGTTAGAATTTACCCCTAGAAAACTGGTCACAAAGTAAAATAGGGCTAGCACCACCAATGGCAGCTAATTCCCTCCCTGAATGTAAGATGAGCTAGAACAGGCCAGAGGTCCAGCTAAGGCAGTCAGATTAGGGTTCTAGATTTCAAGAAAGCTGACACAATAACATAAGGTGAGCGGGGGTGGGGGGGAATAGGAATGAAATCCTGCAGAGGAAAAAAAAATGACCAGGAGGTTTGAAAATTCTGAAAAATGAGATAATTAAGGCCCAAACATAAACAATACCAAAGAGAAAGTGAAACGGGAGACACTTCATGAAACCAACGTTGTTTCATAAAGAGCTTTCTGATAAGTTGAGAAATTAAAAAGGATAAGTTTAAAATATGGGAAGAGAAGCATATAACAAAAGCAGAATATCAGAGAATAGCCCATGTGTAAGGATGGGGTCTGGAAGGCTAAGGCTTAGAATGAGCTGGGATATGCAATGAATGCCGAAAATAGCAGAAAATAATAGTCAAGGAAACGATCAGTCTACTGGTTGGAGAAGATGGCTAGATGGTGAGAGAGAAGAAAGGGAAGCTTGAACTGCTTATTCCTTATTTTGCATCTGTCTTTTTGCAAAAAGGAAAGGTGGTCCAATCTGTCAGAAGCTGCACCATGGGGGGTGGGGTGGGGTGCAGAAGAGAAATGCAGGTCAAAGTAAGTAAGGAAATGGTGAGAGAACGCCTAGATATTTTGAACAAATGGACACACTACCAGTTGGATTTGCATTGTACTCAGTGCATGATCCTTACTGGTTCTGTATCAACATGGAAGGAGGTATCAGGTGGGGTACCTCAGGGTTCTGTCCTAGGCCCAGTGGTCTTCCACTTTTTTATCAAGGACTTAGATGAGAGAGTAGAAGGGATGCTCATCAAGTCTGCAAATGACACAAAGCTGGGGAAGTTTGCTGACATCTCAGAAGAGGCTCAAGATTCTTGATAAACTCATTAAGTTTAATCAAGGGACTCGAACAAAATGTAGATCAAGGTTCTGCACTAAGTAAGGAAAAAACAGATGCATGTGTTCTGGCTCAGCAATAGTACTAATGAGAAGGATCTGGTCATCCTGTTAGACCATGGATTAAGCATAAGCTAGCAGTGTGCTGCAGGTGCCAAAAACGCTAATTCAATCTTGGGCTGCATCAACAAAAGTATAGTGTCGAGATCATGGGAAATGATCATGGGAAAGATATTTCTGCTATATGCTGCACAGGTTAAGCCACACTCAGAATATTGTGTCCAGTTCTGGTTGCCAAAATAAAAGAAGGATGCTAAGGAACTTAAAAGGATGCACAGAAGAGCGACAAAGATGGTAAGAGGCTTGGAGGCTAAACCCTATGATGGACAGTTAAAAGAACTGTTAGCCCAAAGAAGAAAAGGCTAAGGGGAGATGTGATAACAGTCATCACATATTTGAAGAGCTGTCATAGGGAAGATGATGGGGGTTTATTTTCCATAGTTTCCAAGAGTACAAGAACCAACAGGTGGGAACTTTATAGAAGGAGATACAAACTTGAAATAAGGAAAAATTTCCTGACCATGAGAGCTATTATCAGTGAAAGAGCCTGTCTTTTGGAGTTGTAAGTGCTTTCTCACAAGAGGTTTTCAAGCAAAGGTTAGACAACCATTTGACTGAGATGGTATCATGATATCTGCCCTGGACAGGAAGTTGGACTAGAAGACCTCCAAGGTTCCTTCCATCCTTATGATAATTCTATGAGGAGATTGGGGAACCACTCTTGATAATCAATGAGAACTTCTGGAGGGCTGGCAAGGTCCCAGAACACTTGAGGAGAATAAATGTTTCCCCATCTTCAAAAAGGGGAAGAACAAGACTCAGGAAATTACAGTCCTGTCAGTTTGATGTCTATACTGGACAAGGTCTTCAAACAGATTATCAAGCAGCAAGTTTGTGAGGACATGGATATGCATCCTACAATCAACATAAGCAAGCAAGATTTTGTCACGAACAAGATTGTGCTGGACTAGCCTTATCTTCTTCTTTGACAGAGTTACTAGCTTAGTAGATGAGTGTAATGATGTAGACATAGGGCAACTGGACCTCAACAAAGCTTTCAACAGAGTGCCTTGTGATATTCTTCTTAATTAAATGGTAAAATGGAAATATGGGCTAGATGTTCTGTTGTTAGATGGGTTCACAGTTAGCTGAATGGCTGCACCAAAAGAGTGTTCATTAATCACTCCACTTCAGCTTAGAGAGGTGTATTGAGTGAAGTACCTTGGATCCTGAGATGTTCAACATTTTTATCAAGGTTTTCTATGAAGGTGTTGAAGGAACACTTAGAAAGTCTGCAAAGGACACAAAACTGGGAGGGGTGGCCAATACTTGAGAATGAAGAGAGATTCAGAAAGAACTAGGCAGGCTTGATCAGAGGGCTGAAATACATTGGATATAATTTAACAGGAGAAATGTTCTGCATTTGGGAAAGAAAAGTGTAAGGCACAAGTATAGGATGGGGAAGACTTGGCTTGGCAGCAGTATATGTGAAAGGGATCTGGTGTCCTAGTTGACACTTCAAGCTAGAGAACAGGAGGAACTTTCTGACTGTATGAGCTATCAGCCAGTGGAACCGGTTGGCACATGAAATGGAGAGTTCCCCTTCGTTGGAGGTCTTCAAACAGAGGCTGGATAGTCATTTCTCAAAGATGTGATAAAGGCTCCTTAACTGAGCAGGAGATTGGAATAGATGTCTTTTAAAGTATACTCATTCTCCATCTCATGGATGGAGGCTCAAATATGGCTTCATTTTAGAGTTTGTTGTTAGAGATCAACCTAACACAAGTATTGAATTGACTGTAATTTTAATGACCTAGTATTAATTCAAACAAAGATAGATAACTAGGAAAATTTGAAATGATACCCCTGCCCCACCAATGACTTGCAAAGAAATATCACTGTTAGTCAAACTAAATCTACAGCAGCAGCTCTTATTACCTTACAGTAATGGCATGTACAAGCAAGAAGAAAGGATGGAGGTCCAATTTTAATGGTAAAAAGCCCATGTGGAGCAGAATCAACTGCACCCTACCCCAGTTTATTTCCCTTCCCTCATTCCCTGGTGCTCCTCTCCTCATCTGAGCTCCAGTATCATGGGTGGGATAGTTCAGCACTCTTCATCTGCTTTTGCTATTGAACTCAGACTTCCCTCTCTTTATTCCATGGGACTGGGATAATTCTATGTCTAAAACTGCCCTTATTTGTATGTTTGGCTCCAAACACATAAGGATTCATATATTTTATGTCTGCATTTAGCTTAGTAAAGGTAAAGGTTTCCCTTGACGTAAAGTCCAGTCGAATCCGACTCTAGGGGGCGGTGCTCATCTCCGTTTCTAAGCCTTGGAGCTGGCGTTGTCATAGACACTTCCGGGTCATGTGGCCAGCATGACAACTCGGAACGCCGCATTTAGCTTAGCCATCAACAATTTATGATTTAGTGAAGCAGATTACCTCTTTTCTGTTATCTCACAGAATTTGGTTATCTACAACATTTGCATCTGGTGCTGGGATTCAGAAGAGATTAAGTGTGCTACTGTACATCCTTCAATTATACCAATATTCTTCCTCTTTTCTATCCCACCCCATCCCATCCCATCCAATCACTAGGCCAACAGCTACAGATGATACTCCCTGGCAGAAAAATGGCCCTTCTAATGTTAGGATCCCAAGGCATTCATGCTCATTCAACCTTGGAAGCCATCACCTTTCATCTTATCCAAGCAACATCTTCTGGGAGTTAAGGAGCAGTAGAGGCACTTGTTCATTGCTATCATTTCTTAGCTCTCTTGTTTTCCCACCTCCTTTGGGACTCTCTTCTCCCAACCCTTCCTTTGCTCCCTGCAATGGATACCCCTATATTATTCATAAGAATCCTATAAATCATATTTATATGTGTATGTAAAAAGCACAAAGATTGTTCAGGAAAGTGGCTACAGTCAGAATGATTCCACCTTTGCAAAACAGACTCATCCTCCCCAAAGAATAAAGCAGAAATGGGATAGGAAAAGCAGCCCCTTTTTATGTCCTCATGTCTGGGCTACGACCAACTGCTTCCTTATCTGAAACTGATGGAGGAGGGAAGAGAAACAGGATATGAAATTACCCTGGGTTTCCTGTTTCCTGAGCTTATCCATCTTGTCAGAAACTGATATTGATCTGTCCAAAATATTCTAAGCTCCCTAAACCAAACACAGTACAAAATAAACCTATCCTTAAATGTTAATAGAGTTAAGTTCAGTAGAATAAACTGTGGATAAAGATAGAGACGATCCACTTACCCTTAGGTAATATGACCCCCCTTCAGCACTAGTCCTTCCCTAAGCTGGTGCCTCTGTTGATATTGGACTACAGTTCCCATCAGTGGCAGCCAGCTTAGGTATGGGGTGAGGTCGGTAGCTAAATGCAAGCAGGTGTTTCAGTTATTGCTCTGAGTTTCTTCCGCATGTCTGTCTTCCCTATTTTTCTTCTAGTACATGGAGACAGGGCAATCAAATAGCCAGTTTTCTACTGTTCTTTAATCCTGGATTGCTACCATACACACATATTATGGTATTACTGTTTTTTAAATGTCATTTTAAAACTACTATAGGATATGGTTTAGAAACTGATTAGCAATTTTATTAGTCACTGCAGGAGTTTTATGTAGGCATTGCATGCATCCCAGGGGGTAGAATGTGGGTAACAGTATGTTGGCTTGCAAGGTAATTTCTGGATTAGAGAATTTAGCCTATATAAACCAGCATCAGGATGTACACAGACTGTGATTTTAAAAAGTCAGGATGATGGCTGCAATTGTGTGATTGAAGTTCTGCTTGTTCGTGTGTGTGTGTGTGAGAAAGAGAGAGACACATAAAAAAACAGGCACAGCTTCAATTGCACCATTGTGATCGTCAACTTGACTTTCTTTACCATACCCTGCAGATGCTCCAAATGAGCATGCTTGGGGCCTATAAATTGCATAAATAAATAAAAGTAATAAAAGTAGGCTTCAGTTGTGCATACCAGTCAGAATAGACCAAAACTAGCTGGCATTGTCCTTACCATTAGCAGAGAACAGTGCTGGTGTCACAGGTAGGATTAAGGCTAGAAACTGAGTCTACACCTTCTCTACCTTATAAGGCTGCAGGTGTAGATGGTGTAACTGAAGAACTGTTAAAAATATGGATGTATTTGCTTGTGAAATGGCTATGCAGGTTCTTTAATATATTTGAAGACTACGTCTATGCCCAGGGATTGGAAGAATGCTATATTTTCCCCCTATGGTAGAGAGTAAAGAACATGACCTCGACAGAAATATGCAAGAATCATTCCCTAGGCAAAAGGTGCTGAAGCATTTTTAAAGTCCAGAGCAAAGAGATAGCATTCAGAAGCAGCTCAGACAGATGCCTCCCTAATTCACTGGAGTATAAGAAGCGGGAGGAGTACAGCACAATCAGACTTGCAAGATTCTGTTATTATAAGCAATCTCAATAAAGTAGTTTTAACTTTCCTATGGAGTTGATTTCCTGGTCTGAGCTTTCTAGTGGGACTGACAGTATATGATGAAAGTAAAGAATGCATGAGTGTGAAGCTTGTAGTTTATGTTTAGCAAATAACTGAGCAATGAGCAGTAAAACAAGGATGTGTGATGTCCCTTTGCTGTTTAATATATTGATGCAAAGATTTATAAGGAATGCTTATGGTGATAATACCAGTATGTTGGTTGGGTTGTAAATGTATGTGTATTTTGTATACATATGATGCTGCGTTCTTGGCTGAAAATGTGAGATTGTATGATAGAACAAGGAATATGGATCTGAAAATGAATGTATCAAGCACAAAAATAGTGGTGGTCTGAACAATTGCATGATATACAATAGGTTGTCCCCTAGGCCAATCTAGGGGGTGCCACAGAGTTCTACTCTCTCTCCCCTTCTTTTCAACATCTACATGAAACCACTTGGTGAGGTCATCTGCCAGTTTGGGGTTCAGTATCATCAGTATGCTGATGGAATCCAATTATATCTTTCGACTCTTAGCCAGTCCAGTGAGTCTGTTGAGGTTCTGTCCCAGTGCCTGGAGGCTATGCAGGTTGAACCATCTCTAACTCAATCCTACCAAGACTGAGTGGCTGTGGCTTTTTGGACTGCCCAGATCTGGGGATATTCCAACTTTGACCTTGGATGGGGTAGCACTCCACCATTCAAGGGCAGTGCACAATTTGGGGGTCTTCTTGGATTCACAGTTCCTACTTAAAGAGCCAGTGGCAGCTATGGCCGGGAAGGCCTTTGCCCAGTATCATCTGGTATACCAGTTACACCTTTTCCTAGATTGGGGTGGGGGTGGGGGAGGAGTTTCAGACAGTCACTCATGCCCTGGTCACTTCATGTTTGACTACTGCAATGCGCTGTACATAGGGCTGTCCTTAAAGACCACCCAGTAGCTTCAGCAGATCCAGAATGCAGCGGCATGAGCAATGATGGGCATGCCTCGGTATGCCCATGTAACACCTCTGCTTTGTGTGCTGCATTGGTTGCCAGTTTGCCTCCAGGTGTGATTCAAGATGGTGGTCGCTACCTATGAAGTCCTACATGGCATACGGCCTGGTTACATGAGGGACCACCTGTCTCCCATAATATCTACCTGGCCAATCCAATTTGGCAGGGTTGGTGTGCTCTGAGTTCCTTCAGTTAAACACTGCCATCTGTCTGGACCCTGGGAGCATGCCTTCTCTGCTACAGCACCTGCCTTCTCTGGAGCAGCTCCTGCTCTCTGGAATGAGGTTCCCCTCAAGATCTGAATGGCCCCCAACCTACTGGTGTTTTGAAGGGCCCTGAAAATGTGGCTGTTTGCCCAGGCCTTTGGTAAGGACAATTGATGCCCTTTTTCTTCCTTTTCCTTGTTCCCATCTGGTTTGTTTTCTTTGCCATCTTTGTTTCTTCATTTTGTGTTGTATTGTTACTTGCTTTTAAATGTTTTTAGCAATTTGTAAACCACCCATAGTTGCTGGGAGTCAGGCAGCATATAAATTCTACAAATTATACTTAAATGACAAAAATCTAGAGGAAATAGATGAATTTGTGTAGCTTGGTAGAATGTTATTAAAGATCAGAAAAAAATAAAAAAAATGTTAAGATGTGCAAATGCTGATAGAAAAGTAATGAACAATGTAAAATCTGTGGGATGAATGAATGAATGTTAGTTGAAATAACAAAATTGTTGTGTATAAGAGAATGTTTCTGCCCACTGTGTTACATGGAGATATGAGCTGGGTGTGTCAGGAGAAACCTACAATGAACCTAGTGGGAATGGGGTACTTATTTGTTTATTTGTTTATTTTATTAAATTTGTCCCCACCCATCTCCTCCCATCGGGGGACTCTGGGCAGTTTACAATAAATAATCAGTTAAAACAACAAACATACAATATAAAATACAATATATAAATATATCATTACTCTTAATACATAGATATAAAAATAAAAGTAAAAATATGGGATGTGCGGTAACACAAGAACAATTGGGTGCAAAATGAATGTGAATTCCATACAGAAGTGGGTGACCAATTTGAAAGAAGTTTGTTGAGGTATTTTGGTCATAGAGAATGAATGAGGATCCAATTGTAAAACAAGTATATGAAGGAAGAGTGAATGGGATATAAAGGAAGGAGAAAACCAAGGAAGTCATCGTCGGATGGCATGGCTGATGTCCTCAAAAGAGAAGAAAAGTGTGAAGCAGTGTAGAGAGGTGGTGCAAGCAAAGATAAAGCCTTTGTCAGTAAAAAAAAAAGGTATGGAAAAGTATAATAAATGGTTATCTTTCCTTTCCTTTTTCTTATTTTATGCCTTTAATTTTCCTTCTTTTCTCCACATGCAGAATATTGCTTATCCCAAAAAGGAATGCGCATGTATGAAAAAGAGATGTGTAGATAAAAATCCATAACTCTTATTTGCAGCAGAGACTTGGGGAAGGTTAAATGGGCAGAAGGAGGTGACTGGCATGCCGGACTAAGTAGACAGAGGATGCAGGTGGCTGCTAACCCTTCTGTTCCAGTGGGTCAGTCCAACCACTTCCCTCTCAGTCGGGGAGCCTTTGACTTTCACATATTTTCAAGGCTTCCTCTTCAGCTTAAAGTGGGAAGTGGCTTTGTATGTTTAGTGTAGTTTAGTTTTTGATCTTTCTTTTTTTAAAAAAATACTTTGGATTCTGGAGGGTTCAGCAGATTTCATGCCTCCCTTTTACACTCAAAAGGTGGGTGGGGGGAGAAATAGTCTTGGTGTCCAGATGGGGGTGGGAAACAAAAGGAAAGGAAAGAAATGGGGGAAGCATGATTTTAATAGTATTGCTTAAGAATTGTTCTGTTACCAGAAAGCTTAAACACTATGATAAGGATAAAGAGTAAAACTGGGGAAATAAAGGAAAACGATGCACATTTCATTATAATTACATTTTTCTTCTAATGCGTTTTTGATTCGGAGTGCAGGCTATCAAAAGAAGGGAAGGTAAATTAGATAAATTTATGCAGAAAGCGATAGATAGCATTAGAAAAGTTAGGTGATGGGGGAGAGAAGAATTGAGGTGAATCTGAGTGATAACTATTGAACAAAACAATCCAACCCAGTTTGGCTGTTTGATAGAGTAGGCAACCATTGCAGTTGCCCAAGACCCATAAAAGAAACGTAATTAATTTTTCACACTGAAGATGTTGCCTAGTCTGGCAATGAAACATCTGCGAGAAAACAACAAGGCTCAGAGAGCACCAAGGACTCCACAAAAGAAACTTAATTCCAAGTTTCCATAAGAGCCAGCTGGTTAGACAAGTGAAACTGGTAGCAGACCCATTGACCCTAATTACTTGCAGCCAAGTATTGGAAGAATTATCTGCCCATTCAGTGGCTGCAGCCACAGGACACACTGAACCAGTATATTTAAAGACCTAGCAGGTCATTTGAACTCAGGTCTTGGATTAGGCAGGATGTGAAGCATCCTTTTTTAATCCAAAGTTTGTTCCTGGGTAAATTATGTGAATAATGACTGGAAACAAGCTGATATAAAATAGAGATCATTAAGGGTATTGGGAAGCCAATCTGCCTTCACAGAACACCAGACTGTCAGCTGCAAGTCACATAGACTGTGGACATCCCCAGTACACATCCCTTTGTCTCAGAAGGGATCCTCCTGAGGAAGGGTACCTAATAGCTAGCAGAAGGAGATCCCCCAGCACCTCTCCTTCTGTAGAGAAAAAGAATTTATCTTTTAAAGGTCCAGGGAGAAGCAGTATATAAATAATATTGGTCAGTAGGGTTGGGGCCAATCTAGCCTTGGGGGGATGATGTTACCAAGGGCAGGTGCCAGGCAGAAAAGGCTCTCCTCCTGAGTCCCATCAGATAAAACTCCTTCGTAGATGGAACCATAATTTTATTATTGTTTTTGTGGTTTTAGCCCTTGTACACTGCCCAGAGTCTTGGGAGATGAGTGACCTTACAAATTGTTTAAATAAATACTAAATACAATGGAGAAATATGTTGCATTTCTATTTAAATAATTATTATTATTTCCAAATTTGCAGTTTGGTATATAATGCAAATTTTATGGAAATAATTATGCAACTAAGGTAAAGGTAAAGGTTTCCCTTGACGTAAAGTCCAGTCGTGTCCGACTCTAGGGGGCGGTGCTCATCTCCGTTTCAAAGCCTTGGAGCCGGCGTTGTCATAGACACTTCCGGGTCATGTGGCCAGCATGACTCACGGAACGCCGTTACCTTCCCGCCGAAGCGGTACCAATTAATCTACTCACATTTGCATGTTTTCGAACTGCTTGGTGTGCAGAAGCTGGGACGAGCAACGGGAGCTCACCCCGCCGCGCGGTTTCGAACCGCCGACCTTCCGATCGACAGCTCAGCGGTTTAACCTGCAGCGCCACCGCGTCCCAATTATGCAACTACATATTTTAAAAATCCAAATATTTTTTTGGTTGATGCATTTCTTTAAGCCAATTGTAGCATCTGGAATTCTTTCATCTGGATTGTGAAAATGTCAGAATTTGCAGAAATGGTGAAACTGACCTGTTTGGTCAGAGAACAACAAAAACTTTTTTGAAAAACTAAAAGCTTTATATAGAATTTTTGTTGAAAGAAAAAAAAGGTGAATTGATGATTTATGGATTTTAAGACTAAGAAAGATGAGGACTAAACAAAGGGATGAAGGGACTTAAATACTTAAGAGGGAGGAGGTACAGTAAGAAGGTAATTATCTGTTGAAAAGAAGGTTGGAAGTCATCAATATATTTGTTAACTTTGGTTTTCTTTTTCTTTCCTTGCACCTTTTTGGTTTTTTTCCTTTTTTTTTGGTTTGTTATTATTATATGAAAATGTTTAATAAATATAATTTTTAAAAATACTTTCATCTGGGAAATTTGATGACCAGAGTGGTGGTGGTGGTGGTTGGAAAGGCCCTTGAGTTAGATGGATACTTTCCCTTGGTTTAGGTTTACCTTGCTGCTCTTTGATATGTTGCTGAATTAATGGATTTTGTTTGCTTGCTTATTTATAGGAATTTACATAACCTGTTTTGAATATTGAAAAATGGAACAGCCATGCAAAAATGCCCTAAATAAGTATATAAATAAACATTTAAACATTGGGAACTTCCTGGCTCTGTTGGTTCTGCTGCCTAGGGTTTCTGAGGGCTGACATCCTGATGTTGAAATATAAGCATCTTTCTAAACATACAGTATATGCTTTTCCTTTACTGTAAGTGGCTACAAGGGGAAAATTAAACAGTAGTTCAAGATTCTAGTGGTTAGGAGCCAACAAAGAACAAAGACAGTTTCTGAATGAGCAGTGTTAAATGAATGACATACTTAGCCAAAAAAATGCTAAATCATGGTGTTGGCATTCTTTAGAACAAGATTGCAAGGCTACAGATGGAAAAATAGTTCCCAGGAAACTTGAGTGTGGGTGGGAAGAAGAGCCATTTCCCACCATAGGCTTTTCTGGCTGCAGTAAAGACTTGATTAGCCTACTTTGCTTCTGACTGAAAAGGTGACCAATTAATTATTTTAAATAAATTTTTATTTCTATATTAATCACATTTTACATTATGCTAAGTCATGGTTTCTCTAGCCATGGTTTATTGAATAAATCATGGCTAGATTTGCAAAACTCTCTAAGCCATAGATCTTCGTTTACAAACCACAGTAGCTGGGCTCACACGTAACACAGTAAGACCCCAACCAATCAGCTACATTGCTAGTTTTGCACACTGTATGAACCAAGTGATGATTTTTTTACATTTTGAATGTTTTTTATGCTCTCCAATGTGGGCCCCTGTGAAAGGACTTCGGCCTTGAAAGGCTAGATATCAAAGTAAATAAAAATAGCACCTTGTTGATGGGCAGATTTTGCAATTAAAATAATACCACAATGTCCTCCTCCTTGAAACAACTGATCACTAGATGTGCAGGTGAGTTGAATGCATATATTTGGAGAAGTTATTCTGAAACAGGTTTCAATTTGAAAAAGCTGTCTTCAGCCCAAACTACAGACCAAATTTAATAGGTGATGAATTAGGTGCATTTCTGCCACTTGCTCTCATTGCAGGTGCTCAGAATCCTTGTCCGGCAGAAAGCCTTTCAAAATAAGGGAGGACAAAGCCTGATGCTCAATGTGTAACTGTGAAGATGACATTGAAAGGAAGACAGGCAAATACGCATTGACAGGTCTGCCTCCATGTTAGTTCTCTGTGTTTCTTTTAAAGCTGTGATGAGACAAGGATGCATATTTGCATTCAGTCCCTGACCCAAACTTCCAATTGCTAGAGACAGAAAGAAGTCAGGTCAATTACACTCATTTGTCTGTCTTGCTTTTACTGAAATCATTCAGACAAAGAAAATTGCATTAGGTTGATTCTCTAAGGTATAATTTAGGCATGAGATGTTTACAATCAGGCCTCATTTACATTACTTCAGAGGGAGGAAATATGGGCTTCTGTGGGATATTTCAATTGGTGGGTAATTTGCCAGTCTAAACACTTACATTGCTGCACTTAAGCAAATAATGGGGCAGGTTTTGCATATATAAGTAATGTGAACGGCCCCCATTAATAGTTGGGACTGGGGGAAGCAAAAAAAAATCTTTTACAGAAAATGAGTATTTGTGATAAACTGTCCATAGGCTGAGTAGGGAAGAAATAGGAATGTCCGCATAAAAAGGCACTGTAATTCTCAAAACAACATCAGCCCTACTTTTGGCACAAGACCTTTTAATTAATTTCAGCAAACAAGGCAGGATTTACAGTGAAGCTCTTTTGGCTTCTGAGGAACCCTTCTGTGGTATGTTTTTCCCAAACACAGGACTAATCTACATTAGTGTTTCATCCTAGTACTATCCTATTTGGCTCACTCATGCAGCACACTTCACAATTCCCAATTCATTTTCTCCCGGTTACTTCTATCCTGGCTTGTGCGGTCAAAACCTTAACTTAACCCACTATGACATAAAGGATTCCAATGGAATGATGGGGTGGGTGATGACTGTGACAGAACGGGGGGGTGGGGAGTTGAGTTAATCAAACTCAGTAAAAAGAGAACATAGTTCAAATCAGCCTTCCTTAATCTGGGACACTCCAGATGGGTTACAGCTCCAGCTCCCAGACTTTCCAGCCAGCTCTTGCTGTATTTCACATTTCTCACCAAGAACATGTTGGTTCAGCTGTGCATTAGGGCCAATTTCATTCCAGCGAGATTCCACAAACGGCTGTTTTCAGGGCGCCAAGAATTCCAGAAGTTGCAGCCCCAACATGTCTGAATTTGGAGGAACAGGAACCATGACAACTACTTCAAATGTTTTAAGCAAAGCTATCCAGAGGCACCAAGGAGGTAGCAAGTGATAGGATCTCATTGGAATGAAGTCAGCCCCAGTGCACAGTCAAATAAGCTTGTTCTTGGTGACAGAATGTGAAGAACAACAGGAGAGATAAAATCTTGGGGTTACATTGGGTCAGACTTGAGTCTTTAACAAACATTGACACTATAGTCAGCTCGTGGTTCCTTCCATCTGCAACAATTCTAATTTATGCCAGCTGCAAAGGTCTGTGTAATGTTGATATCCATCCAGGGGGACCTGACCCCAGGCTGCTAGCTAATTTTTCATCATTAGTAACTCAGTTGTGCTTGGGTTGTTGTGTTAGGAAAGGCTGTTCGAGTGATGGAAGGAGTCTCAATATATGGCAAAGGAACTCAACTTCTTGTTGGATAGCCATAGTGTCAACCACTAAAATGATATCAGAGGACAACCTCTGAAGCTCTTTTCTGTCACTGCAGAATATCCAGCATGACAGAAAATCCAGAAGCAGAAGATGTGACTCAATAGGTTCCAAAGTCACATTAGGGTCAAACTGAAAAGGCAGTCGGAGTTTTGCCATGGCTGCAATGGAAGCTGAAAGTTCCTCACTATTTTGTGTTAATGTGTGAGACAATTTATATAAAACAAGAAAGAGGTTGTCTGCAGTATTGTGTGATGGCGATGAATGGAACTCTTGCCCTTTTTTTTGCCTTCAAAGGTGTGGAGAAGGAAGAGTGCACACTGAGGCATAACAAATAACATTCTCTTCTGAATGACTCACTGCCCTAAGTAATCTGTTGGGGGGTGAACCTAAAGTTCTTGTGTAAACCATTTAGCCGTGCTCCAGTCTGGACCCTGAGTGGTATCCAGAACCTGGGACACTTGCCAGAGGGAATTTGCCCAGCCCCATGCTGTCTTTCATGCTTTAATTAAAACTCTGCATTATTTTTATCTAGGGTTATTTCCCAACAGTTATGATTTGTCATTTCTTGGCTTTCTGATGTTTTAAATTTTTAATTATTTTGCTTCTATTAGGGCTGCACTGCTCATTTGCCTATTTCTTAGGTTTTTTTAAGAGGTGTTTTGAGGGCGATTTGTTGTTTTTTTAATGGACATTGTTAGCCATCCTCCTGGCTCCATTGTCAGGGTGAGTGACTGGCTAAAAATGTTTTGATAGTTAGTAAATAAATAAATAAGGCAGTGGAGAATATGGACACATTCAGGAAACTCTTTCTTTACTTCCTCTCAAAAATGCAGGATTTTGTGGGGTTCATTGTTTAGTTAATAAATAGAGAACATAAGCCAAAGGTTGGATTGGATAACTTTTGAGTTTCCCTCCAACTCTGTGCTTCTGTGGTAAATGTATCTGTAAAAAATACATCATGAAAATAAGATTCAGAAAAACCAGTAGCAAAACATTTATGCAGACAGAAGACGTTGTGTTTCAAAACTGGAAAAGAAATGCCACAGCATGTCTTCTTGTTTCTCTGATTTGTTAATTGGGATCAAAAAGGACATTAAACCAGAGGACTGGTACAAGGAGGAAGAGTGTTAATCCGCTGATCGGTTTCTCTACTCCTCTGTGCTGTATACATTGAAGAACATGCAGTTAAATACAAGTGAATTACATTATGCTTCTTAGAGAAGATACACACACCTCAAGCAGCAGCAACAGTGTTATTCATTCTGGTTTCCAGAGAAGTGGGTAATTACAAATACAGACATAGTGTGCCAGGAAAACATGCTCCCTGGCATCTGAAGCCATCTGTAACTAAACTCCTGCAGTTTAAGGGTTGGTTGGTTTTCACCCTCCATGCTTGTTGTTCAAACACACCTCAGAAGGCCTCCTTCAGCCTGGGCTCTTGATTCTGGGATGGAATATTAGGTTAGAAACACATGGGGCTGTCTTCTGGAATGCTTCAGTCCTCAGCCTTCCTAAGCACCTGTCAAATATTCTATTGTCAGGCACATTGAAGCTTTGAAATCAAATCTTTGGGACACCTCTACTGTCAGGTTCCAAGAAAATGATTGTTTATTTCCTATTCAGTATATTATTACTTTTTTTAGATTTGCTGTTCTTATCCCAATAACTGAAAAAGCTGTGGCAATGACCTGTAGCATATTGATATTGTTTATCGTTACAAATGACCCTTCATTGCTGTTCAGGATATGGTGGGCTCAGTGACAAGAGTTCACAACACTGTTTTGATACTGTTTTCATTTCTGTTGAATCCAAACGTATGAGAAGACAGTCACATTCATAAGCAATGTCATCTGTTTTCTTCCTGTCATTTGCAGCAACAGTGAAAAATGGAGTAAACGCTGCACTTGATCTTGGCACAAAGCTATTTCAGAAACCTGTGAATGTTTATTGCTCTGTCTGCTGAAAGAGCTCTCCAGCCATTTCATAAAACCATGGAAATGATAAACTTGTCTTGGCAGAGATCTCTTGGACTTTACATATATTATAATATTCTCCCTCTTATTCATTTCCTCAGAGCCAAATGAAGTCAGATAGTAAATGTGTGGTTTCCTCTGAAAACTACAATTATGTATCTTGGTCCCCACTTTTTTGATAATGTCTGGTAGAACTTACCATGAGTGAGATAAAGATAAGACAAATCAATCAATCAATGAATCTTGGCATTGCAACCCAAGTTCTAGTAGATCAAACTTGATGCCTTGTGGATGTGTTGGGAAGGCAATTCTTACATTTTCAGGCAGCACAATCATTGACTTTTAGAAACGGCAGTCCCAACACATTTTTATGTCCTGTAATAGCCCTGGAACAGCTATTCAAGAAGCCCAAAAAGGAAGATGCAACAGTAGATTTAATCCTAAGTAACACTCAGAATTCTGCCCAAGAGTGAAAAGTTATTGATTTGATTAGGAATAGTGATTGTAAAGCTATAATGTTCAACAGTGGACCATATTAGCGGAGCAAAAAGTGAGAAGAGAAAGTTGAAAGAAATAGTCACAAGAATCCATTTCCTCTACAAACCTTGGTGATTATTCAAAGCTACTGTAGAAACTCAGTTAAAATGAATGTATAGTTCAGAACAGGGGACGCGGTGGTGCTGCGGGTTAAACTGCTGAGCTGCTGAGCTTGCCGATCAGAAGGTCGGCAGTTCGAATCCGCGTGACGGGGTGAGCTCCCATTGCTAGTCCCAGCTCCTGCCAACCTAGCAGTTTGAAAACATGCAAATGTGGGTAGATTAATAGGTACCACTTTGGCAGGAAGGTAACGGCATTCCGCTTAGTCATGCCGGCCACATGACCACGGAAGTGTCTACGGACAAACGCCGGCTCTTCGGCTTTGAAACGGAGATGAGCACCGCCCCTTAGAGTCGGACATGACTGGACTTAATGTCAAGGGAAACCTTTACCTTTACCTATACTTCAGAACAGCAAAGGACAGAGGATGAACAGGATCTAGAGTGGTTAATGAGCTAGGTCAGAGATGCTAATAATGGCAAGAAGGTATCCCCCCCACCCCAAATGGATATCTTGCCCAAAGGAGAACAAAAAGGAACAGGCAAAAGAACTACAAATAGTCAATAAAAGAGGCTTGAAAATAGATGCAGCAGAGGTGAAGTAAAAAAAATGCCTTGGAGTGTGCATGCTGTATGGGTGTGCATGCTGCATCTGCATCCAGATTGTGGACATGTAATGCTGGATGATCATAGAATCATAGGGTTGGAAGGGACCTGGTAGGTATTCTAGTTCAATCTCCTGCCTAGGACAGGAATCCTTATACCATTCCAGACAAATGGCTGTGCAACCTTTGCTTGAAAACCTCCAGTGATGGAGCATTTGTGACTGGCAGGCAGACAGTTCCATTGCTTAATAGCTCTCATAGCCAGGAACTTCCTCCTTATTTTGAGTTTGGATCTCCCTCTGTAAAGATCCCATCTGTTAGTACTTCTTGTACCCTCAGAAGCCATGGAGAATAAATCCCCATGAACTGCCCTGTGGTGGCCCTTCAGGTATTGAAAGCTATCACGTCTCTCCTGAGCCTTCTCTTCGTTCAGTTAAACATACTCAGTTCTTTTGACTGTTTGTCTTACGATTTAGCCTCCAAATCCCTTTCTATCTTCATCATTCTTCTATGCATTCTTTACCTTTCCTCAGCATTCTTCTTTTATTGTGGCAACCAAAACTGGACACAGTATTCCAAGTGCAGTCTGACAACGCAGCATACAGAAAACTATCATTTCCCATGATCTTGACACTATACATCTGTTGATACAGCCCAAGATTGCATTAGCTTTTGCAGCACCTGCAGCAGACTGCTGGCTTGTGCTTAATCTGTGGCCTATCAGGAACAGAAACTCTTCCTGTAGGAAGTGCAGACCACAGTCCAGGAAGCAAAGTTTTCTTGATGACACTATTCCTTGAACCAGCAGTTCACCACCAGAATCCTCTATACTCTCCTTCCTCCTTCCCTCCTTCCCCCAGTGATCAGCTGGGGCTCTGTTTCCCTTTTTAGAGAAAACAGATGCAAAATAGAAGGTAAGCCACTATTCACCATCTTGAATTTTATATTATATATTTTACACTTTTATATTTATATATAGTTATATTTATATTGTATTGTTTTAATGACATTTTATTCTTCTGTTTTTAATTGTTTGTAAACCACCCAGAGTTGTTATAATACAAGATTGGCAGTAAAGAAATATGTCAAATATGACAACTAAATAAATAAATAAATAAATTCCCCTTCCTCATCTGACCATTGCACATTGTCAATTCACCACTTTCTCCTCACAATGGATTTATACCTTCTTGGGCTTTCCTTTCATTCCTTATTCCCAAAGAACCCTCTTATATCATTTTTGGTATCCCTCACCAGCCTCAGCTCATTCTGAATTTTGGTTTTTTCTGGCAGAATTCCTACCATTTCTGAGACCACCTGCCCTTCCTTCCATTTTCTACTTACGTCCCTTTTTCTCTTCAGAATTTTATAGAACTCTGCATGAATCCATGCTGGTCTCTTTAGACTTCTCCCATTTTCCTTCTTGTGGGAATTGTTTGCAACTGCATCTTCAGTCTTGTGTTTTGTAGGATTTCCCTTCCTTCCTGGATATTTTGCTCTCTAAGGATTTGAAGCCATTGAAACTTACTTACCTCCCCTTAGATGTAGTTAACATATTTTCAAATAGCTGACTTGTCAATAGCTGTAGTACATGCAATCTAATCAATCTGTGTCTTGCCTGTAATGGTACAGCCTCTGTTCAATTGGATTTTGCAGGATTACATATTATTTCAAACTGTAGCCCAGTACAGAAATGAGGCAGCCTTCCCATACTCTACCTCAGCACGGCTCCCTGAACTGACTGTTGCAAACGCCTATGAAGAACTACACCCGTCTTCACCTTCTTCTGTAGTGCCTGTTCAAGTCTGAAGTTTTAATTAAAATGTTAATTAAAATGGAATTATCATTCTACAATATACTGTATGAAAGGATAAGGGTAGCATCATCACCTCTTAAAATAAGGAAAATGTCCCCCCACTCAGCTAGCATGTCATTTAGCACAGTTAGAGGACAAGCTCCTGACCATCAAATCCTGCTGTTCCATCATGGTTTGATGGGTAAGACCATTGATGGGAATTATTCAGATGCGACGTTCACAGGCTTTGCTTCGCTATGAGCCATTCAGATCTGAAGGGTGCATAAGGCAGAAAACATTCTTTTTCGTACAGGCACTTTCACTGGTGGGATTAGCTTCCCAAGTTCCATATATGTCCCAGAACCCACACAACCACTTGCATGAATTACTTTAATCGTCACAATTAAAAAATGTTTATCATTGAAATTAGGTCAATTATCTGATTGATTTGTGCTTCAAAATTAGCAGAAAACTCAATCAAGGAATGAAAGACAGTCATCCCAGTGGGCAATTTCAACAACTGTATAATAATTTCCTCATCCTTTGCCCTTATACCAAGACAGTGTAAAATGGTTGTGGAATCCTGTGCAAAAATGCAGTGAACACAGCTATTTATAAACTCCCATTTACCTATCTTCTGACACAGATTGCTCTTGGGTGGGTGGGGAAACAGGAGAGCTGGTGATTAGATACAGCTTAACTTCCCAGACATTTTAAACCTTTTGACTTAACTTGCTATGCAGATACTGTTAGTACCATCATTATTTTTTTTCAACCTAGTTAACTTAAAAATAATCTAAAGAATACATCTTCTTTTTTGGAGAATCTGCAGCTTAGGTACAGGACTGCCAAAAATGGAGCAAAATTATTATGTCTTGATGAATAAATATTAGTCATATCTGGTTTTTTGTTTTTCAGAGAGAGAGAGAAATGTGTGTGTTTTTTCCTGACTGAACAAAGCAGAGACAACCCAGTTGTTATAAAATACTTTTCTGAGATTCTTAAGACCAGGCAGCAACTATGTACATTTCACAGTTCAGGTGACAGAAATAAAAGACCTGACAAAATGCCAACAAGTACAATTTAACTCCCCTGATCAATTGAAAAGCCAGCTCTATAGCTGTGTCTTCCTTTAAAGTGAAAGCATAGGATGTGCATTGGGGGATGGTCACAGTTAGCGCCAGACTATTAAGCTATTAAGCAGTTGTCAGAAGGGTGGAAAAAGAGAAACATCTGTATCAGAATGGGACAGCAATTGCATGCAACTGTCTGACAGCCCTTCTACTTCAAGCATCCTGGCCTTCACCTCCAGAAATATGGACGCAAAAGTCAATTTCTCTACTTCTTTTCCCCTGACAACACGCTTTGGTAAAACAAATGATTTTGCACATTTATTGAATTCTCAGAGAACATTTGATGGCTGTGGTTCAGATGCTTTGCAGAAGTACTTAGGGTTTGTTTCCATATTTTTAAATAAGGCACATAAAACACACAAAAAAATTGGAGATCTCCAAAACCCTGTTCATGAAATTATACTACACTATACGGTGCTTGCCCTGAAATACCTCACCATTTGGGTAGTGGGGAGCACATTCTAGTAGCTTACAATTTTAGAATATTGAACCCACCTTTAAATGCAGAATTTACTGAAGATCTTGCAAATTCCACAGTTGGGAATCTAGGAGTGGCTACAATTAAATATGTGTTGTAATTTAGGCAATGGGCCCGCATAATGTATCATGCCTTTCCTCATCTGGCACCCTCCAGATGTGTTTCCACTGCAACTCACAGAACTTCTGCCATGCTGGCAAGGGATGTCAGCCCTTCAAGGTAGACCATATCAAGGAACAGACTCCACAAGTTTGTCTGGAACCATAATTTATTGATATTGGCTATAGTAACAGAAACTTGAAAGCCTGACAGTGTTTTCCTTTCCTTCCTGTTATACCCCAGTGAATTAAAATGGAGCCAGTCTGAACTTCTTTTTAACATTTTCTCTGTTTCCTGGGCTTAAACCATACTCCTGTTTTTGTAAACATTTCTGCATAGTTTCTCCAAGGTCATCTCTGTGGCTCTCTACAGGGGATTACTGGAAGCAGCTAGCCCAAGAAATCTGGAGGGCAGCAAGTTGGGGAAGGCCGATGTCATGGTTCAGGAGTGCCATAGGAAAGAAAGGTGCCCACTCAGCCCCAAGCCTCCAAGCTTATTATGGAGCAGCAACTTTCCTTCTCCTTCACCACCTCTACCAATCCATCTCCTCTTACTCGATGTCTGGGTAAGCTTGTAAAGATCACCTAATGTGCTTGGATAATGGCTGGAGTATTGATTGATCTCAGCTTGGAAAGAAAGGCATGCCAAGAATAGCCAGGAGGAATTTTGTGTGGGGTCTTGGATGGAGCTCAGAGAAGGGAATGGGAGTTAAATTGATATATCTGGCCAGGAATCCCAGCACCTTTTTTAATTTGTTATTTGCAATGTCTCTAGAATGGCCTGACAACTTTTTGCCATGATGTTTGGACTTGTCTTTGACTAGTGGTTATGATTTGCACACCCTTTTCCTGCTCTCTTTAGTACCACAGCCACAAAGGCAAGGAGAACTGAGACAAGCATCAGTATGGTGGCAATGGACTGGCCTGTTGCTGCAGCCAGTCTGAAACCAAGACCATCCTTAATGTGAGAGGAAAACCTATGTGAAAAGGTTTTAGAAGGTAAAGCTTCAAAATGTTTATGAAAACTCATGACTTACGATGAATTTATCTTTGAGAATGCCTTGATATTGTAAGATTTTCTAAACCCGATAGAAACTGGGCTTTCAGCACCACAGCTGAAAAAGCCACATTCATCCCAAAAGTGAGCTATAATGCCAGCCTTCCTCCAGGATAGCTCTTGTTTAATAACAGGGGATTTCTCTAGGGCTGGTGCATGATCCCTCACCATCCTTAATTGAATTTTAGAACTTCAGAATATTAATAATTTTGAGTGGCTGAGAAAGTCACTTCTTTCTCCACCTCATCTATGGAAGCCATGATGAGAAGGAGCTCCATTTACCACCAACTATATGAACCACAGTCTTGTGGCCCAGTAAGGACTAACCAATATGTCCTTGCACAAACATTTGTGAGCTGTATCTCACATTAGGTAAGTGGGAACAAAGGTGGCACCAGAATTCTCCACGTATAGACAAGGGTTGCTATCATCTGCCATCAAATGAGCAAGGGCTTGTTTATCTGCACATCTTCTCATGTGAGGAACACTGTTCACTGCCAGTAATGCCCTTCTGCTATTTGTATAGGTCAAACTAATCCATTTCTATGCAAGTGATAATAAAGAGCTATAACCACAGCACATGCAATTGGAGATGGTTTGCTAATCCTAGACTAATTTCACTACTCCCTCTGCTTATGCAGTGTTCCCCTAAAAGCTCCATTCAAATATACAGAGCCTCATATAAACCCCATTTAAATGAATAAGCACATCAGGGAAGACAATACTTTGTAAAACTGAGAAGTAAAACAGCAGAAATAGGATTCGTTATTTACTTAGATTATTTATATAGCTGCCCACCTCATAGCAATGACTCTCAGTGGTGCATCAGGATTAAACCCAACAAAAATAAAATCAGTCATCCAAATAGTAAATGTCAAGATTGCAGAAATCATTCCATTGACAGAAAATAGCCAGTTTGTTTGTTTGTTTGTCTTAACCAGCAGAGCTCACTCAACCTCTGGGCCCAAAAGCCTGAGGGAAGAGCCAGGTCTTCAAAGCCTTACAGAAGGCTAACAGGGTCAGGACTACTCAGATCTCAAGAGAGATGCTGCTCCACAGGCCAGGCTCTGCAAGACAGAAGGCACGATTCCTGGGTCCAGCAAGATGACAATGCTTGGTGAAAAGGACCCGGAGCATGCCCTCCTTGTTAGTTCTGGTGGGGTGAGCAGAAATAATGAGAAACAGGCACTCCTGCAAATAGCCTGGCCCTATTCCATGTAGGGCTTTATAGTTGATAACTGGCACCTTGAAGTGCACCCAGAAGCCCACTGGGAGCCAGTGTAGCTCACAAAGCAGCAATGTTAGATGAGCGTAACATGGAATGCCAAGAATTGCCTGCAGCACAGCATTCTGCTCCAGCTGCAGCTTCCAAATGCTTTTCAAAGGCAGCCCCCTGTAGACCACCTTACATATGATCTGGATGGCAAAGAAGATAAAACTCACAAATTGGGAGCTGAAATTGATTAAACACTTTCAAGAGGCAGTTTGGTGTAGTGGTGTAGTCTGGATGGGAAGTCTATGGCATGTCAGATGTTGCTGATCTACAGCTGTCAATATCACTATGGGCTCTGCTGGCTAGAGCTGGCTGGGCAATTACAGCGCAACAGTATGTTGGGTTTCCTCAACCCAAGCTTATGGTCAACTGGACCTCAAGAGTTCCAGTTCCTTCTTCACCATGAAGCTCAGCAGATGTTCCTGGAATGGCCCTCCTCTCACTGAGTTCCCCCATTATGCTATACCCTAATGTGGTGTGTTTAGTTTCGTTCAGACTCTCTAAGTTATTTTATAGGATTGTCGCAACTGGGCTGACTCATACTCAAAGATGCCTTCTTCAGCTCAACTGGAAGAAGCATAGGGTACAGATGTGAGTGACTCTCAGTTTTTCAGCATCAAGAGCTCACAACCATGAATGTTTCCTTTGCTGCCTGACAAGAGAGAATTTCAAGATGATTTGTCATATTTTATGAGGATTAAGTGCCCTTCAATGCAGATAAAAACTAATTGCAGGGCTGTTTTAAATTCAGATAAGAAGCTTCCCAATTCACATCTCCCAGAACAAAAGAAAGAAGACATTAACTGCTTTTAGCCGGAGTTAAGTGAGCCACTGACCACAGAACTGCTGGGCTGTGGGTTGGTTGCTTAGCACCACTGCAGCAGAAAAGCTGACTGTCTTTCCGGGATAAAGTATCCACAGAGACTCATAGTAACCCGAAAGGCTGAAGGCTATCTAAAATGTATTATTTTTCATTCTTGGCATTTTAAAGGCAATTTCAGAATTCAGACACCAAGGAGACAAAAGTTAACATGGCTTTGAAATGGTCAGTTGCACCAGCCAGGTGGCAGAGAAATAAGGGGTCAGGATAGGCCTATCATGATTCCTAAGTGTGGGAGAGGGCTTCAGTTAACAAAGCAGATTCTGTGGTCTTCTCAAGGACGCAGAAATTATTCCACTCTGCCCTTAATCGGTACAAGGCAGCTGCAGTTTCCAAGTCCATTTGTGCTAGGTTTGTGCTGACATCAAAGTTTTTCTGAGATTTTCCCACAGAAGATTCCAGTTAAATCACTTTTGTGGGTTTTTTTCCCCTCCCCAAACTGCTTGCACTTTGATGCAGGCAGCCCACTGCAGTGAACATCTCAGTAATGTTCGACTGTGTGTGCAGAGCCTCTTACGTAGGTGCTGCTAGTTCTGACCTGCAGCCTTGGTTTAAAGAAGAAGGCAGGGAGGAGCAGCAATATTTAATCCTGGAGACTAGATAAACACCAAGTAGCCCCAGGAAAGGTCATCCATCATCAACAGAAGCCTCCCAATGCAGACCATCGAATCTGACAAGTGAGGGCATGAAGCTGAAATAAAATATATACATTTAAAGAGCTGACGGATTTTTAAAAAATGATTTAATATGTCTTCTTATTTGTGATAGGGCTCATCGACCTTTTCTCTGTTGATCACAAATCTACAAATAGTAGAATTTAAAGACTACGGTGTTTGACCTTTTTATTTAAACTTAGATGGGGGAGTTTCTCTCTTTCTGACCAACTCATCTTTCTGTATTACTTCCCCCTTTCATCTCATTTCCCGCCCTTCCAAGTGTACCCCATACAGGTACAGATAGGGAAAAAAGAAAAAAAGCTTCTAGAGGCATCAATGGAAGCTTTTTTTCTGCTAAACAAAATTAATCCCTAGTTTGGTCACAATTCCCCAGGGTGTTCCTAGAGTAGGGAGTGAGGAAGATCAGCCTGTCCCCCTCTTTTTTCCCCATCTTTAGTTGCCAAGGGGGACAGACTAATAAAAGGAGTTACAGCACAAGGGGAGAGAAAGTTAACCCTTTCCCTCCAGAAATCCTCCCTGAAAATGACCTGCCCACATTTAGCAATTAAATTAAAAAGAAAAAAAAACTTCTACTGACATTCAAAGGACTTACGTCTCTGGGAAAATTAATCTGGGCCTGTGGAAAATTGATTTAGGGCTGGAGCATTCAAGCAAACAATCACAGTTCCTTGCCTGTGGAAAGTATATGAAGGATGTTATTAACCTAGCCCTTTGTCTCTTGTGTGTTAAGTTACCATTTTCCAAATTGTGTATTGTGAGAACAATAAACTAAAGCCTCCTATGAACCCAAAAGTCTCATCTGGCAATCTTCAAACTGGCAGCTTAGATTCAAGGCTGACCTGCTGCGAGTTTCCTACTTGCTATCCTTAAACCAAGGGCTTCACTAACCTGAACATTTGTCCTAGTTTTATACAAGCATGAATGAATGAATGAATAACTTTATTGACTAGTCAAATGACCATATCAGAAAGTTGGGCATCAGCCACTATAAAATATAAAATATGATACCATAAAACAGCTAAAATACAGTAAAATTGTATGGAGCATTGTATAGCATTATTGCTATACAAGCATGACTCTGTGGGTTTCTAGAAAATTGTAGAAATTATACTTAGATGTTAATTATTTCATAGGGATCCCCTTCTGAATTATAATTCATAGGTTTCTATTACCATGGAATGACTCTTCAAATAAATTAAGCCCGCACTACAGGTAAGCATCAGATTGTTGCTACCAGACATAGCCTGTAAAAATCCAGACAACCACAAGATGACAGCAAAGAGAAGGAGAAAACTCCAACTAGTGGTTGCCTATATTTTTGCAGCCAAGCTATGTAGCCTAATCAAATCAACACATATTGTGGCCAAAGGCCAGGGGTTTTGCAGTCCATCAGCATCTGCCACAGGTCCATCTTTTAGTCAATTTCAGCTCTGGGGTCTTTTTACTTTCTAAGTAAAGGGATGGGGTGGGGTATCTGCTTTCATATACAGGAACAACGTCATTAAAAATGTATTGTTTCTGTTTGTATATCCATTGCACTTAGGTGATATCTGTGGCACTTAAGCATTTGTTGTTGCTCATTTAAAGGTCAGCAAAGTATGGAAAATGTTGCCTTATGCATGTACATCAAAGTTTAAGAATGAATTCCTACATTTGTAGTTGAATTCTACCTTGCAATATCTCTTTAATACTTCACCCATTTATATTCTGGCAGAAAACGTGAATAAATGTATAAAGCTAGTGTTCCCAGTATGACTCTAATCATTGACTTAATCGCAGAGGAGTGTCAGGAGAAAGATCAAGCTATTCAGATCTGTCAGAAAGAAAGGCAACATTCGATGACACTGGATGACACTCTACAAATGACATTACACTATGGAACCTCTATTAGTGTGAATGCAAAACACATGTTGTCCAGACTTGAAAAGGTCAAGGATTTATCTTGAAGCAGTGATAGTGGCATCTGCTAACTTTAGGAATGAAAACATTTAACTTTGCAAAGTAAAAATAACTAGTGCACATATTTCTAACAAAGGCAAAGCAAACAGGGTGAGATTTGAAAGATAACCATCATGTGCCTTTTACTAGATTGGAAAACAGTCTGTAGGAAGAACTGTTGTAACAAGTGAAACAATAAAAGAAGTTCTGTTGGATCAGACAAAAAGTCCACCTAGGCCATCTTCATGTATTCCTGTTTTCTACTGTAAGCCAGCTAGATATTTCTTGTGTGAAGCCCACAAGTATGGCACTCATTAGTTTAATGAACTGCAAACTTGGACAGATTTGGGATAATTGTGAACAAGTTAGGGCAGCCCTATTAATAGGCAAAGCAAATTAGACACTTCAAGAAGCAGAGTTTGGGCCTCTTGAAATATGAGCAAATTGTTAACTTATTCCATTGCTGCATTTTTATTAGTAGGGATAGAGAGATATAAAACTGACCCAAAACTGCCTCATACATCAAATGAACAGAGCTAGCTTTGGATTCTATGCATTTTGGAGATGGTCATTCAAGGCATCAAAACTACAGTACATAATTTAGGTCTGTAATAAAGGACGCTGGGCATGCAATATTTCCATGCATACTGGGTTGCATACCAGCAATGTTATTCCTAATTGTTGACAAGCTGATTTACTCACAGTTCAGCTGCAGTCTATCTGAAAGGGCTACAAAGCTAGTTTGTGTTTTGAGATGCTGTGGCTTCACGGAGCTTGTGAGTGGGCCATTTCCCCCTTTGTAGCATCTCTTGTATTTCTTTGCTTCCCAGCTCCTAGGCTGCAACAACTCTAGCCAGTCTTCAAGGAGAAAAGTGGCATTACAGCTTTTCAGCTTCTTCTTCGTAAGAAACACTGGGATTTTTTTTTCCACTCAGTCACACAAACTTAGAAGTATGCTATAGATATATGGATGTGTCAGGACAGCCACGCTCTAAATAAAACACAGACTCACTTAGAGGGTCTAAGGATTTCTGGCTTTATTAGAACGGAGTGCACGCAAGGAAAAAGACGGGAATCCTTATGTGTTGCCAGGGTGTCTTGTTTATACTCTGTTGGCGGACGTTGTGCTTCTCCACCCTCGAGCCATGACCGGATGGGTGCTTGGGGCTGCAACGTGTCAGCTGATGGGCGATTCCGGTGATCCCCGGCGTTCTCCTTTGTCTCCCTGCCTTCGTCCGGAGCAGGTGCGTCCCCTGGGGAAATGGGAAGGCGTTTCCCCGATCTTTCGATGGGTGTCAAGTCTGGTCTGATGGGCGCTCCCATTATGTTGGTGATTCCTCTATGGACATGGGGGCCTGAGGGATATGTGAGTGCATCCCCTGGGGAAATGGAAAGGCGTTCCCCCTATCTTTTGATGGGTGCCAAGTCTGGTCTGAGGGGCGTTTTTATTATGTTGGTGATTCCCTTATGGATATGGGTGCTTGAGGGATATGTGAGTGATTAAGAGATTATGCTTATCCCTTCCTCTTACCTAATGTGCATGTTCCCCGTTGTGATGCACATATGCCTTGCAACGGGGAACATGACATGCTGCCCCCCAAAGAAAATCCTAGGGTGCTGGTTTAGATGGGTATGCTTCATGGAAGCTCCTTACCAACCATTTAGCTGAGACATGTTGAGCTTGGACCCACTCTGGGTGTGAGAAATGCCTCCATTTGACAAGGTATTGTAGTGTGCCCCTTTGCCTCCTGGAGTCGAGTATTTCTTGTATCTCAAAATGTTGTTGCCCATCTATCATGGTGGGTGGGGGCGGGGGGGTTTCTGTATGCCATTTTGAAAGGGTGTCTGGTTTCAGGAGGGCACAGTGGAAAACTGGGTGTATGCGCCGTAGATTGTGGGGTAAGTCCAGTTTGAAGGTGACTGGGTTAATGATCTCTGTGATTGGGAATGGTCCAATAAATTTGGGTGCCAGTTTCTTGGAGGGCTGTGGGGTGATGAACTTAGTGGAGAGGTAGACCCTATCTCCCACTTTGTAGTTCGGTTGCACCGCCCTGTGATTATCTGCAAATTTCTTGTATGATGCTTGTGCATCAGCCAGAGCCAGCTGGATGATGGGCCAAACCGTGCCCAGTTGAGCTGCCCAGTCATTTGGAGAACAGGGCGGGGTGTCTGGTTGGGGCAGTTCCAGAATTGGCACAAAGTCTCTGCCATAAACCACCTTGAATGGGGTGTGACCTGTGCTTTGGTGTACCGCGTTGTTGTAGGCCACCTCTGCAAAAGGAAGCAGGTCCACCCAATTGTCCTGTTGGTAATTAATAAACGCTTGTAGGAACTGCTCTAGGGTGGAGTTGAGGATCTCCGTAGAGCCATCTGTGTGGGGGTGCCAAGCCGTTGACAGTGCTTGCTTCGTGCCAATGAGTTTTAAGAATTCTTTCCAGAACCTGGAGGTAAATTGTGTGCCCCTATCGGTCACCAAACGGTAGGGGGCGCCGTGGATTTTGTAGATATGGGTGAGGAATAGGCATGCCAGCTGTTGTGCGGAGGGGATGAATGCGCAGGGTATGAAGTGTGCCTGCTTGGAAAAATAGTCTCTTACCACCCAGATGACGGTTTTTCTTTGGCTGGGTGGCAGGTCGACTATGAAGTCCATGGAAATCTCCTCCCAGGGACGGGAGGGGCTTGCTACTTTCTGCAGCAGTCCTTGGGGTTTCCCCACCTTCCGTTTTGACCTTGCACATGTGGGGCAGGCCGTGATGTATTCTTTGACGTCTTTTCTTAGGGTGGGCCACCAGAATTGCCTCCTAATTAAGTGTAAGGTTTTAATGAACCCAAAATGCCCGGCCGTCTTATCATCATGGGAGCGGTTTAAAACCTCCGCTTTCAATGATTCTGGCACGTATAGGGTTTTTTGTCTCCAGGCAAGCCCGTTCGTAAGAGATACATGGTGTTGGTTGTTTTGTAACCATGTATCTTTCTTGAGGGCTTTAACGAGTCTTTGTTGCCAGTCCTGTGAAATTGACCTGCGTCTCCCTCCATTCGCCGGTGGTTGCGCTGAGGCGCGTTGGGTTTTAGTCTGGCTGCGTGTGACAGCAGGGCAGCCCAGCTGTGTGTCTGTCCACACAGTCCCCACAATGTCCGGTGCCTGGCCAGCATCCTGAGGTCGTCGGGAAAGGGCATCCGCCAGGAAGTTCTTTCTCCCGGGATGAACTTAAGTTTGAAATTAAATCTGCTAAAGAATTGCGCCCAGCGTACTTGCTTTGGACTGAGGCGTTTTGGGGTGCTGAAAGCCTCCAGGTTTTTGTGGTCAGTCCAGACCTTGAAGGGGCAGGAGGCCCCTTCCAGGAGGTGCCTCCATGTTTCCAGGGCTGCCTTGACCGCGAACGCCTCCTTTTCCCACATGTGCCATCTCCGTTCCGTTTCCAAGAACTTGCGGGAGAGGTACGCGCAGGGCTTCAGCTGATTGTCAAAATTGCACTGAAGGAGGAGCGCTCCTATAGAAAAATCTGAGGCGTCTACTTGCATGACAAAGGGTCTGGTGGGGTTGGTATGCTGCAGTACTGGTTCTGCCGTGAAGAGGCTTTTGAGGCGTTCGAAAGCCGTTTGACAATCAGCTGTCCAGTTTAGCAGCGCCCCCGGGTTTCGTGATTTTCGGGTGTCTCCCAGGCCCTTTGTCTGGAGTAGGTTGGTTAGTGGCAGCACAATTTCCGCTAGCCCCTGGATGAAACCCCTATAGAAGTTAGTGAACCCGAGGAAACTTTGAAGTTGCCTCCTCGTGCGTGGGTGCTCCCACGCCAGTATGGCCTGGACCTTGCTAGGGCCCATTTTGATCCCCCTTGCCGAGATCCGATAGCCAAGGTAGTCGATTTGCTTCTTGTGAAACTCACACTTGGAGAGCTTGGCGTATAGCTCTGCCTTGCAGAGTTTCGTGAGCACTGTCTTTACGAGGCGTTCGTGCTCGGCTGCGTTCTCAGAATAAATCAAGACATCATCAAGGTAAACAAGCACCTCCTTAAACAAGTGGTCGTGCAAGACCTCATTAATTAGCTGCATGAACACGCCCGGTGCCCCAGCCAACCCAAAAGGCAGAACTTGGTATTGGAACGACCCCAGCGGGCAGTTGAAAGCCTTCTTCCATTCGTCCCCTTCCTTTATTCATATCCTGAAGTAGGCTTCTCTGAGGTCTAATTTTGTGAATATTTTGCCCTTTGCGAGGTGGGCTAGAATGTCCTTTATTATGGGCAGGGGATATTTATTTGAAATTGACACGGCATTGAGCCCGTGGTAATCTGTGCAGAGCCGGAGGGACCCGTCCTTCTTCTCCCTAAAGAGAACTGGGGCCCCGACTGGTGAGTTAGCTGGTTCAATAAACCCCCGCGCCAAATTTTTGTTGATGAAGTCCCTTAAAGCTGCCAACTCCCTCTGAGTCATAGCATAAATTTTAGGCTTTGGTAAAGTTGCCCCCGGGATCAGTTCGATGGTGCAGTCTGTTTTTCTGTGTGTGTGTGGGGGGGGAGTTTGTCAGCCTCCTTTTCACCAAAAACGTCGGCAAAGTCTGCATATCTGGCTGGCAGGCCCTCCAGGGTTGCTGCCTCCAGGTGCATTGAGGTCGTTGTCGCCCTCCCCATTGCAGCGCAGGGAACCCGATCCCCTGTGGGTGCTTGGTAACGACCGTCCGAAAAGGTGATCTCTCTGGTCACCCAATTTATTTGGGGGTTGTGATGCAAAAGCCACGGGATCCCTAAGATGAGTAGAGGTTGACCCACCGGTGCCACGATGAAGGGAAGGCTTTCCTCGTGGTCGCCGAGCCTCATCGCAACTCTGTCCGTGTATTGGGTGACCGGGCCCCCTCCCGCTGCTGATCCATCCAACTGCATGAACACCGAATGGTGCTGAAGTGGATAGCAGCGGAGGTTAAGCACGGCCACCAGGTCCAGGTGCATGAGGCATTTTGAGCAACCCGAGTCGATCAGCGCCCAAACCTTCTCTGTTTTCCCCCCGTGGGCCTGGGTGACTCTCACATATAGGGTAGGACAGTTCTCACTCACCCCAAAGTTGTTGCGCCCTTTGTTGTCCTCCACCTGTCTTTTGGCGCTCTTTAAGGCAGGTGGCTGGCGTTTCCCGCCGGTTTGTCGCTTCCGCTTTCCTCGTCAGCGGTGACGTCAGGGAATTCCCTTGCCGAGGTTTCCCCCTTTGCGGCTGGCCTTCTCTTTGGTGTTGGGGTTGGTTTGTTTGGAACCTTCCCCAGGCTGTCTCTTGCCTTTGCCTTCGGGCAAGCCGCCGCCTTGTGGTTCGCCTCCCCATACTTGAAGCACTGACCCTGGCAAAGCGTCGGTCCCGGTCGTCCATACGATGTTGGGATCTTGGGTTCGTAGGTCTTGCAGCTGTGCGGGGTCCTCTTGCCACCTCTGCGTACTGCGCTTCCCTCTGCGCCTGGAGGAAAGTTTCCTGGGCGTCCTCTGCTTCCCCTGCCAGCCGGATCCACTCCACCAGAGTGTTGGGGTTGTTTCTGCAGAGTGCCCACCTGAGTACATTCAGGTTCAACCCTTCCTTGAATTTTTCGATGAGGGTTGATTGGGACCAAACCTCGACCTTGCCGGCCAGGGCTTGGAACTCCATGGCATAATGTGCCACAGAGCTCTGTCCTTGTTTAAGGGCTTTTAAGGCTCTTTTTGCCCTCTCCCTTTCCAGGGGGTCCCTGAAATGCATTTCCACTGCCCACAGGAACTCATTGTAGTCCTTGAGTTCCGGGGCGCCCGACTGGCACAGCTGGATGTACCAGTCGGCGGCTCGTCCTTTCAGTTTGACAGCTAGGGCATTTACCTTGCCCTTCTCAGTTTGAAAATAGGGGCCCCATTCTTCCATGTAGATCCTCACGTTCGTGAGGAAGAAAGAAAGTTTTTTGGGGTCCCCATCGAACTTGATCCCGAAGTCCTTGATCGCCACTCTCGGTGGGCTCCAAGCTGCAGCTGGGCGATGCTGGGTACTTCGGGCAGTCGGGGCTCCGTGGTCGGGCTGTGGAGATTCCCTCCATCCGGCGTCGGGTTGTGTTTGTGCCCACTCATGTCGGCCTCCGGTGTGTTGGAGTCACCTCGGCTGTGGGGTGGGAGGGTGGGGTGCAGCACATCTGGCGGGTACCTGGAACCGGTCTCTGCCTGGCGCTGCGTCATCTTCCAGACCTCTCCTCCGTCTCTCCGGCTGGTGCTTCTCCGAGGGGGGGGGTGAGGGGTGTCGGGCTTCTGGTGCCTGGCCCCTCCGCTCCCTGGCTGTGGGACTCATACACCTCTGCTAACCTCTGGAGCAGCTGCTGCGTCGCCTCCAGCTTCTCCTCGACCGCCCTCAGCCTTTCTGCCATCCGTGAGCTCGCCGTGGTGTGGTTGCCTCCGGTTTCTGACACCTCTAATTTCGGGACATCCCACGGTTCCTCCGGTGTGCCGGGCAATCCCAGTGAGGATCCGTCCGTCTCGTCGAGGGTAAGCCACAGGCCTCGGGACTCACGGGTAGCGCTCGCCGGGTCTTCTCCCTCTGAACTCGATCCTGAGTACCCCTGGATGTCGCGCCGTCGGGGCCTTGGGCATCTGTCGTTCGTCTGGACGGGAATTCCGTTGGCGGTCACCGGGAAGCCGCTTCTCCGTGAGTTGAAGTCTTCCATCCTAGCGTGGATCCCTCACAAAACTGGTCTGGATTGGTGCTAGGGAAAAAAAATTTTTTGGATTCCCGTCTTTATGTCAGGACAGCCACGCTCTAAATAAAACACAGACTCACTTAGAGGGTCTAAGGATTTCTGGCTTTATTAGAACAGAGTGCATGCAAGGAAAAAGACAGGAATCCTTATGTGTTGCCAGGGTGTCTTGTTTATACTCTGTTGGCGGACGTTGTGCTTCTCCACCCTCGAGCCATGACCGGATGGGTGCTTGGGGCTGCAACGCGTCAGCTGATGGGCGATTCCGGTGATCCCCGGCGTTCTCCTTTGTCTCCCTGCCTTCGTCCGGAGCAGGTGCGTCCCCTGGGGAAATGGGAAGGCATTTCCCCGATCTTTCGATGGGTGTCAAGTCTGGACTGATGGGCGCTCCCATTATGTTGGTGGTTCCTCTATGGACATGGGGGCCCGAGGGATATGTGAGTGCATCCCCTGGGGAAATGGAAAGGCGTTCCCCCTATCTTTTGATGGGTGCCAAGTCTGGTCTGAGGGGCGTTTTTATTATGTTGGTGATTCCCTTATGGATATGGGTGCTTGAGGGATATGTGAGTGATTAAGAGATTATGCTTATCCCTTCCTCTTACCTAATATGCATGTTCCCCGTTGTGATGCACATATGCCTTGCAACGGGGAACATGACAGGATGTGGATCAATGGGGGGAAGTGGAATGGGAATTTAATTGAAATATGGATATAACAGTAATTTATAATGATGCAGTTGTAACAAAGAATCACAAGTAATCCTTAAGATTTGCAAATCAAATGTGATATATTAATAAGTAGTTGCATAATATACACATTTTTAAAAATGAAATGAACCTGAGTCTTTCATGATTAACATGTTTAAGATCTTGTAGATATTAAGATTCCTTTTACAGTTTAGAAATTGTTGTGGAATTTTTTTTAAATGGAATCTTTGTTAGCTTTGACTTTTACTACTTTGTCTAATCAGTTTCTCAAGAACAAATATGGGGTCCACTCATTAAAACTATTGTCCCGCCTATTCTTTATTAATTGTTTTCAGCAAAGGCCTGCATATTTATCTTGAGAAAACGTTTATTTCCAAGTAGAAATGTGTAGGATCACACTGCTTACATTCTGTCTTTTCAGCAAGTGCAGACCGCACAGTTCCTTCCCTAATTAGTTCACAGGTAATTAGATCAGTGCATGCTGGTTGGGGAATTCTGGGAGTTAGAGTCCACACACCTCAAAGTTGTCAAGGTTGAGAAAAACACTGAGTTAGACAGAAAGAGCTGGTGAATGGCTCAGATTCACTCACCTGAATGCAAATATAGTCTCCATTGTCTTAGTAACAGAGCTTAAGTTCTACAAGTTGTTTTGCTGTTGCTATTTTCATTTTCTAAGCTTTACTGCCATTTTATGTAGATTTTTTTTGTTTCCACCACATATTATACCTATGTAAGTTCTTTTTAGTTCATATGTGATGCACTGATATTTTCTTGATAAGCCAATTGGAATGTTGCCTGGAAATGCAAGGTTTCAAGTAAATAGATACAAGAGCTACTGTTACATTTTTATTCCAATTGCAAGATTTTGGAGACAATTATACAAAGTTTTTCATTATGCAGGATGTAAAAATATAGCAGACGTTATAAGAAAATAAAATTAGACTATTGGCAGTGGTTTCTGAGTAATTAATGAAACATTGTGCACATTTTCCTACCTAAAAAAGCACCCGTCTTTTCACTCCCCATACATTCTTTCTGCTCTTACTTCTGCCTCACTGGGTGACTTCCTCCTGCACCATCATCTCTGCTCATTTTGCTTGCAAGCCTCTGACCCTTCCATCTATTCTTCCCTCATTTTGTCCTCATTTTAGTGACTTTGTTTTTGCAGTAGCTGGTCCTTCTGAAATAGCTTCCCATTCAGCCTTTCTGCAGCTTTCAAATGTATATAAAACTTCAAACTCGCCCTAAGTGACATTTCATTTTTCTTACCTAACATTTTATTGTTAAGATTTCCCTTTATATCAAGCAAGATACAATATAGATGAACTTTGATAGTAACTCAGCCAATAAGCTTTGCGGTCTTCATTTTGACACCAAAAAATCCTCCGTAATGATAAAATGTAGATCATGTTGTTCTAGCTAAGGAATGTATGTGATTTCTCATGTTTTAATTAGGGCTTCCTCACTGTTATTGAAGTGCCAGAGAGAACATGCGAAGGAGAAACCAGATCCATTGCCATTTGGTTATCAGGTGCCTGTTAGCAGTTTCTTTTCCTAATTCTGGGAAACTTCTCAATAATAATTGAATTACAATAACTTTTTTTAATGGCAAACCAGTTAAATCCACAGTTGGCAACATTTCTTTAGAAAGCAGCAAATAGTATCTGGAACAAAGACCTAAAACCTGGCAAATGTCAAGGCGGACAGATGTTGCCGAATGATTGTATTATTCTTCTAAAAGCAAAAGTGGTGTGCAAGAAACAATAATGAATTAAATAGAAGTACTAGGTACTGATGGGCCTTGCATTTGACCTCCCCATTTTTCCAGCAATTTTGTTATTATATGTAGCATGTTATAATGTAAACATTTAAATCCTAGACATAATTATATAAAAATATATTTTAATGATCCAAAATGTCACATAGATCCAAGCAAAACACTGTAGGAATTGAAGTCTGTATGGTTTCATTGATCAGAAGCCCATACGCTAATAGATTTTCTATCTTCAGTTTTTTCAGTGTTGGATCATATAAGAAGCTCATGGCAGATTAGGCATTTTTATTCAGTTTGGTACCAGAACCAGAACAACATTTAACAATTAGAATCAGTGTGTAATATTTTATCTTTTCAAGACTAGCATAAATAGAATTTTTTATCAAAAGTAAGATTATGCTATCAGTGATTTACTCTGCTTCCACCATTACAGGGTTACCTAAGAACAATATTTTCCAAATATCATTGAATTTTTACTATGGTCAAATGTTTCCCTTAGAATATATTTGTGTGCTGTGAGTGATTCTTGGCATTAAATAGTCTGGCAGACTCTGTGTAGCATAAGAAAAGTTCTTTTAAAATACAAGGACTTTTGAGAGCAAAATGTGATTCCACTCAGAAATCTCCTCAGGGCCCCAATAAATCACCATCTTGTTCAGCGAAGCACTTGCAGGCTGCAGCTTTGTGCCTTGAGAACCATCCTGATTGGACGTGACTCGTCTGCCTTTGGAATGAATTTTGGTCGGATTTGTTGGTAACAAAGCCCAAGACCACTGTTTGGAACCTCTTGAGACTGGAAATGGTCTGGGGAAGAAAAGCCTTAACACTTACCATTAAGGATTTGTGTACTGCGGGAACTTCAGGTATTGTTAGTGTTGACAGCTCACAAAATCTGCCTGATTCAGCTTTAAGGTACCACCCTAATGAAAATTAACGTCAATAATCCTCTTGACTCCCTGATCTGTCTTCAGCTGACGTGTTGTATAGCAATCAGACCATTACTTAGCTCCTTCATTTCTGATTGTCAGGCCTTCTGAGAGATTTTTTTTAGAATGAAAAATGGGTAGAATGATACAAAGGAAGCATATCATGTATGTGAGAAGGATCAACACTGGTATCCAAAATGAATGTGTATGAGCATGAAATTGGAATGTTCTTTTTGGTAGTTCTCATATGCACAACCTAGTATTAATCCACAGCATGTTCTTAACATTTTTCCATCCAATGGTTCATGCAGAATAAACCAGAGTAAAACATACTCTATTCTAAATGCAGTATCAAATTAGCACCTTTGACATGCTAGCAGTATAACAATTTCATGGCTATGCTTTTCTGCGTTGGGTGTAGATATTATTCCCTCATCAACGACAGTCACCTCTCTCCATTATTCCACCTTTGAGCTTGGCAACACAGTGCAGAATCCCCCCTTCCAAGAGAAGCAAGCTCCAAGATGGGGAGTTCAGAGTGTCAATACACGCATGCTTATTTGAAAGGAAATCCTACCGCGTATATGAGAGTTATTCCATGAAAAGTGTGCTGAGGATTGCATCCTTGTTGTCCAGGAATGAAAAGATAAGGGCTGCTTGATCTGCAACATTTAACATCATAGGAGGTGATTAATCATATTCTTTCTCAGAAAAGGGGTTTTTTTCCCCCAAGGTAACTTTCTCTTAAAACACTTCTCTCCAAGAGCTTTGTCATTCACCTGCACCCAGAAGGAAATAATTATATTGGTAACTATATTTCAAAATATCGTCATTCTGATTTTAATGTCCTTTTGAGCATGAAATCAACAAAACAGGAACCACTGCAGTGGGACAGCACAATTTGAGTCCCTCTGGTTGCATGTGGTGCCCAAAAGCTTCAGGCATGTGGTGTTTCCACAGGAAGCTATGCATGTGGCTGCAGGAATATTTGACAGTGGTTCTTGCAGAGGGTGGTCTGTGTGACCATCATTGTATCACTGTGTGGTGGCCCAGTCAGGTCTCATATAAAGGAGGCAAAATACCTTAAAGCAGGTGCAGGCTGGCTTCCACCTTGATTACTAGGAATACCAGCAGCACAAAACATTTAACTATGTGCTTAGAGGTGGGCAAGATGCATTTTATTTTGTATGTGACAGGGAACTCAGGGGCAGAACAATGCATTTCTAGCTGGCGGGTGAGCACTGATTGGCTGAGTTAGCCCAGGATTCATCGACTAGCCAGTTACTTTCAGTTACTGCATTTCAGCCTTCATTTCTTCTGTTAGAGATCCACTTGAATATTTCCTAAATCTGGCTTTGTTGGTTGATGATAAGCAAGAGGTTATTTTAGTATAATTGTTTTATTTTTCTGTGCCATTTATACTTTATCTTTTCATACACTATAGACCACCTTGTGTTTATTAATAGGCTGAGAACACATTTGACATTAATAAACATTCAGTTTTGCATGTGACATTCCAAGTGGCTTTCAAATACTTTCTTTTTGTATGGAAATCATTTGTGTGAATAAGAGAAATGGAAAAAGTAAAAAACGGTTGCTTTCACTGTTCCAAACATGCTTTCAGACTTGCTTACATGGGTTGGAACTGTTCGGTTCTTCTTGATTTAATGTGTCTCGTGCTGGTTTTCTTTTCTTGAGCATCTAACAGGACAAAGTGGAACCAAATTAGGCACTGTTGGGGGGAATTGAAGCTGTTAGTGGTCAGGAGCATAAATGGCCTGCCCCCACAGAGATTTCTTTCTTTTTCTTCTCCAAGAGTTCTAATGCACTGATTCAGCACACCTTATCCCACAAAGTCATACAGCAGTAGTGTGCAATTGCACTGTCCTACTAATTGGAGTAACAGATTAGGAGAATGGCAGGAATGTAATTTATTACAGTAGGTGCCGTCCACATAAGAAACCAACTGACCCAACTTGATGTGACATGGTTACCGAACCAAGGGAAGCTCTTTCCTTCAGGCTGCTTGATGAGAAAAACTGTATGGGGGCATAACCATGTGCCTTTTCTTCCCTCCTTCCCATTTTTCCAGGCCACAAAAGAATTCTGCACATATTTATTCAGAGCATATCTGTTGCAACTTCTATATAGGCATATACTGCTAACAATTTATTCAAGCAGAAGAACCTGCCATATTTCCAGATTCCACCTGCATAATAAAGGACAATGCAGTTTATGTAATTAGGTATTATAGATTGCACAGGAAAATTCTGAAGAGGATCCTACTGCACTTTCCTATCAAACTGCATAGATGGAAAAACAATAGAAGACCAAAGTGAATTCTATATATTGAGCTATTTTCTAATAGCCATTCAGTTCTTCCTCCTTCCAGTGGCAGATGACAAGGTACCTGCAAATTGAAAGCAAACTAAACTCACTTCATTCTTGTCTCCTGCAATTGAAACCACTGTCCTCCCTTCCGCTGCAACACAATGCATGTGACAAATGTCATGACCAGCATATTGCTAAAACAGTAAATTCAGATGGTGAGCAGGAAAGGCTGTTGGATTTTAAATCCAAATTTCTTCCTGTTAATTTTGAACTTGAAAAGTTATCTTGGAGATTCAGGGAGGCCAGAAGACCCTCAAGTAGATCAGCTGAGGTTGCAGGGCTGCATATTAAGTCTCAATTAAGATCAAGCCTGACTCCAGTCTTAACTATGAGTAGGACACATGGTAAGCACATCCAGCAAAGTCTTTAAGAATTGTCATGGAAATATTTCAAAAGGGACTTCAGTGAGGTATTTACTGACCTGAAGGCCATATATCAGATAGCTCAAGACCTTTGCTTTGCAGATCTTAATAGCTGCTTGGATATGCTTATTCCCACTGGAACTCACTGCATATGGTAGAACTGAAAGAGGTCTATTAGCTATCAAAGGGGTGGTAGAACTATGGTACTGACAAGGCTTTAACCAATGAATTAAATTAAATTAAATCCCTCTCCATATGAGGGAGATGGGCAGTGATAAAAATATGATAAATAAATAAATAAATAAATAAATTTATGTAGTACTGTAGATGAGAAGAATATGTGTATAAATACATACATTTATTCCATCAAATGTCCACTCGTCAAATTCTTTAGAAAAGGCAACCAACCATTCTGAAATGTTGGAAAACTGCTTTGGAAATACATCTCCAGTCCAACCAATCAATGCAGAGCACAGAGCAAGGTTCTACATACAGTAATGGAATCTGAAAGATCATACATGTAAAGAAAACGTGATAAAGCTCTTCCACAGTAAATTCATGTTCAGTTTTGTGTTGGAAGTCCTGGAAAATCCAGCATGCCTCATTAGCATATGGATGGTTACTCTAGGATGCAAACTCTCCATGCTACTGAGGAAGCTGTTTGTTGCCACTCCCACTTCCTCACACTCTCTCTTCCTCCTTCTTCCACCAACTGAACAGGCAGAATGGATGCTGCTCTCTTCATCAGGGCCACGTGCTTGGGCCTTGATGAAGAATTCTGCCACTATTCTGCACACAGCTCTTAGCAGCTGTAGGACTAAGAGATCACCAAGTACAAGTAAAGAACAGAAGAAACAAGGAACTTCATTTTCCACCAAAGATGAATGTAACTGGACCAAAGAATAAGTCAGTAAGACTCCTTTTTAAAAAAACTTTTCTTCTGAACCTACTCTAAGCGTGTGATTCTTTATGCTTGGGAGGGCTAAGTGTGTAAGATCAATAACCTATGTTTCTCTGACATGCTCACTGAGCTATTTAAGATATTCTTTTTCTGTGTGCAGCTCCTCCACTGTGTTAAGCTCTGCTCCATTAGGTGGTTCTAGCAGGCCACTAATGGCTTCATTTTGAAGCAAAAGTTCAATGTTTCAATGAAACTCACATTCCTGCCAAATTTTGTGACATTATCTTCGAGGCTCTGGGGGTTACAAAAGTCAGTCTGGAGGCTACATAGAGTGGCTGCCTCCTGTGGGTTAGTAAGATGCATGAAACCAATTAAAGATTCCTGAAGAACAGGAAGCCCCAAAAGACTCAAGCAAAGCTATTGGTAAACTTTATTTTAAATTATTGTATAGGTATCAGTTCAAATATAATATACTATGATATAACGAATATTAGTTACATGTTTCTTTGTTTATTTATTTGTCAAATTTATATGGCTACCCATCTCATGAAAAAGTGACTCTGGGTGGCATACAATAAGATTAAAAATGATTAATATATATAATAATAGTAATAATTTAAAAAAAATTAAAGAACAGGGCTAAGAGAGAACAGCAGATGTTAATAACAATGGAGTCATCTCAGTATGTTACTGGTCCCCTGGGGTCCCCGGGCATGATGACATAACCAGGTTTAGAGGGACTTCCAGAAAATCAACAGAGATGTTGCTTTAATACCCCCACTTGGTATAACAATTTAATGATGGAATTCATATAGATTTAATCATGCTTAGAACTGACCCTTTACATGCATGGCTAACTTGACAAATGCTTTTACTGGAACTACTCTAACAGTGTATATAATCTGACAAAAAGAATGAGTAAAATACACACCATTAAAACTATTTATTAAAGCACAAGATTTCCTAAACATTAATTTGTGTGGCATTACTTTTTAAAATAATGGGATGTTTCTCAACCTTGCTTTCTTAAAGTATTGTAGGGCATATAATGCATCCATTAAAACTGGTAGCTGTAGAGGTTAAATCCTAAAAAATCCCAGTCAGATTTGGGAGTTGCCTATTTTTTTTATCAACCTAAGGGCACTTCCAGACAACCAGCCTTTCTGTTTCCCAACCTCTCTGATTCCAGCATAAAATAAATCCAAGATTCCCAGGGCTGTTTTGATTGTGGTTCTCCTTCTTATATTTCCAACCGTGAAATTCTTCCTGTCCAGAAAATCAAACACAGATGAAATTGACCAAAATTACTTAGCCAAAGGCCACCTAGATTGTCCATTTTCTTTGGTGCAGGCTAAAGAACTCCAGGCTGCTTGGTTTCTTGTTTGTTTGTTTTCCTTTTCCTTTTCCTGGCTTGTCTTTTTGCTTTTTTAATTGCAGAGGAAGTTCTCAACTGGTTAAAACCTCAACCTTCTCTTTTGCAGGGGACAAGCTACTAGGCAAAATACAAGGCTGGTTCCTTGTTCTTCTGTATAACTTGTCAGTTTCAGGGACAGCAGCTCCCTTGAAATGGAAACTTTCAATCCATGGAGGCAAAAATGGGGATATACAGGTAGTCCTCACTTAATGACCACAATTGAGATCCAAATTTTGGTTGCTAAGCGCAGTTATTAAGCAAATCTGACCTGATTTTATGAACTTTTTTGTGGCAGTCGTTAAGTGAATCAATGCAGTTGTTAAACGAACCATGTGATTGTTAAGTGAATCATGTGGTTTCCCCACTGAAGCTGGCCAGGAAGGTTGAAAATGGTGATCACATGACCACAGGATGCTGCAATGGTCATAAATGTGAACTGGTTGCCAAGTGCCCAAATCGTGATCACATGATCATGGGGATGCTGCAACAGTCATAAGTGTGAGCCCTGTTTGTAAGTTGTTTTTTTTCAGTACCATCGTAAGTCTGAACCATCACTAAATGAATGGTCATTAAGTGAGGACTAGCTGTACTGAGATTTGCAAAATTGAAACCCCTTGGTCACAATATTATTTGATCATCAGGAGGTCTGCCTTGTTCCAAAACTGGGACTGCATATTGTAACCCCTGAAGAGTTACAATAAAATCTACGAATATGATCATCTTCAGTAGAAATGCATTCCTAAAATTAGTTTACATTATCTTCATTTCTTGGTCTTAAAAAATGTTATCTAGGTGTTTCAGACAATGGTTCCAGTTTTGTATTTTCTAGCACATTTCCCTCCTTCTCTTTTTCAACATTTATAAATCTAACATAATTTAAAATTCAATATAAATGATATTCAATATAATCTGTAAATTAGTATTTCTAAATCTAAAATAATTTTAGAGTCATCTAACTTAAACATGTTTCTATTTTGTCTTTTTCCATAAAAAGATGGAAACATTATACTTGCCACTTTATTCCAAATGCTTTCTCTTCCTCTAATAATTATTTAATAACTTGCATATACAAGTTTGTATTGCTGCAGGAAACTGGGGTAAGTTTTGCCATAAATGTTCTCTATAATATCTCTATGATGATATTTTTTCTTGAGCAGTTCTATGGACTCCAAAATCATAATATTCTGTATTATGTATTAATAATCAACAAGTGGGTAATGACAAATACAAGATTGCACATTGATTTAAGAAGACTTACAACAGTGGAATAATTTGGCAAGGGAAGGATTAGGAGCTGTATATTAATATATTAATTAGAATTTATCACCCTTTGTCTTACCTCCTACTTTGTTGTACTCTTCATTCTGAAGAGAATCTTTTGGAACTGCTGAATTCTACTTTGGTTTATTATGTGGAATGCTACATCTGTTTTGATATGCTGCTTGATTCATCAGATTATAATTACCCCTATTATGGAGGCTGCTCCCAGCTCCTCAAATGTCAATACAGCAAGAAATAATATGTGAAAGGAGTAACCTCACTGTAGTTTTGGATAGGCAGTCTTGGTGAAATGTCAGTTAAGTGCACCTGGAAAACTCCGCCTTTCCAGACTTGTTTTAGGGCCCTTCCATACGTGGCCAGTGGGTTAATTCAGATCATCATTACACCCCCTATTCTCGTAATGCCAGAGCTCTTCAGCTGCTCTTCTGTGTCTGGGTTCAGATGCACCATGGGAGGAAACTCAGGTGAGCTAATGCTGAAGAGGAAAGACAGGCAGTTTCCCACTGGCCAAACTGCTTCTTGCCTCCTCAGTTCTCCCCCAGTGAAGGGGCGTGTGTGTGTGTGCCCTGGCTGGATGACAGTTTCTGTGGTCTCCCATTGGTCAACTTGGAGGAAGAACTAATCAGTGCATCCATTTCCTTAGTCTTCCTTTTCTCAAGCCAAAGATATTAGAATTGGTAGTCGTTCCTCATGCAGTATCCTTTTTAGTCAGTTTCCACTCTTTAATTTTGACCTGAGCTTTTATCATCATTTAACATAGTTGAATGTGGACTAGCATTGTTTCTAGTATCTTGAACTTGGAATGTTGTTGTCATTTATGTAATATTTTTATACAGGTATTTTGATTCATTTTTTCCGTGTTGGAATTTCTAAAACCTACTGTACCAGCTAAACTAAAATGTGTGCATTTAGTTCTCCAGCTCTGTAATATGTAACATAAATCTAGATCAGAATCCAGGAGACTGTATACTCAGAATACAATATGCGGGATCATTTTAAAAAGAGTGGGTGGGAAGCAAAGTAATAAAAATGAAAAAACAGGTGCAAATATTATACAGAATATATGGGAGAGAGGATCATCATCATCATCATCATCATCCAGTTCCTCTTTTTCTTGCCTTCTCCTCTGGTAAGTAATTCCTGATAAGCCCTTCTAGAGCTCTTCTTATACAGTAGTATTAGTGGTTGGATTAACACATGGTGTTAAGCCATAATGTAGTTTGTTTTGTTTTGTCTTAGCATATTATAAGAATCCTGCCATTGAGGTTTGTAAATAATGATTATGGCTTAATGGTTTATGAGAAGCCAGCCAACTGTGGTTGATTTAAAAAACTACACCTAAGCAAACCATGGCTTAACACAATATGCAAATCTAATCAGTGTTTTGGTAGGGCTACCATATCTGGACTGCAAAAACCTGAATGACTATTAACGTGCAGCAGAGTGATTTTCTGAAATTTTATAGCCCAGATCTGATAGCCCTAGTTTCGGGTCTCTAATTAAATGATGTGGTGCACATATCACATTAGGTCATGGATGTGCAACTTTTTCTGGGTGTACAACTTTTACTTTTATATAGCATACTTGGTTAGGACTACACTGCAAAAAAAGGGAGGGTAGGTTAAAAGAAAAAAATAATCTCATTTATATTTAAATGTAATTAAAATGAAAACAATTCAGTGATAGTATTTGGAATGATACAAGCCCATATCTTTATCTTTTTTGTGAAACTGGACTAATGAGTCTTCTCTAACTCAGCTGGGTATCATAAAGTTTAATTAACTTATGCTTACAAATTACTCTGACACGTTCACATAAAAGGTGTTAAACATAAGGTGTTATTATCTTCAAAACACCAATGTTTACTTCCTGCTCACAGTTGGATTTAAAACCTAGAAATTGAAAATATAAAATCCAAGCAATTAGGAGCTTCACATTTTCTTTAAAAAAGAGTTAATAACTATATCAGGAATATGACTAGCATGAACAATGAGATAGACACAGAAAGGGAAAGAAAATCTGTATTTAATTTAGCACACGTTTTCTATAAACATGGGCTAGTAACTGCTGTTAGATATTAATTATTGATCTGAAGAATGAAAAAAGGCTAGGAAGAGGGTAAGCAAATTGGCAGGTGTAGGAATAAGATTAGACAACATCAGATGACTTTTTTTTTCTATTATGGAGCAGTTGCCCTGAATTCCTTCCAGCCTCTGACTTTAGTTTTGTCCATGTGAAATTAACAGACAATCAGAATCAGAAAAAAGAAAGCTCAGAAAACTGAAAATAAAATTTGGAGCTTTTCAGCACCAACAAGCTTTCTCTGTTAGGCGGGAGGTTCGTTGTACCAATAAAGCCACGAGTCCAGTTTCCCAAAATGAAGCTGGCCTTTGATGCTGGCCTTCACAGCTTTCCATAGCCAACCAATTTAACTGTTGCTTACTGCTTCCGAAGGACAAACATCAAGACAGAGGATGAAATAAACTATGGATGTCAGCTTCCAAAGAAGACAACTTTCGTTGGTGCTTTAAGTCTTCCCTAATAGTGACATGAACAGTAACATGACTAATGATAAAGGAAAAATAAAATGATTTTTTTCCTTCTTTTTTAGTTCCAGGCCTTTAGGGGATAGTACAGTCCCATTAATTTTTTTCTACACATGCATTTGGAGAACTAAAATATTATATTAGGTAAATTGTTATTATTTTAGAATTCATATTTGTATGATTTAATACTTAGTTATGATTTTAAGGATAAAGAACACCATCATGAGACCTAATAAAATATTGTCAATTCCACAGACTTTGCAAGACAAAAAAAGGGTTCTTTTCCTTCTGAATCAATTAACCAAAAAAACCTTAATATGCTATTATTCACCTCCCATTTCCTAAAGGGCAACATTCTGGCTCAGCGCCAGAGATGCTTCTCTAGATACTTAATCTTACAGAGAAATTAACCCCAGAAAATCATGGATTGAGCTATAAAGGGGGCATTCAACTAGACTGAGTAGTTATAGGCCAGCAAGTGGAACAGTCATATTAGGTATATTTTTAAAAAATGAAAAACAGATTCAGGAGTTTAAATGTTTGGTAAAGCATTGGTAGGATTGCCCTTTGAAGATTCCTCCCAGATGCTATTCCACCTCTATAACACAATATGTAGGTATCTATAACTTTTTCCTTACTTGAAAAAATACATGTAAACATTTGAGTTTTTAAAAAGGGAAAGTTTAAGCAGCACCAACTATTTTCTAAAATATGTAGTCTCCTTCCACTGTTTTCAACTTTTTTTGTAAGTCACACATTCTTATAATCATAATTTTATAAAAGTAGCAATACCATGAATTAAAATTTTACTCCTGTGCAGCACATAATCTTGCTTGCATGCTGCACCCAGAATAAGAAATGAGTCAGGATACAAACACTTTACACGTATTTTTATTCAGGTCCATGTTTGTTCTTGTAATTGTTTGTTTGTTTGTTTGGTTATTTATTTTACCATTTTTGTAGCCTGAAGATTTGGGCAGGGTACAGCAAGTAAAAACATGAAGTCAGCTAGAACAAAGAAAATAGCCCTGCTCCCAAGATGAACCCTGCCACAAAGGAATAAACTAAGATTAAAAGCCTAGCAGAATATGAGGGTCTTGACCACTTTACAAAACACTAGGAGGGAGGAGGAGGAGGCATCTACTTCAATGAATAGGGAATTCCAGAGCATAGGATCCACCACAGAAAAGGCCTGTCACCTGGCCCACGTCCCCCCAGCCTTATGTCACCTGGGATGCTCAGCAGGCTTCCCTGAAATGTTCCTACTGGATGGGCAGATTCAACCTTGGCAAGGAGGGGCCTGGTGCAATCTGATACTATTTGTGCAGGGCTTTGTAGGTAATAGCCAGCATTTTGAATTGGGCCCAGAAACTTACTGGGAGCCAATACTGGCAGCATTCCAGCCACTATGTCCTGAGCCAGTTACCACTTCTACATCATCTCCAAAGCTGCTGCAGGTCCAGCATTTCACAGTGAGTCATCTGACTGGTGATCATGGAATGAATTCAGGGGTAAAAGTGGGAAAAAGCTAAGGATGAGATGATAAAATGCTAGACATCGTCATTGTCATCAGTGGCTGGTGAGAGGCAGGGGAGGGAGGGGAGGGAAAGGAAGGTGCTGGGAAGATTGGGGATGGAGATGTCAGTAGCTAAACTCAAGTAAGCCTTTCTCTTTGGTTAACCAGATGCAGATGGCAGGGAAACATTGGTGGGTTGTGATACCTTAACCCTTTACATTAGCTTAGTGTGTCATGAGCACATCCTAAGCCGTTATGTCACTTGTCTGGTTTTGGCTTAGCTCAATATGTGAATGCAGCCACAGAGATTTGTAAACTTGGCTTATAGAAGGAGTAGGCAACATTTTGGTGGCTGAGGGCCAACATTATTTAGCCTAAAGGGCACAGTAGATATAGTAACAATCAAAATGTATGGAGCCACATCAAGCCAGGCTGAGATTTTTCCTTTTATAAACACATTTAGGAATTTTGTTTGTAAACTATGTTCAAGCTACTTCAGGGGTTACACTAGTTGTCATGCATTTCCAACCACAGAATAGCAAGAAACCCTGCTGCTTATTTTCAGCCATTATGCTTTCAAATTTTAGCAGCCTGGTCATTGAAAGCTAGAGGTCACAACAGTGGGATTTAGGTACTGTATGTGGAGCTGCAGCTGCACAGCGTATGGCCTCAAGTTTAGTAGTTAAGTTTAATGGTTAAGTTTAGCATGTGTGAATTGAGTCTATGGTTTGACACAATGCATTGACCTTGCCATTATGGCTACCATATCTGATCGTCTTAAACAATCTCTTCAGATAAATATATGAAATGGTTTCTGTTTGCTTGCATGAACATTTTTTGATCTTAGAGGGAAAGGGCTATGAAGGAAGCTGACTGACAAGGAAAACCAATGCTTATGTGTCTTAGAAGTTAACATGACTTAATGAGAACAAAGTGGTGGGGAATGAGAATAGTAACAACCTGAAATGTTAGGGCTAGCATATCTGAGCTGTAAAAATCTGGGTGACTTTTTTCTGTAACACTTTGCCATCTTGTGGCTATCCATATTTTTCCAGCCAAGATACGGCAGCTCAATGACAAGCTCGAAGACAAATAAGCAGAAAAGTTTAGACATAGTACGTGAACGATGAGTTTAAATCATCTTGGTGATATTCCACTATCAGTCTAGGAATCCCAATTCTTCTGGACCAGTAGGCACACTTGACATTTTGAGAACACGTCATGAGCAATGGCTGCCATGAAGCCATTCTCAAAGAGCTGCCACAGAGGGTGTGGTCAGTCACAAAACATCAACTTACCAAAAGACAAATAGATGAGATTGTTCCCTATCATATTTTCTATCTTCCTATATTACTTGGTTTGATCCCCAGCTTATTTGTATCCCCTGGGCAAGTGTGCATATTTACAAACTGACTTGCTGTAACTTGCCATTTTTAATTCCCAAGAATCCTGTAGGTCTTATGTGGAAACTCTGTATTTATTTTTAGAAATAAAGATGATTTTGAAGGTTGGTGTTTTGATTTGCAGCATACCTATATTCTTATATTTGATTACAATTAAACAAGATTTTTTTAAAAAGAAAATATTCCAAGTACAGACAGAGGGCCTGCAGGTAGCAAGCAAGTATCTGCAGATACACTGATGCGCACAGATACCATATGGGGAATACTGGATATATGAAGCATTTATTTTTTACATTAATAATTCTTACTTGAGAAACTCAATGGATGTGAGGTTTCCTCATTTTATTCCCAAACCTAAGAATAGCCCTGCTACATCAGGCTAAGGCCCATCCCAGTCCATAAATGGCTCCAATCCCTGTTTAAAGCTCTCCCAATTAGTAGACAGTACCATATCTTTGTGATCAAGCAGTAGTATGTATCCAGGTCCCATGGTCATAGTGCTGAATTTAGGATTTCTTTTGTATATGGTCACCAGTCACCAACTTGTGGATTCATCTGTCTTATCCTAGAGGACCCCAGGTTGGCCCCAGTCTTTCACTGTTACACTATTTCAGATGCTGGCAACATTATGTTCTATGGAGTGAATAGTTGAATGGTGATAGAAGAGGTTAATCAGCATCAGTCTGAAACACCCAGGAGTTTCTCTGATCCCTTTCACTATTGGTCACTTGACTTTGCCTCCAATGTCAAGGATGACAAAATCTAACAGACTTTAAACATCCTGAGGCTACTACTGAATAGAGTTCAGAATTAGGGGGAAAATACTACTTTAACACCAATACAGCTAAGGATGTTCTACGCCTGTCTCACTCATAGACTGGGAATGGGAAGAAGGCAGGGTCTTGGTGACAAGCAGAAAACTGCTGTTGTCAAGGTCTGATTGTGTTGTGGTTCAGTGTAAGTGGGGGACATGGCCACAATAATTTTGAAATTTGATACAAGTCCTACCCACCTCTTTCATTTATCAACATTCCCTATACTCGGAGAAACTACTTTTGGCAACAGTTCTTTCCAAGATGAATGAGATCTATTTGTAGACTGTTGATAAATGGTTTAACTAACGGTTTGTTGTTTATTCGTTTAGTCGCTTCCGACTCTTCGTGACTTCATGGACCAGCCCACGCCAGAGCTTCCTGTCGGTCGTCGACACCCCCAGCTCCCCCAGGGACGAGTCCGTCACCTCTAGAATATCATCCATCCATCTTGCCCTTGGTCAGCCCCTCTTCCTTTTGCCCTCCACTCTCCCTAGCATCAGCATCTTCTCCAGGCTGTCCTGTCTTCTCATTATGTGGCCAAAGTGTTTCAGTTTGGCCTTTAATATCGTTCCCTCAAGTGAGCAGTCTGGCTTTATTTCCTGGAGGATGGACTGGTTTGATCTTCTTGCAGTCCAAGGCACTCTCAGAATTTTCCTCCAACACCACAGTTCAAAAGCATCGATCTTCCTTCTCTCAGCCTTCCTTATGGTCCAGCTCTCGCAGCCATATGTTACTACAGGGAACACCATTGCTTTAACTATGCGGACCTTTGTTGTCAGTGTGATGTCTCTGCTCTTAACTATTTTATCTAGATTTGTCATTGCTCTTCTCCCAAGGATTAAGCGTCTTCTGATTTCCTGACTGCAGTCAGCATCTGCAGTAATCTTCGCACCTAGAAATACAAAGTCTTTCACTGCTTCTACGTTTTCTCTCTCTATTTGCCAGTTATCAATCAAGCTGGTTGCCATAATCTTGGTTTTTTTGAGGTTTAGCTGCAAGCCAGCTTTTGCACTTTCTTCTTTCACCTTCATCATAAGGCTCCTCAGTTCCTCTTCGCTTTCAGCCATCAGAGTGGTATCATCTGCATATCTGAGATTGTTAATGTTTCTTCCAGCAAGTTTAACTCCAGCCTTGGATTCCTCAAGCCCAGCGTGTCGCATGATGTGTTCTGTGTACAAGTTGAATAGGTAGGGTGAGAGTATACAGGCCTGCCGTACTCCTTTCCCAATCTTAAACCAGTCTGTTGTTCCATGGTCTGTTCTTACTGTTGCTACTTGGTCGTTATACAGATTCTTCAGGAGGCATACAAGATGACTTGGTATCCCCATACCACTAAGAACTTACTGACCACACCGTCAAAGCTATCCCCGCTATTGTTATCCTTCCTATATGGGTCTTCTGTATATTCTTGCCACCTTTTCTTGATCTCTTCTTCTTCTGTTAGGTCCTTGCCATCTTTGTTTTTGAACATACCCATTTTGGCCTGGAATTTACCTCCGATGTTTCTAATTTTCTGGAAGAGGTCTCTTGTCCTTCCTATTCTATTGTCTTCTTCCACTTCCACGCATTGCTTGTTTAAAAATAATTCCTTATCTCTTCTGGCTAACCTCTGGAATTTTGCATTTAATTGGGCATATCTCCCCCTATCACTGTTGCCTTTTGCTTTCCTTCGTTCTTGGGCTACTTCTAGTGTCTCAGCAGACAGCCATTTTGCCTTCTTGGTTTTCTCTTTCTTTGGGATGTATTTTGTTGCCGCCTCCTGAACAATGTTGCGAACTTCTGTCCATAGTTCTTCTGGGACTCTATCTACTAAGTCCAGTCCCTTAAATCTATTCTTCACCTCCACTGCATATTCCTTAGGACTATTAGTGAGCTCATATCTAGCTGATCTGTGGGTCTTCCCTAATCTCTTTAGTCTAATCCTAAACTGTGCAGTAAGAGGTTCGTGATCTGAACTACAGTCAGCTCCAGGTCTTGTTTTTACCGACTGTATAGATGTCCGCCACCTTTGGCTGCAAAGGATGTAGTCAATCTGATTTTGGTGTTTTCCATCAGGTGAAGTCCATGTATAAAGCCATCTCTTAGGTTGTTGGAAGAGAGTGTTTGTTATGCAGAGTGAGTTGTCTTGGCAAAATTCTATCAGCCTATGTCCTGCTTCGTTTTGTTCTCCCAGGCCATGCTTACCTGTAATCCCAGGTGTCATTTGACTGCCCACCTTAGCATTCCAGTCTCCCGTAATGAAAATAACATCTCTTTTAGGCGTGTTGTCCTGTAGGTGCTGCAGATCCTCATAGAACTGCTCTACTTCAGCTTCTTCAGCATCTGTGGTTGGGGCGTATATTTGGATCACTGTGATGTTAGATGGCTTGCCCTGAATTCGAATTGAGATCATTCTATCGTTTTTTGGATTGTATCCCAGCACTGCTTTAGACACTTTACTATTAATTATGAAGGCTACTCCATTTCTTCTCTGGTCCTCTTGTCCACAGTAGTAGATCTGGGGGTCATCTGATGTGAAGTGGCCCATTCCAGTCCATTTCAGTTCACTGACGCCCAAAATGTCTATCTTTAATGTTGACATCTCACCAATAACCACAAAGCCATTTGCCCTGGCTCATAGATCTTACATTCCAGGTTCCACTGGTGTGTTGATTCTTAGAACATAGGATTCGCCGTTCACCACCAGCACCATCGGCCGCTAGCCATCCTTTCGGCTTTGAGCTAGCTGCGTCATCACGTCTGGGGCTAGTTGAACTCATCCCCTGTTCCTCCCCAGTAGCATTTTGACCATCTTCCGACCTGGGGGTCTCATCTTCCGATGGTATACCGACATATCTCTGGTTGTACTGATCCATTTAGTTTTCACGGCAAGAATACTGGGGTGGGTTGCCATTACCTTCCCCAGGGATCGCATTTAGTCTGATCTCTCTGTCATGACCTTCCTGTCTTGGGTGGCCCTTCACAGTTTAGCTCATGGCATCATTGAGGTGCTCAAGCTCCAGCACCACGACAAGGTAACGATCCTTTGCTGAAGTTAACTAATGGTAGCAGCTTGTTATTGTACAATAGTCACCCCCCAACCTGGTTCTTACTAAACATGTTTAACTAAAACTCCCATAGTCACCAGCCAGTTTTCAGCTAGTGATGTAAACATGCAGTTTTAAATGGTTTGTCACAACAATGTGCTAAATACACTTCAGACACCTTCCAAAGAATCAGTGGCAAAAGAACATTGCTAGTGACATGCAGGGAAATATCGACAGATGAATATGAAGCAAACCCAAGTTGTGCAACACCACACCTAGAGAGTCACCAAGATTTGGCAAAACAAAAATAGAGCAGTGCAGATCAGCGGATCCTGAAATATTTTTCAGGCACCCTCACTGTTCTATGGTGTTGATGACTGAAGCAGAGTGAGATTGAATTAATTCACCTCTCCCTCATTTTACATGCTTCGCATACTTGTCTGCTTAATTTATTCCTGACCCCCAAATCCCAGACAGTCTGACCTTCTCTTCTTTGTTATCCTTTCTTGTAAAATCCTTTTTATGAGGAGGGCAGTACTTCAAGAGGATTGAGAGTTAACTTATTTTCATTGGGTGGGAGGGGGCCAGCAAGCAGCTGAATGAGAAGGTTGGTAAGGATGATTTGTCTGAAATTAATGTTGTTTGGCTAAGTCAGTTCTTACAACTGATTGCAATGTTGCTTTATGGCTGGATGAGAAAAGTTTTTTTATTTCCTTGTCTTCCCCCCTCCCTCTCTCCCTCCCGCCCATGGAGTCCTACATTCTTGCTTCCGAACATCAAAAAGAGAAAACACAAGAGTTATTTGTTAGCAAAGGAGCTGCTATCAAGAGCTGCTTCTTTGTGTTTGGGACTGGTGCAGTGATTGCCTTCCAGTTTCGGGAGAGTGGCTTAAACTTAATCATATTCACATGACAAACCATAAATAAAGAAAAACGAGTACTGCAAAAAAAAAAAAGACCTCTCAGAAGTCGGAGCGAGCAGCTTGTCCACAGTTACAGGGAGGGGGAGGCAGGGAGGGAGGGAAGGAGAGAGAAGCTGTCAGACTTAGGGGAGGGCGCAGTTTTTCTCAGACGTTGAGTTTTAACCCCATTGGAGACGCCGGTCCGGTAAGGAGGCAAAAGGCTGTCGAGAGCTTGCAACAAAGGCTCGGGACTTCCCTCCTGGCGTCTCTCAGGGTTTGAGGCGCATTAAATCCGCCGCAGGAAACAGGTTTTCCTCTTTTGCGGCTTTTTTTTCCCCTTCCCTAATTGCGAAGCCAAGGAGCCTCATGCTCTGTGCAGAGCGACAGCCCAGGAGGCAGGATGGTTCTGCGGGATCGGCGAGGCGCTAATCAGGTATTGTCGCCGGATCACGGCCGTGTTTTCCACCTCTTGGTGGCTTCCCTGTTGCTCCCGGCGCTCGGGCGTGGGCTGAAGGTGCAGCACAAGTTCGTCTCGCCCACCATCACCAACAACTTCGCCCTGGATGGGTCGGGCGGCAGGATTTACCTGGCGGCGGTCAACCGGCTCTATCAACTCTCGGCCCCCAACCTGACGCTGGAGGTGGAAGAGCAAGTGGGTCCCAAGGAGGACAACCCCTTGTGCCACGCTCCCCAGCTGCCCCAGGCGTCCTGCGAGCACGCCAAGAAGCCGACCGACAACTACAATAAGCTGCTTCAGCCGGACCCGGAGCAAGGCATCCTAGTGGTCTGCGGCTCCGTCTACCAAGGCTTCTGTCAGCTGCGGAGCATGGACAACATCTCGGTGGTGGCTGTCCCCTTCCCGCCTCGGGCAGGTGGGGGAGAAGGGGGCGACCAGGTCACGGTATTCCCCAGCATGCTCAACGTGGCGGCCAACCACGCCAACGCCTCCACCGTCGGCTTGGTACTCAAGCAGGCCGGGCAAGACACGAGGCTTCTAGTGGCCGCCACTTACACGGGCTTGGGCAGCCCGTTTTTCCCGCGCAACGCCAGCCTAGAAGATCACCGTTTCGAGAACACGCCCGAGATCGCCATTCGGGCTCTGAACGCCCGCGGGGACCTGGCCCGGCTCTTCACTTTCGACATCAACCCGTCCGATGACAACATCTTCAAGATCAAGCAGGGCGCCAAGGACCGGCACAAGCTCAGCTTCGTCCGCGCCTTCCTCCACCGGGGAAGCCAAGCCGCGACGCCTTCTCGCCCGGAGGGGGAGATGGGCGCCTCCGGAGGCCAGAGTTCCCAGGCGGGACCGGGAAGCCCCTATCCCTCCCGGGGAGCCCACGTTGCCAAGCACGGCCCACCGGGCGCTTCCCCGCCTTTGCCCCAGGGTGCCCCGCTCAGCCGCCCGTCGGCCTCCTACGCTTACTTGGCCCTCAACAGCGAGGCGAATGCGCGGGAAAAGGAGAGCCACTCGCACAGCCTCTTGGCCCGCATCTGCTTGGGGGACCCGGCCGAGGCGACCCCTCTTAATAGCAGCGGCGGCAGCGGCGGCGAGACCAAAAAGTTGACCGAGTCTTACATTCAAATGGTGCTGCAATGTAGCCACGCCGGAGCCGGAGGGGTCACGCCGGGAGTCGCTACCGGGGACCTCTTCAACAGGCTGGTCTCCGTGTTTCCCGCTCGCGCCGCCCTGCAGGTGGGTCCCGGGAGTCCTCCCTCGCCTCAGCCGGAGGAGCTGCTCTTCGGAGTATTTGAGAAAGCTGCCTCCCCGGGTCCCGGCTCTGGCGGTCGACAGGCTCCCCCGCCCTCGGCTCTCTGTGTCTTCCGCTTCGCGGAGATCGAGGAGGCCATCAGGGTGGCCAGAAACTCATGCTTCGTGGCGCCGGACGCCGACCTGGTCACTGTGCTGGACAGCGTCGTACAAGGGACCGGACCTGCCTGCGAGAAGAGGAAAATTCAGGTAAGGGACGGGGAGAAGGTGGGCAGAGAACGTCTGTCTGCGATCTGGGGCTGTTTCTCATTACAGTAATGTGGGACAACTTGACCCCCAAGTGGAGTGGAGTCCTGAGGCTCATCCCTGACCTTTATGACGAAAGTTGGCTAAGTATGTGCATCAGGCTAAATATCACGAGCTGATTGGTTTTGTCTAAGTGAACAAGCAGTGGTGGCTTATATATCGTGGCCTGTGATTAGTATGCCACAAACTTGTGGTTTATTCATTAAATAAACACATTAGGCAAACCATGGCTTAGTGTGAACCCCTTCACTTTCTGGACAGTACTTCTTACTGAGCAAGAACAACCATCTGTCATGGATCTGAAAGTAGGACTAAGATGTGTTTCCCAAATTTTGTATCCACCAGAAGTAATGAGCTTCCACTTCCTTTGCAGACTAGAAGATACTGAACAAATATGGAATGCCCCAAGTTGGGGTAGGATAGATTAAACCTCCAAGGCAATCTTCTGGCCTTGCATTTGGTGTTTTAGAATCAAAGAATTGGATCTCCGAGTTTTAGGAAACTAGCTTTGGGATGAGTTATGGGAAACAGCTTCCAGAGGAGAAGTTGTGTTGGTCTTTGATCAAAAAAGGCAACCTAAGGATAAACTGTTAAGTTTATTATTGCATGAACTTTTTGAATCATAGTCTACAAAAGCTTATGTATTAATGTGTTTCTTTGACCTTGAGGTGCCACAAGATTCTTTGTTATTTGGGAAAGCCTCTGTGGTTAGCTCCTAAAGTTATATTGGAGACTTACCTTTGCACAGGACAAGAACTAAAAAACATACAGAAGAGGGCAGCCAAAGCAATCAAAGTGTCAAAACGTCTTCCATCTGGGGCAAGCAGTTTAGAGAAAAGATTAGGACCACAATAGGATTGTCCATATGGTGGAAAAATAATTTTCCCTTCTTTTCATTTATGGTCATGGAAAACAATGCAGGACTGAAAAAAGGAAGGTTATTAAGCAGCAGGTAATTTTTTAAGTGGTTGGATGTGTTGCTTTGCACAATACTAGCTGAGATGTTTTTAAAACATTATCGCAGACATTTTTCAGAGAATGAATCTAAGGGATAACTCCATGTTCAGAGGCATTACCTATATTAGTAGGTAAGGAGGATCAAGGCTTGGAGGATGCCTGTTGCCTTCAGGACCTCCTTGTGAACTTCCAGAATGTACTGTCTGATTATATGCTAGTATTCCATAATGTGAATGTTGGGAAAAGTTTTGGCTCAACTGATATTGGTGACCCCTAGCAGCCTAGCCAGTGGTAGTCAATAGTGAGGGATGCTGGAATTGTAATTTAGCAACATTTGGAGAGCCACAGTTTTCTTACCTTTGTCTTAAGGTCATGTTAGATATTTACTAAGTGTATATTAGACTGTGTGAGTATTTAATACAAACGTTTTGGGATACCTGTATTTAATTCATGAGAGCCAGTGCAGTGTAGTGGTAAAAGTATTGGACTAGGATTGGGAAGCTTACAAGCTGGACCAGACAGTGATAGTTTCCACTGTTTCTTCTCAGCAGCTGATATTTAAGGTTTGCTGCTTGTAATTCAGTTATAATATTCAGCTATTGGGGCTATAACTATAAAGGTTATAAAAGTGTCTTCCATGAACTTGTCTAGTTTTGTTTTAAAGCCAGCTGAGTTGGTGACCATCACCATATTTAATGCCAGCAAATACTATTGTACAATTTTGCATTGTTTAAAGCTGTGTTTCCATTTATTAGTCCTAAACAGCTCTGCATTTAGTTTGAATGGCACTTAATACTAACATTACGAAAGAGAGAGAGAAAAAGTCTACATTATGCAATGCATAATGTTATATTCATTTGGCATCTCCCCCCAAAACCACCTTTGCTCTCAGTTAAAAATCTCCAAATATTTCTTCCTTGCAGGGACATGTTCTACAATATACTTTTACTACCATAGATTTGTATAATGGCACCACAGATATGCAGTGATTCTCAGTGTGGAATTCACTTTTTTTCTTTTACAGAAGTTACACATTGGGTTGACATTTTCATTGAGATATCTACCATTATTCCATGATTATTACTGTTACTCACTGCACACCAGACCCCATTAATGTACATGTGAATGTTGAGTTTATTGTACCAACACAATCACTTTGCACTTCATATAATTGAATTATATTTGCCATTTTAAGACCCATTTATCTAGGAGAGATCATTGTGGAACTCATTGCAATCCTTTTTTTTTATTTCACCATCTTGAATAAGTTATCATTACAAGCACACTTGGTCATCTTATTGCATTTCCCTAAATTGTCATTTATAAATCTTTTTTTTAAAGTCCCAAAACCCACTTTGCATATCTCTCCAATGTGAAAATTGTCCATTTATATGTATTGCTCTTTAGCCAGTTACCAACTGATGATTACACCTGTTCTCTTAATTTAGTTTCTCCTGAGTTTTGTTAGCAGCTTTTGGTGACAGACTTTATCAAAGGCTTTTTGAAAGTTATAATTGATTGATTTGATTGATTATGTGCCATCAACTCTTAGTGACCATGAAGATAGATTTTCTCCATGACAATCTGTCCCCAATCTGGTTTTTCAGGGCTTCCAACAGTCAAGTTGTAATAGTATTGGTTTAAGCATAGATCATAAATAAGTTAAAATCTATGCAAAGAAGACTGATGCATCTAAAAACTACACCTATATATAAATGATCTGAGATGGTCTCACCTTTAGTGAGAATGCCAAAGGATCCTAATACTTCCTCAAAAGATATAAACTACTGTATTTGTTTATAGGTACTGACCAAAAAGTTGGCATGATTTTCAGCAGCTGTCTGAGCAAAGACTGTAGCCGCTCAGGGGACACATCACATTATTAGAGGCAGCCAGGAAGCAAATTTTCCGGGGATCAGAGCATCTCTGTTCCCCTTCCAGGATCTTACATGAACCACTAAAGAGACCAGACGAGATAACAGATAAAAGTTCTCTAGGACATTTTTCCTTACCACAAAGGCACAGGTAAAGGTTATGGAAAACCTTGTGCTTGTGCCATCAAGTACAGCTGAAGTTGTCTGCTGCATTCTTAATTTGTCAAGGAACTTTTGACAAATAAGGAAGGGGTGTGTTTTTACTTGTTTTTCATTATAGCATACCATTGAACAATAATATTATCCATACACAAATCAAGTTAGATGGCTGCAGTGTGAACCCTGAATTTATTTACTTGCCTTGCTGTAACATGATGTAAAATAGGGAAAAGTTCTAATCAAAAATAAAAAATTTGAAACTGATGCCCTTAATTCTGAAGCCATGTTGCACTTTTCATATGCCTACCCTTCATCAGCTACAAAAGATGAATTTAAGAATTTAAATAATATGGAAGAAATCACAATCTAAGCCAAAAACTACCCATACTAATAGCAGCACTTGATTTGGCTGGCAAGTTCAAGCATATAGGATCTGTTAAAATAATGCTGCTTGCATGCTAGTTGACAAATTTGAAAAAGCGTACAAGGTTAATGAGGTAAGATTTGCATGCTGGCTCCTATTTAGCTGGGTTTGTATGCTTTATTAGGGCTAGCTACCAGATCTGGGTTGAGGAAATTTGAAAGACCACTAGTTGGCAAGAAAGAGACATATACAAAATTCGAGCTGTCAGTTAACCTGTGGTCACCCAGAGTTTTGCAGTCCAGATTTGGTAAATCCTATGCTTGATTTATGGCCCTGTGATACTGTAATGCTTTCTACCATTTTACCTGGAAGTTAACTGGCCTGTAATGTCCTGCAATACCCTAAGATCCCTTTCTATGTATATCATATAAATATGATATGGACAGCTACAGCATGCTCTGGCAGTGTCTGTATTGTCAGAAATTAAAACATACAAATGCTTCATGTTTTGGGCACATGGTATATATTTGGTAACTTTGCAAATGCAACACAGAGTATTTTTTAGAAAAATGGGACATGGTAATGTGCTTATCTTTTCCCAACCGGTTGATATTCATACAGTATTCAGCAACCCTGGATATATTGTGAAATTCAGATAAACTTATTTTCAGTTTATTATGGAACAAAATATGCAGTGTTGGGGGGTTTTTTGCACATACATGCAAAAACATCCCTTGCCCTTTATTAAGAGTCTTTTTTTCCATGTTCTTTGTCCCACAGGAACTAGCAGTGACTCACAGTTATATCTCCCCCTTCCTTGATTTTGGTTAGTCCTTGTTGCACCGACACTTAGGAAAGGCAGCTCTGGGGCCGTGTGTTCCATTACAGATATTTCCTTCCCACATCCCCAGCTTGCACATTCCTGCAATGGACAGCACTGGATGTGTAAAGTTCAGAGAGAAGGGACATAGACTGCTGTTTTTTTACTGCTTTCAGGGTGAAAGTTTACTATTACTATAATTTGTTACCAAGCTGACATAAATGGTAATGACAACTGCATACATCTATTCCCATTTTAAAAAGTTAAAAGTCAAGTCACAATAAGGTTATTTTGTTTTCTTCTCTTCTGGGAAAGATGCAGAGCACATTTTTTATTTTCTCTTCTTCTGGGAAAGATGCAGAGCACATTTTTATCAGGGATCTTAAAACATCTGCTTGATTTCACAGCCAAGATAGACCATGAAAGCTTGGTCTCTGCTAGCAGTGTCAGAAGGGTTTTCTCTGTTAGCAAAATACATTTGGCATAGTGGCTTCAATGCTGTGTCCTTGTTACAGTAATTCATAGATAAACTTTAATAAGGTCCAAGTCCAGATTTTAAGCAGCCAGAATCAAGACATTTTGACAACAGAATGATGATCTACTATAACAATTTTTAAGCTGAGATTCTGTTTTTACAGTGGCTGAACTGTTTACTGCTAGAACCAGACTTCCAGTTGTCTGTAGGGTTTATTTTTTGAAATAAGCTGAAGGAGAAGACAAAGATTTAATGAAAGTTTTGTTTTTATTGTCTGATTTCTAATTATGAAGTATAGTTGTCACTTCTATAATAAATATATTAATGTATAAGCAGTGCTTTATTTGGGATTGAAGGCAAAGAGCAAAGCTAAGAGTTTTGTCAAAATCAAGAGGATCACATGATTATATTTTTCTACTTGTGTAGCCTTTTTTTAAAATGTCCTGTATAGATATATTCATATATCAGTCAATATGAAGTGAGGTACCTAGAAAAATTCTAGAGCAGATCATAAAGTCAGTCTGTAAACACCTGGAAACCAGTGTGGTAATTGCCAGAAGACAGCATTTAATCCACACTTTTGCTCAACAGTGGAATTAATTTAAAGTATCTCTAAGAGATGGCTATCCAACTTCCTCTTGAATATATCCAGTAAAGGGGAGGCCACTAGCTCTCTGAGTAATACATAACTGCTCTTACTGTTGTGGGGGACCGTTCTTTTCAGTTGGAATCTGCCTTCCTGTAACTTCAAAAAATATTCTTGTACTCTGGGGTGACATAACAGGTCTCAACCTTCTTATGTGTGACCTCATTTCTACTTGAAGAATGCTATCATATCCCCTTCAAGCTTCTCTTCTGAAAGCTAAATACATTCTACTCCTTCAACCTCTCTCCACAGAGATTAGTTCTAATCTCCAGATCATCCTCAAAGTCCTGCTTTGAAATATTCTCATTTTTCCAAATTCTTCTTAAAATGTGGTACTTTGAGCTAGACATAATACTTGGCACAGACTGCCCAGTGCAGAAAAGGACAGAACAGTTTCATCAGTTGATATAGCCTTAAATTTTGTCTTTTTTCAGCCATTTTGTAATGCTTGTTCATTTTCAGTTTGTACTCACCTATCATATCCACAACTTCTGTTTCCATGCCCAGTCTACACAGCCCAGGACTGAATCTTGTAGCACCCTACTTGGCAGTTCATTCTAGTTTGGTGAAGAACCATTGATAAGCTGTTTTTGAATATGATGTCAAGCCATCAGTGAATCCACTTACTGTCATGCCATCTAGTCCAAATTTAACTGGATTGCTAATCAGAATGTCATGAGGTACTTTGTCAAATGATTGCTGAAATCAAGGCATATTATGCTGATCTATCTATCTATCTATCTATCTATCTATCTATCTATCTATCTATCTATCTATCTATCTATCTATCTATCGGCTTTTGAGAAAATTACCTGACCAAAAAATGAGATTAGGATATCTAATGTGATAGATTTGGTGGGAAAGTTGTTTCTTGGAGTTTTATTTTCTGTAGTATTTGTGCCCTGTTTATCCTTGAAGTCATGCACAATAGCTTACATTTTCTCTCTTTCTTTTTATCCTCATATCAGCCTGAAAGATCAGGCTAGATTAAAAGATAGGCCCAAGATCAAGCAGTAAAACTTTTGAGCAGCAAATGGAACCCCGATCTTCCTGGTTTTAGTCTAAAACTATTGCATCACATCTGGTCCAAGCTTATTGAATTGCATCTTATTTGAAGTGTTTCTTGTAAACTGAAATTAGCTCAAAAGAGATCAGCTTTTCTGAAGAATTCTCAAATATCCTCTGTGCTAGTATTCACATGACATGATGAAATTATCATTAAACATAGTCAGGGTAATATCCTGCTGATCATCTTAGTGTCATTTTTAAAAAATGAAATAAGTAATAGCTGTGTGGCTATTGGTGATAAAATAGCATCAAGTAAATGGGTTGAGATATTAAAGGCAAAACTGAAATACTTTGGCCACATAATGAGAAGACAGGACACCCTGGAGAAGATGCTGATGCTAGGGAAAGTGGAAGGCAAAAGGAAGAGGGGCCAACCAAGGGCAAGATGGATAGATGATATTCTAAAGGTGACGGACTTGTCCCTGGGGGAGCTGGGGGTGTTGACGACCGACAGGAAGCTCTGGCGTGGGCTGGTCCATGAAGTCACAAAGAGTCGGAAACGACTGAACGAATAAACAACAACAACAAATGGGTTGAACCCTCTTTTATCCATAACATTTTGTGATAAAAGAAGTTTTATCCCATTTACTCAATTTTGGACACCGTATGTGAAGACCTAGCTCTCTTAAGGTCTGTAATTCTGGGAAGGGTGGAGAAAAAGAGAAAATGAGGATGACTAGCAGCAAGATGGATAGATCAGTTAGAATGGTGATGGGTGCACCGTTGGAAGATCTGAAGAAACAAGTAGGGGGACAGATTGTCCTGGAGAAAGTCTATGTGGTCACTGAGAGTCAACACCGACCTGATGGCACATAATATTTCAAGAGGAGATGGTCTATAGCATGTGTGCGTGTGTGTGTGTATGTGTGTACAGGCTAATCGTATGTTTGAACTGTATGTTTAAAATCACATCTAGATTAACCCTAGAAATGTTATGGGCGACATGCACTCAGCCCAAGGTTAACATTGATTTCCTATTTTGTTTTATATAGAAAAATTTTCTTAAGGCATTTATTCATTTCAATATTATTTAATATTAATATTAATCTATTTGTTCTAGAATTACTAAAGCAAATAGTGTTGCTTTTATCATAAAAATGTTGATCAGTATATTGGTCAGAACAGAGCAAAGGTCAGATAAGGATTGTGTGTGGTTTGTTCAAACAGAAATCTTTCCAGAAGCAACAGGTGGATGCATATAATGTAAACTAGTATTATCGTTCCATCAAATTGCAGATGGTGGTGGTGATCTGAGGGTTGAGGCCGTAGAAAAAACAGCTTGTTTAAGTTAACCTATTGAGTTTATTTATTTATCAAATTTCTCACCGCCCATCTCCTCCAACCGGAGGGACTCTGGGCCGTTTACAGTACAGAATAAATATACAATAAAATTCGAATAAATATACAATAAAATTCGAATAAAATCCCATTAAAACTAAAACTAAAACCAATTTCTTAACTACCCCAGCTCATAAAATCCAGATGGCTATGATCGCTTCAATCATTATGTAGGAGGGGCACTTTAAGGCACTAGCCAACCCCAAGTATGTTGATTCTCCTCCCTGCCCCAAGCCCAGTGGCAGAGCCAGGTCTTTAACTTCCTCTGGAAGGCTAGGAGCGATGGGGCTAATCTTACCTCCGGGGGCAAGTTGTTCCAAAGGACGGGCACTACTGCCAAGAAGGCCTGCCTCCTGGACCCCGCCAGATGGAATTCTCTTATTGACAGGGTCTGCAGCATGCCCTTTTTGCATGAGTGGGTGGGACGGGCTGATGATACTGGGAAGAGGCGGTCCCTCAGGTAACCTGGTCCCATGCCATGTAGGGCTTTAAAAGTGATAACCAACACCTTGAATTGGACCCGGAAGCAAACTGGTATCCAATGCAGCTCACGTAGCAAAGGTGTTATGTGTGCCCTTCTAGGGGCGCCAAAAATAGCCCGCATGGCGGCATTCTGGACCAGCTGAAGCTTCTGGATACTCTTCAAGGGTAGCCCCATGTAAAGCACATTGCAGTAGTCTATGTGGGAGATAACAAGGGCATGAGTGACTGTCTGAAGGGCTTCCCGGTCCAGGAAAGGGTGCAACTGGTGCACAACACGAAGCTGTGCAAAGGACCTTCCAGCCACAGCTGCCACCTGCTCTTTGAGCAGGAGCCGTGAGTCCATGAGGACCCCCAGATTACGCACCAGGTCTGTGTGGGGCAGTGCAACCCCATCCAGAACTAAAGATGACAAAGTCCCGGATATGGAGGAACCCTTAACCCACAGCCACTCCGTCTTACCAGGGTTCAGCCAAAGCCTGTTGTTCCCCATCCAGACCCCTACAGCCCCCAGGCACCAAGAGAGGGCAGTCACAGCATCACTTACCTCACCCGGGATGGAGATATACAATTGAGTATCATCCCATGGTGACAGATGATCTTGCCCAGCAGTTTCATGTAGATGTTAAAAAGGAGCGGAGAGAGCACTGATCCCTGTGGCATCCCACAAAGAAGGGGCCGTGGGCTGGATCTCTCACTCCCTATCACCACCGATTGGGACCGGCCCTGGAGGAAGGAGGTGAACCAGCGCAAAACTACGCCGCCCACCCCCAACTCCCTGAGCTGACCCAAAAGGATACCATGGTTGATGGTATTGAAAGCCGCTGAGAGGTCAAGAAGTGCAAGGATGGATGCTATCCCTATCCCACTCCCGCCAGAGATCATCCATAAGTGTGACCAATGCTGTTTCTGTCCCGTATCCAGGCCTGAAACCTGACTGAAAGGGGTCTAGATAATCTTCTGGAGTTGTAATGCCACCACTTTCTCAACCACTTAGGTGGGAGACTGGACGAAAATTATCCAGTACAGTAGGGTCCAACGATGGTTTATTGAGAATGTATTAACCATCGCCTGGACCCAACCACATGTCACCTCCCAAGTTGCTTTCACCAGCCAGGAGGGACATAGATCTAATTGGCAAGTGGAGGCATTTACTGTCCGGAGGATCCTGTCCACTTCCTCAGGTCCAACAGGATCAAACTGTTCCCAGATAACATGGTAAGTATGATCCCTTGGTATCTCCACAGACCCTGCCTCACGCTTGGAGTCTAGCGTGGAGCAGATCCGAGCAATTTTGTCTTGCAGATGCTCCGAAAACTCCTCTGCACAGCCCTGTAGGTGGGTCACTGCACCCACCTTCCCCAAAAGGGATTGAGTGATTTTAAATAGGGCCGTTGGGCGGCATTCTGCAGACGCAATAAGAGCGGAGAAGTATTGATGCTTCGCCGCTTTTATCGCCACCAGGTAGGCCTTAATAGCGGCTCTAACCAGTGTTCAGTCGGATTCAGTCTATGTCTTCCTCCAGCGGCACTCTAGACATCTCTTAATCCTCTTCAGAACCCTCAGCTCCTCCGTAAACCATGGGGAGCATCGAGTATGATGAGGCAAGAGAGGTTGCAGAGGCGCGATCCTATCCAAGGCCCCAGCCGCCTCCCTATTCCAGGCAGTGGCCAGGGCCTCCGCTGGACTGTGCAGCAGATCCCCGGGTATAACCCCCAGCTCCCTCTGAAACCCTGCTGGGTCCATCAGTTGCCAGGGGCGGACCAATCGAATGGGTCCTGCCTCCCTGCGGAGGTGGGCAGCATAAGAGAATCTCAGGGCCACCAGGGTGTGATCTGACCATGACAATGGGGATAGCTGTAACTCTCCCCTCAGGTCACATTGCCACTGCTCCGACAAGAAAACTAAATCCGGGGTGAGGCCACTGTCTCGAGTTGGGTCGCGAATAATCTGAGTCAGGCTCATGGCTGCCATGGTAGCCATGAATTCCCGAGCTGCCTCAGAGGCCCGCCCCAGGGAAGGCAGGTTGAAGTCCCCAGAACCATAAGCCTGGGGAACTCCACTGCCAACTCTAAGATGGCCTCCAGCAGCTCAGGCAGGGAGGTTGCCACGCAGCAGGGAGGCTGGTACAGCAGCAACACTCCCAACTGCTCTTGTGCACCCAACTTGAAAAACGGGGTCTCACAACCAGCCACTTGTGGGGCAGGGCCCCTGAAGGCCACCAGAGACTCCCGGATGACAACTGCCACCCCTCCCCCCAGCCCTGGATTCTCGGCTGGTGCCATACCGTAAACCCAGCCAGGCACATTTCTGAAAGGGGCACCCCCCCCCTTCGGGGCCCAGCCAGGTTTCAGTAATACATGCCAGGTCTGCCCCCTCCTCAGTGATCAAGTCACTTATGAGGGGGGCTTTGTTGTTAACAGATCTGGCGTTAAGTAGCAACAGCCGGAGACCAGGGCCCCTGTGGGTCTGCTGACCAGGGCCTGGGTCTGAGCACAGAGGGCTGGAACATGCCACCGGTAACAAACACCGGGGGCCTCTTCCCCGAAGATGTCCCGCCCTCTGGCTCCCACCATAACATCCCCTACCCGTCACCACCTCAATAGTATGGTTCGCCCTGCAGCCCCCAGAGACTCCAAATCCACCTAGCCCCATTCCAGCACTTCTGGAGTCTCCCACTTGGAGTAGAGATCCCTCCATCCATTCACACACCCTCACACCTACACAGTTATCCACAGGGCAATGGCAAGCCCTCTGGCGCACCAGCTTGCGCTCTCGGCGCCATCTGGGCCCAGCCATCACCCACCCATTCATTCTTCAATCACACTGCTCCCTGTTCGGCCTCTCTCACCGGTCAGCCAGGGGCATCTCATTCGCTCCCCCTCATCTCCTGCCTCTCACTCAGGAGGTGAGTGCTCTCCCACACCGTCAGACACTTCCTGACTCCCCCCCTCGTCCCTCACCCCAGGAGGGAGTCCTCATTCACACTGGAGGGACCCCAACAGCTCTCCACCACTTCTAGGCCGGTAGGGAGGTGATGGCCCAGATCTCCTTGCCCAGCTCCCTCCATGTCCCCGGGCCTGCAACGCCAAGGCCTATACCCCTAGGTCTATCCCTGGCTCTCCCTGGTCAGTCAGTCAGTTCGCTGTCTAGCTGGTAGTCGACCTGCTCCACCAAACTGGGCCTCCAGGCTCGTTCTGCCGGCTCGCTGCACTGCTGGTCTGCTGTACTGCTTACCTGCTCTGCCAGGCTGGACCTCCAAGGTGGGTCTGCAGGTCTGTCTTGCCACTGGTCTGCTGCGCCACCAAACTGCTCCGCTGGCCCGGCCCTCCAAAGTCGGGCCATCACGCCACTGAGCCGTCCATCTGCCGCACCGCCAAACCACCCCACCAGGCTGGTCCACCAAGGCCGGTCAGCTGGTCCGCAATGCCGCCGATCCACCATGCCATCAGAACGCTTCCCCATGCCTCCAGGCCGCCAGGCCACCGCAGGCCACCATCCAGCGTCCCCAGGGGTCACCCCGCCAACGCTCCTCATGCCACTCGAGCCTCCCCCAAGTCCCATGTGCCACTAATCTGCTGCCCTGCCAAACCTCCGGGACTCGCTGTGTCACTTCGCGCCTCCGGGGCTTGCCCAGGTCCACTGCCCCTTGCCGTCCAGGGGGCTCTGTCCAACCCCAACCCATCAGGTATGAGGGCCGGGGAGTCTAGAAGTCCCCTCCAAAGCCCCCGATCAAATGAAAGCCGGGGGGGGGGGAAGAGGTGAGACCAAGGAGTCTTCCCCTCAGAGCAGCAGTCGGCGTCGGCGTCTGCTCCCGGTTGCCATCTTGGATTTTTCCCCAAGAAATGGCAGAAGCCTGATTCAGACTGGAAACTTCTTGATCAGCAGCTCAGTTTGTCACCATACTTCTTGCTCTGCTTATGTGGTATTATATCATGCAGTGTTGTAATTTTCCCTGGATATTTTTTAAAAATCAAAAGCCATGGGTGGATGAACTTTTTAGTGGCAAAAGAGACTCTTAATTTTTGCAGTCACTTTTTCTTAGCTTTTCTCAAACTACTTTTCTACTTGTAAGAAAAAGAATACAGGTATCTGTCTCCGTTTCCTGGAGTCTGGAAGCACAGCTTTGAAGGATCAATTTTTTTAGCAGAAAGAGGAAAAGGTTAAACTCAGGCTTCTGTGTTGTTTCACTGATGAAACTAACAGTTTTCTCTAGCTGTTTTTTAAACAGTGGAAATGTTCGTAGCTATATACAGTTAAGCCCTATGTCTAAGACCCAAGCCAAATAATATTTCAAGAAATTGCTATATTTATGTAAGTGTTGTAGGCTTTTTGTGATATGTCATTAAAATATATAGACGACACTTTTTAGGTAGCCCTAAAACTATTATCTGAAGTGACTAATTTGAAAATAGATTCAATGGATATTAATGGGTCACATTTCCATGTGTGTGTTGGCATGCAATAGAAGTTACTTTGAGGACTTTGGAAATAATACTCATAAAAATAAAATAAAATGTAAAAACAATGCTGTACCTCTCTTAGTTGTCATATCAATTAAAATTATTTGATAAATACATAGTTTCATACTGTATTTAGCACCTGGCAGAATTATGTTAATAGATATTCTATAATCTTACCATAACAGGCTTCTGATAGGACACATAGGAAAACAGAATGGTTGATAAGATACCCTTTGGTGTGAACCAGCAGTTATTTTTATCACTTCTTTTACAATGGTCAAAGGTCCCTATATGCGAAGTTTAAAGATTCCAAATTTCTGTGATATAGATTAACAAAATTTTAAAATATTTAGCTCTTAACTGTCTTCCAAGAAACTGGTTCACCATTGTAATTATAACTAAGCAATAAGACACATACATAGCGTACATCCCAAAATTCCTTCAAATTTATTACATCTCCAGCGTAGAAATGATGAGAGCCAACTTTTTAAAAACATTCTTTTCAGGGTCTGATAGATCCTAAAGAGGGTTATTTTTGGCTGTACTAAACAGTTTTAGGTCATAAAAACTTATTGAACATTCTTTAAAGCCTGATGCCGTTGATTGGGCAATATAGGATACGGTACTGCAAATCTCTATTAGAGCCAGTTTGGTGTAGTGGTTAAGGCACCAGCTAGAAACTGGAAGACTGCAAGTTCTAGTGCCACGTGAGGCACAAAGCCAGCTGGGTGATCTTGGGCCAGTCATTCTCAGCCATAGGAAGGAGACAGTGACAAACCACTTCTGAAATCTTGCCAAGAAAACTGCATGGACTTGTCCAGGCAGCTGCCAGGAGTCAACACTGACTCAAAGCCACATGCACACAAACAATTCTATTACAAATTTCTTGTATATTGATTGATTATGTGCCGTTTTTGACTCCTAGCAACCACATAGATAGATAGATATTGAATATTACTCAAACTTATTTTTGATTGTTTATTTTATTTTAGTAATAATAAATTGTCAATATAATTTCAGTAAAGTCCTCCAATATACTGAATAACTCTAGCATTTCTGAGGCTGTAAGGGCAGTGGTACCAAACACTATGAACAACCCAAATGTAGGGTATTTTTTATGAATAACAAGTGTTTTAAATTTGTGTATTGCCATTCAATAGTCCATAGATGTTCATATATATAGGTCCATAGAAATAGATAGACAGACAGACAGACAGACAGACAGATGTATAGAGGTATAGAGGTATATATATATGTCCATAGAAATGGTCCATAGAATCATTGAGAATCAGACACGATCGAACAGATAGCATCAATATCATCATCATAATTGATTAATTATTATGAGCCATAAAAAAGTATTACCAACCATTTTAAAATAACCATTGCTCCAAAGAGTTAATTTGTGATGAGAAGAAAAATCACATGGAAATGTTTTGCCGCCCAATAAGGTCCAGGTATATGTAGTCAGTATTGGAAAATTAACCAAATTGGAAAAGTAACCGAAGTCCTAGTGTAATTAGAACCATGAACTTGCCACGATTTTAAGGGTAGTCAGGAATAACTTTCAAGGTGATCCCTCAATGATAATCAATATGGTTTCCATAAGAATACATGATTGAGCTTAGCAAATAAGCCCAATGTTATAGTATAAAATATAACATAAATATTATATATTTAAGGTGAATTCAGGAAAGTTAAAACCTCCATCATAGGAAAGACATAACTTTAACAAAAACTTCCTGAGTATTTGTTCCTTCAGGAAAAAAAACACATTAACGTCAATCTGTTTAAAATATTTAAGTGGAAGCAATATAAGCATTCTTCTCAAAATATATATCAGTCTTGATGCAAAATTCATTTTAGCAATATTCTCCCTCACAAATGTAGGGTATTTTTATCTATCTGTTAATATAGTAGTAGCTATATTATATATATATATGTGTCATGAGTGAGGATGGCGAGCAGGGGGCTCCCATCCAGGCTGTAAAGTGCATGCATAGTACTGAGGAATTAGGTGGCCATTCAAAGAGACACAGATCGGGCCCGCCTTAGCCTTTGGGGTTTATATGTCTGGGTTTTTCCCACGCTTCTTCAGTTTGTTAGGATTCTCTGTTATGTAGCAGTAATAAAACACTAGAGACCTACTCCTTGTCTCAGCGTGGTTCCTGGCTGTTAGGACAATATGGTTGCTATAGACCACTCCTCCCACACTTGGACTGTTTTAGATTCTCCTGCCACTTGGACTTTTTTACTTTTTTACTCTTATATATATTTATTTATTACAGCAATTTTATATTTGTATATTTTATTTATTGTATGGTTGTTGTTTTAATTAATTATTGTAAACTGCCCAGAGTCCCCCGATGGGAGGAGATGGGCGGGGACAAAATAAATAAATAAATAAATAAAATAAAAATATCCTATTTCATCTGTTTATATTTATCAAACTGGATAGTTTCTGGGGAACAATAATCTCCAGATATTTCATAACTTTTGGACAACCTTAACATTTCTGTACAATCTTCAGAAGTTTCTGTACAATTGCCATAATATTTGACACACTCTAATTTATTAAATATTCAGAATATTGACCATATAACTGTACTACATACAGATTTAAGTGAAGCTTCTTGATAATCATTTAAAAAACCCCAAAATATATACCAACATATATTCAGATTCAGCTAACAAATTCCTTTAATTTCATGAGTTTGTCTGGAGTTCCAATATCACATTAAAAATTATATGAGATAAGGAACATCCTTGATAAGTTCCATGTTGCATTTTAATTACTGATGAAATAATCCTATTAGTAATTGCATGAGAAGATTTAAGATGATAAATTATAATACATGAAATAAATTATATAAGAAATCTTAATTTCTGCAACACTTGAACCAAAGACATGATTTAAACCATATCAGAGGCTTTTTCTGGATCCACTGAAGCTAACATTGCAGATTCATGTGTATAAGTTAACCAGAAATCTTGAAGCCCTAAAATGTTCTTAGCTGTTAAAATCTTAGCATCAAAATCTAGCAGAGATATTGGGCAGCAACTTGTACACTGAAGAGGACCCTTACCATCCTTCAAAGTTACAGTGATAAAAGCTTCAAAGTATGAAGCTGGCAGGCCTTTATTTTATAAGAAGTCTTATGAGTTATTTCTAGAAGTATAACAACTACTTTCTCCTTAATTTTTTATACCATTCTATAATTTATCCATTTGGTCTAGAGACTTTTCCAGATTTTATCATATCAGTAATATCATAAATATCTTGTGATGTTAGGGATGCAACCAACACCCCTGACTGTACATCAGAAATTTCTGGAGAAATAGGTTTATTTATTTGTAGTCAAAGATCAATTTTTTAAAAAATGTATTCAGAACAATAAAATAAATTAAAACACATGGACTCAAATAAGGTATATGTACTGTATAAATCAAAACGGTATAATACAACAGTAATAAGAAAACTGTCATTTTAGTCCTGTAAGTAGCCAGCCAATCCAGGCTGGACCACGTTTAAGCCCAATGACTTCTGACCTAGCCACGTTTCTGTGGAAATGTCCTCTTTTAAGAACTGTACAATCTTGGACTTGGTTCAGACCCTGTAACTAGCAAGAATGGATAGAGTAATTTAGGTCACATTCCTGATAAAATGGGAAATCCTGAAAGATTTACAGTATTACATTTTAAAAAACATCTCTCTGCTATATGTGTAAAATACATTTTTTTTTATAGAATTAAGAAAACTGAACATTAATTTCTTTATAATCAATGTAATTTGTTCCCAAGGAATTTATCAAAGTTACCATTTTATTTTGTTTCAAATAATTCTGCAGGGGTCAAGTGACCCATCTGTTGTATAATAATTTTCTTTGTTTTCCGTTCTTTTCTTACTGAAAAAAATATCTTTCCTCTGCTCAATATAAGAATTAATCTTAGAGCTGTAATGCTGGGTTTTGTGCTGTGCTATCTTTGAACAGAGTACAGAATCAGGTAATCCATGAAAATAATATCAGATCACAGTACGGAAGCTGGTGGGGGTTATTTCATGGGAAGAGATTTGAAGTTTATACTTGGGGCTTTAAATGCTGTTTTTTTATGATCTGATTAAATAACTCAATTTGTGAAGTTCTTTGAAAATTTATTTATTTATTTTATTTATCATTTATCAAATTGAAAAACATCAAATATCAAATATCACCATCCATCTCCCCCACAAAGGAGGGACTCTGGGCCAAAAATGTACTGAAGAGTTTACAGTGCCAGAGCAGAATATGCTACTTCTGTTTGCTTTAATTTAATGCAGCGGTTCTCAAACTCTGGTCTGGGGGACCCTGGGGTCCCCAAGACCCTTTCAGAGGGTCTGCAAAGTCAAATAAATAAATATTTAAAAAAATCTCAGTTTTAATTTCTAATACAGTAAATATCGATAGATATAACCCATATAAACCAAAGCTCTTTGGGGTCATTTTTAAGAATATAAAATGTTTGAGACCAAAATGTTTGAGAACTGGTGATTTAATGTATTCATGTTTAACTCAGACCTTCTAGAAGGGTCCAGTAAGCTGAAAATTTCTTTCTATATAATGGTGCATAGAAGTGTGCTTCAAAATGCGTTGAAATGGGATGGCATAAATAAGTTTAGGGTTAATTCTGAATTTCCTGGCTCTTTTGGTTTGCTCTAAGGCTTTGCATATCACTTGAAAATGATGTTTTGTGGTTCAGTGATTGGCTAGACAATAGTGACTTTCATAGTAATAAGTTGCTATATAAAGTATATTGCTTGGATAAATTATATAAACATTTTCAGTATGAATAAACTTGGGTTGGAAATTAAACCTAAACCAAGAAAATGTTGCCAGAGTAAAAGTTGAGTCCACATGGGAATATGACAAAGAATCTACTATGAAAATATAATCAATCCTTTCATCTGGATTGAATTTTAAAGAAATATGTCATTTTGAATAAGTGTTTATATTAATCCAGAAAATCAAAACATAAGAGTTAATTTAAATTCATGCTTGCTTTAATTTTAAGGTTTAAATTAAAAATTGCTATAATAAATCCCAACATATCTACTGGGAAGTAAAGCCCATCAAAATATGAAGTTTCCTTCTGAGTAACTATGATTAATTTTTATGTTTGAGAAATACGGGTTTCTGAAATAATGTTGCTGACATTGTTTCATACCACTGTAAATATTGGAATACTGTTTTTAGAGGTATCATGTTATCTTTTGCAACTTGTACATCTCAAAGTCTAATAAATTAATTATTATATAGGCTATAATAGATGTGGTGTATTTCATCAGTTGCCTGAAGTATATAATTATTTGCTTATATAATTATGACATTTTTAGGGACAACCTACTTAATATTGGGAGACATGAGGGGAAAAGCTAAAGTTTTATATGTTAATATTCCTGAGATATACATAAATCTGAAAATATGTGAAACGAAGGTATTGACAAAATAAATAATGTCAATATATTGAAATTTAATTCAAATAATTTGAATATAGAGAATTTGGGTTTTTTCATTTTAAAATATTTATTTATTCATGTACTTTTAGCTTAGAATACAGCTAGATTATAGTTTTAGTCAACAGAGAAGCTGAGCTATCAACAGGGAAGAGTATTTATTTATTTGTTTGTTTGTTTTTCAAATTTCTATCACCGCCCATCTCCCCCAAAAGGGGGGACTCTGGGCAGTTAGATGCTTTATTTATTTATTTATCTATCAAATTTATATAGCTGCCCATCCCATAAACGTGACTCTGGGCAGTGTACAATAAAACAAACAGTCAAAAACAAAACTAAAACAACAATTAAAATGATTAAAGTATAATCCTTATTTCCATTTCTGCTTTAGTATATTATTTCATGGTCAATCAACTTAAATGTGTTGCCATCTAATTCTAATTGCTTTTAAACTTTCAGTCCGTCTGTGGCTAAAACTATATTTTTAAAATTAGGATAGAGATCAATGCAGCTAGATTCCCTGTGAAGAAATTTTGAAATTAATTCTAAAGGAATGTTAGGTTTAAGAGCAATACAGATTTCTATCTGTTAGGGTTGTTAGGGAATTAAGTGCTGTGAAAAAAAAATAGAACAGTGGAAGTCATGTAAAACCCCATACATGGGAGCATAACATAACATTTGTTGTTCTCTGCTCTGAGAATTTAAGGGAAGGTGGACTATATTACTATTCTGATAGCACTTCTTCCTGCAACTGCTGAATGTCAGAACCTGAATAGTTCCTAAGCTAATGCACTGACTATCTGACTACTTGTGTCTGAAGAGTCCCATCAAAGAACAAAACCAGTCACGTGGTACCTCCTGGTGGTTAATGTAGCTGAAAAATATGCACTTTCTAAATAGAGAAATCATGTAAAACACATGTACATGGGGACATCACATAATATAACATATGTATCTCTCTGTTCTGAGGACTTAAAGGAAGGTAGACTGTATATTCCATTGTGAGAGGTTCATTATTTCTAGGGAGCACTTCCTTGCCTCTCACCCCTTTCATTATCTCCTCACAACCCATAATTCTTGTGGATTTAGAGGTCATTCCAGGAAATCTGGGTCAAAGTCTCAAATCATAGATTCCATGGTCATATCTGTGCTGGGCCCTGATTTGACACTTTAATTAGCTTCTTAGCCCTCTGCAGCTCCTCCTTATTTTTTAAGAAGGAACCTTCTGTGAGTGCCGTGACAGGAGGCATGTTGTCAAAGTATCAAAGGAAGCTCTCTCAGAAATCCCAAAATACTAAAGGTTAACACATTTATTGCACCATAAGCTTTCATGTACTTGAATCCATCAGATGCATTAAGTGTTATTTTATATTGACAGGTGTGAATGCACAGGTATAAATATGTTTTTTCTTGTTCAGTATTATTCTCACTTAGGACTTATTTACTCTTGCTCAGCTGTGGCTAAAAAAGAAAAAGGGTCAGGAGCCTTTGAATAATTTCTTATAAAAATAGTTATGTTGGCCATGAGGCAAAAATAAAAAATCTGTAATGTATATATTGACACAGAAGACGTTAATTTGGAATGGTTAATAGACATCTTAATTATAAGAACTGTAGTTCATTCAGATATTCTAATTTATGTAGTTTGGTAAAATAAGTGATTCTGTACTGCTTTTGATTGATTTGAACATTCTAAACTTTAGGAAAAGAATGTTAAATGCAACAGTTGTCTCTTACATACTTTTTCTGACTATAAAATTATGGTTCAAAACATACATTGGCTTAATATATTTGATCTTGTCAAGAATTTTGGAAAATGCCAATTGATTTAATTAAAGTTAACTACCCATGATCCCCTTCAGCAAAGGATCGTTACCTTGTCGTGGTGCTGGAGCTTGAGCACCTCAATGATGCCATGAGCTAAACCGTGAAGGGCCACCCAAGACGGGAAGGTCATGACAGAGAGGTCAGACTAAATGCGATCCCTGGGGAAGGTAATGGCAACCCACCCCAGTATTCTTGCCGTGAAAACTAAATGGATCAGTACAACCAGAGATATGTCGGCATACCATCGGAAGATGAGACCCCCAGGTCGGAAGATGGTCAAAATGCTACTGGGGAGGAACAGAGGATGAGCTCAACTAGCCCCAGACGTGATGACGCAGCTAGCTCAAAGCCGAAAGGACGGCTAGCGGCCGACGGTGCTGGTGGTGAACGGCGAATCTGATGTTCTAAGGATCAACACACCATTGGAACCTGGAATGTAAGATCTATGAGCCAGGGCAAATTAGATGTGGTTATTGGTGAGATGTCAAGATTAAAGATAGACATTCTGGGTGTCAGTGAACTGAAATGGACTGGAATGGGCCACTTCACATCAGATGACCACCAGATCTACTACTGTGGACAAGAGGACCACAGAAGAAATGGAGTAGCCTTCATAATTAATAGTAAAGTGGCTAAAGCAGTGCTTGGATACAACCCAAAAAACGACAGACTGATCTCAATTCGAATTCAGGGCAAGCCATCTAACATCACAGTGATCCAAATATACGCCCCAACCACAGATGCTGAAGAAGCTGAAGTAGAGCAGTTCTATGAGGATCTGCAGCAACTACTGGACAACACGCCTAAAAGAGATGTTATTTTCATCACAGGAGACTGGAATGCTAAGGTGGGCAGTCAAATGACACCTGGAATGACAGGTAAGTATGGCCTGGGAGAACAAAATGAAGCAGGACATAGGCTGATAGAATTTTGCCAAGACAATTCACTCTGCATAAGAAACACTCTCTTCCAACAACCTAAGAGACGGCTTTATACATGGACTTCACCAGATGGACAACACCGAAATCAGATTGATTACATCCTTTGCAGCCAAAGGTGGCGGACATCTGTACAGTCAGTAAAAACAAGGCCTGGAGCTGACTGTAGTTCAGATCACAAACTTCTTCTTGCACAATTTAGGATCAGACTCAAGAGATTAGGGAAGACCCACAGATCAGCTAGATATGAGCTCACTAATATTCCTAAGGAATATGCAGTGGAGGTGAAGAATAGATTTAAGGGACTGGACTTAGTAGATAGGGTCCCGGAAGAACTCTGGACAGAAGTTGGCAGCATTGTTCAGGAGGCGGCAACAAAATACATCCCAAAGAAAGAGAAAACCAAGAAGGCAAAATGGCTGTCTGCTGAGACACTAGAAGTAGCCCAAGAAAGAAGGAAAGCAAAAGGCAACAGTGATAGGGGGAGATATGCCCAATTAAATGCAAAATTCCAGAGGTTAGCCAGAAGAGATAAGGAATTATTTTTAAACAAGCAATGCGCGGAAGTGGAAGAAGACAATAGAATAGGAAGGACAAGAGACCTCTTCCAGAAAATTAGAAACATTGGAGGTAAATTCCAGGCCAAAATGGGTATGATCAAAAACAAAGATGGCAAGGACCTAACAGAAGAAGAAGAGATCAAGAAAAGGTGGCAAGAATATACAGAAGACCTGTATAGGAAGGATAACAATATTGGGGATAGCTTTGACGGTGTGGTCAGTGAGCTAGAGCCAGACATCCTGAAGAGTGAGGTTGAGTGGGCCTTAAGAAGCATTGCTAATAACAAGGCAGCAGGAGATGACGGCATCCCAGCTGAACTGTTCAAAATCTTGCAAGATGATGCTGTCAAGGTAATGCATGCTATATGCCAGCAAATTTGGAAAACACAAGAATGGTCATCAGATTGGAAAAAATCAACTTATATCCCCATACCAAAAAAGGGAAACACTAAAGAATGTTCAAACTATCGAACAGTGGCACTCATTTCACATGCCAGTAAGGTAATGCTCAAGATCCTGCACGGTAGACTTCAGCAGTTCATGGAGCGAGAATTGCCAGATGTACAAGCTGGGTTTAGAAAAGGCAGAGGAACTAGGGACCAAATTGCCAATATCCGCTGGATAATGGAAAAAGCCAGGGAGTTTCAGAAAAACATCTATTTCTGTTTTATTGACTATTCTAAAGCCTTTACTGTGTGGACCATAACAAATTGTGGCAAGTTCTTAGTGGTATGGGGATACCAAGTCATCTTGTATGCCTCCTGAAGAATCTGTATAAGGACCAAGTAGCAACAGTAAGAACAGACCACGGAACAACGGACTGGTTTAAGATTGGGAAAGGACTAGGGCAGGGCTGTATACTCTCACCCTACCTATTCAACTTGTATGCAGAACACATCATGCGACATGCTGGGCTTGAGGAATCCAAGGCTGGAGTTAAAATCTCTGGAAGAAACATTAACAATCTCAGATATGCAGATGATAGCACTTTGATGGCTGAAAGTGAAGAGGAACTGAGGAGCCTTATGATGAAGGTGAAAGAAGAAAGTGCAAAAGCTGGTTTGCAGCTAAACCTAAAAAAACCCAAGATTATGGCAACCAGCTTGATAGATAACTGGCAAATAGAGGGAGAAAATGTAGAAGCAGTGAAAGACTTTGTATTCCTAGGTGCAAAGATTACTGCAGATGCTAACTGCAGTCAGGAAATCAGAAGATGCTTAATCCTTGGGAGAAGAGCAATGACAAATCTCGATAAAATAGTTAAGAGCAGAGACATCACACTGGCAACAAAGGCCCGCATAGTTAAAGCAATGGTGTTCCCGGTAGTAACATATGGCTGCGAGAGCTGGACCATAAGGAAGGCTGAGAGAAGGAAGATCGATGCTTTTGAACTGTGGTGTTGGAGGAAAATTCTGAGAGTGCCTTGGACTGCAAGAAGATCAAACCAGTCCATCCTCCAGGAAATCAAGCCAGACTGCTCACTTGAGGGAATGATATTAAAGGCAAAACTGAAATACTTTGGCCACATAATGAGAAGACAGGACACCCTGGAGAAGATGCTGATGCTTGGGAGAGTGGAGGGCAAAAGGAAGATGGGCCGACCAAGGGCAAGATGGATGGATGATATTCTAGAGGTGACGGACTCGTCCCTGGGGGAGCTGAGGGTGTTGACCGACAGGAAGCTCTGGCGTGGGCTGGTCCATGAAGTCACGAAGAGTCGGAAGCGACTAAACGAATAAACAACACCCATGATCCCTCATTTTTGATCCCCAATCCTCTCACTTTGATGCCAAATTTTGATAGCCCTGCCAGTTTGAGGCAGGAGATGCATTCTCTGTACTCATTACGAACTCTAAAATAGGAAAAAATTAGAAAAGTCCAGTTCATCTATATGCATGATATGGTCCTGCTTTCTAAACATTATTACCCTCACCACTGTGCTCCTCATCTCCCTCCCCAAATTAAATGTGACTCCCTACCTCCCCACTCACCCTCAAACATTTGTCTACTTTTGCTGTAAATCTTGGGAAATAAGAATTATTAGGAAATAAAAATCCCTTTAAAGCATGGCTGTAAATTGAAGTACTTTAATTTAACATCTATAGATGTTCAGACTGGATGGACAAGGAGCCCAATAAATCCAATGCCACACTGTATAGTATTTATGGCTAATGATCATAACTTTGAATTGAACTCAGAAGCTTACTGCCAACCAGTGCAGCAACCTCAAGATTTGTGTTACTCTGCAGTGGTGGGTTGTCCTTCCAGCAGACTGGAATGCATTTAACATTCTTTTCCTAAAGTTTAGAACGTTCAAATCAATCAAAACACATTCTGTACCACCTGCAGCTTCCAAGTTATTTCCAAACATAGGTATGTCACAGAAGTCCAGCCACGTGCCAATCAGGGCTTGGGTTAATATCACCAGGGCATTCTGGTCTAGGTTGGGTCACAACTCGTATACTACCGAAGTTGGGTGAAGGCCTCGCTAGCCATAGCTTCCACCTGCTGTTTAAGCAAGTGCTGCAAGTGCAAGAAGACTTCCAAGACATGATCCATCTTCAGGAGAGTACCATCTCATCAAGAATAACTACCTGGACCACTGCTACCAGATTACTTTGGTAATCTGATTAGCAACTTTCTATTGGTAAGATTTAATCTGATCTTGTTTTGTCCCACCCACTCTAATAGCCTCCACTAGTTCAGAACTCTCCTGGTGACTTCATGTAGCAAGTTCATACTAAAGAGAACGTTATTCATTTCCTCAAGTTCCAGAAGCTCAAAATAATCCCAGATAGTAACATAAGAATACCATCTCACATACCACAATGAGCTCTGACCAACATGTATACAAACCAGAGAGGATATGAGAGATTTTACCTCCTTAAGAAATGCAAATTCATCCTGGAGGCATTCTGCATTATCCTTCTTTCCCTAACAGGATCCAAGTTACTCTGAACAGGGCTGCTGGGCAGGAATCTGTGGATACAGTATGCATGTTGTGGGGAAAATAGGAGGCAGGAATATTAGGCATGTTCACCTCCTTGAAGAATTGACCAAAATATATATTTTAAAAAGGTGGGATAAAACTATAACAACAACAACAACAACAAGGCTTTGCTGCTCTTTTCACCACTGTGTAGATTAAAACATTTATTTATTATTATTTAAATTTATTATAGCTGTCTGAGTAGGACTCTGGGTGGCATACAGAACATCAACTCTTAGTAGCGCTTGCTTGTTACCATTTTGACTTTTTTGCAATGTCACCCTTGGCATCTTTTCAGTCACTTCCTTTCCCTTCACTCCTCACTAAACTGTGGAGCTGCTTGAGATTGGTAACTGGGAAGATGCCTTACACAAACATTCTGATCTCATGTCCAGATTCCAAATATATTTGATCTTTTGTCATTTACCTCTACACCATGAGCAGTCCATTTGCTCAAAATATTAAATTTGTTGGCAATACTAATAGCATTGGAAAAACAAAATAACTATCATGTGGTAAGGTAAGTTAAAGGCAGCAGAAAGAATTATCCAACCAGTTATCATCAGCCATCATCCACATGTCTCACCAGGTACTACTTCCAAAATTATTTTGGAATTATCCTTCCTTATCCAGACCTTTTCAGGTATTTCTGGCAGTGTGAACAAAGATTAAATCCTCTATTTTTCTATATATTTCTGTTGGCTGTACAGGATTAGAAGAAAGATACAGTATAAGAAAGATTCATCATTTTACTAAACAATGTGACACATGATTAAATACAAGTAAAACTATTCAAACGTCTATAAAGATTTTATTTGTACATGGTTATTTTTTAGAAGAGAACTATGATTACTGCTTCCAATGTACTTTGAAGACAGTTTATTAGAAGCAGTATTAAGAGTATAAGAAACAAAGTTTATTGTCAGTCCAAATTCTGTCCTCTGGGAAAGTTAGGCTTGAAGTCTATTACTAAAGCCAGAGCTAAACATAAATGAGAAACACAGCTTGAATGGTAAAAAAGGGGTTCTCTTGAGAAAAGAACAGCTAAGAAAATACGACCAGAATAATAGGGTAGAGTCTGAATAAATCAGATTACTTATTCCAAACAATTTCAATAGTGACATTTTAGCTGAGCTTTCTCAAATTGGTGGAATGCCCTTGCAAAGAGGAGATTTGACTTAAGACTTCTGTCCCTGAGGAGCAGAGGCAGAAAAATCGCATTTTCTGAGTAGAGTGATTTTAGAGGAACACAAAGGATTTTGTTTCTTAAACATATAATACTTTGGTTATAATAGCTTTTTCAGGGGCTATTGTTGTTCTTTAATCCATCAATCTCTTAGTTCAGGGTTTTCACTGTGTAAGCTTGAAGAATTCTATTTAACACAAGATGAGGAAAAATCACCTTGACCAGTTTGATAGCAATATAAAAGATGAATATTCTTCAGAAAGAGTAGACATTTCCCCAATAGCTCTAATTGTTTGGGTACTGTGTGTCTTAGTTACACAAAGATGACATGTAATACTAATGCTCCTTTATAATAGAAAACACCTGCCCTGACACCACTCATAGATTTAGCTGTGCTGAAAATCTGGAAAATTCTCTAATGGTGCAAAATATGTCTGAATTTTAAAATGTATGCTATCTTCAATAGCAGGAAGTGTGAACTCTGTTAAGCAGGTTCCATAGGGTTATCAATCTGACATGTCTTTTCATTTACCATAGAAATAGTGTACTTTCTGAACTTAGGTTTGTACAAAAGAAGCCGTGAAGATTCCTGAAAACCCTAAAATACTAAAGTACTAAAATACTAAAGTACTAAAATATCTGTGGTACAACTAGACTATTTGAGCTTGTGTTTGCTTTGAACCTCAAACATATTTAATAAAATTATGTATATAACTGCATATAATTATATACAGTCACTCTGTTGTGTTTTTTTTGGGGGGGGTAAGATTTTAAAAGCATGGGCATTCCATTTTACTGAATATCTGTCAGTATTATATTTTCATAAGGATAGCTGTGGTTGTCTGTTGAATTTAGAGTTTTGTAAGACCTTAGAGCTTAACAGATTTTACAGGTTTATGCTTTGCTGGACTGCAGTTCATTGATTATGGAACTGGAATTGAGAGAACTGTGTAAAGCAGTCCTACAAAACCCATATTAAATTGCTTAGAAATAAGTAATATGATGTAACTGTCTTGAACTGTTACTTGTGAATTAGTTAAGGTACAGTTGTACCTTTGATTGTAGTTCTTGAGTAATTTTTGAGTCTATTTAGCTGATAGAATAACTCAGGAAACATTTTTATACAGCCATACTAACCATCACAATGTTTCAGATTAATTTTTCTGTATTTTTGTATCACTAGATTTTTTCCAGTGATAGATAATGTTTGCAGGAAAAGTTGTTGTTGTTATTATTATTATTATTATTATTATTATTATAAAAATACTATATTTATTCAAGGAAATATTGTATATATGGGTCAGTGTTTTCAGTCAATTTAAATTATAATTATTTTGCACATACATATACACGATATACATATGTATATTCTCATATTGCTTTAAGTTTCCAAGACATTATGATTTTAAAAACATTCATTTTTACTGGAAAAGTTGTATTTACATATATTGTTGTATTATTTTCTTCCGAATTTCAAACATTTGTCAAAATAAAATATTTTTACTTCCAAAACGTAATTTCTACATTGTGAATAGAAGAACAAAACTTTTCCCCCCAATGTATATATGTCAACCTCATCATTTGTTTGGCAAAACTGCAAGAAGCAGAACAGAAACTTTTATCTCTTTTTAGGGTAACTGCAGGTTAATTTTAACTGATTAATTTTAATTATGGTTAATAAAATGAATCAGATCAGTAAGTTATGTTCTATGTTAGAAGCTTTCTGTTTGTCTTATTGCAGAACACTTTTGTGTTTTTAATGTTTTGTTTATAAATATTTATGAAAAGTTTCAAAATTTTAAAAAAAAAGATTTTGGAAGCTTTTCTGTACAGGAAAATTCTTACCTTTTCCAAATAGATTTTTCCTGATATTGTTCAGACTGATATATGATTGAATGGAAATAAGCTTTCTAAATTTGAATTAAATGTCCCTAAGTAGTTAAATAAAATTCATTTTCAGGGATTTTAATGGATAAGTGATTGCTTTCTTTTCTGCGGCTGAGATATTAAAGGTTAATAGTGCAGATTTTGATACATTTATTTTGATTTCTGAAATTGTCAGGTATACTTTAATTGTTAATAAGAATTATCTAATATATTAATTTATAATGCATTTAAAAGTGTCAATTACTTTATTCTTTTATTTCTCTTAAGTTACTGTTCCCTAACCTCAAACTTCAGTTCATCTTTTTGATTCAGTAAGAATAGCGAGGTGCTGAATATCATTAGCATTCCTATCCTTTTGAAACATTTTGTTTAATCCAACAATGAACTTAGCATAAAATAATGTTTGGTAGCCTAATTGATCTTAAAAAGTGTATTCTGCTGTAAAATATTCCCAAAATATTTTTCACATCCCAATATTTTTTTTATTTACGCATGTTCAAAATAATTATTTTTGATATGAATATGTAAAGAAGAACATGTGTTTTTCTGCATTTCTCCTGCTTATAACCAATATTTACAATATCTGTTTTTACTCTAAAAAATCTACAATCTTTCAGCCTTGTGGTAAAGCATTTGCCTGGTAGCCACTGGAGACCAGAAATGGTATTCATGTGAATGATGGAAATTGCATGTATAGATGAGTAGGTTTGCAGAGGAAGGATAGAGCTGTCTGTGAATTCTGTACGTATGTCATATATTTTTGTTAAGAATAGTCATATGTCTGTGTGGTGACCAAGAGTTGTATTCATCTTGAGGGTTACTTTCCTTCCCTTTTACTGTATGTTACAGAAGCCAAGCAAACTACCAGAAAGGAAAGTTTCCTCTTCTGCTTCCAGCATAAAAAATCAATCTACTGCTGTGACAAAAGCAGGGCTCACCTTTCTTTTCTTGTCCCATTGTCCTGAAAAATACTGTAATATCATTTTGTAGGATAGTAACTTTGTTTATGTATAAGTCTGGATTATTTAGTGTGCTAACATCTTGAAATGTTAGTTTTAGTCCTTTCAGAATCCTATCAGGTGTTTAAGTTTCACTTGGTCAGTTTTCAAGGCTAGGCATGGGATTGAACAGCATTGTTCATTCTTGTGAATTATCTGAGGTTGGATTTGGACAGGGTGTATGTGACTTTTTGTCTGCAGCCTTCAGTAGCATCAACCATGGTATTGTTCTGAATTGCCTTCAAGGATTGAAGATTGGAGGCACTGTTCTGCAGTGGTTCTAGTTCTTCCTGCGTGTGCAGTTTCTCCCACTCATGGTGGGAGAGTCCTTGGTCACTGGAGAGATTACTGGGACCTGGCCCTTTCCCCACTTCATTTAACATGTACATGAGGCTGCTGGAGAGGCCATCTGTTGGTATAAAATAAGGTATCAATATGCTGTTGATATCTAGCTGTATATATCATCACCCCAGCTGGCCATACTTAGAACTTCTTGACTCAGTGTCTTTAGACTGTGGAGGACTGGGTGGGAAGTAATAGGCTTAGTCTTAAGACAGAATAGTTGTTAACTGAGAATCAAATTCCAGGAAAGGCCCATCATTGGCTTTGGTTGCACTCCCCATGGAGATTTTTTTTTAAAAAAATTTGGGAGTAGCAAATGGAAGCTGTGGACAGGAAGGCTTTTAGCCAGCTCCCACTGGTATATAGTGTAAGTTACAACCATCCTAAATGAGATGTCCTGGTTGCAGTCACTCATGCCCTTATTACCTCACACTTGAACTATCGCAATTCATTATATGTGGAGCTGACCCTGAATAGTATTCAGAAGCTTCAGCTAGTGCAGAATAGAATTGCCTTCCTGCTGACATTTAATGGGCACAATCTCTGTTGCAGGAGCTGTACCAATTACTGATTTCCTTCTCAGTGCAATTTAAGGTGCTGGTGATTACTTTTACTGTCTACTCTGATTAGAATTTATCCACCTGATATGGACAAGCAGAAGCAGCATGCTTTAGGTCCTAAGAGAAATAGATGGAGTGTGGCCCTAGAAACAAGCTTTCTCTGCTACAGCTGTATCACTCTGGAATAGCTTGCTTCTCAGAGTCAGGATGGCTCCCTCCTGATTAATATCCAGGAAGAGAGTTACGATTCTGGTCTTCTGCAGTGCCTACCAAAAATAATGTTGTGCTGCACTGTGGTTGAATTAGCCAGCAATTGTGGAAATTGTTGATACCCTATTTTCATAATCGTTTTGTTTTTATAACAGTTTTTTTGTGGATCATACTGAAATGTAAGCTGCCTCAAATCTATAGATTAAGGTGGCATACAGGGCTAAATATATTAAATCAATCAATCAATCAATCCATCCATCTTGTATTCTGAGAAAGGAAAGCTCTGAATGTTGATTCCTTTATAATGTTGATTATAGCCCTGATTCCTCTTCACTACAAAATTAAACTCTTTCCATTGTCTTAGTATTTGGATGCAAACCTAATACAATTTTCAATAATTATAAGCTTGCTTCCATTCTGTATGCACTGTTTATATAATCAATGCCTAAGAAACAGCTAAGAGTGTTTTACTCTATCATAAGACTCTAGTATAGCTGATTCAAAACCCTAGATATAAGATAGGTGTATAATTTCTACATACGATTTGTCCTTCAAGTGATGTTCTGGAAAGTCTGATCTATATAAAAATAATCTGATTAATATTATTTTGTGTGAACAAGATGTAATTTGTTTGAGAGCCATTATGGGTTTATTTGTTCTAATGTGTATTTTTCTTTTTTGTTGAATTTTTAATTTTGTAATTTAATTTTTCTTGCTTTTTCCTTTTGTTATAGCTCACAAGTAGTATTCTCTTTAGATGCCTAATATTTAATTCTGATGAAATTCTACGGAGCCTATTGACTTTGCACTTTGACTCCAATTTACTGCAAATCATTGAGTGGAAAAAGAGAGAAAAATAAAATAAACTACATATAGAATGAAAGAAAACTCTTTGAAGTCTGCTTAGTTGAATGAATTCTTTTAACTATTGTAATGTTATATCAAAAGATTGTGAGCTGAAACAGCTATTTATTTTTCTCAAGGAATTGTAATTGATGTCACAACCCTAATAAGTTTACATTCACACATTTAGTTGTTGGATTTGAAATCTTATATTTCAATTGTGTTGGTCATTTGCTTGTTTTCATATAACAATATTGGGGGAATTCTCTGTCTTATTTAGCTCTGTCTTATTTGTTTTCTGCTTTTGATGCACAAACATACATATATAGTTAGAGTATATTTCAGTACAGATCATCTCACTAACTACAGTCACATTCTTAGTGGCCTGCATATACGGTATAGTAAACACTTTCAGTTTGATCAAATATGTAAAGATATTTTACTTCACTATTTTATGAAAATATTAAATTGTTTAGGATCCTGGAAGCTGAAATTAACTCTACCCGTAGTCCAAGAGTCCTTTTTTTCTTAAAAAGATAGACAAGAGATAACTAATAATCAAAACGTATTAGTTAAGTATTTAAGTACTTATGTATTTTCCTATCCAGAGTGATAACTATGGAAATACAGTATGTCTATCATTTTAAGGAAAATAAAGCCTTACAGGAAATTTATATTTTATTTTGATATCTTTAGTTGATAGATTAAATTGCTGTTTTTTTCTATTGTTGCTTAACAGATTAGAAAACAGTGTACAGTAATTTTGAAGATACATCTGTACTTGGACATACAATCCATATTTACTAGAATAATGCAGTATAATAATTGTTGTTATTCTAAAATTCATCAATACTGTCAGACTTTATTTGTTGATGAAAAACCTTCTGTTTATATGGGTTTAATTCATAAGAGAACATTGTTCTGAATTGTTATTTTCTTGAGTTCAAATGCTTCCACCTCCCTTAAATGTTTCCGTATTGTAGCTTAATCGCGTGAAACATTAAAACGTTAATTTACTAGCTAACATTAGAACAATGGTTTTATTTTTATCATTAATGTAAAATATTTGGTGGACATTAAGCATGTGAAACCTGTTATGTGCCGTATGTTAAAAAGTTCAGAAAAGGCAACTTGACACTAGCTGTGTTCTTTTCCAAGGATGGAATATTGTAGTAGTCAACGATTTAGTCCTCTTTCATGTATCTACGAGGCTAGAAGATCTGTTTGTATTGTGGAACTAATGGCATTCTGAAGCAAAGAAAGACGAAAGTTTACCAGGTTGATGAGGTGAGGTAGGTTGGGCTGAGAATGATTGGCCCAAAGTCACCCATGAGTTCCATGGCTGACCAGGGATTCCTAGGTTCTAGTCCAGCCTTTTAACCACTACACTATACTGGGTCCCTACTGGCTCCCTATTTTCTACACAAAAAAATTTACTTCAGATTTGGAGCATCTCTCCCGGCCCCTCCCTGCACAACGTATCCTAATAGTTGGGAAAAAACTGTTTCAAGCTCCCAACCCACAGGAAACAAAAGTCTCCCTTTTTCAAGAGTGTTGCCTTAACTCTTCTTCCTTTCTGTGCTTCTTCATAAACAGATTTCCTGAAAGCTAATCTTTCTAGTTGAATTATTATTCCCTATGGTGAAAGCTACAGTTAATTATCTTAAGTTCTAGTCCAAGATTTAAGGGGAAAAATGAATATAAAGTAATTTAAATGGAATATATTTTTTCTGTATCTCTAAGATCATATTCAATTGTTTTCTATTATTACTTTTCCCTTAATATTGTAATAACTCTATAATCCTCAGCCTATTATCTGTCTGCAGGTTAATCATGTTGAATATACAGTATTTAAGGGAAAGGGAAACTCTCTTTTGACTCAAGCTCGGCTGGTGACTATGTACCTAAATGCGTCTACATTGTTTCCCTGGCAACAAAAGGAAACAATTTTCTTTTGGCTTGTTTTGTGCCTTTTTTATTTTTTAAATCCTGATCTAGATTACAGTACTTGAATTTTATAGTGGCCCCATCCAAGTTCTGATAAAGTCCAACCCTGCTTACCTTTTTTTGTGATCAACCAAATCGGTGACGCCACTTGATGTGATGTGCTTAGCTACAGTTATATAAGATATGCGCCCTTTTCATCTTGACGTAATGAAGGCTGCTTGTTTGTTTATGTTCTAGACTTTATATGGTCAAATTAATTTTTTTTTCAAGAAACCACATTCCTAAGTAATCAAGTGCTTGAGAGATTTTTGCCCTGCTGTCAGGGATATAACAGCAGCCCTGTAGGGAACACTGTCTTCCAATTCTTTTCCTATTCATTTCTCATTTTCAGGAAACTAAAAGGCAGGTCAGTGAAATATCTCACTTAGGACAATTTTAATTCAGTTGTCCTATCCCTTTCTCACTAGGAAACTCATGTATTGTCTTACCATCATCACAATTTAAGCCACAAACTTTCCACTTTATTTTCTTTTTCCCTTTGGAAAAGCAGTGGATGATGAAAAAAGGCAGTTGCTTTAGAAGTATGTAGGCCATGGAAATATTTAAGCAGTATGTTTTATTAATATTCATGGAGGGGAAAAATTGATAAAAAGGATAAATTTTAGTGTATAATATTTTATACTTAATATTTAAGGTACTAAAAGCCTCTTTGCTTCATTTCTAGCCCCAGTATTCACAGATAGGAAGATGCAAGATTTTTTACATCATTCAGTAGGAATAGAATCCGGTGTATTCTATTAGCACATGAAGGAGAATTGGACTTAAATTAACATATATTATAGCCTTCCCAGACTTGAGCTGCAGCTCCCAGAATTCTCAGCAATGACCATGCTGGGTGAGAATCTCATGTTCGGAAAGGCTGATATCATATCGTGGGAACCATCTATTGAGCCCTGGCTAGTTTCAAGAAGACAATATCCAGGAAAACTGAATTGCTGTAATAATATACAGGGATTTATGAAGTGAAAATTCACTGTGTCCCACAGAAGATACATACATTTTAGAATGTAAAAAAAAAGATGTTAGTCATAATTAGAAGTCTTAAAGTTTTTTTAAAAAACCCAAAGATTCCCAGTCTGAATGATCTGCTAACTTATTAGCTAAATATATTATCCAGCCACCTGTCTTTCATTTCTCTTATTTCTCTGCTTTAAGAGTTAATTTGCCATTCTTTCTTCTTCCTCATTTTAAACTTGGCCTTCTATATTATAAAGTATTCATAATTTTTATTTCAAATGAATAAATTTAGCATTTGAACATACTCTAGTGCAATTTTATGTCTGGTGTAGCCTATTCCCAAGGAGGAAATAGAATTTTTCTTACTTAAAATTTGTCCTTTAGTGCAATTTGCAAGTTATACTCTAGATTTGATGTGAGGGGATTTGGAGATCTAGAGCAGCTCTGTGTAATTTAGTTGTCGTGGTCAGATCCTTGATTCTCTGGTCAGCTTTAGGATGGTTGCTGGTATGAACCTTTCCAGAGGTAGTGGAGTGACTCAAGGCTAAGGTAAGACTAGATAAAACTAGGTAAGGATAGCTTCCTGAAAGCCATTCAGGATTTTTCTGGCTCCTTTGTTATTGATTTTTGAGGTAAATCTGTGGAATGTGAAGTGGCCCAGGCAATAGACATGATCACTTCTAAGCACAGTTTCCCTTTCCCATTCATTGAGGCAAACCAGCCCCTGATTTAATGGGGGAATTGAGAGCAATGAAAGAGAAAGAATGACAACTTGGACATACATGAGGGAGATCTCTACCAAATTGGATCAAGCCTAGACTAAAGCCCATTTGGAGCACAGTAGTGAGGGCACCAAAGAATGTTTACTTCTCTGATTCCTTTGCACCTGCATAGAATAGGCTGATATTGCTTTTGTGCACTGCATGTTACATTCTCCAAGGAGTATATTTGCACAATTAGGTTTCATGTACCAGCTACAATCATTCGTGAGTCAGTCAACCTGGCAACAGTTAAATCTCAAGGGTCTCTAATTCTTTAATAGTGGTCTGGAATTTTTACTTGATGCAAAATACAGTAGCTAGTCTGCCAACAAAAATATATTAGTGCCCAAGTTGAAAGACTTGCACTGATTGCTGGCTGTTTTTCAGGCACAATTTAAGATGAAGGATTTGACCTTTAAAGCCCTGAACAGTTTAGAGCCTGACAAGCTGAGAGACATGCCCAGTCACTAAGTTAGGAGGAAAGGCCCGCTTAAAGAAACCCTCACTTTCTGAGGTCTGTTTGAGGCACATTTAAGGGGGCCTTCTCCTGTATTGTTCCCATGCTATGGAATGTACTCCTTAAAAGTTGTCCTTAGCCCCTCCTTTTTTTCATTTAGGAAAGCGATTAAGATATTCCTCTTTTGTCAGGTATTTTCAGTTTGATTAATTAGTATTTTAATTGTTTTTCTCACATTTAGAAGTATATTTTAAAAATAACTAGTTTTATTGTTAGTTGCCTTCAATGCCCTCAGGGCAGAAAGGTAAATATATATATATAATTTGTTAATTAAATTAAATTAAATAATTAAATTTCTTTGCAGCTTTTCTGTTTGGAAGAATACTTAAAGCAGTTAAAGAACTCATATAAACAAAATAATAAAAATAATAATAATAATAGAATTCATTTACATGGGAGAAAACAACTGTATATGTTGAGTTTTAAGGAGAATTTTATTGTAAACTGCCCAGAGTCCCCCTTTTGGGGGGAGATGGGCGGTAATAGAAATGTGAATATATATATATATATGTATGTATGTATGTATGTATGTATGTATATGTATATTCGATGACATTGGAGTGAAGCCACAATTGAACTTTGCCCTGCCTACAAATATATCTACAACAGATTTCTTTGCTATAGTGCAGGTTTCTCAACCAGGGTTCCGTGGATCCCTAGGGTTCTGCTAGAAGTCACTAGGGGTTCCCTGGGAGATCATGATTTATTTAAAAAATTATTTCAAATTCAGGCAACTTCACATTAAAGAGGTAAGTTTCATTATTTTTCATTTAAGAACACAAATGCATATATACAAGCCCTCACATGAAATGTATATAATAATTTTGTAACTTCTGGCCTATATTTGAGCCTGAATGTGCAAGGGTTCCCCAAGGCCTGAAAAATGAGGAAAATAGGGTTCCCCCAGGGTCAAAAGGTTGAGAAAGGCTGCTAGAATAAATCTTCTCTGTTTTTTGCATTAGCTTGTTATGGAATTCCGCTATTGATATATGGAAACCATGGTTTATGGCTGACCAAAGTGTATGAACTCAGCTGAAACCTACAGTCTGGGAAGAGTCTGTGGTGTCCTGGTAGTTGTCCATCCATCCTTCAGATTACCTGGTTTATTCATTGAGAACCATTCATTGAGATCTCATGAAGATAGAGATCGGGAACCTGTGACTTTCTTGATGTTGCTGAACTACAGGTCCTGGCCCCATATTGGCTCATCTAGTGTGGCTAGGGTTGAGGAATACTAGGAGCTTAGGGTTGCAATATCTGGAGGGGCACAAGTATTTTATTGCTGTGCTAAATTATTAGGGCTGTGTGCAGTTTTGAAGGGGTTTTTTAGTTCAGTGGTTGTGGAAAGCACCTTTTTAAAACTACTTCATGAAGTAATATTACCTGCGGTTCTTTAAAATTGAAGGGATACACTATTGATGTTTTGCATCACTCTGCTTAAAGAGTTTCTTGCACATGCTTCTAGTCTACTGAAAGCATAGGAAAAGGGTTCTTGCCCTTGCATTTTCTACTTACTGGCCACAGAGCAATGGATGAGGCCTTGGAATAATGCAAAGAGCTTTGTTGATTAGGATTTCATCACCTCTGTGATTCAACAAGGACAGTTCTACTTCTGCAGTGCAAATTGCCTCATATTGCCTTCCTTAAATACACTTTTTTTTAAGGAAGGCAATATGTTAAATCTATTATTAGTCTGAAAGTCTAATAATACAATGCTTGTTGTTAGCATCAGTATTGTCTCCTTGGCTTGGCTTGTTATTCACATGGCTTCCATAAGACATTTCATGCAAATCGCTAATGTAGACAAGAATCAGTATAGCAGTTACAGTGTATGAGTACAGTAGGGGACTTTATGCATTGTGTAGTCTTTCAAAAAATGCTGGTATTTTCCTCATTTCCTTTTCTATGAGAAAGGAGTAATATGTACAGTTGTTGTTGTTTATTCGTTTAGTCGCTTCCGACTCTTCGTGACTTCATGGACCAGCCCACGCCAGAGCTTCCTGTTGGTCGTCAACACCCCCAAATATGTACAGTACATGACAGTAAATGACTTTCCATTTTATGTGAGTGGTAAATCAACCAGCATGGAAGAGAGTATTGTACTTCATCTAAATATATATTACTTAACATGACCAGTCAAGTCAGGGTTCAGAAGGCATAGTAGTGTTTTAAGTTGGTTTATTATTCTGGCTTGCTTGGACACAATAAACTATATTCTCAATTTAGTGGGAGTTAGAAGCTTTATCCTTGCTTATTTGTTTCTCTTCTATGAAAGGTGAGGTGAATTTGGGGCTAAGGTGTTACATTCACAAATGCAATTTACAGCCTACACTTCACATGAACCAGATAGATTCCATTACAATTTACTATCAGTGGATCAGACTATCTGTTAAGGTTTTATTATTAAAAACCTCACTGCAATTATTATGAAAGAGGCATGGGACCATGATTACAATATATATATAAATATTTGCTATATCATGGAAGAACTGTTAAATAAAACAATGAAAGGAATAGTAAAATAATAAAAGGAAATTTGCTAACTTAAAGGAAGAAATGTAAACATTGCTTCAAATATGAGAGCAGTTTTTTAAAATAATATAATTAATGTAGAAATGAAAAATACATTTTGTAGAGATATACGCCCCAACCACAAATGCTGAAGAAGCTGAAGTAGAGCAGTTCTATGAGGATCTGCAGCAACTACTGGACAACACGCCTAAAAGAGATGTTATTTTCATCACAGGAGACTGGAATGCTAAGGTGGGCAGTCAAATGACACCTCGAATTACAGGTAAGTATGGCCTGGGAGAACAAAACGAAGCAGGACACAGGCTGATAGAATTTTGCCAAGACAATTCACTCTGCATAACAAACACTCTCTTCCAACAACCTAAGAGACGGCTTTATACATGGACTTCACCAGATGGACAACACCGAAATCAGATTGATTACATCCTTTGCAGCCAAAGGTGGCGGACATCTGTACAGTCGGTAAAAACAAGGCCTGGAGCTGACTGTAGTTCAGATCACGAACTTCTTCTTGCACAATTTAGGATCAGACTAAAGAGATTAGGGAAGACCCACAGATCAGCTAGATATGAGCTCACTAATATTCCTAAGGAATATGCAGTGGAGGTGAAGAATCGATTTAAGGGACTGGACTTAGTAGATAGGGTCCCGGAAGAACTCTGGGCAGAAGTTGGCAGCATTGTTCAGGAGGCGGCAACAAAATACATCCCAAAGAAAGAGAAAACCAAGAAGGCAAAATGGCTGTCTGCTGAGACACTAGAAGTAGCCCAAGAAAGAAGGAAAGCAAAAGGCAACAGTGATAGGGGGAGATATGCCCAATTAAATGCAAAATTCCAGAGGTTAGCCAGAAGAGATAAGGAATTATTTTTAAACAAGCAATGCGCGGAAGTGGAAGAAGACAATAGAATAGGAAGGACAAGAGACCTCTTCCAGAAAATTAGAAACATTGGAGGTAAATTCCAGGCCAAAATGGGTATGATCAAAAACAAAGATGGCAAGGACCTAACAGAAGAAGAAGAGATCAAGAAAAGGTGGCAAGAATATACAGAAGACCTGTATAGGAAGGATAACAATATCGGGGATAGCTTTGACGGTGTGGTCGGTGAGCTAGAGCCAGACATCCTGAAGAGTGAGGTTGAGTGGGCCTTAAGAAGCATTGCTAATAACAAGGCAACAGGAGACGACGGCATCCCAGCTGAACTGTTCAAAATCTTGCAAGATGATGCTGTCAAGGTAATGCATGCTATATGCCAGCAAATTTGGAAAACACAAGAATGGCCATCAGACTGGAAAAAATCAACTTATATCCCCATACCAAAAAAGGGAAACACTAAAGAATGTTCAAACTATCGAACAGTGGCACTCATTTCACATGCCAGTAAGGTAATGCTCAAGATCCTGCAAGGTAGACTTCAGCAATTCATGGAGCGAGAATTGCCAGATGTACAGGCTGGGTTTAGAAAAGGCAGAGGAACTAGAGACCAAATTGCCAATATCCGCTGGATAATGGAAAAAGCCAGGGAGTTTCAGAAAAACATCTATTTCTGTTTTATTGACTATTCTAAAGCCTTTGACTGTGTGGACCATAACAAATTGTGGCAAGTTCTTAGTGGTATGGGGATACCAAGTCATCTTGTATGCCTCCTGAAGAATCTGTATAAGGACCAAGTAGCAACAGTAAGAACAGACCACGGAACAACGGACTGGTTTAAGATTGGGAAAGGAGTACGGCAGGGCTGTATACTCTCACCCTACCTATTCAACTTGTATGCAGAACACATCATGCGACAAGCTGGGCTTGAGGAATCCAAGGCTGGAGTTAAAATCTCTGGAAGGAACATTAACAATCTCAGATATGCAGATGATACCACTTTGATGGCTGAAAGTGAAGAGGAACTGAGGAGCCTTATGATGAAGGTGAAAGAAGAAAGTGCAAAAGCTGGTTTGCAGCTAAACCTCAAAAAAACCAAGATTATGGCAACCAGCTTGATTGATAACTGGCAAATAGAGGGAGAAAATGTAGAAGCAGTGAAAGACTTTGTATTCCTAGGTGCAAAGATTACTGCAGATGCTGACTGCAGTCAGGAAATCAGAAGACGCTTAATCCTTGGAAGAAGAGCAATGACAAATCTCGATAAAATAGTGAAGAGCAGAGACATCACACTGACAACAAAGGCCCGCATAGTTAAAGCAATGGTGTTCCCTGTAGTAACATACGGCTGCGAGAGCTGGACCATAAGGAAGGCTGAGCGAAGGAAGATCGATGCTTTTGAACTGTGGTGTTGGAGGAAAATTCTGAGAGTGCCTTGGACTGCAAGAAGATCAAACCAGTCCATCCTCCAGGAAATAAAGCCAGACTGCTCACTTGAGGGAATGATATTAAAGGCAAAACTGAAATACTTTGGCCACATAATGAGAAGACAGGACACCCTGGAGAAGATGCTGATGCTAGGGAGAGTGGAGGGCAAAAGGAAGAGGGGCCGACCAAGGGCAAGATGGATGGATGATATTCTAGAGGTGACGGACTCGTCCCTGGGGGAGCTGGGGGTGTTGACGACCGACAGGAAGCTCTGGCGTGGGCTGGTCCATGAAGTCACGAAGAGTCGGAAGCGACTAAACGAATAAACAACAACAGAGATCCTCATATGATAACATATTATTTCTTCTTTTATATCTTAAATACTAGGCTATATCTTGGAGGTCATGTTTAGTTCTTTTGGCACTTGCAATGGATAAAAGATTTATTTATTTATTTATTATTTAAATTTCTATCACTGCCCATCTCCCCCCAAACAGGCTTCCTGTCATGAAGAAGGGTATTCCTTGGAGGGAAGAGTACAGAACACTGAGAATATTCACAAAGAACATATACTCCCAGCAGGGCCACCCAAGACAAAAAGGTCATCTTAGCTGTCCAGCTAAAGGAAGCAGGTATCTGCACTGACAGCTGTGATACAGGAGGGTGCTGGAGGCAGATGATCACTTTAGTGACTATAGCAAAGGCGTTATCTCATGCTGCACGGGAGAAGGCAATGGTAAAGACAGTACTTGAACACAGTGCAGTCAATAGCCAGGTAATATAAATTAGGCGTTGTGGACAACTCTTTAATATGATGATTGTCCTAGATTATGTTCTAACCACTGATACAGAAGAAGAAGACTTCAGTGAGTTGTGTGGTCAACCTCAAGTGAACAAAACATGCAGGCAAGATGTACTGCTTGTGGCTAGAGACTGGTATGCCAAAGTTAGAAATAGTAAGGAGGGAAAAGTAGTTGGACCATATGGCCTTGGAAACAGAAATTAAGCAGAAGAACAACTTAATTTCTGTCAATCCAATGATTTCTTCATTGTTAACGCAGTCTTCAGAATGAGGCCTATATATACAGTATAGACATTACCAGATGGAGCACACAGAAATCAAATTGAATACAGGTAGTCCTCGACTTAAAACCGTCGTTCAGTGACCATTTGAAGTTATGGTGGTGCTGAACAAAGGGACTTATGACCGGTCCCTGAAATTACAGCCATTGCAGAGCCCCCATGGTCACATGATCAAAATTTGGGTGCTTGGCAGCCCACCTGCACATACAACTGCAGGGCACTTCAACTCCCACCATCCACCTATCTCCCCCATCTATCCCTTTGGCCCCCTTGGGAGGAGATAGGTAGGTGGGGGGAGTTGGAGGCAGTCCCTTACCTTACTGAGGCTCGGGGCTGGGAGGGAGCAAGCCCGGAATGGCTTGGATTGGGGTGGGTCCTCAGATAACAACCAGTGGAATTTGGTTAATGATGGCAAAGGGGAGTGCCTGGATTGCCGTTGCTAAGCCATGCAGTCACATGATGTCACACTTTATGACCGCATTGCTTAGCAACAGAAATCCCAGTCCTAATTGTAGTCATAAGTTGAGGACTATCCGTATCTTACTAGTTCAAAGAGGTGGAAGAGTTCAGTTATAACAGCAAAGATGTAACTTGGACTGACAATGGAACAGATCACAAATGACTCACATGCCTAGTCAAGCTAAAGTTGAAGAAAAGCCAACTAGTTTCTACAATATGATTTTGAGTATTTATCCACCATTTTCAAGGAAAACATCAGGATCACTTTGAAGTCCTGAACCTCACTGATAGGAAACCAGAGGAACCATGGAATGAAATCAAAGAAGTTGTTAAGGATGAATGAGGAAAGAGAATGCCAAAGATCAAGAAACAGAAGAAAGTGAGCCAGATGTCAAAACAAAGGATATAAATTTGCCAAGAAGAGAAGGCAAAGCCAAGAAAGGCAATGATCTCAAAGAATTTCAAAGAGCTGTTAGAAGAGACAAGAAGCCGTATTATGACATCTGTAAAGACACTGAGGATGGAAACAGATACAGAAAAACAAGGAAAGACCTCTGAACTCAGAAGCAGGTTCCAACCTCAAATTGGTATGCTAAATGATACCAGTGGACAGATAGTAACTGACTCACAGGAGGTCAAACAAAGATGGAAGGAGTATACTGAAATAGTGTACAGTAGAGATGTCAACATCCAAGATTCCTCAGAATATATGCCCTATTTTTCAATAATTTCTAGTACTACGACATGAAGCTAGATAAGCACTCGCAGTCATTCCCAAGTTGGGAGGTTACAGAAATATCTACAAAAACATGGCAAACAATAGAAGAAGAAACAGTACAAAAGAATCAGTACAGAAATATGGCAAACCACAGAAGAAGGATCAGTAAAGGTTCTAACCAAACTATGTCAGCAAATCTGGAGAAGAACACAATGGCTGACAGAAGAGATCAATCTACACACAAATTCCAAAGGAAGGAGAATTAATAGAGCATGCAAACTATCATACGATATCCTTGATTTCACATGCTAGCAAAATAATGCTTAGAATCATCCAACACAGATTAGAGCCATACCTGGAAAGGGAGCTGCCAGATGTTCAAGTTGTTTTTAGGCCAAAAAACAAGAGACATTACTATTGATGAATGCTGGATAACTGAGAAAGCCAAATTACCAAAGCATGTTCTTCGCTGATATAGAAAGGCCTTTGATGGTATCAAGCATGTCAAACTGTGGGATGTCCTTAGGAAAATGGGAATCCTGGAACATTTCATTGTCTTGGTGTAAAACCTATACCCAGGACAGTAAGTCACAATCAGGATGGAACATGGCAAAACAGACTGGCTCCAGGTCAGCAAAGGAGTGAGACTAGGCTGTATACCAGGCCTGCACAACTTGTAGAAGGGAATAGGCCACATTGATAAATTAAAAATAACCTTGAGCCACAAAAGAATACCTGGCATGCCAATCAGCTGTTTGGTGGCTAGCAAAGAGGTGGCAGTACTGGAGCTGGCAATATCTGTGAGGCCTGGAGACATTGGAAAGGCTTGGCAGTGTGTCCTTTGGGGCGGCGGCAGCAGCAGCAGCTCCTTCCTGGTGGCAGCAATGTTTGGCGGTGGTAAATTTATTGAGTCTTTAAAAAATGGTGGCAGCTGTGCAGGCCTGCTGTATACTCTGTCCTTATTTATTCAAACTATATGCAGAAAATATATTGAGCAATGCTGAATTGGAAGAAGATTAGTGTGGCTTTAAAATTGGAGGAAAAAACATCAATAACCTTCAGTACTCTGATATCTGGAAACTCTAGCAATTGAAGTCAAAGAGCACAGTGTAGAAACGGGATTAAGATGAAATATAAAGAAGACCAAACTAATGACAACAGGTACAGCAACCAGCCTTAGAACTGACAATGAAGATATTGAAGTGGTGGATAGGTTTGCCTTTTAATATCGACTATTAACAATAAAGGAACCAGGAATCAAGTAGACTACACTTGGTAGGATGGCAGTGAAGCCTTAGAAAAGATATTCAGGTGCTGTGATATATCTGTACCTACAAAGATCAGAATCATGCTGGCAGTGGTTTTGCCTGTGACCCTCTATGGAAGCAAAAGTTGGACTTTGAAGAAGTGGGATAGAAAAACTATTGATGCTTTTGAACTTTGGTGTCAGAGAAGATGCCTGAAAATACATGGATAGCCAAGAAAACAAACTGATGGGTAATAGAACAAAACAATCCAGAATTCTGACTCCAGGCACAAATGACCAGGTTCAAATTGTAATATTTTGGGCACATTATGTGGAGAGTGAGCTCCCTTGAGAAGCCCATGATGCACAGAAAGGTGGACAGAAAGAAAAAAAGATGATCAGCAGCAAGGCCTTGATTACAGCAATGATGGGTGTGATGAAAAATCTGAAGGGCCAGGTTGGGGACAGATCATATTAGGTCTGTCTATGTGGTTGGTCAACAGCAACTTAATGGTACATAATTCATCACTGCCATTATCACTGCTATTACTACCTCTGCTCCTGCTCCACCACCACCACCACCAGCACCACCGTCGTCTACTTTTCTAACTGTCTATGATTCAGCCTCTGTACCTGGGCCAGCATAGTTTTGTCCCATTTACTGAAGGTGCTGTCCAAGTACACATTTCAGTAGTTCTGATATCTTGGTTTGAGGTAGTTTCTTTGAATGAAGTACAAAGGAATAAAAATTCAAAAGCACATTTGAATTCCATTCTAAATAATATGATCTGAATATAAGAAGCACTAAAACAATGGTATGTTTTTCTAACTTCTATATTCCTGAGTCTTGTTACAAGAGAGAAAAACACTATCGATAAATGTGTATTCATGGTTTTATCTTGATTAGAATGTTAGTATTAAATAATTGGTTAGGGTATGCAGAATTGCTTCAAATAGATCTTGTATTTTTCACAATGATTTTCAGTCATACTGGGCATACTTTTCCAATCAGAATGCTGTCTAGCCTAAACTTGACTGTAAATACTTTTTACCTATCAGATAATAGTAAAGATACTTAGGAACGATACTGAGGCTGCAATCATAAGCAGCATATGTTTATGAATAAACTTTGTTGAACAAAGGGGAGTTTCTGAATAAATGTACTGTGAGACATTTATCTTTTTTTTAATGTCTACAAAAGCAACAGGAAAAAAACTAGCCTGTACAGAGTTGAGAAAGGGGAGAGTTAATAGACAAGTGAGTATAGTAACCTTTCAGAAAAGGTTCTTGGCCTTTTCACTTTTAAATCCAGTAATGACTTGATTTCAGACTTTAACTGTACATAATGCTGCTGCTTGCAAAAACCACTAGCTTTTGGCAGACAGAAAATGGCTAAGTTGTACAAGACTGTTTAGCTTTGCATGTACAGGTAGTCCTTGCTTACCAACCACTTGTTCAGTGACCATTTGAAGTTACGATGGCACTGAAAAACGAAACTTACAACTGGTCCTCAGAGTTGTGGCCATCACAGCATCCTGACAGTCATGTAATCACGATTCAGGTGCTTGGCAACTGGCACACATTTATGATGGTCGCAGCGTCCTGTGGTCATGTGATCATCATTTGTGACATTCACAGCCGACAAACAAAGTCAATGGGGAAGCCAGCAGGAAGTCACAAGTCGCAGTCACGTGGCATCATACTTAATGACCTGTGGTGATTTGCTTAATGACTACAGCTGGAACTCTGACGTCATAAGTCAGTATGGTCACATGGCGTCACGCTTAAAGGCCACGCCCCTTAGTGACCAAGTTACTAGACCCTATTGCAGTTGGTACGTGAGGAGTACCTGTAGTGGTTAGTTCATATATAACAGTAAAACAGAATTCTCTGGATTCTGTAAAGAAACAAGGCTAGTGATACATGCTACTCAGTCATTCGTGCTTTGCTCCTATCCTAGCTAAGGAGGTAACCCTAAGTAAGATCCTACTCCATTGGGGGAAGTGTTGGTCAGCTGAAAGTGGAATCTTTACAATTCTCCCAGTTGAAAACTTAATAGTGTTGGAGCTGTACTGGCCACTTTATTCATCCCTCTCCTCTGTAGAAGTGCAGGGGAGCAACTTTATGACTGTTTTCAAGGACAACTCTGATATAGTTGCTCCTACTTTCAGGCACCCCTCCTATTAGGTATAATTCACATATCTGATACTTAATTGCTTGCCTTATATGCTTGGCCTGCATTGCACTACTTGAGATTTATTACCTAATTGATTCTGTACAAGACTTGTATGCTAATTTACCCAATGCAATCAATTGAACATGAGAGTTAAATAAAATAAAGTCTTTTTGAGGAAATTGGAACTGTGTGTCAGTGGATACTTTTATGAAGTAAAATTATACAGCATTATACAGCAATACTGCTGCAGTATTAAAGAACATGGGCAGTTTAGGCATATCTTGTTAGCTTGCAAATGTTACCAGCGTCTTTCATAATATATAGTTATTTAATGTTAACATTGTTGTAGAGTAGATCAACATGAATATATACAATTTAAAATGTGGTAGAAAAGAAAATGCACATACTATACATTTTAATTGTTTGTCTGTATCCCCAGGGATTAAAGTCACCTTATTGTTAACAGTTTTATTTTCACCCATTTCCTAGTTATGCCCAACATGGAAGTTGCTACCCACTGAGTCAACATCTTCATTGAGCTACCTAATATGATTCCAAGATCTTTCCCCTTAATTACTGACAATTCAGACCCCGTCAGAGTATGTGTGAAATTAGTGTTGCTTGCCACAGGTTTACATAGCTTTATACTTATTTAAACTGAGCTGCATTTGCCCTTGGCTCATCATTTACCCAGTGCAAAGAGAACCTTTTAAGGCTCATTTCTTTATTATAGATTTTTGTTGATTTGAATAGTTTGGTATCATCTATAAACTTGTTACTGTGTAGTCTCTCAGATCCTGGCATATATCTTGGTACCTCATTTTGTTTTACTTGTTCCAGTTCCCTCCCTGATACAGTCAGTACAGGCTTAAGTATCTGTCCTATATCTTCTGTAGGAATGACAGAGGCAAATAATTAATTTAGTTTCTCTGCCATCTCCATATCCTCCTTGAACATCCTTAAAATGTCTGCATTAAATAGAAAAAGTGAACATAAAAAATATATGTATCTCTGTTTTAGATCACTATGTATCATAAAACAAGAATCTTCCTTACTCCTAATTGTCTTTTCAGTTAGGAAGGGGATATGAACCTTTGCTGTTTTTATTTATAGTATAGGGTTCATGGAATTTTTGTTAAAGCTGTATTTTATTTTATACTAAAATTTCTGTGCCATTATATTCCAAACAACTGAAAGTGGTATAGATAAAAACAAAATGAAACCAGAAGATTAAAAATAACAGTACTGAACTGTATGGATTTGAATAGCATTTATTAACATGCCTAGATACAACACCTAACACCCCTGAATGCTCTCTCCCAGGGCCATGTTACTTCATTACAGAAATTCATTAGGGAGAAGGTAGTTATTATATAGTATATGAGCCCAAGCTGTTCCATAAAAGTAGAAGGCCCTGTCATGAGGTCTGTGCAAAAGGAATTCTCTTGAAGATGAGACCTTCTGCAGGGCCTTTCTCTCAGATCTTACTAGATGCAAATAGCATTCCAAGCTCACAGCCTGCAGATCCTCCTGAAGTCACAGCATCTGCTGGGACAGTAGGTAGAGGCTGTGGCTAGGCGAACCTTTGCTTAATTACATCTTGTGTGCCAGTTTGCAGCCATTCTTGGATCAGGAGGTGTTGTCCATGGTCACTCATACCATTGTCATCTCAAGTCTGGGCTATGGCAACATGTTCTACATAGGACTAAGCCATGAAGACTTAACTTTTCAGGAGAGTGTTTAAGAATGTTGAGGACTACTCTACCATCATTATGTGACATATTTAGTGGATGTCTGTTTGATGAATCTTGGTGGTCTTGATGTATTAGTGGATGTAAGCCACTTAGTCTTCAGGAATTGAGCAGCACAGAAACCACAAATAAATAAATAAATAAATAAAATGACATCCACTAATATATTATTTTCTTTTCAGTTGCAGCCAGAACAACTGGACTGTGGTGCAGCACATCTCCAACATCCACTATCAATTTTGCATCCTATCAAGGCAAAGCCAGTGTTTACTTCACCAGGCCTTACATCAGTGGCAGTCTCTAGTATCAATAATTACACAGTTGTATTTTTAGGAACAGCAAATGGAAGACTCCTTAAGGTAAAATGAACTGGATACCAAAAGGTTACTGATGGATCTATGGGTTTTTGCAATTGACCATCTTTTGACTGTGAACCTCTTGTTTTTAAATGCCATGTTGATGGATTTACATCATGCTAAGCTGTTGCAGTTTATAAACCATAGTTCATAGTTTACAGAAGGTATGAACCAAGTCAACTGTGGTTTGTTCAACAAACTATGATTTTATCTATGGTTAAACAAGTGGCTAACTTCCTTCATTACTCAAGTTTCTAGTGAGGCAATTACTTTCCATACTAGTTATTCTCTCTTATCTCATCTCCCATCTCTCAAGGATTTTATGAACTCTGTTGAATGATATTTCCATGTTCATAATCTTTAGATGGAAGAAGCCTGAAGCTTATGTAGTATTGATACATTTTCTGAACAGCCTGTGTATATTTATGAAACCATAATTTTGAAATCATAATTTTGAGAAATCCTCTGAACAGCTTATTTTGGTCTTTGACCATAAATAAATTTTAAAAAGTAGAATTTCTTTTAACAATGAAAGGAAATGAACCTTGGAGAAATTTTAGCTCCCATAATAGGTATGGCTATTATGGGAGCTAAACAAGAAAGTAGGCTGCGTAGGGCATTTCTATATTTGGGGAAAATGAAGATACTGCTTACATTGCAAGGAGTCTTGATTTTTCTTTTTACTCTAGAAAAGCCTTATTATCTATTTCTCAGTTTGACATTGTGTCTCAAGTAGTCAAGATTAGTGGGGAGCCTGCAGCTGCATTTCATAATCATTATATCCACATGATAGTTAATGGAAAGAATTTTATTCTTAGTACCTGTCATCTTTGAGTGTAATCTGACAGCAGAGAAGATTGTATTTTGGTATGCCAAAATCTATCCAGAAACTTTTAATGACCTGCACAGGACAGAACTGAAACTAAGAATCTGGGCTGCATTTTCACCAAGCTAGTAATGCTATTCAGAATCCTATATTGCCCAAAGTAATTGGTTTACCATACATTTTTTTACTCTCTAGATCAGTGTTTCTCAACCTTGGCAACTTTAAGATGTGTGGACTTCAGCTCTCAGAATTCTCCAGCCAAGACTGAGAAACTCTGCTCTAGATAATTCAGTTGATTGTATACTTATATGCATCTATCTTTCCTGTGGTCCTTCATTCAGCCCTGGGTTATAGTGCTTTAAATTCATGACTTATTAATAAGGTATTTGGTAAAGTGTTATTGTAGATAACAGCTTAAGTGAGCCAGATAATAATTCTGTTCCCCAATGTTAAAGTATGTTTATGCGGTACTGTGGGCAAAGTTATGCTGATGCAGCTTATTTGATTACAACCCTGTTGATAAAATTAAAGAATTCATGTTTGGGAAATGTAAGACTGGCCTGGCATATTAATCCAAGATTTTCTTAACTGAAACAGAAAAATTAATCACTTGTCAAAGTCATCACACAGGCTTTCATTCTTCAATAAAGAAGGAACTGGCTGTTCCTTTAAGTCGCATATGGATATACAATATCTTCTAATTCTTAATTTTCAATCAGCGATTGAGGCTAGAGTGTAATCAAGATGTTATTTAATATATTGTAGGAATAAATGCTTGTACTTGAGATGTCATTGCACAGCTTTTAGTTATTAACAATGCCTTCTTATAAATTTTTCCTCTCTTGATTGGTACTTGTGAAAAACACACTCTCCTACACTTGCAGTGGTCAGTTCCTGATTGGTCCTACTAATTCCTGAACTGAAGAGTAGGCTTGAAAACATGTGTGTAATATGCCTGCTTTATCCATGTTGAAACAATACATCGAAGAGCAAGACTTAAGGCACCATAATTGTCTGCAAGCCAGGAACAGCCAGCAGCTGCAATAACTTCACTGAATGCTGCTTACTGAAGAGCTCAGTAGCAACCAGCTGCTGCTTACACCTATGCCTGTTAAATAGATGTCACCCTCTCATGGAGAAACATGATTAGAAACTGTTTTATATCAGTCTGAAGATAATAACATATAATGTAGAATATTAGATCAGAGTAGGAGGAGAAAAGAAGGGAATCCAATTTCTTCACTGCTTTAAAAATGTTCCTAGCAGGTGGAAAAGATATCTAAGGTTCTCTGGTTTGATATTTGCCCAGAGGCCCAGTTTACACAACAAAGTGCTAGGTAACTGGCATCAGAGTCAGCTGCACAGGCAATGAATGTGAACTGCATTCCTCACGCAGCTTATATTCAACCAGTAATAACAGCTCTTTTTCCATTATTGTATCAGAAATGGCAGTCTTATCTGCTGAACCTCCATTAGAAAAAAATTCCTAGCTCTTTTATTCCTAGGATAATTTGTTGAGATAGCTATAATCTAATTGTACTCCACAGCTGCACTACCAGAAGCCTTTTTACCTTGGGGGCTCCTTCTTACTTGGCACAGAATACAGAATATTTCAGTTATAATTCAGGTTTCCCATCCAAGACAAGACAGTAAAAGGAGGATAGGCAATGTTCAGCCAGTTTCTAAGCAGCAATTATAATTTCCTATCACATAGGCAATTAATATGGTCCAGTAAATGATAAAGTACACCAGAGGAAGGCATATCACAAGGGCCATTATCAATGGCACATTCAAGAGAGTCATTAACAGAACAAAAGTAAATGTAAAGCAGCAACACTTTCAGTGTTACATAAAAAATATTACCTATTAAAACTAAGAAGATAAAACATTTTGCCAAGGCATACTTTTGAAATACAGTTTTGTTAAACCTTGCTTAGTTTAAATAATGCACGACGGACTAGTTCCAGTCTAAAAACTACCCAGGAATCTCTTTGGTATTTTTAAAAAAATTGCTTTAGCATACAAAAAGATAAAAGAAAAATTAAACAGGAGGAAAAAGGAAAGAAAAAATATGTGTGTGTGTGTGTGTTTAAGTAAGACATTTAGCCTTGATCATACCAAATAATATTGATCAGTCTTTCCATTATGTCCAGAAAGACCCACTTCATAAGCAGAGAGGGAACGTATGTCATCAGTTCAAGATTATAAATCTGAAGTATCAGTGTCTTTCCCTATGCCCCATGCTCAATAAATCCATAGTTCTTCATGTTTATTTATTTATTATTCAAATTTAATTACTGCCCATCTCCCCCAAAAGAAGGACTCTGGGCGGTTCATGTACTGATAACTTTCAGATAGTTGCTATATAGCTCATAATTAGAGCCACATTTTAAAATTCTTTTACTCTTCTTAAAACCACATTAACAAACTACTGGATATTAAATCAAACAGAAACAGTGGGGCAAGCCAATATCATATGCATAATTATCCCCTCCATCAATTTATAGCAGCATAATGTGTAACCCTTATTAAACATTCTGAGGTATCCAATAAGCATGAACAAAATTAGCAGCATCTCAGACTCATGAGAAACCAAATATTCTGTAAGATGCTTAACCATTGATTTGTTAATATGGGTTATTTCAACTCTTTAATCCAGTGGTCTTTAATTGCATATTAAAAATACTTTTGATTTAGAATAATCCACCACATATTTCAATGCTGATAGTAATTCAAGAGTTTCATATGCTGCTAATGGCTGGTTTAGTTTACAAATAGGCACCATCTTTTTCTTACAAACCGGCTTCTGTATCATGAAGTTAAAGATGATAGGAATTATTCACTGAATACCTTTCAAGTTAGTCATTCCATTACGAACACTGAAACAAAACTCGTCCCCATAACATCGACCCGTCCCACCCGGTCAGGCAGGGAGGGCATGCTACGGACCCCATCAGTAAAGGAATTTCATCCAGCGGGGTCCAGGAGGTGAGCCTTCTCTGCAGTGGCGCCCGCCCTTTGGAACATCTTGCCCCCAGAGCTGAGACGGGTTTCCTCGCTCTCGAACTTCTGGAAGAAACTGAAGACCTGGTTCTGCCACCTTGCTTGGGAGGGGGAGAGCGATAGCTCCCCCAGGGGATGGCTGGCGCCATAGCACCCCTTAGTGATCCATCTCTACTTGGATCTTACATTTGTTGTTATGTATATTTTAATGGTAATTTTAGGTGGTTATGTTTTTAGTGTTATTTTATTGCAAACCGCCCAGAGTCCCCCATCGGGGGAGATGGGCGGTGATATAAATTTAATAAATAAATAAATAAATAAATAAATTCCACAGTTCTTGCAAAATCTAGATAATGCTACTGTTCTTTTAATAACTTTGATATGTTCACTTTCTTTCTCTCCTTTTTCCTCAAAATTTATGAAATTGGAGGTTATATAAAGTGTTTCCCTTTTTACAGATTAATCTGAACAGTTCAATGGAGGTTATAAGCAGGGAGTCAATTATGGTGGCTTACAGTGAACCTGTCCACCCCATTATGCAGTTTGATCCATCTGATTCCAGTTACCTGTATTTAATGACTTCTCATCAGGTAAGATTAATTCACAAACTTACCTTTCTACTATCATGAGATCCGGCTGATTAAACCATATGAAAGTTTGAATTTAATCAATTATGGAGTTTCTCCAAACTCTTTCTACACCATACTTTTCACTGCTGCACAGATGATACAATAAGACTGTTTTTCTTATAACATATTATTAAAATAAATGTTTTCAGAATAATTGTTGGTTTTATTGTCTTGTCTTGAAATTTACACTTTTGCATCGTCATGAGTAGACAACCTGTAGCACTCCAGATGCTACCAAATTATTACTCCATCATCCTTCACCACTGATCATGCTATATAGAGATGGTAAGAGCTGTGGGATGCCACATTTTTCTTGCTTGGGTAGATCATGGAAAGGCAGAGATAATTCTTTACTGGGCTTCTTTTAAGTTTGTCAGTGTAGTTTTTGAGATAGTTCTTATTGGCATCGCTGACAGATAATGGTGAGACAAGATTTTCTTGAACAAGCCATAATTTGAGGATTCATGTTTTGTACTAAGTCAGAAAGAAAGAAGGCACATTATTATTTAGGAGTATGTGTGAATTGGGCCATTGAATGTTTCTGATAAACAGATTTAACAGACCTTTAATCTGCCCTAGATGGTGTCAGAACAAGAAGGAAAATAAAACTTTAATACCAGTACAGTTAAGATTAATTATTCAGTTGGGCTGGATATGAGATAAAGGCAATGTAATGGGGCACAGCGGAGAACAGATCTTACAAGGCATATTTGTACCATGGTTAGTTGCAAGCGGAGAAAGGCTCTGAGAGCTGGCTATCTGACACATTTCTCTTGTATGATTGTGCTTTCCTTTCCTGTTTGTATTCAATTACAGTGGTGATGGGTACATTATTGGGAGACTCACAGGGCAGGTTGGGGACAGATTCACCTGGAGAAAGTCTATGTTGTCACTAAGAGTTGACACCAACTTGATGTCACATTATGATCAATCAGTCAGTCATTATCTTTAAACTGTCTAGTGGAAAAGGAAGTGAATTTGGGATTTCCTCCAAGCTTCAGTGTTCTGACTTACATTCCTTTTTAATCTGCAGAAATAGATATACAATCAATAATTTTCTGTTTGGTATTTAACCTCATGAACTGTAATTCCCTAATTAATACATATTTCTAGTGTACAGAATTCGTATCTTGTCCCTAAATCATTTATCCCATAACCATTTTTGATCAAAATAGTTTACAGGTAGACCTCGCTTAACAACCAAAATTGGGACTGGAAATTCCATTGCTAACTGATGCAGCTGTTAAGCAAGACATCACGTGGCCACAATGGACTTAAAACCTCACTTCCACTGTGGTCATTAAGCAAATCACCCACAGTCATTAAGTGAGACATCACGTGACCACAACTTGTGATTTTACTGTTGGCTTCTCCACTGACTCTGTTTGTTGGTAGCTGGCTGTGAAATACACAGATGGCAATCACGTGACTGTGGGATGCTGTAACAGCTGTAAACCCTCACTGGTTGTGAAGTGCCCAAATCTCGATCACGTGACTGTGGGGGCACGGTGATGGTCGTAAGTGCTAGAACCTGTTGTAAAGTCACTTTTTCAGCCCATCATAACCTCAAATGGTCACTAAACAGGGCAGTCATTGGGTGAGGACTACCTGTGCTTAAAAAACAAAACAAAGATGCTCTTGAATTGAGCTCAACTCCTGGTGACTACATGGGCACCTCTGTGTAGTTTTCTTGGGAATAATATGAAATTGGTTTGCCATTACCTTTTTTCTGGGGTATTTTTTTTCAACTACCCAATAGCCCTGGATTTGGTCTGATCCAAGTACTAATCAAATCCAACCCTGCTTAGTTTCCAAGCATAGAAAAGTTTGACCAGGTGTTGCCATCTCCTGAGATATAGTATAAACCATATTAATCTATTGCTAGCAATAATATTTAATTTTAGGAACTGTCAAGGCAAGAGGAATGGGTATTCTGCTTGCAATATAATCACAATATGTTCTATGTGTAAACTACTGTAGGTAAGGCAAGATTAAGTTTTAAAATTACAAGATGTAATAATTTGGTGGAAACCATGCAACATTTGTGTCTGTGCTCACAGAGGATGCCTTTTGTTGTTATGAATGGCATCTTTAAAATGAAAAGGTTTGGAACATTAATAAATAAAGTATAGGAGAAAACCAGCTGTTAAAACATGCCAAGTTCTTTGTAAATACCGAACAAACATCATCTACTTGTGAGAGAAATTGTATTCCCTGGTTGAAAAATTTCAACTGCCCATAGATATTTCCATCAAACAAAGGCAAACCTATGTCAGAATGAAATGTCAGTCTGGTTTTGTTTATTGGCAGAAATCCTTTATGAGTGCACTCATATCAATGCATATGGAACTAAGGCCATCAGGGAGCACGATAACTCTGAATGGGGTCAATGCTACTGCAAATACAGAAGGCTTATCTTACTTCTGAATATGATTTAGATAAATATTTTGAGTGATTGATCCAAATGGCATATTATGGCAGTATTGCATTAAATTCTTTTCAGATCTAATATTTATAAAATAAAGGCATCTTAAGACAGCAAGCCGTGTTTTAGATCTGGAAAAATCCAAATTTATGCTTAGCAAGAAATGTCAATGGATGTTTTTGAGCCAGTTTCCATCTCCCATCTTCACTTATATCTGCAGTGGATATTTGCAAAGCTAAAAATGCTATTCTCAGCTCTTGGAAGAAAGACAGGATACATGTATCAAATATATGTTACCCATAAAAGAATGTACAAGCTTTTCACAAACATCTAGAAGCAAATTACAGTTACTGATATTCATCATTTTCTCTTCTTAAGCATTTTACGATGTTTTTGCATTTCTAGGTATAGTTGTTTGTGTATCTTTTTTTAATCATTCTGGAAAGCATCTAAAATGGTAAAATCCTTCTTTTTTGCCATTTAGTGTAATTCATGTAGTAGAATGTAGTTTCACCTGAATAATGAAGCTACATTATCAAAGTGTATTCGTCTGTTTGTAAATGTATATAATTTTGAAAAATAATCTGTAAGATAGCTATTTTAAAAAAATTAAAGAACCAAACTGTCATAAAAAGGGGAAAAGCAAAAGTCAGCAAGATGAACTTGTAACCATCTTAAGGAACCTATTAAAAAAAAGAAATATAGAATTCCTTTACCAAGTTCTTTTGCTTAGATACTATTTTTTTGCAAATAGAAGACAGATTTTAGCATTCTGTTAAAATATACATTTTTCCTTTCTTCCTGTCTGGAAGATTCAGAATGTATAATAATATTGAAAATAAGGATAGTAGAATAATTAAAATGATAAAAATGTAAATCATATTAAATGGTTATGGTTCTTTCCATCTTAGACATGTATACAAACACTTCAATCAATGAATTTATTTTACAATTCTTTACTAACCACTCCCCTACTCCACATTTTTCAGGCAGCATGAACTTTACAGCAACAAATCTGTTTCCTCTGTAAATGAGCTAGATATGAATATAATCAAAAGAGCATACATACATGATCTTAAAACTAGGCAAAAAACTATGGGAGAGAATGGACTGGTCCTAAACTCTTTAAGACTCTAAGATCAAAGGAACACTCTCTATGATTGTTTATCAAATAAGTAAATAAAACAATCAACACATCCAGATGGAAATTTATCTGTGGATGGATGACTATAGCTAAATTATCTCTGCCCAGGCAGATTTCTATGTACAGTATGTCTACTGTATATAATTCAAAGAAAGCAAAAAATGACAGAGTTCTATTATAAGCACTGTCAAGCTATGAAACTGCTCCTTTTGGGGGAGAACAACCCCATTTATAGTAAATTAATGACCACTTAATCTGGCAGATGAGCCTCCAACTAGCCAACATTTCCATTTTCTAAATCTAAGGTTTCATTTGTATTGGATGGCAGGGAATGCTGGGTGCCATCCAGACTCCGATGACTCCTCTCACCAATCTTTTGGTCAGCCTCTATTAGTATAAGATGCTCAGTTGCTGAAGTCAGTTACTCATTAAAGAAGAGTCTGCTAATATTAGTTTAATTCTTTAAAAATTGCTACCTTGATTTTTCTCTGTTCTTTGTTACACAGATTGCTCGTGTGAAAGTAGCTGCTTGTGACCAATACACTAAATGTACAGACTGCTTGGCTGCAGCTGATGCTTACTGTGGATGGTGTACCTTGGAGACCAGGTGGAATATTTTTGTACTTTATAACCCTCTTATAAATAAGCCATTCTGAACAGATAATGATTACCTAATATTAATATTGTCTTGTTAATTTTCACCAGTTTCACTGTCTTGTACAATTAGATAGTTGATAACAGACTTCACAGATTATGTAAATCTAATGAATACAATCTAGACATTCAAAAAGTGTCGGAGAAGTATTTTTTGAACAATTTTCAGTTTTTATAAGGATTCACACATAAGCTTAATTATTTGTGAAAAAATTAACAATTAAACTTGTATATTATACTGTACATAGAAGTAGTGTAAGACAGCACTGCATCTGAAAAGAATAAAAACCCATGCAATCCCTAATGCAACTTAATATAAAAATTACCTGTCATGTGTATTATTTTATCATATCACATTTAAAGTAAAAAAATTAAGTCAAAATGTAAAAATTCTATATGACACTAAGGTGTTAGGACAACTTGGGCACTAAATAGTTGAGCTTTCAATATTTGGGTTTTTTTGGTGAAATATATTCTCCCCTTTTTAAATATGACAAGTTGCTGAGTTTAATTCTCTATTTTGTAGTCATCCATTTACTTGGTGCACCTTACTTTTTAAACTTGCCCTTGTCCCTATGCATTATGAAGTTTCCATGAATTTCTGCAAAGATGTAAGTGGAATTTCCTTCCATCTCTGAAGGGAAGATTGGGAATGCCAGGTTCCAAGCTGGAGATCCAGAAGATTCTGAAGGCCAAGAATCTAATGATACAAATTCATAGATAAAGAACATTAATTAGAAGTAAACAGCTTCTTTTTTCTTTCAAAATAATATATTCCTATGTGCTTTTAAATAGATTAAAACTTGATTAGGTTTATCTAATTTTATCTGGACATGACAGGCCACAGAAGAACTATATCTAGTTCTTGCTTCATATCCCTACCAAACTCCTATTTATGGAATACAAACTGGCGAGCTTGCTCCTTGCCTTCTTTAATCCATCTGGGAAGTTTTCTACCAACCCAAATTAGTTATGTCTTTTCTCTGATAGGTGGGCATTCTTCTGAACAAATTACTGGGGTGTTACTGTTTACTGAGAATACTAATAGGATTTGCATAAGGTTAAATGGGGACCATTCTTATAAACAAATTACCAATTTATTTTCTTGCTTATTTGCTTGTTTATACTAAAATAAACTGTAAAAACATTAAAGTCAAGACTCATACCAAGAAAAGTCATGGGCATTATACATATTTTGGACTAGTCAAAAATCTTTGTAGGAAACAGGCCAGGACACGTTCAACATAACCAAAGCCAAAACAACCAATTTTTGTTTTTGAACAATATATTTATTTTCAGACAGTCTTGGGTAAACAGAAATAAGCCATGTGAAATAAAAGGAAAACATTATATAGCTATCTGACATTCTATTAAGCCAGCAAAGTTCAAAACCAACTTATTTCCATGGATTTAAAAGTCATTCCTACACATTAGATGTCAAAAAATCTGGATAAACAGAAGGCAAACAATAGAAAAATATGTGAAGCATTCCTAATTGTGTCTCTTGAGTTTTGATTTTGTTAACATGTTGATATAATGGTTATCATACTAATTGTATAAAATGATCATTAGCGAAATGACAACTATGAAGAAGATAGTAGTTTGTCAGTGGAATTAATAATTGTTTTTCTTCTAAAGGTCTGGTGTCATAAACATTCTACTTATTTTAGGTGCTCTCTACAGCATGAATGTCCACATTCTGAGGAGTCCTATTTCTGGATCAGTGCCAATGAGGGAGTACTACAATGCCCTTCAATGACTACAATACCTTCAGAAATAAATATCGAGAATGAAAATGAAGTATGTCAAATAGGAATTGTTAATAGAATTTCTTAAGCAAGAGGAACTGATTCTGAAGCATTCTGAACAGTTGATACTTTATTTATTTAAATAATTTATACGGTCCCCATCTCATAATAGTAACTCTGGGTGGTATACAAGGGTAACAGCAGCTACAAACAATGAGCCATGATGCCCAAGGCAAACAATAAATCCCAGACATGAAAAGGCACATCAGTAGCATGGGGAAACAGCCTTGTGAAAGGCTGACAGGGTCAGAGCCATCCAGATCTCTGAGAGGATGCTGTTCCACAGGGCAGGTGCTGTCACAGAGAAGGCATCTTGTAATGTTACCAACACAAGCTCTGGTATTTTGCTGCACTAACAATTTTTACTCAGTGGAGCAGCAAGATTGTTCCAAATATTTAATCTCAAAACACAGCGTTTCCAAAATCTGTTTGTCAATGTAATTTAAATTTTTACTTATCTATTAGAATGATAACCTTTTCTTGTCCACTTTTAGGGCATGATAATCCAAATTAATGGGAACATTCCAAATATGAATGGAATGGAAATAGCTTGCAATTATGGAAATAATATCCAAACTACTGCTAGAATTCCTCCACGATCTCAGAACCAATTCATTTACTGCAGTTTTCTTCCCAGAAAGAGCTATCCAGCCTTTCCAGTAAATCAAGGTATGTATGAAAAGCAGTGCTGTAAATAATGACGATGTGATATTGACATTAAAGATGAAAACTTTCTTAACTTTAATTTGCATTTAGTATTTGAATTTTGTGAGCTGGTGTTCCTGCAGTTGTATTTCATTAGATCAGTGATGGTTTTATGAAAGTTTGCTTTGTTGAGAGCTACTTGCCAGTTTCTATATATACTCTGCAAGAATGCTACCAAGGGAATACTATTGAATTATGAGGAATCCTGCTAGATTTGATCCCAGTCCTGTGAATTCTGCCTTAAAAATCCCTTGGAAAACAATACCCTAGGTCTCAATCCTAATTATATTGCATAGATGGAGAGAATTCCTTCTAAATGCACAAGGAACACTGTGAATGAAACTAGAAGCAAAGACAAAAAAAATTAAAAACTTTAATTCTTGCCTTATAGTATTTGAAACATATATATGCACACAGATTTTTTTGTTCGTTTAATAAAAGTCTTTTAAATACCACTAAAATATTCCTGAGAACCAGTTTGATGTAGTGGTTAAGGCACTGGACTAAAAACTGGGAGAACATGAGTTCTAGTCCTGCCTTGGGCACAAAGCCAGCTGGGTGAATTTGGGCAAGTCACTCTCTCTCAGCCCTAGGAAGAAGGCAATGGCAAACCACTTCTGAAAAAGTTTGCCAAAACTGCAAGGACTTGTCCAGGCAGTCTCCAAGAATTGGACACGATTGAACGGATTAAAAAAAAAATCTAGTAATGTTATTCTACTTCATATCTTCTTAATTAATGAAAAAATTATCTCCATTCACTATTATTTTAGTGAAAAGTTATGAAACATCTATTTATTTATTAAACATTTTGAATTTGAATTCTATATTTATGATCAGAGATCAGCAATAGCAACAACCAAATAGGGAAAAAAAGGAAACAAAATATTGTCAAGTTATTTTTGAGGTTAACTGTTTTATTAAACACTTAGCATTATTAGATTGTGTGGCTATAATACTTTTAACATTCTTTGAATGTTAAAAGATAGTAATTTTCCAGTAACCTCCATAATCATCTTTATATCATTTCATATGCATTATAGTTTGAGGGATGTAGTGCTATGATAGCATTATAATTTAACTTTCAAAAGGTTGATTAGAACTATTAGTTGACTGATTATGTATTTATTATGTTGCTGTTGTTTTTAACTTATTAGCTGCCCAGAATCATGATTTTGAGATGGGCAGCCAAATAAATTAACATAAATAAATAAGCAAACAAAAAATTGCATTCCTTGTTAAAGATATCCTCAGTGTATGCTGAGTTGAATTCGCTTTCTGAATAGATTACCCATATTAAAGTTATATCCCTTAATAAGATGTAAACATAGCTTAAAGGGCAGTGGTATGAACTGAATATGGTCAGGTTATATAACTCAAAAATTCATAATATTACCCAATAGCAGATCATGGTGTTACAACTATCTTCTAATTCTAGAAACATGTGTCTGGAAGAACCATAAAAGCATTCTCTTTGTCCCTGTTTAGATAACAGTGCCATTCCAAGTACATTTGGGATCATTCGAACTTTTGAGCACTGAAAAAGTCGTCAGCCTCTGTAATATGAGATCTGTCATCTGTGGCTTGATTCTTGCCTTTTCTGGCTTGTTGAGGCTGTGTAAAGAGAAAGGAAAATGACCTTAATGGAGATATGTGAGCTCTGTTACCAAAGTGATGAGGGGAGAAACCTATCTTAGGTCTACAACAAACAGAAAATATGTGGAAGAGGCTCAGACAGACTCCTCCCTAATTTACAGAAGAAGCATGGAGGAAGGGAGGTATAGCACAATCAGACTTGTAAAATTCTGTTACTATAGTCACACTTAATAAAAGTAGTTTTATCCTTTCTGTGGAGTTGATTCCTGGTCTGGTCTACCTGGTGGGGTTGAGAAGCTGCCAGAAAAGGAATGTGGGACTGGATATAGATAGTAGTGAATGCTTCTTTGAGTGAGGGGATGATGCCACCAGCCTTGAGAGAGATAGTGGTATGCTGTCTTCTGAACAGGCTATTGTGGGCGATTATCACCCTGTGTCCAATTTTCCTGGCCCAGCATCTTTTTGTTCAGTAATTACAGCAGTCTTCCCCAACCCAGGTGCTTTCTGGATGTGATAGCATCAACTGCAAAATGCCTCAAGCATGGAATAGAACTGTCAGTTTACATAAGTCATGACGTACATCTAGAGAATGTTTGGGATTGTGTCTGCCCTTCAAGGTAGGCCAGGTCAGGAAACAAACTCCACAAGATTTACTGAAACTCTCACTTTATTGATGCAGGCTATAGTAACAGAATCGTGAAAGCCTAACAGTGTTTTGCTTCCCTCCCTCTTATACCAAAGAGAGTTAAGGCAGAGCCAGATTAGGTTTCTTTCTAATGCTCTCTTCCTGTCCTGGGCTTAAATCATGTTTTGCTAACTGTCGCCATATACCTTCTCCAAGGCCATCTCTGTGATTCTCTACAGAATGTCTGAATTACATGTGTAGCAGAAATTTTATAGGTGGAACACATTGAATCATGTAAGAAAAGCTTATCTACAGTATTAATTGTTATATTCTATGCTTGTTATATTCATTAATGTTACTGCTTTTAGGCAAATACAGTTTTTCAGCCTGAAAGTTAAAATACCAGTTCCAGGTCACCTTTTGATTATTTGCTATACTTTGTTTAGTAAAAATAATATTTCATGGTAATACAATACTGAATAAATCTACTTATAAGGTTTGGATCCTTTTATCTTGGGTACAGTTCAGAAGTCTTGCCAAAACAAATACTTTATATGAAAATCCTGACTGTTCAAACTACTGAATTTATGATTAAATAATGGTGCATGAAAAATGGCTTCAAAATAAAGGATGAGTGAATATGTCAACTCCATTTTGTTCATTTTTTAAATTTTTCCAGCCTTAGTTTTATCCCATTCTATTTTATGCAAAAAAGGGACATTTTTCATGCATTTTAAAGCTACATTCCAAAATTTAAAAATGTGAATATATTTTTGTGTATATTCTGATTCACATATCAGTTTCTCAATATTTAAAACATACATTTTTAAAAAATTTTACTAACATAAATAAATTCTCACTGAGATTATTTGGTACCAAAAACATAATCATTCACAAATTATTTATTGCCAGCTTTTCTTGTTTCATATATTAATTTGTATTTGTAATGTAACAAATTAATCTTGGGAGTATTTGGAGCAGTCAAAGAACTCTTGAGAAACTTCATCTCTTGGGTAAACAACAGTTTTGAAACTTTTTTTTTCTTCAGACATTCATGTTGTCTTGAAAGTAAACTTTGAAAAGAGTTCTCTTGTGACTTGCTTGTTTTGGGGTTTCTTTGTTTCAGATCATGTAATTGTTCAAACTGCAGTACAGGTCAATGGAAAAAACATTGTGTGGGCCAATTTCACCATCTATGATTGCAAGAGAACTGGAAATATTTATCCAAAGACCGCGTAAGTGATCTCATGGCCTGTAAATTACAGAGGAAGGCATGTTGCTGACAAACAGTAGGTTGCTCAGCTTTGTTTTGCAACAGGATTCAGTAGCAGGAAGTCCCCTTTATCTTTGTTGATGGTTTCAATTTAAGCCAGAGGAAAGATTGTAAAATAGATAATCCAAAATACTGTACATTCAACACCCAATTTTTTAGAGAGAGGTTTTCGAACTGTGAGTTGCAACCCCCTGGGAATTACATGAGCAACTTGGGAGAGGTTGCAAATTAAATATATGTATGTATGTATGTATGTATGTATGTATGTATGTTTCAGACATGGTATTCAAGGTTGGACATTTGGTTATCACTAAGCTTACAAATCAGTTTTATAATTTATTTATTTCTTAGCAGAGTCATAAGAGTTCTATGAACTGCCAGCAATATTGTTTATGTTATAGAAGATTATTTTAAAATGAACTTTTTAAATATACTTACATATCTATTTACTTAACAAAATAGTCACATATATCCATAAAAATCTGCTACGTCCAAAATTTCAGTAAACATTTTTAAGTTGTCTTGGTTAAAGAAGAATGTATTTCATGGGTTGGAGTTTTTTTATGCAGTTAGAATGGACAAACCCCTCATTTTTATTGACTATCACAACTGAAAACTATTGATCGTGACAAACTGTTATTGTATATCGGCAGTTCAATTGCCAATTGACGCTGACCACAGATAATTGGATTTGGCTTCTGTCATAAGTATCCATATGTCTCCAGCATCCCTGCCAGCAACACATGTAATACCGTATCTGTAGTCTTTGAAGTGTCTGCAAAAGTGTTTAAGTGTCACTCAGAGTTTTTTCCTGTAATTTTAACAAATGTTAAAGTGATTATTAGTATGCTTGCTGCTAAAGAGGAGAAGCAGTTCTTCTAACACATCTCTGTTGACCCCCCTTGAATATAAAATTCTTGACAAAAGTCTCTTCCTGAATTCTGGAGCAGGGTGCAAAATTGACACAAAAAAGTACATGAGAAGGCTATAAATATATTGAATTCTGTTTGTATGAGACAGGATATAAAGCCATAAAGAACAAATACTGATTAAAAATAAATGTGGAATGAAAAATGTGAGCTGTTGTCTCAGAAATGAAAACTAGATTTCAAGAATCATGTAAAAGTAAGCAAGCTCATCGTTCCCATTTTAAAAAAAAATATGATTTTGAATGTGACTGTTTTTGTTTATTTGTTTCCAGTGAAACAGTTTTACTTTGTAAAGTCATAAGGTGCTATCACTGTTTTATTTGATAAATAGATAAAAATTATTATTAAAATCATATATTATTTTTTTGCCCAACGCTAATCCCTGTGAAATCTTTAGTTTTATTCGGCGATGGGGGGGGGGAATGGCGGATGTATAAACGCATTTATTTTTTAGGAGGTCACAGTATCAAACAGTTTGAAAACCTTGTTGTAAATTAACTAAGCTAGAATCACTTTGGTATCTACAAGGTATTTTGGGTGCTGGGCAGGATTTGGCAGGAAGATGGTACAACCTGCCAAGAAGGCAGGGTTTTAGAGCATTTCAGACCATCTGGATATGTTGATGGTTTGGGCTTTTTTTTTTCTTTCCCATTTTCTTAAACATGATAATATTCTTGTCTGACAGCTTTAGAGTTAACCCTCAAAACGCTATTATCATAAAAGGAACAAAGCTGTCAGACAAGAATATTATCATGTTTAAGAAAATGGGAAAGAAAAAAAAAAGCCCAAACCATCAACATATCCAGATGGTCTGAAATGCTCTAAAACCCTGCCTTCTTGGCAGGTTGTACCATCTTCCTGCCAAATCCTGCCCAGCACCCAAAATACCTTGTAGATACCAAAGTGATTCTAGCTTAGTTAATTTACAACAAGGTTTTCAAACTGTTTAGTTTATTATAGAATAGAGAACAATTTCTGGAGGTACAGTAAATACTGTATGATTAACTCTATTGTATAGGATATAGATTTGTGGATATAGTTGAATATCATGTTTGGCCTGATTTTTCTTCCATTAGCCATTACCGGTATGGCAGGAAGCTATCTTTCACATGATTTTTCTTGCTATCTTTTTATAGCAATTTATTTTTGGTAATTAGGAGTTACAGGTAGTAGTAATAAGTGTAATCTAAGGTGCATTGAAAGACAATCTCTTCAGTATAATTTTTAAAACTCTGAGTCAAGAGCAAGCAGATTTTTTCACAAGATGGCTTCCAGTTATATTAACACATTGTGCTAAACCAAGTTTAACTATAATTTATTGAATAAGCCAAAATATTCTTATTCCTAAGCCAAACCAGCCATTTTGCAGAGGATATGAGAAAGGGAATGTATTTACCCTATAGGAATAGCTGCAGGTAAGCAAAAGATGTGGAGAAACTTATAATAAAGATGGAAAGCAAATGATAGAGCAGGAACACGGATGCAGAGTAAATAGATTAGAGAAGTAGATAAGCTGTTCTAAAAGAATAATTTACTTGCATGGGCTAGTACTGAAATTACTGAAAGATTATTCTTCAGAATTAAAAAGTAGATGAGTATGGCTGCACAAATGCTATTTTGCATGTGTGACCTTGTTTGCTGCATTTGAGATAGGTTGCTCATGAATCCCTGGCGACTGCAACCCACAGTTTGAGAACCTCTCTCTACAATAATTTAGTATTGAATGTATACTGTTTTGGATTAACTTTTATTTTAAGCAGGAAGAGTCTCTCTTCCTGCTTAAAATAAAACCTTCACTACCATCACCAATAACAAAGAAGTAACACAAACATAGGTGTGATAAGTGTGTTTGCATATTAGGCATATTAGTGAAGGATAGTCTCTTGGCCACTCCATCACACAAACACGCACGCAGTTTAAAATATTTTAGATTTGCAGTAGATAGTCTTGTCATAAGCCGTAACACAGAATTTTTGGACTCATAAGGAAAATAGAGCTTCAAAGAGGAGGCTGATGCAGATTACTAAATGTAATGTCTTTTATATATTTCAGATGTATCAGTTGCCTCTCAGCTAAATGGAAATGTTACTGGTGTCCTAGAAGAAGCTCCTGTGTATCCAATATGACTGAATGTGAGAATTCAGTACAGATTACTGTAAGGCACATAAGAGTACAGTTCTTATTGTTTCTTGTTTTAATGCTTAGTTTGTTTCTCTTGGTGGGAGGAAGTAATTGCTGCCAACAAAGGCTTTTTTAAAGGAATATTATAGAAACACTTATGTTCAGAAAATGTTGCATGGCACTGAGGAGTTTTGGAGGACTAGATCTCTGGACACCTTAGCATGCTTTCAGATTGCTCAGACTTCCAATGCTCTACATCTTATTTTGTTTATAGATTGCCCAGTTCCATTCTAACTCTGTGCAGCATAAAATGTACAACATTTACTAGCATGTGCCCCCCCCGCCCCAGTATGTGTGGGGCTCTTGATGACTTGGGTCAGGTGCATGCTTGCCATAAGTTCCCATTAGCCTTGGAGACTCTTCCCCCAGAGCCAGTGACGCCCAAGCAAAGTCATTGAAGAAACCTCTGCCAGAGCATGGTGCCACTTACTCTTGGGACTTGCTGTACCAGTGTGCATCTTGATCTTCACTTCTGTATCTTGATTTGAAAATGCCTACAGCTGCTGCTCAACTGGAGCAGGCTGCCGTCACTATTGCCACAAGTACTGCCTTTGAAAGTGGGCTTATATCTTACATGTCTATTTGTGGTACAGTGTGGTTGTCTTATTAATTTTATTTCTGCTATCTATTGGTTACTTTAATTGACAAAATAATGTTGTCAGAGGAGTTGGATCTAGAATTCTCAGGCTGTTTTCCTCTCCCTACCCTAACGTTTAGAGATGGGGAAGAATTTCTACTGAAATAGATGTGATAAGCCTGTTTGAGGCTCCTCTCAATAACCTTTGTTCACTCTTAAATTGGAACTATCCACTGCGCCATCCTTAAAACTACTTTTATTGGTGTGTGATCCCTGTGGCTCTTCTCCATTCCATTTCCTTTTGGGAGTTTTATGCTAACCATCTTCATCTTATTCTTTATCTCAAATTACATATGTTGTTCTCAGCCACTAGCCAGTTCCATCTACACTGTAGCTTTGATGTTGACCAAATCTAAGGGTATTACTTGTGCTATAGGCCTGACAACATTTACTCCACCCAACTCTTCATCCTTGGTGGTAGCCCTCAGCTCTGCTCACTTAGGCCCAGAAGATTCTCTGATTTCTCTCAGGTGTTCCTTATTGCCTCCGCTTTAGGCTTGCTTCCATTGGACTTATTTCTTACACTTAGTGCTTTGCCCCATTTATGCAGAACTCTAACACTGTTTGATCAGCTCTGTGCTCCAAAGAATCCTAGAATAATGCTTCAAACTCTTTTTAACCTAATGGCACATCTCTTTTGAAAGCACTGTCCCTTCTCTGGATCTACAGCTGTATGCAAAGCAGCTACTGCTAACAACTAAAAGTCCTCACCCTCACAGTTTGAACTACTAAAGCTCCTATAGGTGATCTCTGTCTTCTGATTATTCCTATGGCAAACTGCAAAAAAAGTTATTGGAGCATTCCAGCAGCCATTGCTCCTTCTATCTATCTGATAAACAAAAAATTCTGAAAAGTTTGACTAGATTGGTGAGATGTTCTCTTCCTATCCACATTACTCCAATCAGATAAATACAAAACCACCTGTTTATATCTCCTTTCATTTGCATACAAATCTGGGTAAGGTCCAATTTATCAGCTGAGAAGATTTAATAGGAATCCTTGTACCAAGATAAACACAGGAATCAGAACAAATCCAATAGCTTTGTTATTACATTATTACTGGGATCCAGTGGCATCAAGTCTGATTCATTCCAAATTATAAAATAATCAGATAGGATACCAAATTTACATATTAGTGAAATGAGATTAGGAATTGGATTTTGGATTCTGAATTCTGGGAAACTCATAATAACTCATTCACTTCAGAAACTTCCAAGGAAATTTTTGGTCAAGAAAATTACGTTTAGTGTGTATAACTTGTTCCCACCTATTCCTATAGTGGGGAGCCTATTGGTGACTTTAGCACAGCTCTCCGGCAAGTTCTTTAAGCTGCTGGCAGCCTGACCTTTAAAGCTTCTATTGCTGAAAGCTGAAACAGTGTTTTTAGTATATCAAACAGATTAGTTCTGCATTTTCTATACCTTCTTACCAGAGATAAGGTTTTCCTTCAACCAGACATCCTTTTTCTCCCAAAGGTTACACACACTTTTTAATAAAAATCCAGTTATGGGTAACTGAATTCTACTGTGAATTTCTTAATGTTTTTGCTACAGTCTGCAACCTCTGAACATGAATGAATTTGCTTCTGCTTAATAAAGCAATTGCTGCTGTTACTCAATATTAGAACTCTATTTTTAAAGATGCTCCTTCCTGGATAAACTGTATTCTCCTTGAAAACATTGTTCACTAAGCATATTATGCTTTCTGCTTTAGAATCTCATATTAACTTTTTATAGAGAGTATATAATTTCCAGTAGCTTCTTGACTGTGATTTCATCTTAGGTCTCTTAGGTTGCTTACACTGTCAACAAAACAAGCTGCTTAACAGATACAGTATCGATCAAGATAAGGAAATGAATCCAGGATAGCCAGAGGGGTTATTTTCAAAAGCTCTTTCAATTTTCATTGGAAATTTTGAATGTTGAAAAAATTGAAAAAATGTTGAAAAGGTCTTTGATGTGATTCAGATTGAATTTATGAACTGTATTTTAAGAGGATATGGGTTTACATCACCTTTGGTTCACTAGATTTCAATGGGCTATCTTCACTCAATAAGTAGAGTTACTACAAATGGATTTCAACTGATCAAGTTATATAGTAGCCCCCATCAAGGATACCTTTTGTCTCCTTTCTTCTTCAGTTTGGTTCTTGAACCATTGGCTTCTTTTGCTAGACAGTCTTGATATATTAAGGGTGTGATGGCACTGGGCACTAAATATAAATTGTTCTTTTATGCTGAGATGTTATGGCTGTTCTTGATAATTATGCAGTGCCATTGACAAAGCTTATTGAGGTTGTACAGCAATATAGTTTGTACTCCAATTATACCATTAACTGGAGAAAATCTAGTCTGCTGTCTTTGGGACCCACTATATTTGTGGAGTAAGTAAGTTCCTTCCTGAGGTCTTTGTCTTTCTTGGCTTTGGCTTCTCTTCTTGGCAATTTCCACTGTGTATTCTGATACCCAGTTTGCTTTCTTCTGCTGCTTGATCTTTGGCAGTCTCTTTTCACATTGTTCCTCAGTAACGTCTTTGATTTCATTCCACAGTTCCTTGGTGTCCTATCAAAGTTCCAGCCTTTAAAGCAATTCCCAGTATTCTTGAAATTGTCATTATATGCTCAGGATCATATCAGGGAAACTGGTTGGCTTTGTTCTTCTACTTTAGCATGACTTGGAACTTGCACATGAGCAGGTTGTGATCTGTTCCACAGCTGGAGCACAACTTTGACATTATAATTGAGCTTTTCCACCTCCTTGTACCAATAATATAGTACAATAGTCAATAGTCAACTTTGACTTCTGTGTATTCCATTTGATGATATCTTTTGTTGTTTGAAGACTGTGTAGCAATGAAGAAATCACTGGTTTGGCAGAAGCTGAAAGTCTTTCTCCTGCTTCATTTCTGTTTCCTAGGCCATATGTTTCAACTACATTTTCCTCCTTACTGTTTCTAACTTTGGCATTCCAATCTCCAACCACAAACATTGTATCTTGCTTGCATGTTCTGTCAGTTGGAGATTGAATTTAATAATAAATTGTATCAATCTCTTCTTCTTCATGTCAGTGGTTTGAGCATAAACTTGAATACTCTCATTTCCATGTCTACAAAGTCCAATTGATATTATTTGATCATTGACTGCATTGTACCTAAGTACTGTCTTCGCGGTACCCTTCATGACTATGAAAGTAATGTCATTCCTTATTTGTTTTTGGTGTCCTCAGTAGTAAATAGTAGGATCTTCTGATTGAAAGTGTCTTATTCTAGTCCATTTCAATTCATTGATGCCTAAAATGTCAGTATGTAGTCAGTTCATTTCATCATTCACTGTTAAGCTTTCCCATGCTCATATTTCTTACGTTCTTTGTTTCCATTGTAATTCTGTCTTCGCAACTTGGGGTCAGAACATCTTAGCATCCTCTGTCTATGTGGTTGTTAAGAATTAACACCAACTTGATGGCACATAATAAATCAATGGCAACATCAGCAATTTGACTTCCCAAAGGCTTTAATCTAGCTATGTCATAAACACCATTAGTACTCTGATTAAGAATAAAAAGGCTACTTTATTGTAAAAAGATGCATTAAAAGCTACTTTTAGGGTGCTTTTAGCAAATGCACAACTCATCCAAATAGAAATTAAACCAAATTATATCAAAGATATATGTACCAACTAACATCTATTTTAACAATTTATGTCAATTAAAAGTAATGGTGGAATCCCGGATTCATCTGAAAACTAAATATAGTAGATACATTTGTAGTAAAAGTAGTAGATCCAATTAGACATTGATCCTTTGCTTCTTGATATTCTGCAGTATCAGAGAGTCATACAGAAAATATGAAGCTTGTTTTGATGAGTTGCTTGTCTATGACACAAGCCTACCCTGCTTATTACTTTGAATGCATCATTTTGTTTCTCCCCATTTCAATGTCCCCAGTGTATTTTTTAAAACTTATCTAGTTGCAATAATTAGTCTTTTTGGGAAACTGCTTCACAGCCTCAGATCAAAAGCACTGTTTAAATACAGAATTTCTAAAGGATTAAACACCAAATGAGCAAAGGCATTTGCTGTCTCAGGTACATTCAGGCAGCCATACCCGCTGTGGAGCTGAATATACCAGGTTCATCCATCTAGAATGTATTTGCTAGAATGATTGAACATCAGTATGCATGGGTTGCAGCATTCAGTTGATTTCCTTGGATTGGAAACAAAAGACTGGAGCATAGAAAGGGAATAGCTAAGAGTTAGGATTTAGTAGTTTAACCCTTAATATACATTGGAAGTGAACACTGGGCCTGTTAGTGATGATCTTAAGTAAACACTTCTGTTTTACAGACTCTTTTGTCAATAAAGGGTCTCTGTTTGTTATACATCCTTTAAATGTAAAATAGGGCATTGTAATTCTTCCTCGTTTTAGCAAGTGCTTTACAAAAGGAAGAGGGAGAATGTAGTACACGTGTTGAAATGGCAAGTATTATTTTTAAAAGATTTTTAATCTACTTTTGGCCAGACCTCAGCAATACAATTTTCAAAACTAAAATAGGACCCAGTGAAAATTCAGTATAGCACTATTCATAGTAACCTGTCCTTTTAATAGATTTTAAAATGTTAAACCTCAGAGCATAAACGTATATTTAAGTAGTAGTAAGTGTGATTCAAACAGAGAGGTTTTTTGGTTTGGAGGGAGGGTTAGCTTAGAAGAGAGAATACTGTTCTTCAGCTCGTAAGATAGAAAAAAATCATCCTGGTCTTCAGTTCCATTATTCTTCCTCATTCCCTTGTTATGAACACAGCAAAAGTGCTTTCATCCTACTGAGAATGAAGCAGCCTTTACTTGCAACTGAAGCTTTATGTGCATATCAGAATGTTGAATCATTTTGGATTGCAGCAAATAATTTTGCTAGTTTAAGTGAAGATTTGTAAAGTATTATAATAACTGGAAGGGCATGTATTATTAAGTTAAGCAGCCAGTGCCATATATTATCAGTTCTCGCAGCTGCAGAATCCTATCATTTTCAGTGATATTTAATTTTGCTACTTCTTGATACAGGAGAGCAACCATTAATTTGCAGGAAAAGCTAATAGCATTTTAAATGAGTCAGAAGCTGAGCAAGTCAGAGAAGTTTGAAAAAACAGGGCTTCATTTTTTCCCTTTTTCAGTGATATTTTGAGTAATGGTTTCTTGTGGTTTGATGTCTTATCTGTTTTTCAGCTACTTGACACTTCCTGTCATAAGCAAAGATCTACCATGTCACTGGAAAAAGGGAAAATAATAGTAGTAGTAGTAGTAGTAGTAGTTGTTGTTGTTATAGAACTAGCCAGACTGAACATATATAAGGAAACAGGAATTTTTTAAACATTCATTTCTTCTTTCCTGTGCTAGCCCCAGATGAAAGACACAGCTGAATTTGCACAAGGCAGGAGATGGAATTGCAGAGAACTAAACTGTTCTGTACTGTTTCTTTTTCTAGCAACTGAACTGGTTACCTCTACAGCAAGTATACACACATTCACTTTCCTTTTGGATTTGCTTTTGTTCATATTAAGGAGGCTTATGGGTCAGAAGAACCCATGGGTGGCTCCCTTCTTTACACCTCTGAAATAATTTTTTCTCATCAAAGAAGCATTTTAAGATTATTGAGAAGATCGGAAGAATCAAAGGAGAGGCATTCTCTTCCTGGAAACATTGCTGTTTGTAACATTTGAGATGGGGAACACTGCTTGCCTTTTTAAGTTTTAGTTTTCAATATATCTCACTCTTAAATAAATCACAGACTATTCAATGACAGCAGTAAGAAAATTATTTTGTATCATTGAAAACTGTTTTCAATAAGATAATATTTTGGCAAAAAATACAACAAAATTAGGTTGTTTACCCTTCCTTCTTTTAGATGATCCAAGTGATTAAGTGCCTCTTTATAATAAACCCTGTGTCTGATCCATTTCTTCTATATAAATTATACACTTTTGGAAGAATGGTGACAGGGCCTTTTATATATTGGCATTAGATCATTTTCTGCCTGGAAGTTTGAACCTTTGTTTGAATGAGGTTACCAGAATAATAAAATCTGAAACTTATTTTTTTATTGCTGAAGTCCAACAAAAAATTATTTTCAGGCACTATCTAAAATACTTCCAAAAAGAGGATAATCCATAATTTAATAAAACCTGAAAGGTTTCTATATAAGATAGCATCAAACCCCTAATCATAATATCCCTAATGGATATCTGAATAGCATCTCTGTAGCTGGTATATGCTGATTCTGTTTACGGCTTATACTATAGATATAATAATGTACACCTCAAAATAGTAGGAAGCCTTACAATAATTTTGAGAAGTTGTGGCCAGAGGCCATCCTAAACCTGATTTTAGAAATTATAACCAGTCGTTTGAATTGCACATGGCAGCAAATGAGTAGCTAGTGCATTGGATGCAGAAATTGGTATCATGTGGGCTTAGCATGTTGCACCTTCCAATATCTAATCTGGGGTGTTCTGCTTCAGTTCCAATGTCTGAAGCATCTTCAAAGGAAACCTAATGTAGAATGTCCTGCAGCAATCTAGTCTGGATACAAGCTGGTAAAGTTATAGTTGGCATACCAATCTAGCTTCTGTGGAGTGGGAGGATGGACTTTCAAGTCATCCTCTTCAGCTGAGCTGCATTCCAATTCAAGGAGGATTTCGGTACGAAGCTGGAAAAACACTTTGTTTACTGCTTTGAAGACTCTTGCAGGAACTTTCTGATTCTATACAAAACCCACTGTATCTTTGTTAGCATTATTTGGTTCTTTTCTTGTGATGAAACAGTGGGTATAGTAGCTACTTCATATTGACAGCTGAGGAGAGCATATGGTTTTCCATTTAATTTGTGAACAAATTAATTTCACTGCGAAAAATCCCAGACTGATAACAGAATTGCCTGGAGTCAGAAAGCTGAGTGTTCATCTATGGGACATATAATGAAGAAAAAAGAAACAGCACAAGCCAATCAAATTTCACACCTTAGGGAAAATGTTGGTGAAGTTTCTTTTGCTTTCACACTAATATGTGCTTAGACTGCAAGCAAGGGTGTCATTTCATACCAATCATTCATTTGGCATCTGTCCATTAAATTCATGATTTAAACTCAAAAATTCAGATACATTTAATATAATTAAGGTAACAATTTTGTATACTTTCTGGGAAGAAGCTCCATAGATTATAGTGAAACTTATTTTATAGTAAAATTACACTGTATTTCTATAACCTAAAAAATTGTCTACCTGGGCGTATTCTAAGTTGGAGCCAAGAACTACAGTAATAAGAATAACTTTATATTTATATTTTTATTATTTTAATATTGGTGATTTTATGATGTTAGGTTTTAAAGTGAATTTTATTGTAAACCGCCCAGAGTCCCCCTTTTACGGGGAGATGGGCGGTGATAGAAATGTGAAAAATAAATAAATAAATAACTTTATGGAATTATTACTACCCCCATTTTTGTAGCTTGGTTCTGCTATCTCAGTGTTAAGAATGTTCAATTGTTTCCATACTAACCTTCATTTCTTTTGCTTGTTTCCTGAAATACAGAACAGTACTGATTGTCCACAGATTGTGCCTGTTTCTATCGCACCAGTACCCACGGGGGTTTCTCAGGACATTACAATCACTTTGAGAAATGCTGCTTTTATACAGGTAATGAAATAAATAGGCTTTGCAAAAAGAAAGAGCAGGTAGATCGATCCTATGTTTGCACCAGAAGTCAAATAATTGAGATTATTAAATGAAGTTAATATATGACTTGTGTTTTCCCTTAGTGATAATCACATAAATAGTCATTCTGAGGATCTTAATAGAAGATGGATAAGTGACTGAGGGGGCTAAGTAGGAAAGAAAGAATATGCTCCATATGCAAGCATTTACTTGAGATTTGTTATATGTTATTCAAGGACCTTCATGATATTCATACCACAGATGGACTTATAATGTTGCAAAAGGTTCACTTGGGGGAAAATCTACTTCTAAACTTGAGGACTTTTCCCCCTGATATTCCACCCAGTGAATTTTGCAGGTGTACAGTTCTCACAGGAGAATGTACACCATACTGTTTTTCATATAATCTCATGCTGAGAAAGAGAAATGCAGCTTGTTAAAATCAGAAAGTAGTAAAAGCTATCCTAGAAATTGAACCAAGACCCTTAAAAGTTATTCTCTGCTTTGCAAATCTCATCTGAATGTGCATGTATAATGTATGTGTGTGCATCACATATAATATAGATCAATCACACAGATAAAGAGATGATCAGTTTGTCATCCTATCTCTTTCAATTAATGAGGGAGAAGATGTTCCCCTTTTTGTCTATCTAAATACTGTCTGATGCTATGTGGGGACAATTCTTGGTTGAAATCACATTAAAGTGAAGTTTCCAATAATCTGAGTATATATCCTCCCCTTTCCTCATTATCTCATCAAATACTCATGTATTGTTCCCACTCTTTGCAGTGACTCTACTAACACCCTAGGAGTAAAAAATATAGTGGCACTAAAGCACTTGCCCCTGGGTAGCGTTTGTTTTAACCGCACAAGTAGTAAGCTTTTAAAGGGTCATTTGGTTATCAGTATGTAGGAAAAGAGGTGTGATTCAACAAAAATAGAGGGAATTTATGAATATCTAACTACTGGACATAAAGCTGAAACTTTAGGACATGACAGTGAAACTTTCAGTAATTGAAATAGGTGCCATGTCTCTGTCTTGCTTTCCTAGGAAACTTTACAGAAATACAATAAATTAGATTGCGGTCTATTTCTGTCTAATTTTATTGGCATCAGCTTTCTAAGGCCTCAGAGGGGAATATTTTGTAATTATGAGAAGTTTTAACTAGGATACTATCTTACTTATTCAAAGCATGTATTTCTGCTATTCTAATATTTGGGTGGTCCCTCCCTGAGTTACGGAAAGTTTAATACATTTTAATTTAGAATATTTAAAACCTTAATTTAATTATTTCAATAAGCTTATTGGAATTATTAAGGTACACAGTCTTTAGCAGTATTACTGTTGTAACAAGTGACATTCAGCAATTCAGATCAGAATTTGGTTCATTGATTTATCAGTGTATAAGAAAATAGATATTTAAAATTCATCCTTTTTCTGTTAGAAAGTATTCAGAAGGCGATTATTCTACAAAATTTTCCTTACATTTTTACTGTTTAGGACATGCCTTTGGAGTGTCACTTTGAAACTGAAAATAATTGGATATTTGAGGCTCAGTGGCTAAATGCATCTGCTGTTCAATGTACTAATGTGTTGGTGAGTTCATGGCTAGTGGGTATTTTATTATTTTCTAAAGTCTCTTCTGCTTATAAATAGTAGCATGTCACAGACCAACTGCGTATCATTTTATCAAGTCACACATTCCACCTAAAATTCAGTGGGTTCTAGCTCCATGAACTTTATCATGAATATGTTCAATTCCAAAGCTGCTCTTTCTAATAGGAACTTCTTTTATTTACTTAATTACTTACTTACTTCAGTTTATATTCTATACGTTTCCAAAGAGGCTTACAACGCACTGGTTCAACAGAAAAATCAGCCTATAACAGAAATTAGAGCGAATCTGATATGCTATCATTCAAGTGGTAGCATTGTATTTCTTCACCCCTGAGCATTTTTACAACTCTTCAGAAACACAATAGGGAGTGGGTGGTCCAGAGGTAGTTTATTCCAACTCAACTGTGGGTTCCCTTGGTGGTAGAACCTACACCAAGTCTTCTCTCTCTGGTCTCACCAGGCACCCAGCTTCAGCTTGGAGAAAGTGGTCTCAGAGGTGTCCAGGCCCTGTGCCATTGGCTTTCCAAAGTGATGTCCAGTATCTTAGACTGTACCCAGAAATTAATTGGCACCTAGAGCAACTCCCGTAATAGTAGTGTTATATGAGTGAACTGCAGTGTGCTACCTGGGCTGCTGCTGAAAGCTGAAGGTTCTGAGTGGTCTTCACAGGCAGTGCCATGTAGAATGAATTATAATAGTCCAGGCACCAAAGGACTGTGTTGAGGTGGCACCCTCTAGGCACTGTGTTAGAACCTCTGCTGTATCTCCTGCCCAGCTCATAACTGGGTATTACGTACAGATTGATATTCTCCCAGTGGCTCCACATAGATGTTAAACAGTAGAGGGGAAAGGATATAGCTCAGTGACAGCCAGAAGTAGAGTGCCTGAGGGTTTGATCTCTTCTCCCCCCATCAAGTAGATCTGGCCACTCAAGGAGAAAAACAGTAGACAGTAAAGAAGATGACCTTGGTGGAAATATGCAAGAACCATTGCCTAGGCAAAAGGTGCTTAAACATTTTCTAAGCCCTGAGAAACAAGATAATATTTGGAAGTAGCTCAGGCAGATGCCTCCCTGATTCACTGGGGCATGAGGGGAAAAAAGGGTGGGTGTGGGGGTACAACACAATTAGAGTTTCAAGATTCTGTTACTAGAGACGGTCTCAATAAAGGCAGTTTTAGCATTCCTGTGGAGTTGATTTCCTGGTCTGGTTTACCTAGTGGGGCTGACATGAACTACTGAAGAATAGTGCTCCCCACTCCCAACTTTCATAGTCAGCCAAGAAGGATATTATTACTGATAATACTGAACATAGCTGAGAGATCCAGAAGGATCAGGAGAATCACTCTCTCAGTCCTGGTCCCATCAAAAGTCATCAAGACAAACCAGTGTGATTTCAGTCCCATACATAGGTCTGAATCCTAAGAAAAATGAACTGGGATAATCTATTTTATCCAAGGTACTCTGGAGTTGCAGCCCAATCACCTTCTCCACAGTCTTCTCCAGGACAATTGGGTGATGGTTTCTTGAAGAGGGATGGACAGTTGCTTCATTCAAGGTGGGATGTATAAACCCCTCATTCAAGGATGCTTTCATCACCACCTGCACCAACTTCTATTCACCTTTCAGTGGCCAGCTACGGCAGGCAGATCCTCAAATGGTGGAACCAAGAACGCAAGACAACCTTGCCCATTTTCTCAGGATTTGCAGGTCTTAAGTCCAAGCCTTTTGTCATGTCAGCTGGATTTGCCATTCAGAATCTAAACAAATGTGACTGACTTTAGCCCCTAGATGCTGAGCAAATTCATCACATGGCCTGGCAGATGATCTTTTGGCCTGGTTGTCCCTAAGCAGATTCAGACCACTTTAAACAATGCTTTAAGAAAGCAATCCAAAGATGAAATTCTGAGTGGAGAAGGTAGGCTGCTTGGCTGCTTTAATGCTGTGGTGTAGGTTCAGATTTGAGCTTTCACCTATGTTGAGTTACATTAGTTTTTCAGTTTATACCAGTATCACTTAAGGCATCTCTTCTGCATTTCATCTTCTGGATCTCCTCAGCGAACTGATGAACTCACTTGAATCAGTGGCCTGGAAGAGGCCATTCGGGAGCAATCTTCTCAAGCATCGATGATGACCCCTTTTTCTAGAGGTTGCTCAAGCACTGAGCAGAACTGCCCAACAGGAATTTGGGAAACTCTGCAAAGCAGCAAGGTCCATTAAATGCCCAGGGTATATTAATTAAAAGGGTCCCTGCTCACTTTAGAGATCAGTGGCACTGGTTAAGATAAGGTGATATAAGCCATATGTTCACCAGTGAAACTCTTACTGGAAGATCATTGGAAAGGCCAATTGTCATAGCTTTAAGCTGTTGAGAATTAGAAATAAGTTTTTTAAAGTACTGATATGGTTTCCCTGGTTTCTGCATTTAATGTAGGATAGGCAAAATTTGTGAATATTGTTTCCACATTTTTAAAGGCCCTCCATTGCCGAGGCTCAATTAATAAAAATTGTAGGGTATTTTATGGTATTTGTTTACCCCATCCTCCTGATTTCTTCTGTTGAATATATGTATCTTCTTGTAACATAAAAATGCTGTCACAGTGAAAACTTAATTCATTAATGTGTTTTGGTCTGCTGTTTCAGTAAATGAGGTGACTCTCTTCTCCTTTTTTATGCAGCTTTATACTTTAGACAAAAGACACTTATTTCTGGTAAATCTTCAACTGAAGGGAAGACCTGAAAAATTTATTGACAGTCCACAGACGATGACAGGTTGGACATAAATTTGCTTTGCTTTTCATCACTTTCTAATTTGAGTATTGTATCTTTAAAAGGCTTACATATTTTTGACTAATTGGTCTTTTCATCTTATACTCTCTTGAAATAGGTTAGAGCTTGTGAAATCAAATAAATGCAGTATTTCAGGTAGACAGAAGTCATATCTGTATGCAGATATCTTGGTTCTTGTTCACAAGTTTTATGTAGTTTTTACATAGTTGCTTGCAAACTATGAATATTGATAAAAATAACATTTGCCATTGTATTTAGAGAGCTTCAGGATATCTGCATATTGTTAAGTTTATTTCAGTAAGACATATAGGACAAATGTATTTTGGATAGGAATTGAATGCATTATTACATATGTGATGCCCTAGGGCTGATTTACATTTTACTTTGTGGCAGTTTTTATTTTTATTTTTTATTTCAAATTGATTGAAGCTTCCATACCATATTGGTAATGTATTAAAGTACTGTTTATCTAACTGAGTTGTGTAACATCCACAACAAATGTTCTCTCAGAGTAGCAGCAGAACTATGAATTGAGTTCTCAGATAGCAAATGTATTTGTGGATCATATAAATAGCTATTAACTATAATACACAAATAAAAGATGTATATGCAGTTTTTAATCATAAAATTCCAAAGGCATTGGGAATATCTATAAAGAGTCTATAATGCATCTATTTATTGTAGAGTGCTTATCTAGATGGAACCTTGCTTTGATTCAAAATTCTTGCTCTAGACTACAGATCAGCTGAAGTCAAATTCTGTACCATGATTCACCAAGTAGTAATACAGACTGTTGATTTAATGAGAATCTCCTATTTCAGGGTCGAATTATGTGAATGTCTATGAGTGATATACAAAGATTTTTTTAAAAAAATCTATCCTTTAATGTGTTCATTTTATGTTAATAAAACAACAGTGTTGAAAGTTATTGGTTTTAAGTTGGTTTGTAGACCACTTAAAGATATTTTGAAGTGTTTTTTATTTATACAATTTATTTATTTAGAAAATATATATGGCTGCCCTTCTTAAATATATAATTCTTAAAACCAATAAAAATCCTGAAGTTAAGGAGGGAATGTAATCTCTTTTCTACACTAAAGAGAAGGTAATATAAAGCAAAAATAGTTAGGAATGTGTATGTGTGCACATGTATGTGTATATATTCACACACACTCATAGACATAATTAATGAGTAGAAGTATGATAGAAATTTTGAAGTGGCTCAAGTGAAAAACCCATGGCCTGCAGATGATGTTGAATTCCTAGCAGTTCTAGCCAAAATGGTCCAGAATGTGGGATCGTGAGAAATTTTAGCCCTACAATAATTTGGGGGCAGAACAAGCAAAAAGAACAAAACTTGACAGCCTTGGAACATAAGAACATAAGCAGTGTCCTGGCCCACCTTCATTGGACTGTTTACCATTATACTCCAAGATCTCTTTCCTCATCAGTCACTGCTAACTCTGGTACCATTAGTTTGTATGAGTAGTTAGGATTTTTGGCACCAGTGTGCATCATTTTACACTTGCTCACGTTGAATGGCATCTGCCATTTGGACACCTACTTCCCTAATGTGCAGATATCCCTTTGGAGAATGGGGAACAGCTAGGTGTTCAATGCCTGTGAAAGGCCAAAAGAGTTGGGGCCATCCAAAACACCAGGGGATGCTATTCTACAGGGCAGGTGCTGCTACTGAGAAGGCATGACTCCAGCAAAATGACATTGTTTGATGGAAGAGATCAAGAGCATGCCTTCTGTACTAGATCTGGTGGAACAAAAAGAAACAACAGGAGAAAGGCAGTCCTGCAAGTAACCTGGCCCTATGCCATGCAGGGCTTTATGGGTGATGACCAGGACCTTGAATTGCACCCATAAGCTTTACTGAGAAGTCTTTGATGAGAGACTTTATCAAAGGCTTTTTGAAAATCTAAGTAAATGATGTCTACTGGCTTGCCTTTATCCACGTGTTTATTAACACCCTTAAAATACTCTAGTAAATTAGTTAGACAGGAGTTTCCATTAGTGAAACCATGTTGGGTATCCTTCAGCAAGGCTTGTGTCTCCAGATGTTTGGTAATTTTATTTTTAATAGCAGTTTCCACTATCTTCCCCAGGACAGATGTTAAACTGACAGGCCTATAATTTCTTGGATTTCCCCAGGAGCCATTCTTAAAAATTGGAGTTACATTGGCCACCTTCCAGTTCTCAAGTACAGAGGCTGAGTAGAGACAGGTTACATATTTTAGTTAGAAGGTCCACAGTCTGAGCTTTAAGCTCCTTAATAACCCTTGGGTGGATGCCATTGGGGCCTGGTGACTTTTTGATGTTCAATTTGGTAATAAGGTCTAACAGTTCTTCTCTTGTCACCGCTATATGGCTTAGTTCACCTGATTCCCTTGCCTTCCTTTTGATGGCAAGTTAGTGAAATGTACACATCACACTGAGCATTTTAAATATTGTTTGCTATTGGCACATTACATTTTTTCTAAATGGATGGAGTCTGTCATGCAGAGTTGCCTCTCATGTGGCTATCTAGAATTTTAAAAACATAGCACAGAGCAACAAAGGGAGTGTTTAAGTACTAAATTATGTTGCAGTGGGGAGAAGTGCCAAGAATTACTGGGAAAGCTTTAGGATTACAGCACAAAACTCTTGTCCAAGCTCTTATTTCTCTGCTGGATTTTAAATGTTCAGTTGCTGGAATGGGGGAGGGATCATGCATGTTTCAATCTTAGCATATGTTGTCCTTTTTTTCAGTGGAGATTTATAATTGTGCAACTGGAAGTGCTGATTGTTCTCAGTGTCTTGGGAGAGAAGACCTTGGTCATCAGTGCATTTGGAGTGAAAGCAGTTCTAGTTGCAGACTAAATACTGAATCCTCCCAGATCCCAGCCATGTGCCCTCCTCCTGAGATTAGGAAGGTAAAGCTTGGTTTCACTTCACTATTCACTATGTTTCAGCTCTGAGGCTTTAAAGTAAAAGATGGAAAATGGAGAGTCTGTCTCTGGGCAGAATTGAGAAGCCTGAAGTCCTGAATGGAAGATGAGGCAGGAACCTGAATTTTGGTCTTTGTAGCAGATATGTTAGGCTAGGTATAAATGATAGAATCAATAAATGATAATGTAAACAAGGAAAACTAGGTGAAATGCCCTTTACAAAAAAGGAACATCCTGGAACACATTTTTTAAATGGGATATCTGCTGAAACTTGAGGTGGGGATGCAAGCATTTTTATAACATGAGGAAAAAGTGTGTTCCTGTCAGTGATAGGAATTATGCTCATTAACTTAAAGGGAATCTATATTTCATTCCTCCTTTTTAAAAGATCCAGATTCATTAAAGTTGTATGCCACTATAGAAGTTCAAATCTTCCAAATGCTAGGTTTCATCCAACAAGAAGTTAAGCAACCATAAATTCCCTTTTATATGAGTGGAAGAATTAAGATTTTTTTAAAAAAATAAAGAGCCAGGTTCCTGGAGAAAAAAATTGTTTTCACACAAGACAGATTGCCAACATGTAAATCTCATTTGTCTAGGAGATTATGTGTAAACATATAGAATAAAACCATAGTGATGGAAAGGGCCACTGAGTCCAACCTTCTGCTTAATGCCGTAATCCAAATTAAAGGATACTAACCAGGTATGTGTCTCTCATCCGCTTCAACACATCCAAGAAAGGAGAGTCTTTGACTTCTTGGTAATCAGTTCCATCTCATACTGCTGTTATTTTTAGGATTTTTTTTTAATATCCAATCAGAACCTGCCTTCCTGTATCTTAAGTCTATTACTGTGGTCCTGTACTCTGGAATGACTTTCTTCCATGTGACATCCTTTCAAGTATTTGAAGAATGCTTTCATATCCAACTCAATCATCTTTTCTTAAGTCTAAACAGTCAGCTCCTTCAATCTCTCTTGATAGGTTTTAGTTTCCTGATCATCCTTGTTGCACTACTCTGAGCCTGCTCCAATACCACTGAATCCTTTTAAAATTGTGGTATGCAAAACTAGACACAGTACTCAAGATGGGGTGTGACCAAAGCAGAATAAAATGGAACAATGACTCAAACAATGATTTGGAAATAATGCTGTTGATGCAACCTAAAACTGCATTTGGTTTCTTTGCAACCACATCATGCTGTTGCCTCATGTTTTGTTTCCAATTTACTACTATTCCAACATCTTTTCCCCCAAGTATCCTTATCAAGCCAGGTAATCACCATTCCCTTTCAACTCCCTTTCAACATCTTTAGTACATCATTTATCAACACTTTTGAGTTGATTTAGTCTTGCTTCATGAGCGAAGGTAACTATCTCTTTTAACTCCACCATGTTCTTATCAGGAGATTCAAGCTTCAAATGTATTGCTTCTGCTGAAGTTTTTAATTGGTTTCAATCCTGAAAAATAGCTTTCAAAGTAAGAAGCTATTCCAAATTAGTCACTTTCTCTGTCTCTGGTACCTATAATAGTTCAGGAATAAAAATAACTTTGCAATTTTTTACAAGTGTCTGCTTCAGCTTTTATTTCAGCCTATTCTTTTCCACTTGTTGAAGAAGTGTGGAGGTGATTATCTTCTCTTGAGTCTCACCGTGGAACCCATAATTCACCAACAACTGCTTTCACTTAAAGGGAAAAGATAAAGGTCTCGGCTACCAATTAACTTATATTGCAAACTAAAATTAGAAGCTAGCCTCCAAGACTGATTTGGAAAATGAAGTCATGGTTCAGAAACCAAATTAAATTTACATTATAATACATTACACTTATAATACTCAATGGCACATAGAAGAAAAAATTATTCATGGGTCATGCACATACCCCTGCTCATCAAAGCAACTCTTTATTTTACACTTGAAATCCTAGAAAAAAATTGCAGAAAATAGGCAAAAAAAAAACCCCACATACTTTTGCAGCAAGATGCACCATGGACTGTAGCCACAAGAACATGAACAGCATGCATGCACTCATATCTACATTTACCAGGCTGTCCAACGCCCCAGCACTCTAAAGTTCTCAAACAAAAGCAAAAGAGAATGTAGAACTCAGAGTGTGAGGATTTATGAATGACTACAAAACTACAAAAGCAAGTAAACCAAAACAAGCCAACTGCATGGAACTTGAGGGGGGGGGGAGACCCAGTATGTTGATGACGGCTTGCAGAGTGTATACAGTATGTGTGTGTGCATAATCTTTTGTCCTGTTGAGTATGGAGCTTTCACATTTACATCACTTTATGCATTTAAGGAATTGAAACAGGTAAGGCACATGGAGACTCCTCCAACTAGTTAACGAGCCATGGACTTTTTCCAGTATGGCTTGCTGCAGTGAGAAAGTGAGTGGCTTAGAGTGTGATACTGAGTAGAGTTGATGTCTTCAGGATAGCACCCAACCCTAATCAACCTTCATAGCTGGGCAATGGACAGGTTGTTCCCAATAGCTTGGAGAGGGAGGTAAGGCTCTAGCCTCAGGTAACTTCCAGTATTAGGTTGGGCAAGTCCAGGAAGGGAAGGTTCATCTTAAAGAAAATGAGTTGCTCCACCAAATCAGCATCCAGGAGTGATGTCATTTTCCCTGAAGAATGCCCCCTTGATTGAGTCGCTGGGTGATGAATAGGAAATGTACATTGGCACTAATTGCCCCGAACTGGAGCAAATTCATCTTCTTACCTTCCTCTGATTCACCATGTAGTACAGAACAGATCATTCTACATAGCTGGCCAAGCCAGTAAGTGGCATTCTTCCCGATAGTGCACCAAGCATGCTGCTTCAAGTTGTGCTAGGTGTTCTTGGGCCTGTTGAGGAGAATCCTGTGCCAGAAATGAGTCCTTGCTGCTCCTCGTAAAGGAGAAGTGCCAGCTGGAATGCCCAACTTTCTCCTGCTGCTGTGGCTTCCTGCTGTGGTTGTGGGCCACTTCCACAACCAAGAACTTTTAACCCCTTGGTTACTAACATAATTGAATGTGCTGACTGCCTGAAGTGAGGCACCAGCCCTGCATTCATCTTATCCACTGTGTTGCTGGTTGGTGGCACCACTGCTGCCTCAGGAGGAGAGGTTGTAGTATAATCAAGCCTTTGGAAAGCAGTCCCTAAACAAACCTTGGCCTGGCCCTCCTTCTCACTAGCTCTCTTAATGGCCTAGTTCTCTGAACCAAGGCTTTTTCCATGGGTTTTTAAAAGAGGAGAGATACTCTGAGCTAGCCCTAAACTGAAGACAGGAGAGAAGCCTTAAAGGCAGGTAAGCCTCTCTTGAAAAAAAAATCAAAACAATTATATTTAATATACATATATATGGATATCTAGCAAGCAACGGTGCTTTAATTGCCAAACCATACAAACAAAATCAATTGGAAGAATTAATTCTATGCAATAAGCAATCATACCTTACTTTGGGGGGTAGGGGGTGCATTATTCTTTTAAGATCAAAAGGGGGGTGTTTTGAAAAGTATGATAGGAAAGGGAAATCCCATTCTCGTTTCTGTTTAACTAAAACCACCACCCACCCCTCTATACAGAATCAAAATTGAAACCAACAAATCATATTGGGGCTGCCTCATAGGCAGGCAGTAAGATACTTAGGACTAGTTAGCCCCAGTACAAGCCTGAATCCAATGCTGAGTAAGCTCAGATCCTTCACAGCTTCCCCTTTAGCTCACTTTCCAGCCTCGTCAGCATGGCATTCGTTTCAGCACCAGTCCTGTTTTCTGCAATACAGAGACTTTATCTCAGATCCTGACTTCAGAGTTTTTGTTTCTATGCACAAATGGGATTCAGTTTACAGTCCTCCTAATTCCATGTTTTGGCTAAATACATTTTTACCAGTTCTTGTGAGATGTAACCCATCTTACCCAATGTATTCTGTTGATACCATTTGCGTAGTTAGTTAATTGACTTGTCGTATTCTTCTTTTCTTTCATTATGTTTATCCATGAGCTGGAAGGATGAGTAATAATGCTACTTGAATACCCAGGTTCTTGTGCTTTCTCTGAAAGTTTTCAAAATCTGAAGTAATAGAGTTGTAGATGTTCTTTGAAATGTCATTTATATGTATTGGAAGGAAGGGATTCCTTCAAGAACTTGCATTTGCTGCAAATATATGCCTGGTTGTGTTCAAGAAAAACAAACATGCTGCAGACATTGCCGATCATGTTGTGGAACCCTAAGCATTCATCTTCACTGTTGCTTCTTAGGACATCAGTAGTTAAAAAGATTTTATTTCAACTTATTTTATTTCCATATTCTCATGTTGTCCAAGTAAAATTCTTAACTTTTAAGGAAAGCTTGGTTATAGATTCTCCTGCCGGAGTTTTAATCACTGTCCCTGTCAGTTCATTCTGTGGGCTAATTCTCTGGAACCTGGCTGCCTAACATTCCTCTGACAGTCTCTGTTTACTCCTCAAGAAGCACTCTATTTTTCAGCATTGGAAAGACAAACATGTGGCTCCAACTATTTGGTGGTCTGCAGAATTAATATAGATTAGCTATGGATGACTGTAATGAATTATGGCTTCCAGTCATTGAAATGTTTGCTGTACAACTTTATATACTGTATGTATGTTTGCATGTGAATATACATCCTGTATGTTTTTGTTTCTGTTTTTTCTTTCTTGTTTTATACTTTTGTGTATTTTTCTTTGTTTTCTGTATTTAATTAATTTTAAAAAAAGAAGCAATCAATAGAAGAGAATATCTGTAGCTCAGGGTTGGACTGTGGAGTCCTTGGTGCTCTCTGAGCTTGGTTGTTTGCTTGCAGACATTTTGTTGCCCGACTAGGCGATATCTTCAGTGCTAGAAGAGAGTGGGTTTTGCTCTCTGTTTATATACAGTAGCTTGCCCTCTTCAAGAAGCAATCGCTCTGTCACCAACTATTACCCAATCACTCTATCACCCAGTCAGGAGGTCTCAGGACACACACCTTGCAATCAGCAGCTATTCAGTACATGAGCTTTCCAACCCTCACAGTTCACCATACAGTCCTTCAGATCACATAGCTTCTCCAGTTAACCCTACTTTTCCTCCTGTTGAACTCATATGTTCACTAACTCAGTGGTATAATGAATGTGTGGTATGATCAATATCATTTGTGCCAGCAATTGGGTTTCCTGATGCATATAGATCTGGTGAAATATATCTGCATTCTCCTGTCACTAATCAAAATCTGCAGATGCGATATGCAGTTTACTTAGTAATCTCCATATGGGAAACTAGCTGCATATGAAAGAGTTCTAACAGACAAAGTAGTTAACCAGAGAAAGCTAATCAATTTACAGCCAGAGAACTTAGCATTGGTAGGTTTCTTATCTATTTAGAGTTGGTAGGTTTCTTATCTACGAAGAGTCGGAAGCGACTAAATGAATAAACAACAACAGGCTTCTTATCTATTCAAAATCCAGGAGCTAATTTATTATTAATATCTAAAATCTGTTTCAATTTTTCTGGTCTAACAATGCAGAGGAAATGCTGATGAGGCCAGCTCAACTCCACTGTACAATATAGGAAACAGCCTCTTGCTCTCTGCCAAAAGCAACTAGTGAAAACAAATCATAAGAATCAAGGTTATAATGTTATTAGACTAGGGTGCTATTTCCTTAGCAGATGCGGTATTTTCCGTTTCAAAAAGCAAACTAGCTTTTCTTTAGTGTCTCTAGAGTTGCCTTGAGAGGAGGAAGATGAGGACAACTGTAGCCCTTTTGGAGCAGTGAAGTCAGGGAGATTATCAAGTTTAAGCAGCTTGGTGGAAGAAAGCGCCACCATTCTTGACCTTCTGCCCTGGCTTACGTCATGTTATGTTGGCAGCAGCTACAGTGAATAATGGCAAGCTGCAGGCTCTGTAACTGAACTTCCAGGAAGGAAGGCTGCTGTTCCTTTGCAGCCTTCACCAGCTTTATAGTTTTTTAACAGGTTTGTCACAAATAAAATGCTTTTTCTAATTGTAGTTTATTAAGCTAGCTCAGACATCCTATGAAATCAGTGACTTTAGCTGATGGGAAAACAAATGAAATCTTCCCCTGAGATTTGGTACTGCAATAAAATGCCACTGCACCTTCTAGCCATAACACTCACAAAATTGGTAATTCCACTGCAGACAACTTAGATATTAGGGATTAACTGTACTGAATCAGTTGTGAATAACCTACTCACAAATACTATAATTTGTATTATTGATCATGGTGGAATTTTAAAAGCCTGGTTGTACAGAATAGAATTTGTTTCCATCCAAAAATGTCACACTATACCTACATTTTCCATTGGCCAATCTTATTGCTTTTCACATGCCTTTCATACTATTATGAAATTATGTAGGATGAGAGATAGTGTAACATTAAGCCTCACAAAGTTTCAATAGAAATGAATGTTAAGCATATGGCTTGCTTGTTAGAGCCCGTAACAGTTTTTTTCCCCTTTGTTTTAAACTATGTTCATTAAGTTCCCTTTGAACTTCCAGATTGAGCCTCTGGATGGACCCTTGGAAGGAGGAACTCTGGTCACAATTCGAGGGAGAAATCTGGGCCGTAGATTCAGTGATGTCGTTAATGCTGTCAAGATAGGGAATGTGAAATGCTTACCACTTCAGGACAGATACATCGTCTCTGAGGAGTGAGTAATTCAAGCTGAATTATTTTGAAAGCAAGCACATGGAAAGGGCTTATGATCATTTATTTTGTCCTTTTCAGCTGATTGATCCTTTCTTGCTTCAGGGTTCAGGAATTTGATGGCTTGGTATATGATTGCATGGAGGATAGCATGAATACATTAATATTTAAATTGATAACAGAATATTCAATCATTAACTTATAGCTGTTACTACTAACTGCTACTATTTGCCTACTGACCCAGTGAATGAAACTGATTATCTGAGCCACCATGTTTCCAGAAGCAATCACTAATACATGACATATATTCAAAATGTTTAACTTTTTCATTTTTTCATGAGGAAGTTCCTTCAAAATAATAGATAACAGAACTAAAACTTAAAATTGAAGCATTCACATCCTAGAATTCGATCTCTTACTTGTAATTTTCTGAAACAATTACATAGGTTTCTTATTTTTTTTTAAAATTCACATATAGCCTAAGTAAGGAAATTACACTATGTATATGTGTATGTGTATGTGTATGTATGTATATGTGTATGTGTATGTATATGTATATGTATATGTATGGTAATACTGCACTGTCAAGCACAAGCTGGGTGTTTAGCTAGCTGTCCATGTATAACAAAGAACTGTAATCCACAAAATTCAAAGCTTCCTCATCTCTTATAGACAGGGAGTAACTCAGGGTGACAAGTGTAATAAAACTTACACAGCTGCTTCCCACACTGTCATAGTTTAGAAACAATTGGGACATTTCTACAGTTTTATCAGTTTTTTTCCATAGCTTCACATCCACATACTTTTTGCAGTTGTCTTCATTACCAAGACTAGACAGACTTCAGAGACCAGCTGACGTGACTGTCTGCATCCTGCTTTGGAATAAAACCATCCACATAGGGGAAATTCACAAGATACTTTATTCTGAAAATGCTATACTCCAGTCAGGAATCAAGGTCTAAAAGATCAACAAATAATCAATCTAGAATTACTGTGTCTTAGGTATTCTGTTGCTAAAAGCACTATAACAATATTTAACTTTGAAACATACACAGATTGTGCACTATGGAAAGTTCATGGGTAAAGGTAGGGATAAGAAAGGTTGAATTAAGAAAAAGGAAAAGTATACCTAGTCATGCCAAAAATAAATTATAATTAAAATAAATTTATGTGATTGAATGCCTGAACATGCTGTGATAGTTAGCTGAGTATTCTGTCCCTGATACATTTTCTAGTTCTGGGTATTTATGAATTAAAGCATCATTAAGTTTTTAACTTTCTACAATGGCCTTTGGATTTTCTGGCCAAGTATTATATTTTAAAATGTTTCTCATCATAGCCACTATTGCAGCAGCTTCTTCTGTATAGTATCTTTTAATAACAATAACCGTGGCCAGCAGTGACTCTCTTCCTTTCTCGTGTGAAGGAGAAGGGGACATTTCCAACTGTATGTTGCAGGCTACTGTTTATCCTGCATAAATTATTCCTATCACTCTTTTTTGCAACTTGTATGACAGAATAAAGTTGAGTACAGGGCATCCATGGGGGATGTGTATATGGTGACTGTCTCCATGGAATGATGGCTGCCATCTTCCATTTTAACCTCCCCACACACCCCTGGTTAAGTATGTATACATTCACCCCAACAATATTGTTGTTTTATAGTAACAACCACTTGGCAGAAAACAAAAATCCTTGTTTTGTCTAGTAATAGCAGTATTGAAATTACTGAAGTTATCCAAAGAACATTGTGGGGTTTCTAGAAAAACTCTGCATCTAAATGAAAAATGCATAAACAGCACATTGGACAAAGGACAAATGAAAAAGTTAAGGCTTAATTAATTAAAGCAGTGCAGTGGTTTTTGGTGCGGACATACTGTTTACATTTCAGATCATATTCCAAGCAGAAGCTAGTAGCAACTCTAAATCACAGAATCACTTTTTAAAGTTTTTCTTATATGTATACAAAATAAGAGAGAGAAAAAAAGAGAAAAAACCCTAAGAGTTAAAAAAAAAGCAAAAAATACAAAAACGAATAAATAAAATAAACAATAAGAACATATTGTATATAGAAAAAGAGAAATCATTCAGGCCATTTTTGAAACATATCACTAAAACTTGATCAAACAGAATAATATTGATCAATCATTCCATTACATCCATAGTTCACAAATGGAAAGCAAGCACATACCAACTGAATCAAGATGTTAAATATGGAGTCACTCTGTCTTTCCAGATAATCTGGAAAAATCTGATAAATTCAGATTTGTTGGTATATAGTTCAAAAGTACATTCATGTGATCATGTTCACATCTACATTATCTATCCATGTTAAGAAACATAGGGATAGTAAACCAACACAGGGCAATAGTGGGACCATAGGGTCGCATATATATTTTTTTTAATTCTTTTGACTGCTTTCTCAGTCAACTGTACATTTCCTATAGTCAACTTTATGGACTATAATGGCAAGATTTTCATGAGTCTATAATCACAAGTATTAACAGAATTTCAAAAATATCAGTGAGTGGAAAACAGCTGAAATTGGCATATAGACTCTAACTTTAATCTGATTTGGGACTGTAAATTCCTAAATAGTTCACAAAGATTGCTATATCTAATTTCAGGTTGTTGTATTACTTCAGAAACAAGGATGGTAAAGAATTTGTAGCAGAATAATGTTATACAACTTTTTATTTTTTCGGAAATGCTGATGAGGCCCACCTGGGGCATAGAGACATTCTTGGAAATAAAGATAATACAGTATGCCAGCTTTTAAAAAATGTAAAGACTCTTTAAAAACAAAACAAAACAACCCCAGACAGCCATAAGGTCACATTTTGCCTATCCTTAACATACCTTTGTAGTCTGGTACATCTGGTCACACTTTTGTTTTTAGTCAAAATCTCTTTCTTTACACAGAATTGTTTGCTGGACTGGAGAAGCAACGGAAGAATTTTCTGATGTGGTGACAGTTAATGTGAGCAAAGAAGGGAAATCCAAGGAGCGATTTTCTTATATAGTAAGTAATTTCTGGTAACTAAGGACAACTCTTTCCAAATGTTTTACATTAATCTTGTAAACAATGTAATAATGATATCATTTAATAGTTTTTATACTGTACTACATCAGTGTGATTGATTTCCAAGTAAGTTAGGTTAGAATTATTTTTTTCACATTATTTTTAACCATCTTTGGTTTGTCACTGGAGAATGATTATAGGACATGTGACATCTTTTTTATGTTTGCAGGATCTGCATTTCTGTACTGTGGTGTCACTACAAACTAGGAAACCAGTATATCACCTTGACATTTCTCTTTTTTGTCTTTTTAGCTTCCAGTAGTGAAATTTATGTCTCCATCTGTTGGACCAAAAGCTGGAGGTACCAAAGTAACAATCACAGGAAATAACCTCAGTGTGGGATCTAAGCTTCGAGTTTTGCTTAATATTACAAAAGAATGCAGAGACATCAGGTAAATATTGCTCAGAATAAGCCATGATTCAGCTGTAAAGATTAGGAATTATACTTTTCATAACAGAAAACTAGTTCAATAAGAAAGTTCTCCAACAAATAAGATTTCCAAAGTATAAATTGAGTTTGAGTTTGAGATGATAAGTATGGGGCTTCTATATAAATTTCTCATTACTGGATATTAATTTTCCAATGTTTAAAGGATATACTTTTGATGGATAGCCATATAGACTTGATATTAGTGCTATATATTTATCTTTGATACTGATATATGTCTTGTGATAATAACAAGTTCTGCTTAGATAAAGTAATTTATGGAGGGTGTCTATCTAGTAGTAATTTCAACTTATTTATGAACATCGTATTATATATATATATACACATATACATATATCAGAATTTCCAAATAACCTGCAAATATTAAAATCAGGAGAAAATTTTTAAGAAACTGCCAAAAAAAAAGGAGTGGGAGAGCAATATCTCAAATAGCCTAGTTCTCTAGCCTGAACAGTGAAAAGAATCATGTTGAATTTGATCAAAGGTCTATTTAATATAATATTTGTTCCCATAGAGGCCAACCAGATGTCTATGGTAAGTTCATTAGTAGGACATGACTGCAAAAGAACTTTTGTGGCATCTTTCCTAGGAACAGATATGAAAAGTTATAATACTTCTGATACTGAGGCTAATATGTAGCCATCATGATTAGTAGCCATGGATAGCTTCATCTACAGTTAATTTGTCTAATCTTTTAAAGCTATGCAGGTTGGTGGCAATAATTACATATTGTGGAAACAAAATAGATTAAGTAAGGAGTGTGTAATCAAGTGTTTTATTTTATCTATCCTGAATCTCCTCTGCTCACTTTTGCAGGATGACCCTAGGTTCTGTATTATGAGAATGAAAGAAAACCCTCTCCTCTTCACTTTCTCCATCTCACCTAGAATATTATATGCTTTGGCCACATTTCTGTATACCTTCGTTTTTGTCAGCTAAAAGGTCTTAAACCTTTCCTCAAATGTTTTTAAAGGCTGAAATCTCATGAGGCCATGAAATCTAGTGTGATTTTGTGTTTTTGCTTGAAATCAGGGGAAACACCAACATTTCATGAAATTCCATTAAAAACATTGAAATCTTATGAAGTTGCTGGCAACAATACTGAATATTGAAATCCCCTAAAACCTTGGGAGTGGGATTACCAAAAACTCACAGAATTTGGTAATCTTGCAGAGTCTACAGTAGGCAATTTAAAGAATTGTCACTTAAAAAGTTACCAACACCTGCTGCAAAATAAAGCAGCAGCCCCTAGCATCATCTTTATTTCCCATAATACCTTTGCCCCATAAAAACAGTGAGCAGCCTAATGCTTGATTTGGAAGTATGCAGATGTGCCTCTGGAAAAACAATGCATGGATGGGCAGCTAGAAAAGAATATGGGGAGCAACTACTTTTTCATAAGTTTTTTTTTTTTTTGGCAATTTGACTTCAAAATAGATTTTTAAAAATATGATGATAGGTAAAAAGAAGGGGAAAGTTAAAATAGAACTCTTTAGGATGCTTGGAAAAGGGAGTTACTACAATAAAGAAGTTTGCCAGCACGTTTGAAAATTTAGGTAACCTGTGATAGCAGCTTACACAGTGGTGATTTGTGTGTGTGCATGCGTGCACACATGTTTTGTCAGCAGTTCATTCTGGTTAAAGTGGACCTTTTTCCTTATGTTCAGACATGACTAAAACATTATTCAATGCTTAAGAAGTCAAAATCCTTCTTTTCTGTGCATCTGCCTCATTCATATATTGGGACATCTCCTCTTTGCTGTGTAGGAGGCATGCATGCATGTGGGGAAAAAATGGCATTCATGAGAACAGTACTGTACTTCAACCCCACTTTCAGCCTAGAACACAACATTTGAATTCCTAAATCTTCTATTTACACTTCCCCACATCAAGTCCCCAGGGCCATGATTATCAGCCCAGCACTGTCTACTTGACAATTCCACTGATTCATCCATGAACTTCATATCTGACACAAAATTCACCATACTCCTGCCAATTAAGTTTAAAAAGGAGTTGTGGTAGGTCCTAATGTGGCAATCTAGTCTAGCATATTTTCCTGGAAATGTAAATTTTATCAGGAGAATGGGTGGTGAGTTAAAGATTAAGGAGAAGATGCAATTAGAGCACTGCTAGGAAAGCATGTGACTGAATCATTTGGGCAATAACAGTATGGTTGAAATTTCTGACAAGCACATCCTTCCTCTCTTGATGTAGTTTGCAGATTCTGCTGTGATCTGTGCAGAATTACAAAAGAGCTTTATTGCATATCATAAGGTTATTATGTTTGTACTGGTAGAGCTAAACAAGTAGATATACAGTAAGCAGTTAAGGATGAAATAGAATTTTAAAAATTACCCTCTGTAGCTTTCAGTAGAATGCTTCTGGAAATTTCCAAGCAGATCATGAAAACCCTTTTTACTGTTTGTCACCAATTGTTTCCCTGCTATTCAGAGAAAAAACTATCCAGCTGTTACAAATAGTCATTGTTAGACCTATTGTCCATGGATTTTTTCAGTTGTCTTTAAAAACTATTCAATCTAGTTTTTTTGTCTTGAATCTTTTGGCAGCAATTTCACTGTTATTATCTTGAGTTCTACTGTTGAGTTCTACTGTTGAGTGAAAAAGAGTAAACATTTACTGTTTTCTTTTTGGGTTCTTGGTGTTCTCTGAACTTGGGTTTTTTTCTTGCAGATGAACACCAAGAATCCAACAATTCAACCCTGAGTTAGATATATTCTTCACAATTCTTCCCTTTTTTGTCACAGTTTCATACACCTTCGTTACTTATAAACCTTCAAACAAATACCACGCAGCATGGATTCTCACTGTAGAATTGGGCATATTTATGAGTTATATTCAGAAATGTTTATCCTTTTTTTATAGTCGCGCTGATACTACCATCATTTGTACCATGCCAAGTGCGGAAACTATTACCCATGTGGTTGTCTGTGTCCAGTTTGAAAACAAGTCTTGCATTGGTGCTAACACCTTCCAGTATGAGAAAAATCCAAGTATAACAGATATCAACCCCAAAAAAAGTCCAATCAGGTAAGATATCCTTCTCTGTGAGATGTTGTAGAAACGTTAACAAGGTTAAAAGGATTAGATCAGTTGGAGTAGCCCTACAAAGAGAAGTTGCAGAAGGTGGTCTGGGTTACGTCTGGTGCAATCATAAAAGCTGTATATATTACTCTGAAGTTCAGAGTATAGAGAAGAGGCAACTTCCATGCCTGATTTATCCGAGGGTAACTCATGGTTTCTGGCATAGGAACATGGGACCTGGCATGCCAGTCAGAAGGCAAACCGCTGTTAGTGCACTGGAAAGAAATCTCCCATGGGGCCACCCAGCCCCTTGGGATGATAGCACAGGAAGTCCTCAGGCTTCATGGTGCTTCATTCCAAGTACATAAAAACAGAGATCGACCCTATACGGCCTTCTCTTTTGCTTCCTGGTGAAAGGACGTCCCCACTTATCCGTTCTTCATTGAATTAATGTTAATGTTAATGTTAAGGTTAATGCATGAAACCTTGTATATAAACTGTTGTGGGAATCCAGTTGTTTATGTGGCTGATTGAGGCATAGAGCCAGATTCATGGTGCTGGGAGGGAAATGCAGATGACCTGCAACCCTGGTATAGTAGTTTATTGAAGGGGCCAAGTAAGGCCCAGTCCGGTTCAATGGGAACAAAGGCTGGTCTCTCACAAATGGATTGCTCCATTTGTGAGAGTGAGGGTCTTCAAGAAAGTGAGGGTCTTCAAGAAAGATTTTTTTTTTCTCCAGCCAGCTGGCTGGGAAATAGTTCAGTCACCCAAAACACTGTCAGTGCATGAAATTCAGATCTACACCCTATGCTGCACCAATAATGTTACAGGCAATATTTCTTCAGTTTCTTAAACAAGTTGCTTTATGTTTTATTAGCCATCTTCTATTAGGAGGAATTCTCTTTACCCCCTGTATCACCTTGCTCAATACACTGTATTCATTCAATGTTGTTGGAAAGATTTGCTGTGAAAAGTACAGCTGATGAGGCAGGCACTTGTTCACTCTTAACCCAGTTTCAGCTAGTAGCTACCAACTCCAACTAATAATAAGAAAAATGTTAATTTTACATGCTTCAAATAATATAAAAACTTCGGGCCAAATCCATGTAAAAATAATGCTATTTTATTGGTCCTCACTTCTTACATAGGTTGCATATTTTTATTAAGAAACCACTATATTTGTTCTTAAAATACCTTGCCTTTGATGTTATTTCTTCCTCAAGGCCATGGGGCTCCTTTTCCTTTCTGAATGTCTATGAATTCACTCCCTGCTTAGTACTTATTTAGGTATAACAATGTAATGTGAATAAAGAAATGGGCAAGTGTACCTCAAGACTATGTCACTCAGAGTGTGTGTATAAGTACTAAGGCCAAAGCTCCTGATCTTTAGTAATTCTTTAAAGGGAATTGTGGCTTTTAATTACAGAGACCAAATTTCAATATGTGTGGAAAATCTTTGAAAGTGAGCAGTGATAGCACTTCCACTTCTCAATGCTTGAAGTAAAATTATCTTAATTGTTTTATTCTGAGGATCAAGAGAAGAAGCTCAAAAATGCATGTCAGCAGCTACAAAATGTAGCAGCTTATGTTTGGCAAAAATGTAAGCTTAAGATTGAAATAAATATAATGTTAAATGATACTGTGCCAACGGCACTGATATGAAGGACAATCTAAGAAAGCAATGAAATGCTTAGGAATGATCACCATATTACACTTTCCATTGTTACACTAGGACTATTTTTCGTTGTTATGGTGCTATAGTTTTGTTTCACAATGATCAAGTACTATTTAGAATTTAATTTATTCAAAGAAGCTGTATCCCCCAAATGTTTACACAGAAGTGGTATGAGCTACATAAAGCCTCTGAAAATGGATAAGTACAGCATATTGAAGCTTAGAGAAGCTTAAATGACTTGTGAAGGTATTCATAAAAGTCCTGTATGTGATATTCTGGTTTTCAGTATTTTGGAGGCAAGATGGATAATTTACTACATTTGATTTCCTAATGAGCCAGTTAATGGTACAATATGGTTAAGGCAGATGGAACATGGAACATATGGAGTAATGAAAGGTCACATGCAGGAGAAAGCCTGGATATAGGTTTTTGGTAACCAGTAGAGACAAGCCATTCCTCTTTTCTGCTCCCAACAGCAGTGGCATGTGCTAGTGCCATTTCATTACTTTCTTTAATTGATTCTGCAATGGTGGTGCCTCATTTAGCTCTCTTCAGGCAGCTTTTAAATGGGAAAATACTCAAACTTGTCATAGTTTAGTTATAAGCAGCAGCTGGTGGTGGTTTTTGTTTGCCGCCAAGACAAAAAACACTGAAACTCTGTCTCCATTCACATTTGGTGATGAAATGTTTCTTGATTAAAATTCGTAATCTTATGCTCCAGTGGCCTCTTCAGTAGCCTTGGATGCTGTATTGCGGATCAATCTGGCCTCAGTCTGCTGTTAGCAAAAACATGCTCCCCTATGATTTGGCTGGGGAGGAGCAGAGAAACCTAATGTGTATTTCTGAGGCCTGGTTGGATGAAGACAGTCATCTTAGAGATTTGCCCAGCAGTTCTTCAGGTGCTTCAGCAGCCACTAGTCCAGAGAAAGAGGGGCATGATGATAATACCATATAAAATCTTAGGTATCTGGTACAAACATGATGATGAAGAAATGGTGAAATGTGTGCTGTGACATCATGACACAATCCTTTCTGTATTTGCATCTAGATACAAGTATGTAGGCCATGTGGCTTGCACTATGACGCACATTTTTTAAAATTTTATTTTCATATACACAGTGGAAGGCATGCCTTGGTTCATGTGAATCTCTTGTATAGTTTTATATATACTTGCAAAGTACATGGATAAAACAATCCATATTTCCTAAATAAAGTATCTGCACCAAGCAAATAAAATATTATACATCAAAACCTTATTCTTCTGCTTTAACAGCAGAAGTTTGTCAAATCTTCCTAAAGGAAAAAAAAACAACTTTTGTCAAATGAAAACTTGACAAAGGTTCAAGGACAAATGTAAATGTCTACATCCCTGAACCTAGGTCTTGTTTTTCATATTATAGATGTTATATTGGGAAAATGTATGTTTCATATTTCATAAGAAATATTATTTCTTTGTGATATACGCCATCACTATTAGGACTGTGCAAATTTATTTCATGTATTTTACTTATTAGGCTTATATTCCCCATATATAGCACTTCCTCCTTCAATTTTTCATCTAATCCCTTACCTTTCTGTTTATTGTTACTGTGATTTTATAGTGGAGGCAGAACCATCACCGTGGAAGGAAACGGATTTTTGATGGCTCAGAGTGTGTCAATGGTTGTTCATACTGTTGGAAAAGAACAAATGGTAAGTCTTCACCAGTGTCATATGAAAAAGGAAGGAACAAAATTTGTAGAAGTGAAATGGAGGACAAAACATAAACTTTGTCTAAATAGCTGAAAATATTTATTAAATAAGTACAGAATTCTCAGTTTTATTGTCTATTTTGTGGGCTCAATTAATTTGAGCCCACATTATTAATTAGGCAGTTTGTGAGTTGATTCCAAATGTATCTTTTCCATGCCACTTCAGTAAGTCTTCAGAAAGCAGTCAAATGTGCCAGGGTATATATTTGAGCTGATACCTTCCCTTGCCATCAGTGTCACAGCTTTGTTGTCATGAGATGCAAAATATAGGTAATGCACAAACTGAAGACAAATGAGTCTTTGGGAGACACCAGATTCACAACCTTTACTACTTTCACACCTTTTTATTTATTTTTCTATTTATAAAATGCTTGGATTGTAAAGTTTGAAATTTTATGTTTAATATAGATGCCTTCAGCATTTTAAAGTTTAAGTTGTAACTCATTGGGAAGTGGGGAGGGGAGATTCTGCTTAAAATTACTATTACATAACTGCTATTCCAGTCCTTTTTTCTGGGGATAATTTAGTGCTCACGTTAGAAGTCTGGTTTTCTGTCGTGTGTATGATCAGGTATATGAAATAAATATAAAATCAAGATGCCGTATATATCTTCTCTACCCTAGTTATCCTCATGTATAGTAAGTTATGCTAAAAGAGAATGTGCTTCTTGGCTGGGCAGCGAATGCTGGTTGTTAATTAGAGAAATGTCTAAGGAAAGCAAGTTTTAGCATAGGGTACTTTCTTTTCAGTTATATCCTATAGTCTAGATTTTATGGGTTAAGCTGTGTGGGTTCTGTGAACATAACATTTATGATTCTGATCAGTGCTTTTTCCATTTTTTTAAATTTTCATATATTATGAACAAAGAAATGCAATTAAAGTTTTGTGGAATTGAATTATCTCTCAGATTTTCCATTCAATATTTTTCAAGTGTTCAGGAAGTTAGTCTTTGCTTCTGTTTACCTAACATCTCTTATATTCTATAATCAGTGAAGTTGAATTACATTGTAGTTTTTCTATCTATGTCAGCCGTTGATGGAAATATCTATTTTTGTTTTGGCAAATGCAAATATTTAAAATTGTTGCCAACTTTGTAGAATCTCTTTTGTCTATGATTGATTTGCTTGCTTTCTTCTGCTTTCAGAACTGTAAAGTTCACTCCGACACTATGATTACCTGCCCCTCTCCAGCTGCCTCCAATCTTACTGGGAGCAAGCCAGCATTAGTGGACTTTTTCATCAATGGACTCCTATATACTGATGAGAGCCTTTTCCCCTTTGAATACCCTGAAGAGGCTGTACATGTTAGCAAATTCCACCTGGAATACTACACAGACCCTCAGTTCTTCACAGCCAAGAAAGAGAAATGGATTAAACATCATCCTGGAGAGCCCTTGACACTAGTTATACATGTAAGAATTTTGTACTTATGGACACTGAGAGAGAGGAGAATGCTTAATGTGAAAGCCTCCAAGGGGAAAGGATCATTAGAGGCAACATAGTCTGACATAGGCAGATTGTCACCTTTAATCATTACATTGATTAAGAGATGGAGAAGGAAGACTTGTAATGATTGCCCCAGCCCAAATACTCAGACTCACAAGAGGCTGCTATATGAAATCTGATTTATTAAGGAACTAAAGGCAAATACAGAGAAAGCTGAGAATGAGCCAAAAGCGCGCCAAATACAAACTTAAACCCTTGGTGCAAACGTATCCCGCCTCCCTCATAACAGCCCCGCCCGTCACAGGTGCTAGCAATCGTCAGAGCTGCTAGCCTGGGAAAGTAACCTTGAACACAGTAGATAATGGAAATACATTCCAGAGCAAAGCCAAGAGATAAAGACTCCCATCCTCCCGAGAAAGATGAAACACGCATCCAGCTAATGACATGCGAAACGTTACGATGTATCAAAGACATTGAAACGGCGAACATGACATACCGCCCCCCTAAAAATACCCCTAGGGACCCAGCTTAGTGGGATACGCAGAGTGGAAACGGGCAACTAGGACAGGGGAAGCCACATCTGGTGCAGCGACCCACTCCAGATGAGGAAAATGCTTCCAACGAACTAGGTATTGCAGAGTATTGCGAAGGCGTCTAGAGTCCAAAATTTCTTTAACTTCAAAGTGTTGCTGACCGTCAATCATGATGGGGGTTGGAGGTGGAGGTTGGCGATGCCAGCGGTCAGAAGGAATAGTCGGTTTGAGCAAACTGCAATGAAAAACAGGGTGTAAGCGTTTGAGGTTATGAGGCAAGTCAAGTTTAAAAGTCACAGGGTTAATTTGAGCGGTAATTGGGAAAGGACCCACAAACTTAGGAGCCAGTTTCTTGGAAGGTTGTGAGGACTTTATGAACTTAGTGGAAAGGTAAACAGAGTCCCCGACTTGAAATGCCGGCTGAGGGGCACGCTTCCGATCAGCATACTGTTTATAATCCAATTGTGCATCAGCTAGTGCCTTTTGAATCATTGGCCAGGAGTCTGCCAGTTGCGTTGCCCAATCACCCGGGGTGGGTGATCCATTTGGAGGTTGTGGTAGATCCGGGATAGGTACAAAGTCCTTGCCTTGGGCAACACGAAATGGGGTTTGGCCGGTGCTTTGATGAACCGCATTGTTGTAAGCCACTTCAGCAAAAGGGAGGAGGTCTACCCAGTTGTCCTGCTGGTAATTCACAAAAGCTCGAAGGTATTGCTCGAGAGTAGAATTTAAAGCCTCTGTGGCCCCGTCCGTCTGGGGATGCCACGCCGTGGACAGGGCTTGCTTCGTTCCTAACAGTTTGAGGAACGCCCGCCAAAATTGTGAGGTAAATTGTGTGCCCCTGTCCGAAATTAAGCGGGAGGGACATCCGTGTAGCCTGTACACGTGTACCAGAAATAGGCGAGCCAATTGACGTGCCGACGGAATGGACACGCAAGGGATGAAGTGGGCTTGTTTTGAGAAATAGTCTTTGACCACCCAAATGACAGTTTTGCGTTGACTGGGTGGTAATTCAACGATAAAGTCCATGGAAATTTCCTCCCAGGGGCAAGAAGGGGCAGCCACCGGCTGCAGCAGCCCTTGAGGCTTTCCTACCTTGCGCTTAGACATCGCGCAAACAGTGCAGGAGGCAATATAGTCCTTGACATCTTTGCGTAATGTGGGCCACCAGAACTGCCTCCGAACAAGGTGTAAGGTTTTAACAAACCCGAAGTGACCTGCTAGTTTGTCGTCGTGTGAACGTAGTAACACCTCTTTTCTTAGGGTTTCAGGGACGTAGAGGCGGTTAGATTTCCAAGCGAAGCCTTGGTCAAAAATAACATTGTCTTTATTTGCAAGCAACCAAGTATCAGTTTTCAGCTCTTTTAGAAACTTTTGTTGCAACTGGGAAGGAATTGACAAAGTGTTCGGCTGGGCGGCGTCTGCGGCGGGTGGCTGCCATGCGCGCGTTTGGCTCCGCGTCACAGCCTGCATACCCAATTGGGGCGCCGTCCACAGGGTGCTAACCACTTCTGGCGCTGCCCCAGAGTCCTGAGGTTGCCTTGACAACGCATCAGCCAGGAAATTCTTTTTCCCCGGAATAAACTTCAATTGAAAATTGAACCGATTAAAAAATTGAGCCCAACGGACTTGTTTCGGGCTCAGCTTTCGAGGGGTGCTAAGAGCCTCCACATTTTTATGGTCAGTCCACACCTCAAAGGGATGATTCGCCCCCTCTAACAGATGCCGCCAAGCCTCTAACGCGGCTTTTACTGCGAATGCCTCTTTTTCCCATACATACCAACGTCGCTCAGTCTCAGAGAATTTGCGGGACAGGTAGGCACATGGCTTGAGGCATCCTGTCCCGTCTTGTTGCATCAACAATGCCCCAATGGAATAATCGGAGGCATCAGCCTGAACCACAAAAGGTTTCGAGGGATCAGGATGCTGCAAAATGGGCTCTTTGATAAAAGCTGCCTTGAGCCGCTCAAACGCCGTTTGACAAGCAGGCGTCCAGCGCAGCAGCGCCCCTGGATTCTTTACTCTTCGAGTGTCTCCCAAACCCTTGGTCCGGAGCAATTCGGTTAGTGGCAAGGCAATTTCAGCGAATCCCCTTATGAACAATCTGTAGTAGTTACTGAACCCCAGGAAACTTTGAAGTTGCCTGCGGGTGCGGGGACTTTCCCAGTCCATGATAGCCTGCACCTTAGCAGGGTCCATTTCAATGCCTTTATCTGAAATTCTATACCCCAAATAGTCGATTTGTGTCTGGTGAAATGCACATTTAGACAGTTTGGCATACAATTCTGCTGATCTGAGTTTACTCAGCACCCTTTTCACCAGAGAGACATGCTCTTCCATGGTTTCAGTATAAATCAATACATCATCCAAATACACCAATACCCCTTTAAACAGATGCTCATGCAGTACTTCATTGATCAATTGCATAAATACCCCAGGGGCCCCGGCCAAACCAAAAGGTAACACCTTATACTGGAATGCACCCAACGGGCAATTGAAGGCAGTTTTCCACTCATCGCCCTCCTTGATTCGTACACGATAATAGGCTTCTCTTAAATCGAGTTTAGAGAAGATTTTTCCCTTAGCCAGATGTGACAACATGTCCTTGATCAATGGCAGGGGATATTTATTGGAAACCGAGACGGCATTTAATCCGCGGAAATCGGTACAAAGTCTCAATGTCCCATCCTTTTTTGGGCGAAAGAGAACCGGCGCCCCCACCGGTGAATTCGCTGGCTCAATGAATCCGCACGCCAAATTTTTGTCCACAAAGTCTCTCAACAGAGTCAGTTCCTTTTGTGTCATGGAATAAATCTTTGGCTTGGGCAATTGGGTGTTGGGCACCAGTTCAATGGCACAATCCGTTTTACGATGAGGAGGCAATTGATCTGCTTCCTTTTCGCCAAACACATCAGCAAACATCCGGTACTCCGGCGGCAAGCCTTCCAGAGGAGGGGCCGGGAAATGCTGAGTCGCAGCTGCCGCAACCCCCACCATCTCCTCTGGGGCACCCTTCCCTTCTGTCGCTTGGTAAAACCCATCCCTAAATGTGATAGTCCGGTAGACCCAGTTTATTTGGGGATTTTGCTGAACCAGCCAGGGCACCCCCAACACCACCAGGGGACCCCCTACTGGAGCCACGACAAAAGACAAACCTTCCCGATGGCTGCCTAGCTGCAAGGCTACCCGTCCTGTGAAATGGGTGACCGGTTTGCCCCCTGCCATGGACCCATCCAGCTGTGTAAAGGCGATGGGTCGCTGTAAAGGGAAAGTAGGTAGCTCCAGAGCCGCTACCACATTGGGGTGCATTAGACACCGGGAACACCCCGAATCAATCGCCCATACTTCTACAGTCTTGGTTCGGGAGCCCAACTTCAACTTCACCGTGAGAATGCGGTAACTGCCACTCACCGATGAAGGCTCGCGCCCTTCTTCCACCACCTGCCCTGCGGCGCCCTTTAAAGCAGGTGGCTGGCGTTTCCCGCCGGCTGCAGTAGTTCGGGCTCACCCTCATCCTCGTAGAACATCACATCGTCTCCCTCGCTTTCAGCCACCGCGGCTTTCTGCTTCCTCGGCAGGGCAGGGGACTTCGTCGGCGGCTTGCCAAGCCGTTCCTCTCCCTTTGCCTTCGGGCACGCCGCCACCCGATGCCCCTCCTTACCACATCTCAGACACAGGCCCTTTGCATACCGCTTCTCTCGCTCCTCGTCCCAGGGTCGTTGTCCTGGTCGCCCCCCGGTGCTCGGTGGGCGGCTGGGCTTCACCTCCCGCCCCGATTTGGCGGTCTTTCGATGGGCGAAGATCTCATGGGCATGCTCAGCCCTTCCCGCCAGCTGGATCCATTCATACAGCGTATATGGGTCGTCCCTTCCCAAGGACCAGCGCAGCACCTCTGTGTTCAGGCCGTCCTTAAATAACTCGATGATGGTGGCTTGGGACCAGTCATCCACCTTCCCAGCAAGCGCTTTAAACTCTAGCGCATAATCAGCCACGGATCTTGACCCCTGCTTAAGTTCCTTCAGAGCTCGCTTTGCCCTCTCCTTTGCCAGGGGATCCTCAAAGTGTTGTCTCAATGCCCAGAGAAACTCGTTGAATTTCTCCAGTTCAGGCGCTTCCGACTGGCACATCTGGACATACCAGTCTGCCGCCCTCCCTTTCAGTTTGGTGGCAATGGTGATGATCTTTGCCTTTTCCGATTGAAAAAGCGACCCCCATTCTTCCATGTAGGCTTTAGCATTCGTCAGGAAAAATGAGAGTTTGGTCGGGTCCCCATCAAACTTGACAGGGAAGTCTCTCATCCCGCCCCCCGCCGGGCTGCGCCCCGCCACCGGGGCTACAGGGGTTTGTGCTTCCCGGGCTCGCGGCGGCGCGGGGCCCTGGGGTGGCCGCACCGGCGATGCTGCTATTTCCATCTGGACCGACTGGTCCCCCTCGCGCATCCGCACCGTCCGTCGCCGCTCCGGGGACTGCCCATGGGACGAAGGGGTGGAATGCCGTTGGCTTGACCCTTCCCGGGTTTCTCTCAACGAGGTCACATCTAGACTCAGCTGCTTCAGTATAGTTTCTAACGAGTCCATTTTTGACTCCAGCACTCGGATACGATCCGGGGTGGGGGAGCCCTTGGTTGGCTGCACCTGAACCACGGTGGGGGATAACGGGTATCTCTGCCTCCAGGATGGGCCCCCCGCCACCATGACATCCCCTTGGGTCTCATCCCAGGTGACCAGCTCACCCGGAGAGGTTACGGTAGTCTCCGGGGCAGTTTTCATGCCCCCAGCTTCACCCTCCGACTCAGAGCTCGCCTCTTCTAGGATGGCTGACAGCTCCCCCCCTTGGGACGGTCGGTCGGGCTGCCTCACGGTCGAATCCGGTTCCCCTTCTTCCATCATCACAATGTCGGGTTCGGTCATCGCTGGCGCTCTCCCTCACAGGGTTAGACAACTTGTCTTTTCCTGGACAGGGGCCAGCGGAGTTGGGATCTTAGATTCTCAGCTTTATGTACTGATTGCCCCAGCCCAAATACTCAGACTCACAAGAGGCTGCTATATGAAATCTGATTTATTAAGGAACTAAAGGCAAATACAGAGAAAGCTGAGAATGAGCCAAAAGCGCGCCAAATACAAACTTAAACCCTTGGTGCAAACGTATCCCGCCTCCCTCGTAACAGCCCCGCCCGTCACAGGTGCTAGCAATCGTCAGAGCTGCTAGCCTGGGAAAGTAACCTTGAACACAGTAGATAATGGAAATACATTCCAGAGCAAAGCCAAGAGATAAAGACTCCCATCCTCCCGAGAAAGATGAAACACGCATCCAGCTAATGACATGCGAAACGTTACGATGTATCAAAGACATTGAAACGGCGAACATGACAAGACTTGGCTCAATTAAACAGCAAAAATTTAGCCATGAGCATTCAAATAAAACTTTGTTTTTCTTCTAGCAACCTAAGAACATGGGTAAATAAAAACAATAATTGGAAGGAGGAATAGAAATTGAAAAATCATTCTTATTCAGAAAAAAACACCATCCTGTTCATTCTAATAGTTTCTCTTAAATAACAAAGGAAATCTTGATAAAGTAATAGTTTGATCAAGAAATAATGCTACTTGAAGGCCATTATGTATTATTGAAAGTCTTCACTGAGTACCATGAGCTTCAGAAGCATTGGCTAGTATATTCATCAACAAGCAATGTAAGCACTACCTTCCCTCATTCTGTTTTTCACCAGTTTCTCCAGATTATTTTTCATCTGTTTGTCATTAGGCATCAATATTAAAGATCAAGTAAAGATCAAATGCACAATTTTCTTTCAAGGGTTTTTAGCTCACATTTTCTGTTCTGGGAATTCAAAAGGAACTGGTAAACAACTCCTGTTTTTATTTGCATTCATATCTTATCCAAAATAGGAAAATATAGAATGGGAAGAGTTTTTGTATTTGTCCCTTGAAAAATGAAAGATACTACCTGAGACCCTCTAAGTAAATAAAGTTCAGAAATGTTGAAGCTTGAATTTATTTCCTGATAGAATCATGTTGCTCTTCTTTATTTCTCATAATTAGAAGGAGCCTGACAACCTTGGCCTGGAAAGCAATGAATATGAAGTTAAAATTGGCCTAATTTCCTGTGAGATCCAAATTGTTTCTGACAAAGTCATTCACTGCTCAGTCAATGAATCTTTGAGCACTTCAGAAAGAAAGCTCCCTGTTACGGTAAGTGATATGAGTCTGAAAGCATGTGCCAACATGTATATAATTCGCTCTGTAGCCCATATAGTCAAGAATTGACATTCTTGCTTTAGACATAGATGGTACTTTTGATCAGGGAAGAGAATGGAATCTATGTGATTGTGCAGATTCATTGCACTCTGTGCTTTAAGCTGTTCCCTCTTATGAACAATATTCATCAGAGCCTCTTTTCTCAGTCATCCCACCTGAGGCTGGAAGTAATGTTTTGGATTCCTTTCCTGTAGAAGCCAGAGGGAAGGTGAAAATCCAGCTGAGTTGCTCACACTGCATAAAATTCCATTTTTTTATTTGTTTTTGCTAAGCCTTCTAGGATAACATCTGCCTCAGGTGTTAACGGGGCAGCAATTTGCTGATATTTCTTGGTGTTCTTATATTGTCTTGGTCTTAACCTTTCTGATGCTTTTATTCTTTAATATTTTAATATTAATATTTTAATGTGCTTTTTTATCATTACGTTCCTGTGCCTGTCTATAAATGGGAATGACTGCTAAAGAGATTATGGGTTCCCCTTCAGTGGATTATTCAAGCAGAGTTTGGACAGCCATCTATCAGGGGTGCGTTCATTTGGATTCCTGAACATAGGTGAACATAGGTTGGAATAGACAATACCCATTATCTTTTTTTCAATATTTGTACATCTTGTTAGAAAGGACCATATAAATTAATTTAAATTAATTTAAATAAATCTTAAAATTTACGGGTACTTCAAAAAAACCTACCATATATACTCACGGATAAGCCCATCTGCGAATAAGCTGAACCCAACTTCAGGGGTGTATTTTGGCACCTAAAATTCTTGGCTTATCCACGAGTATGTAGAGTAATAAGTAAATAATTAGAAGGAATACGGGTGGACTGCAGTTGGAAATACAGATGAAGTTTTGACTTCTGTACAGTTTTGCCCCCATTTCCCCATGGGTTATGAATGACAGTAGTTCCCACATATGGAAGAAACCAAAGTACTGTAGGTGTACTTGGGGGTATCACTGGGGTGAAGATTAAATCTGCTCCGTAACCACTCTGCTCTTACTACCTGGAATGAAAGGCCATGTGATTCAGGCTTAAACCCCCTGAGTTTCTCTTTGCCACTCTAAAATATAATGCTTAACTGTTACCTAACATTTATAAGAGGTAAGAAGAGAGGGAGAAGTAGGTAATTCAGAAAGAAAGATAAGAAAAAAGGAAATTTCTTTGCATGCCATCTGTAACAGAAAGCCTCTAATAAAAGACCAGTAAGATCTTATCAAGGTAACTTTGGGGGGGAGACAGCGGGCCTTATAGTCCTAAGCCCCTTACTGAAAGCCTTTAGATGGGAAACCCCTTAGATGGGGAAGTAGTCTAGAGTGTGGGTGAGGGTCATCCCCCAACCTGCCCAGAGACAGCAGGCAGCTAAGAGGGTCCCTCCAGTGTGTGTGTGGTACTCCCCTCCGAGGGTGAGAGATTCGGGGGGGGGGGTTCCAGAGTTGTGTGCCTATGTATGAGAGTGTGAGAGAGTGTCTATCCCCTGTGTGAGAGACCGGGGGGGGGGGGACAGGAATGGGTGGGTGCTCCCCATCGACCAGTGAGAGAGGCTGAGGGGGGCACAGGGAGGGTGTGCGGAGCTTTGGCTAGACTCCCGCAGCGCCGAGAGCGTGAGCTGGTGCGCTGTGGGGCCAGCCATTGCCTGGTTGTTGATTGGCTGTTGAGGATGTGTGAGTGGAGGAGGAGATCCTTATTTCCATCCAGGGTTTCTGGAGGTCTGGGAGTGGAGGCAACCAGGCCTGGAAATTCTGGGGGGCATAGGGTGGGGTGTACCATCGAGGTGACAGGTCAGGGATGTTATGACGGGAACTGGAGGGCGGGCCATCTTCGGGGAAGACGCCCCTGGTGTCTGCTACCGGTGGTGTGTTCCGGCCCTCCGAGTTCAGACCCAGGCCCTGGACAGCAGATCCTTGAGGGCCCTGGTCTCCGGCTGCTGCTGCTTAACACCAGATCAGTTAACAAACAAAGCCCCCCTCATATGCGATTTGATCGCAGAGGAGGGGGCAGACCTGGCGTATATCACCGAGACCTTGCTGGGCTCAGAAGGGGGGGTAGCCCTCTCGGAAATGTGCCCAGCTGGGTTTTGGGTGTGGCACCAGCCGAGATACCAGGGTAGGGGAGGATGGGTGGCTGTTGTCATCCGAGAGTCTCTGGTGGCCTTCAGGGGCCCTGCCCCACAAGTGGCCGGGTGTGAGACCCTGTTCTTCAAGTTGGGTTCCCGAGAACAGTTGGGAGTACTGCTACTGTACCAGCCTCCCTACTGCATAGCAACCTCCCTGCCTGAGCTGCTGGAGGTCGTCTCGGGTCTGGTGGTGGAGTTCCCCAGACTTATGATTCTGGGGGACTTCAATCTGCCTTCCCTGGGGCGTACCTCAGAGGCAGCTTGGGAGTTCATGGCTACCATGGCAGCCATGGGCCTGTCCCAGATTATCCGGGACCCGACTTGAGACAGTGGTCTCACTCCGGACTTGGTTTTCTTGTCGGAGCAGTGGCAATGTAATCTGAGGGGAGAGCTGCATCTATCCCCATTGTCATGGTCAGATCATGCCCTGGTGGCCCTGAGATTCTCCTATGCCACCCGCCTCTGCAGGGAGGCAGGACCCATTCGGTTAGTCCGCCCTGGCGACTGATGGACCCAGTGAGGTTTCAGAGGGAGCTGGGGGTTGTACCCAAGGATCTGCTGCACAGTCCAGCGGAGGCCCTGGCTGCTGCCTGGAATAGGGAGGTGGCTGGGCCTTGGACAGGATCGCGCCTGTGCAGCCTCTCCTGCCTCATCCAACCCAACACTCCCCGTGGGTTACGGAGGAGCTGAGGGTTTTGAAGAGGCTTAAGAGATGCCTAGAGCACTGCTGGAGGAAGACAAAGACTGAATCTGACCAAACACAAGCTAGAGCTGCTATTAAGGCCTACCTTGTGGCGGTAAGAGCAGCGAAATGGCAGTATTTCTCTGCTCTTATTGCATCCGCAGATTGCCATCCGACAGCCCTGTTTAAGATCACACGTACCCTTTTGGGGAAGGTGGGCCTAGTGACCCACCTACAGGGCCGTGGGGAAGAGTATTCTGAGCATCTGCAGGATAAAATCACTCGGATCCGGTCTAAGTTGGACTCCATGTGTGAAGCAGGGACTGTGGAGATGCCGAGGGAACGTTTTAGCCTTGTTATCTGGGAGCAGTTTGATCCTGTTGGACCCGAGGAAGTGGACAGGATCCTCCAGATTGTGAATGCCACCACCTGTCACTTAGATCCATGCCCCTCCTGGCTGGTGAAGGCAGCTCGGGAGGTGACGTGTGGTTGGGTCCAAGCGATGGTAAATACATCCTTGAGTGAGGGGGTGTTCCCGGTTGCCTTTAAAGAGGCACTGGTGCACCCCCTCCTCAAGAAGCCATCGCTGGACCCAATTGTGCTGGACATTTTTTGTCCAGTCTCCCACCTCCCCTTTTTAGGGAAGGAGGTTGAGAAGGTGGTGGCATTGCAACTCCAGAGGGTCCTGGATGAAACGGATTGTCTGGATCCCTTTCAGTCGGGTTTCAGGCCAGGATATGGGACAGAAACTGCATTGGTCGCACTTATGGATGATCTCTGGCGGGAGCAGGATGGAGGCAGTGCATCCATCCTTGCTCTCCTTGACCTCTCAGCGGCTTTCGATACCATCGACCATGGTATCCTTTTGGGACGGCTCAGGGAGTTGCGGGTGGGCGGCATAGTTCTGCACTGGTTCACCTCCTTCCTCCAGGGCCGGTCCCAGTCGGTGGTGATAGGAGAGATCCGACCCTCGACCCCTCCATTGTGGGGTGCTGCAGGGTTCGGTTCTCTCTCCTCTCTTATTTAACATCTACATGAAACCACTGGGTGAGATCATCCATCACCACGGGATGAGGTATCATCAGTATGCTGATGATACCCAATTATACATCTCCATCCCAGGTGAGGTAAGTCATGCTGTGACTGCCCTTTCTCAGTGCCTGGGGGCTGTGGGGTCTGGATGGGGAACAACAGGCTTCAACTGAACCCTGGTAAGACGGAGTGGCTGTGGGAAGATGTTCTGGGAAGTTGTCATCCTTAGTTCTGGATGGGGTTGCACTGCCCCAGACAGACTCAGTGTGTAATCTGGCGGTTCTCCTGGACTCATGACTCCTGCTCGAAGTCGTGGCCAGGAGGGCTTTTGTGCAACTTCGGGTTGTGCACCAGTTATGCCCGTTCCTGGAATGAGAAGCCCTCCGAACACTCACTCATGCCCTGGTCATCTCCCATATAGACTACTGCAATGCGCTCTACATGGGGCTACCCTTGAAGAGTATCTGGAAGCTTCAGCTGGTCCAGAATGCAGCTGCGCGGGCTATTTTTGGTGCCCCTAGGTCGACACATATAACACCATTGCTGCGCGAGCTGCACTGGGTGCCAGTTTGCTTCTGGGTCCAATTCAAGGTGTTGGTTATCACCTTTAAAGCCCTACATGGCATGGGTCCAGGTTACCTGAGGGACCGTCTCATCCCCATTACATCGGCCCTCCCCACCCGATCATCCTGAGAGGGCATATTACAGACCCCGTCCATAAGAGAATTTCATCTGGCGGGGTCCAGGAAACGGGCCTTCTCTGTAGTGGCCCCCACCCTCTGGAACATCTTGCCCCTGGAGGTGAGGCAGGCCCCTTCACTCCTGACCTTCCGGAAGGCCCCGAAGACCTGGTTCTGCTGTCTCGCCTGGGGCGGGAAAGTGAATAACCGTTCTTGGGGGTGGCTCGCACCCTAGAGTCCCTCCCACCATCCTGGATTTTATACCTTTCTTGGATTCTATATTTATTTACTGTATTTTATAATAATTGTTTTTATGAGATTTTAATGTTTATATTTGGAGCCTGATTTTATTGTAAACCGACCAGAGTCCCTCTTTTGGGGGAGATGGGCAGTGGCTAAATTTGAATAATAAATAAATAAATAACTGGTTCTATCCAAAATAAATAATGGAATGGAATAATTAAAAATCACATCCTTGACTGACATTCTTGTTCCTGCTCTGAACACACACACACACACTCACACACATACTTACACATAGACTGCAAGAAACCGTTGCCCTTAGTAAGTAGTACTTTCAAGAATTGTCAGGACTAGCTTTTCAGGGTCAGATTGCATGTGACATTAATTCTGGCATTAGGATGTTTAACTTTATTTAACAACAGATGCTCCTTCCCAACTTTGGTGGTGACCCTAACTTATGGGGAGGAGAGGTTTAACCATTCTTTTTTCTATTACAATCCTGAATAACCCCCACCATTATGGTTATGAGGCTTTGAAGAAGGGATGAATGTTCATTGGGATTAAGATGGGCAAGGAAAAGTTTGAATCATATCCTAGTAAAAATGATGGACCCTGAACCTGTTAAATACATTTCTAAACTTAAAGCTTCCAAGAATACACCTAACATACTGTGTAATTTAAATTACAATGTATTTTCAGCACCCAGTGCTCTGCTTATCAGCACTTATCAGCTGAATGGAAGTGGTTGCATTCCTCTCAGAAAAGCAGGATTCTAGGCGCTGCTTTCTCATGCTGGAATATTTTCCCCTTGTGTACAAGCTTTCTTCAGTATGATGATTTTCATTGTGGTTTTATGAGTCTTCCTTTATTTCCGGGCTGCATCACTAAGTCTTTCCTTATTTCATGCTTTTCATACAGCCTTGGCTTCTTGGGAGTGACAGATGGAGACTTATCTCCAAGGCCTGACAGTATACTGTATAGCTTTTTTCTGTTTGCTCACTCCAAATTCCAGTTGCCCCTTTTTTCAGTAGATGTATTCATATGAAATTGGCAGGAATATTTTGTTTTCATTGAAAGAGAAGAAACCCATTAGGACAAAATCATCCTGTGAAGTGCAACATTTCATAAATATAAGATGGAAACTAAACCAATGCATCTGAGAAAAAAAAAATTCTCATTTTGGGGTCTTTAAATATTGAATTCCATTGCCAAAGCAAGACAGACACAGAAATAGTAGCACTATGAATTTCCTGTTACTTTGCTAAGAAAACTACAAAATAAGAAAATCAAATGTTAATCATAACAAGGGAGATAAGATTTGTGACTGCGTGAGAAGCATATATGTAATTCCGTGTACAATCTGTTCAACTGAAAAGTAGACAGTCTATGTCACTTTAGCAATTTATCCAACCTCAGACTAATCACATCACATCAGTTGTGTATATTAATCCACTTGAGAAATATGGGTGTTTTTTCAAACATTTGGCATATTATACTATGACCCAGAATGGCAACAGCTAAGTTGCATTGCTGAGCCCTGATTCTGTAGTATCAAAATTGTTCAGGTCATCATTTAGATGACATAACATAATGTTCCTTTTCTTCTCCTTTGCAGGCTTCCATTGACATCTAGTACAAACTCCGTATCATTCCTTCCAAGGTCTTCATTGCCTTTCTCTCTCATGTTCGCGAAAGGCCCTATCTAACATAGTTAGCCAAGCCACAGGATTTCTTTTTTCTCATTTATTTCTCTCCCTGCTTGGAACCCTTTTCTTAGAAGTCCATGTCAAATCTCTGCTTAAAAGCTGTCCTTTGCATGAATCCATTAGCTTCCTTCCACAAAGCAAGGTAGAAGCTATTAGTGCTGAAGTAGAAAGGCTAGCCATCATTTATTTATTTTATTTATTATTCAAATTTAATTACCGCCCATCTTCCCCAAAAGAGGGACTCTGGGCGGTTTACAATAAAATCAAACTACGATCATAAACGTTAAAATCTCATAAAAATCAGACACATTACAATTATTATAAAATGCAATAAATAAATATAAAATCCAAGAGTCTATAGAATTCCAAGCTGGTGGGAGGGACTCTAGGGTGCAAGCCACCCCCAAGAATGACTACCCACTTCCCCGCCCCAGGCGAGATGGCAGAACCAGGTCTTCAGGGCCTTATTATCATGGCTAATAATAAGGAATACTGGGAGTGTGACTCAGCACTATCTGGAAGCCATGGATTCTCCATTTCAGCTGGATGTTAGCACACTTTTAAAAGTCTGTACTTGGTACTTGCAACTATTTATGAGAATAAGCAGCCATTTGAGTTTTAATCCAAATCAGACCTGTCTAATGCTGGGAAGTGTTAACCCATTCCTCTGCAATAAATTTTCTAATCAAAATCTTCCCCTTTTCCCAGCTGCTATTTTCCTCTGATTTGTTTTTTGCTGTCGGTAATATCTTAGGGAACAAATTACAGTTGTAAAGGATTTTTGGCAGGAAATTAGGTAGGAAGGAAAGGGTTATCCCTTCTGTGTGCATTACAGTTGTGGACCAGATTGGGAGGCTGTACAGTTGCTTTAAAAAGCAAACTTAATATAGCATGTTGTCAAACCCTCAGTTTTTACCTCTGATATATAAAGTATATCATAGTGCTATATCAGTGTGAAAATGATTTGGAATAAGTGGTTTACATCTTCTGTCAGTACAACACCTCTCTGCTGTTCACTTAAATGGCCCTCTTATTTTTTCACACTTCTGCACAAGTCTGAAAAAGTGTGCAACTGCTTTAAGGAGTCAGTTCTTTGAAATTAATGCAATTCAGGCCGAAACCTGGAAAGAGAGGGGCTGCTTTAAAGAATAGCAATGAGGTATGGTGCTTAGGTGTATGCAGTGCAAGGTCCAAATAATTTTAGAATTCACAGCTCTACTACTATTCATACTGTATGTTACATATGAATACTCACCGTTTACTATTTTAGTTTTTCCCCATCTTTCTTTTATCTTTTTTTATTTCTTCCCTTCATCTTACAATCAAAACTCTGCACTGCAATTTTCTTAAATAAAGCATGTGAAAACTGCCAAGATTCTGCTTTTGTTGGCTGCCATATTCCCTCTATTGTAATAGGCTGGAATATTCTGCCAAAGTTTTTAAAAGCTATGAATAAAGGTACATGTTTTCCTTATTTAATTAGCTGGGAAGGTGGAAAGTTCATTTTATTAGATGTTACGATACACATTGCTTTTTCAATTCCAAATCTGGAGTCTGAAAACCAAATTGTGAATTCTCCATTTAACTGTAAAAATAATAAAAAAAACACAGTAACCTGACATACTTTCTTTCGGCAGGTGCATTTTAAGGTACACTGTATCTGTCAGTATTAAGTGATTCCTATTTAATTTCTAAAGAATTAAATATGTTGGGGGGGGGGGCTAAAAGCCTAGCTTCTTGAAGAGTGATAGGAGACATCCCACCTATACAGGATAAAAGAGAGTTAAAGATGTATTTGCTTTTTAGCATGTTAAACCACTGCAATCTTGCTACTTGACAGTTTACAAGGGAAAAATCCATAATTAATAATGTAATAGTAAAACAAGCGTAACAAAGATATTAAATTATGTTAAAACTGGAGCCCATAAACAATTCTCTGGTGCTACTTTAACTAATTAAAAAGTGTTCCAGACAAGCTGCATTTTAACGTGCTTCAGAAAGGCCAACAGAGTCAGAGCAAGCCTAATCTCTAGTGGTGAAGTATTCCACAGCAGGGTCCCATAATGGAGAAGCATCTTCTCCTAGCCTTGGGCCCTTGATCTCCCAATAGCGAGGGAATAACAGCAGGTTTTTACAGATTGGACAGGTAGATTCTCACTGAAGGAGGCAGTCCTGCAGGTGCTTTGGCACCAATCCAGAGAGAGAGAGATTTTGCTCTTAGTGGAATTACTGACAATTTTTAATTGTCTGTATCAGGATTCTGCAGTTTAGTAGTCTCCACCAAGGTTTTGTAGATTCAAACAAATTAATTTGCATTTGATTCCTTATTCACAAGAAACTGTTATAGAACATTTATTATCCAAATCACTTTATTTCTATAAGGAAGTGTAACCCAAGTTTCCATAACTAAAATACACATATTCTTAATTGCTTTATTTTTGCACAGCACTTGAGATATTTGAATAAATCAGTTTTTTCACCTCAGCCTTCCTCTGGACATGGGTTAGACCATTTGGTATGCAGAAGTGGCCAACAGTGAGTTACTTTTCACTGTGTCAGTGAGAAACCAGATAAAAACATATCTGGCCAGTATAAGCACAAGGGACAGATGAAAAAAAGAGGGTATCAAAAGTCTGTTAGGTGGGGTGGGATGAAAAACTAAACATTAGCATTTTTTAAATTTTGGCTTTATAACTAATTATTAATTGCAGTTGGAGTTCTTGGATCTTCTTACAAGCCATCTGTGTGGCTCCATTCTTGCCTTTATCTGAATCCCAATGCTTGCTGGAAATTATTATACTGGAAATTATTAGACATAGTTTCCTTGTCACCTATTTCTCATATTCTTCTGCCCTTTAACTACCAGCTTCATAATTAGGTGCAAATTGTTTAATTTCTTTGGTGTTCTTTTTTTTTTTGAATTTCCAACCCATTTTACCAACCTAACATAGTTAATCAAAAGGTATCTTTGATCAAAACTGTTCTAAAACTGCATGAAGAATGAGATAGATACAATATTGTGCCCTACAGCATGGATCTTCTGAACCGTTTGTGGGGGTTGGGAGTTGGGAGGCACTGTGTTACAGTGGTTCACATCCTTTCTCAGCAGGTGGTTCTAGTCGGTGTTGACAGGAGGGAAGAGATAGCACCCACGGGTCCTCACAAGTAGGGTGACTCAGGGTTCAACACTCTCCCTTCTTCTGTTTAACAAATTTCAGGAAACTACTTGGTGAGGTCATCCATCGGTTCGGGGTTTACATGTCAATTTTACATCTCAACCCTGGGCTGCGCAAGTGAAGCTATTGAGGTACTGACTCAGCATCTGGCGGCTGTTCAGATCTGGATAGGAAAGAATAGACTTCAGTTCAATCCTGACCAGAGTGGCTGTGGTAGTTTGGCCCCCCGGGGTTCAGGACATTTCCACCATTAGTCTTGAATGGGGTTGCACTTCCCCCTTCAAGAGTCATGCTTTGGGAATCCTCCTGGACTTGCAGCTACTGCTCAAAGAGCAGGTGGCAGCTGTGACCCAGGACGGCCTTTGCACAGGTACCCTTCCTCAACCAAGAGGCCCTTCAGAAGGTCACTCACACTCTGGTCACCTCACAACTGGACTACTGCAATGAACTCCACATGAGGCTTGAAGACCATCCAGACACTACAGCTGGTTCAAAATGTAGTGGCTTAAGCAGTAATGGGCACTCCTTGTTGTGCCCATGTGTCAGCACTGCTACCTGAGCAGCACTGGCTACCAGTTGGCTTCTGGTGCAATTCAAGGTGCTGGTTACTTTTAAAGCCCTTCATGGCATAGAGCCTGGTTGTCTGAGGGACCACCAATCTCCCATTGTTTCTGTCTTCCCAGTATATTCAGGCAGAGTGGGTGTGCTCTAGGTCCCCTCAATTAAACATTGTCATCTTGGGGGACGAAGAAGTGTGTCTTCTCTGTACAGTCCCTGCCCTCTGGAACAGCATCTCCCCAGAGATATGGACAGCATCCATTCTCCCATTTCTCTTTCCGAAAAGTCCTTAAAGTATGGCTTTGGTCCAAGGCCTGAAGTTAATATTTGGCAGGGAGGTATTTTATACTACAGTAGCTGTTTTAGTTCAGGCTATCTTGTTTTGCTTATGTTTTTAATAGTTTTAACTTTGCATTAGATTTTGTAAGCCACCCAGTGTCTATTAAAGTGGGCAGCATAACATTCAACAAATTAAATAATAAATTTAAAAATCATTAATAATAATGATTATTATTTTAACTTGAAAATGCTATAATAAATGTTAAGCAAATTAAAATTTGCTACAAGTAAGTAAGTTACTTTACCGTTATCTCATATTCATATTTGGGGTGCAGACAGTTCCTGAAAGTGTACTTATATTTTTAAAAATAAATATAATCAACAGAAAAAAATAAAATCTAAGGAAGTTGTCATACTTCCTGCAAGGATTCTTTGCGGAACAGGAATATTAACTTTAATATTTTAGTTTAAATCCTAATAGTATTATCCTGTAACCTCTGTGCAGCTGTTTCCATTTTCTGCCATTCTGTCTGAGGATCATTATTCCCAGACTCATTATTCTTTGTACACGTGCACATACACAGACCTGTGATAACAGTCAACAGATCTGGTAATGCTAATCAAAATAAGTCTTGCTATTAAATTACACTATTGTGATTCATTTATTATTGCAAAATTAGAAACTATATAATTTGCTAAGTTCATTCATGTCAAGCTCCTCTCCCTTGAAATGTGACTCCTTTATTTCTTCTTTCTTTTCATTAAATAACTGGGCAATAGCTTCTTTCTGTTCTTTCTTAGATCCAAGTTGGGAAATTCAATCAAACAATTGCTATGTTGCATCTTGGAGGAAGTGAAACAGCTATCACAGTTTCAATAGTCATCTGTAGCATCTTACTTCTGTTCTCAATTGTAGGTAAGAAACAATTCTGACTCCAAGTGTGTTAAGCATGCATTTTGAACACACTAAATTGTTTATATCTGTAAAATAATGTATTTACTTTAATAGGAGATTGGGTGGGCAACATTTATGTGATGACCACTTTTTTTCAATAATTATTTTGGGATTTAAGGATTTTAAAAATATGTTTAGGGTGAGCAGGACCCAACTTTCTGGATTTCTCCATTTCAGTATGGAAGTCTCCAGTTTTTTCCCCTTTTCTAGTCTGATAAGCCCAGAATCATGATTAAACCTGGCAGGAAATCAAACTATTAATGTTTGCCAATTATATTGGGGCTCTGGAACTTGCAGAAAATAAGCCTGTGGACTGCATGTAGAATATCAACTGTCTACCCCTATACAAGTTTAAATCAAATACAAATATTTCAATATAATCTGCATCCATATTTACTGTGGAAGTGGTAAATCCATATTTACCAACCTGAGAAACATGAAAAATGAATTATAATACTCCATACATTTCTGTCCTTGAAAACCATCCTTGGTTCTACCATGTCCATTCATCACTTCATACAATGCCTTTTGTTTTTTAAGTTTCTCAATATTTTCTTTTTGAGAATCTTATCAAATCCACCTAACCATGATTTTCCCAGTCTCCCATTTCCTTTTTACCCATTCACTCTTCTTTTATATATTTGTTTTACAGTATGATCTTCATTCTTTCTGTATGACCAGACCACCTTAACACTGGTCTCTCGCTGTTTATTCATTCCATATTTATTCAACACCCATTCATTCTTGACTCTTCTCCTTTTACCACACACATTTCCTAAGTATCCCGTTCTCATTATATTCAACTTGTGTGTTTCTTCTGACATATCCAGTTCTAATTTCCATATAACAAAGTGAATAGGACCACACTCTGATACACTACCATTTGTACTTATTTTGGTAAATAATTCATTTCTCAGAATATGTCACATATTACCTACCACCTTTCTACTGTAATTTGCACGTCTTAATATTTCTCCAACCGTTTCCCATCTTTAGTAAAGGCCAAGCTACACAAATTCATTTATTTTCACACATGCATTATTTCTATCATATATCACTCTTACTACATTCAACAACCAAGCTTCAATCATGGAAAAAAATCATTATTAATCAAGCCTCTTTGCTTTATCATATGCTTTCTCTATGTCAACAACATACAATAAACTACCATTCGTACATCTCTGCAGAAGATGTATGAATTCTACACTTCCCAAATTTTCCTCATCTTCATGTTTTAGTCAGGATTCTACTAGATGCCTTCTTAGGCACGCTTAATAAATTAATCCTCCTGTATCTTCTGAATTTATATCTGCATCATTACCATTTTTTAACATTCTCACAGCATATGATTTCATTTTTATCCATTTTTCTTCGTTACTAATATTCCATTCATTCCACTCATCAATATATCATTATTATTCAGGTTTTGTTGTTTATTCATTCAGTCGCTTCCAACTCTTCGTGACTTCATGGACCAGCCCACGCCAGAGCTTCCTGTTGGTCATCACCATCCCCAGCTCCCCCCAAGGTCGAGTCCGTCACTTCTAGAATATCATCCATCCATCTTGCCCTTGGTTGACCCCTCTTCCTTTTGCCTTCAACTCTCCCTAGCATCAGCATCTTCTCCAGGGTATCCTGTCTTCTCAATATGTGGCCAGAGTACTTCAGTTTTGCCTTTAATATCGTTCCCTCAAGTGAGCAGTCTGGCTTTATTTCCTGGAGGATGGACTGGTTTGATCTTCTTGCAGTCCAAGGCACTCTCAGAATTTTCCTCCAACACCACAGTTCAAAAGCATCTATCTTCCTTCTCTCAGCCTTCCCTATGGTCCAGCTCTCGCAGCCATATGTTACTATGGGGAATACCATTGCTTTAACTATGCGGACCTTTGTTGTCAGTGTGATGTCTCTGCTCTTAACTATTTTATCAAGATTTGTCATTGGTCTCCTCCCAAGAATTAAATGTCTTCTGATTTCCTGGCTGCAGTCAGCGTCTGCAGTAATCTTTGCGCCTAGGAATACAAAGTCTGTTACCTCCTCTACATTTTCTCCCTCTATTTGCCAGTTATCAATCAAGCTGGTTGCCATAATATTGGTTTTTTTGAGATTTAACTGCAACCCAGCTTTTGCACTTTCTTCTTTCACCTTCAACATAAAGCTCCTCAGTTCCTCCTCACTTTCAGCCATCACAGTGGTATCTGAGATTGTTAATGTTTCTTCCAGCGATTTTAACCCCAACCTTGGATTCATCAAGCCCAGCATGTCGCATGATGTGTTCTGCATACAAGTTGAATAGGCAGGGTGAGAGTATAGAACCCGGCCGCACTCCTTTCCCAATCTTAAACCAGTCCGTTGTTCCATGGTCTGTTCTTATCGTTGCCACTTGGTCGTTACATAGATTCCTCAGTAGGCAGACAAGATGACTTGGTATCCCCATACCACTAAGAACTTGCCATAATTTCTTATGATCCACACAGTCAAAGGCTTTAGAATAGTCAATAAAACAGAAATAAATGTTTTTCTGAAACTCCCTGGCTTTTTCCATTATCCAGCAGATATTGGCAATTTGGTCCCTAGTTCCTCTGCCTTTTCTAAACCCAGCTTGTACATCTGGCAATTCTCGCTCCATGAATTGCTGAAGTCTACCTTGCAGGATCTTGAGCATTACCTTACTGGCATGTGAAATGAGTGCCACTGTTCGATAGTTTGAACATTCTTTAGTGTTCCCCTTTTTTGGTATGGGGATATAAGTTGATTTTTTCCAATCTGATGGCCATTCTTGTGTTTTCCAAATTTGCTGGCATATAGCATGCATTACCTTGACAGCATCATCTTGCAAGTTTTTGAACAGTTCAGCTGGGATGCCGTCGTCTCCTGCTGCCTTGTTATTAGCAATGCTTCTTAAGGCCCATTCAACCTCACTCTTCAGGATGTCTGGCTCTAGCTCACTGAGATTTAAATGTTTTAAGTGGATCAGATTGGTTTTCAGTAACTCTTTACATATATAAAATGCACAAATACATTTAATACGACCGCTGTTATACAGTTATGATTTCTAGTTGTTTTAATTTAATTATACACCATTAATATTATCTTTGTTTATTCAGTTTATACCTTGCTGTTCTGCCCTGAGAGCCAAAGCTATTCATAGAACTTAAAGAAATTTGTTAAGCAAATATAAATACAATTTATTCTTTATTGTATTTTCACTAAATAATAATCTGCTCATCAAACTGATGTATAAATTTCTCATTTCATTGGTTTTAGTCATTCATTCTGGGCATAAATTTGTCCTGTATGTTGCTATGTGCTGTTATATTCTGCCAAGTTTTTGCAGGCTCCATCTTAATGAGCCTGATTATAATGTCTAATTTTTTTCTGTGCCAAAATAGTTAATATTGTGCCAAAATTAATAAAAAGATAGGTTGTGTTCTGAGAGATTTTATTTGATGTTCACAGTCATTAGATCAATGTACATATAGCATAAAGTGTATCAGCTCTAGACTCACATACTCTGGTCTTTTCCTCGATGCAGTGAGATGACAGTAAATATTAGCTTCCACTGTCATATACTGATTGTTTTTTTTATGTTTTAATCAGAAATTGCATTTAACATTCACCAGGAAATTCCAAGTCCATAGGCAAGGTGGAAAAGTTAAAAATATCTCAGAAGAAAGCAGTGCTTCTGTGTTGATGCATATAAACAACATGGATGTATACAAATAGTAACCAGGAGTCAGACTTGACTCAAGGGAGTCTATATGTACCTTATATTCTCTTTAAGTAAGCTGGTATCCTTAACTGTTGTTTGCAACTAGTGTTTGTTTCAGTACGCCAGACCTAACTGTTTGTCTTGATTCTGAAAGACCAGTCACAATTAGTTGAAAATGGTAGCAGAAGCTTCCATTCTCCATTTCATGGCCACACAGAGAAGAAGGGAAGAAGCAGCGATTGTTGTTGTTGTTTATTCATTTAGTCGCTTCCGACTCTTCGTGACTTCATGGACCAGCCCACGCCAGAGCTTCCTGTCGGTCGTCAACACCCCCAGCTCCCCCAGGGACGGGTCCGTCACCTCTAGAATATCATCAATCCATCTTGCCCTTGGTCGGCCCCTCTTCCTTTTGCCTTCCACTCTCCCTAGCATCAGCATCTTCTCCAGGGTGTCCTGTCTTCTCATTATGTGGCCAAAGTATTTCAGTTTTGCCTTTAATATCATTCCCTCAAGTGAGCAGTCTGGCTTTATTTCCTGGAGGATGGACTGGTTTGATCTTCTGGCAGTCCAAGGCACTCTCAGAATTTTCCTCCAACACCACAGTTCAAAAGCATCGATCTTCCTTCGCTCAGCCTTCCTTATGGTCCAGCTCTCGCAGCCATATGTTACTACAGGGAACACCATTGCTTTAACTATGCGGGCCTTTGTTGTCAGTGTGATGTCTCTGCTCTTAACTATTTTATCGAGATTTGTCATTGCTCTTCCCCCCCGGATTAAGCGTCTTCTGATTTCCTGACTCCAGTCAGCATCTGCAGTAATCTTTGCACCTAGGAATACAAAGTCTTTCACTGCTTCTACATTTTCTCCCTCTATTTGCCAGTTATCAATCAAGCTGGTTGCCATAATCTTGGTTTTTTTGAGGTTTAGCTGCAAACCAGCTTTTGCACTTTCTTCTTTCACCTTCAACATAAGACTCCTCAGTTCCTCTTCACTTTCAGCCATCAAAGTGGTATCATCTGCATATCTGAGATTGTTAATGTTTCGTCCAGAGATTTTAACTCCAGCGTTGGATTCCTCAAGCCCAGCTTGTCGCATGATGTGTTCTGTATACAAGTTGAATAGGTAGGGTGAGAGTATACAGCCCTGCCGTACTCCTTTCCCAATCTTAAACCAGTCCGTTGTTCCGTGGTCTGTTCTTACTGTTGCTACTTGGTCGTTATACAGATTCTTCAGGAGGCATACAAGATGACTTGGTATCCCCATACCACTAAGAACTTGCCACAATTTGTTATGGTCCACACAGTCAAAGGCTTTAGAATAGTCAATAAAACAGAAATAGATGTTTTTCTGAAACTCCCTGGCTTTTTCCATTATCCATCGGATATTGGCAATTTGGTCTCTAGTTCCTCTGCCTTTTCTAAACCCAGCTTGTACATCTGGCAATTCTCGCTCCATGAACTGCTGAAGTCTACCTTGCAGGATCTTGAGCATTACCTTACTGGCATGTGAAATGAGTGCCACTGTTCGATAGTTTGAACATTCTTTAGTGTTTCCCTTTTTTGGTATGGGGATATAAGTTGATTTTTTCCAATCTGATGGCCATTCTTGTGTTTTCCAAATTTGCTGGCATATAGCATGCATTACCTTGACAGCATCATCTTGCAAGATTTTGAACAGTTCAGCTGGGATGCTGTCGTCTCCTGCTGCCTTGTTATTAGCAATGCTTCTTAAGGCCCACTCAACCTCACTCTTCAGGATGTCTGGCTCTAGCTCACTGACCACACCGTCAAAGCTATTCCCGATATTGTTATCCTTCCTATACAGGTCTTCTGTATATTCTTGCCACCTTTTCTTGATCTCTTCTTCTTCTGTTAGGTCCTTGCCATCTTTGTTTTTGATCATACCCATTTTTGCCTGGAATTTACCTCCAATGTTTCTAATTTTCTGGAAGAGGTCTCTTGTCCTTCCTATTCCATTGTCTTCTTCCACTTCCGCGCATTGCTTGTTTAAAAATAATTCCTTATCTCTTCTGGCTAACCTCTGGAATTTTGCATTTAATTGGGCATATCTCCCCCTATCACTGTTGCCTTTTGCTTTCCTTCGTTCTTGGGCTACTTCTAGTGTCTCAGCAGACAGCCATTTTGCCTTCTTGGTTTTCTCTTTCTTTGGGATGTATTTTGTTGCCGCCTCCTGAACAATGCTGCCAACTTCTGTCCAGAGTTCTTCCGGGACCCTATCTACTAAGTCCAGTCCCTTAAATCTATTCTTCACCTCCACTGCATATTCCTTAGGAATATTAGTGAGCTCATATCTAGCTGACCTGTGGGTCTTCCCTAATCTCTTGAGTCTGATCCTAAATTGTGCAAGAAGAAGTTCGTGATCTGAACTACAGTCAGCTCCAGGCCTTGTTTTTACTGACTGTACAGATGTCCGCCACCTTTGGCTGCAAAGGATGTAATCAATCTGATTTCGGTGTTGTCCATCTGATGAAGTCCATGTATAAAGCTGTCTCTTAGGTTGTTGGAAGAGAGTGTTTGTTATGCAGAGTGAGTTGTCTTGGCAAAATTCTATCAGCCTATGTCCTGCTTCGTTTTGTTCTCCCAGGCCATACTTACCTGTAATTCGAGGTGTCATTTGACTGCCCACCTTAGCATTCCAGTCTCCTGTGATGAAAATAACATCTCTTTTAGGCGTGTTGTCCAGTAGGTGCTGCAGATCCTCATAGAACTGCTCTACTTCAGCTTCTTCAGCATTTGTGGTTGGGGCGTATATTTGGATCACTGTGATGTTAGATGGCTTGCCCTGAATTCGAATTGAGATCATTCTGTCGTTTTTTGGGTTGTATCCAAGCACTGCTTTAGCCACTTGACTATTAATTATGAAGGCTACTCCATTTCTTCTGTGGTCCTCTTGTCCACAGTAGTAGATCTGGTGGTCATTTGATGTGAAGTGGCCCATTCCAGTCCATTTCAGTTCACTGACGCCCAGAATGTCTATCTTTAATCTTGACATCTCACCAATAACCACATCCAATTTGCCCTGGCTCATAGATCTTACATTCCAGGTTCCAATGGTGTGTTGATCCTTAGAACATCGGATTCGCCGTTCACCACCAGCACCGTCGGCCGCTAGCCGTCCTTTCGGCTTTGAGCTAGCTGCGTCATCACATCTGGGGCTAGTTGAGCTCATCCTCTGTTCCTCCCCAGTAGCATTTTGACCATCTTCCGACCTGGGGGTCTCATCTTCCGATGGTATACCGACATATCTCTGGTTGTACTGATCCATTTAGTTTTCACGGCAAGAATACTGGGGTGGGTTGCCATTACCTTCCCCAGGGATCACATTTAGTCTGACCTCTCTGTCATGACCTTCCCGTCTTGGGTGGCCCTTCACGGTTTAGCTCATGGCATCATTGAGGTGCTCAAGCTCCAGCACCACGACAAGGTAACGATCCTTTGCTGAAGGAAGCAGCGTTACAGGTCTTAAATTTGTACCGGTAATGCTAATCTGGGGAGCATGTATGACTTAAGATGTTGTTGAAATGCAACTGATAGGATCATTCACAGAGCTTGCTAGAGCTGTTGCACATTTTGGTTGAGCAGCATGTAGAGGGCCACATAAGCTGCCTACTTAGCCTATAGCTAAGCTATAGTTTGGCATTATGCTTTTAACCACAATAGCCCATTCTATCTTTGACTGTGTAGAGACTTAATAAAATAAATGCTAACACTTTTTAAGAACACAACTATTTAAGTTGCACTCATTGAGGTAGCTCCTAATTGGTGGAAAATTTTCAGTTTGTTTCTAGGTCCACTTCAAATCTGTAATATGGTTTTTGAATCCCTTCAAGCTTGGGGGAAAGTTCTTGGGAAAAACACCAATTTTCACCTGTGGCTCTTCAGACTTTGAGGTCCTTCCAGAACTTCTCTTAGTTCTTTGTTATCCGATTTGTAGTGGATGACAGTCAAGGAGAGAACTTTTCAGCCCTGGTGACTAGTTTGGAATGTTCTTGCCAAAGATGTTCACTTGGGGTTCAATGTGAGGTCATCTGGTGTTCAGCAAATGCCTTGTTCTCTTCCCAGTCTTTTTAGGGTTTTTTTTAACTTGCTTTCACTTATTTTATTAAAGTTGTAGCATTTAACTTTATTGTAATATTTTCTTTTTTTGGCATTTTTGATATCTAGATAATAAGAAAAGAATCATAAATAAATGAAGATAAATATTTAGTATTTGTAGATGCATGGATTATCCATATACTTCATAACTCAGTTGTTTATGATGTAAATTAAATAGATGATATGCCTAACATTGTTGTCATTCAATCTTTTTGGAATCTTTTTGATCCAACAGACATAGTTTCTCCAGGATTGTCTGTCAGTAACTGCTTCTTGTAAGCTATTGCTTGTGTCATCAGTGATAGTATCTAGCCACCTGCTCTTCTGTCAGCCCTTTTTTTAGTTGTCTTTAATTTTTCCAAGTGTCAGAGTCTTTTCCAGTTACTCCTGCTTTCATACTATGTGCCCAGAATGTTTAAGCTCTAGCTTCATTGCTATACAGTATTACTGTATTTCCAGGGAGCAGTTTAGTATTACTTCATCTAGAGCAGCCTTTCTCAACCTTTTGACCCTGGAGGAACCCTTGAAATATTTTTCAGGCCTCAAGGAACCCCTGCACATTCAGGCTCAAATATAGGCCATAAGTTATAAAATTATTATATTCGTTTCATAGGTAGGCCTGTATATGTGCACTAACAGTGTTCTTAAACTAAAAATAAAGAATGAAACTTATCTCTTTAAGGTGAAGTTACCTGAATTTGAAATATTTTTTTAAATAAATCGTGATCTCCCAGGGAACCCCTAGTGACCTCTCACGAAACCCGAGGGTTCCACAGAATCCTGCTGGAGAATCCCTGATCTAGTAGCTTAACACATAGTGCCATCTAAATGCCATCTACGCCTATATTCCTCTGGTGTCTGGTATTTTTGTAAGGTATCACAGGTGGTGTCTGCTTTTGTAAGGGAACAACTGAACTTCCTAATCCTCTGGAAACATCTTTTGATACACAATTCAAAGGGCTAAATTTCAAACTCTGAAAAGCTCTGATAATTGTTTATCTTTCCAATTGGTTAATGTAGCAGCTGTTCTAACTTCTGGAATAGTAGATTATATTATGTGCCCTTTTTCTTAACAAATAATCATAAAGCCAGTGCTAGTTTAATACAAAATATACCTAACATTCCCTTGTTATTTTGGCTTTGGGGTCCTTTTTCCCCTTTTCCCTTTCTTTATTCCAGCACTGTTTGTGTTTTGCACCAAGAGCCGTCGGGCAGAGCGTTATTGGCAAAAAACTCTGCTGCAGATGGAAGAGATGGAATCCCAGATCCGGGAAGAAATCCGTAAAGGTAAGTATCCATACTTGGGCAGAATGTGGGCAGTCCATTGGCAGCAAAGAACTTTATCTTCTGGAACACTCTAAGGAGAACCTGTGCCCTTGATAATTTAAACTGCAGAAAGTTGATATACATAAAATGCAGAAACATCTGTGACATTGAGTCTTGTGACTCAAATCAGATTTTGGGGGAACTGCAAAATGCAGTTTTCCTTGGGAAGTTTGAAACTGTATTACTTTGAGAGAAGGGAAGCTGAAATTTTACGTACCTAAAATTCCTATTCAGCTAACTATATTTGTGGACTTGAATTTGGATGTTTTGAATGGCTAAGCCACAGCCTAATTGATGAAAGTCGTGAGCTTTAACTGAAGTCTCTTTTATGGATTTAAAGAAATTGAAAACTTTGTTCATTAGCATTATAAATTATAAATCAATGAACAATTAAAAGAATATTTCTTGCTATCTTTAGTAGGGTTTTTCCAGAATAATGTTACTAAAGCCAACACTGGCTATCTTGTGTATGGCCTAAATTTTTGGTTTCTGAATGTGTGAAATTGATATTCTGTAGAATCCACTGATAAAAAAAAGTTCAACTAGCCTGGTATATTTTTGCATACAGAAAACTACAGAAAAGGATATTTCTTAGCCCATTAATCTGCCTAGCATAAATAGATTTTGTTTTGGAGATAATTAACATGAAAATTTTCCCACAGATTAGGTAGAATAACATACTGTTGGTATATTCAGAGCAATTTATACACTGAATGAAAGAGACTTATTCTTCTAATTATGGTTTCCTTCAATTAGGTTTTGCTGAACTTCAGACAGATATGACAGACCTGACCAAAGAGTTAAATCGCAGCCAAGGAATCCCATTCCTTGAATACAAGTACTTTGTGACTCGAACTTTCTTTCCCAAAGTAAGACAAAGTAGCATGCTACTATAATTTATTTATATGGCTTATATGCCACTTTATTTAACTCACTCTGAGCAGCGTACAACTTGCAAATCCATATTTTCATTAAAAGCAGGTTTTAAAACTATAGCTATACGTTGTAAATTGCCATTTTGGGTGGTTTTAAGCTCTGTGTATGTATGCGTGTGTGTTTCAGTTTTTATCGAGCTGTCTGTTTTCAGGGGTGTGAATGCTATAAATATGTATCATTCTGATACACAGCACACAAAAATAATTAATTTTTCGCAAAGCAGACTTTTTACCTCTTTTAGCTTTGGAAAATTTCTAAAATGCATGGTAAATATGTGATGAACGCTTCTTTAAAAATGGAAATGTGTTAAAAACTGTAGGCCTGTACCTTTTAGTGGGACTCCTTTATTCCCCTTTTCAGCTCCAGTTGTTTCCTCAACATTTTTGGCAACTTAATTTTAGAAGCAGAATAAATGAAAGCAAGTAAAATATATGCAAGTACATTATTTCCAAAGGCATTCTGAATACAAAGCTGAAAGTTTTTTTCCAGGTTACCCAAACTTCAGGCAATTCTACAAGTGTAAGAGAATAAAACAATTCCCTTCTTTTGTCTTTTAAGCCACTGATTGTGGATTAGCCCTGAATAATTCCTTCTTTGCTGGGGAGCCCTGAATGTTGGAAAATTGAGTTCATGATCTCAGTACTGTGAAAGCTTTGTTTTTCCAAAACATATGCCTTCCCCAAAGTTGTTCTGTTTGTTCATTCAGAAATCTGTAGCCAGGAGTTAAAGCTTCCACAAGACATATTAAGTTCTTTCTTTCTTATGAGTGGTCTCACGTCATTATGACATCTTACAGCTCTCAAACAGTAATGCTCTGTTAACATGCAACAGAGCAAAGATATGAAGAATTAAACTATGCCTTTTTTGCTCAATTTTGCTAAATTTCAAAATGTGTTCTCAATTTGCTTCCTCTGTGTTTATTTTTTCTAGTGTTCTTCTCTCTATGAGGAGCGTTACATTCTGCCTTCCCAGCACCTCAACTCCCAGATGGGGTCTCAAATCCAAGAAACTCACCCATTATTGTTGGGGGAATGGAAAGTATGTAATCCTTTGGTAAATCCAACTTAATCTATAGTACTGATCAGTGCATCATTTTAATATAAGTGCTTAAGAAAGAATAAGTGCTTTTATAACTGCTTATAATTATAAATAGATAAGTAGATATATAATTATAAGTGCTTAAGAAAAAATAAGACATATGTCTTACTGTGCTATGGGAAAAGAAAAGGCAGAGTGGCCAGTAAAGTTTCTTTCCAAGGAAGTAGAAACAACTGGTACAATCTCCTCATGACTTGTAGAAAATTGGAACATATTAAATGTTTGTGAAAATGCAGGGTATAGTGTAAATATAACTGTATTCAGTCTTTGACTTATTCCTGAAGAGATTAATTAATACCACAGATTTATTTGCATTGTTTACATCTAGATTACTTGTCCATAATGTCTAAAATAATTCATTTTAGCCAAAGAATTCAGTTTGACATAAGCCCAGATGGTGACTACTTCTATTACTCTAAAAATTGTGCTTAGTGATTCAAGTTTAATTTTAAAAAAATATGTGAGTGCAATGTAAAGAATTCTACTGCTGCTTTCTTTTCTTTAGGGTAAAGTCTGAGAATAGTATACATCTTGTTACAAATCATAATGAAATCTCTATTAGATTTACCGTTAAAAGGGTTCTGACTAACTTGGAGGAGCTTTGACATAGTAGAGTTCAAGAAATCTAGTTTGAAAATCAGATATTATACGTATCTGATTAATTTGTTTCAAAATAGGAAACTCAATATTAATTCCCTTTGTTTGCAGGCTAGGATGGTATGTCTTAATATTGGTTTCAATGTGGTTATTGGCAGATTTATTTTGTACATTAATGTGATGAAAGAAAAACATGAAGCATTCTTTTCTCATTCAGTCTGCTGATTTTTCCTTAGATTCCTGAAAACTGTAGACCCAATATGGAAGAAGGAATTGCATTGTTCTCCACCTTACTTAACAACAAGCACTTTCTCATTGTGTTTGTCCATGCTCTTGAGCAGCAGAAAGATTTTGCTGTACGAGACAGGTAGGACTCCTTGAAATCTTAAGGTAACTTGAGATAGCACAAATTTAACTCAAGCTGGCTACAGCTGTCATTCTAAACAATTAGATGAAGCCTACCCTGATTTTTTTCATTCTTTTCTGAAAAATAGAATGTTTGTTCTATGTTTTTCTGAACAGTTGCTCTGTGTTTTTTTAATCCAAGTGTTAGTGCTTATCATGGAGTGACTGTTTTATTTAAGTATTGAATAACACTGGAACATAGTGCTAGTTCTGAACTTGTTACATAACAGAAATCTTTGTAACTATATACGCTGTAAGAAATATAGTATGCCCTAACCAACAATTAGAGCTCCATTCTTGAAAACCCTTGTAGTTGGAAAAATAGGGCTGGAGAACAAGGTCATAATTCAATCAGTTAAAATCTTTCAAATGTCTTAATCTGTATTGTAGTAAAACTTAACATCAGAGAAAAACTCGATGTACATTTGCAGTAACATTGTATGTTTTTGAAGTTACTACTGCTGTGATGACATCCACTTAGATGACACTGAAGCTGAAGATGGCAGTAATAGGGAGAGAGAACCTTGACTGTTATTGGGAAGTTAACTTCTTAATCCACCATAGAAGAGTTCTCATGCTTTGCTCAGACCATGCTGTTGGAGTCTCAACCTGTTTTGAAGGACAAGTACAAGTAGTCAGCTGTGCTGCTTTTGTTAAATTTTTTGCAGTTCTTTATTTGGCATCAGGAAACTTCATACTGCATTTCATAAAAGAGTCAATCTCCATCTCCTCATCAGCCAAATCAGCTGCAAACTGTAATAGTTTATTTAAGTTTGAGAACATTAACTTCTGTTTGGGATCTTCCTCCTTTTTCTTTATAATTTTCTTCACTTGATGGAACAATTAGCATTTGGATATCTTCTTCTAGCTCCTGAGAATAAGAACCCAAGAGCTGATTAACATCACTTATTTTCATGTCTTCAAATCCATCATCTACCAGTTGTCAGACTGAAGCAACAGTACAGTTGACCTCATCAGTAATTGTGGGAAAACTGGTGAAATCATTGTTAATTGATTGTTAAAGTTTCTTCCAAACACCTTTAAGAATGGCTTGTTTTATTTCATCCAAAAATTCCTTAATGATAGTCAGTGCATAAACAATGGTGCATCCTTTCCATTCTTTTCAAATCAGATGTGAGTTATTGTTGATGATGTCAGCAAAGTGCACAAAACAATAATAGCTCTTGAATGCTTTTATAATGCCTTGATCCATGGGCTGAGGGAGTCAAGAGCTGTTTGGAGAAATAAATATTACATCAGGATGAATGGCCAGTACTTCATTTCAGGATGGCCAAGAGTATTATTAAAAAGGAAGCAAAAAAGCCTGAAAACTAAATTTGTACTTTTGAAATAGCACTATACAATGGACAAAATAAGTAGTTGATAAGCCAGTCTATGAACGGGGCACCAGTTACAAATGCTTTTCTGTTTGCTCTCCAGAAAACTGGAAGATGATTCTTGTTCTTGCTTTTAAAAGCATGGGAGTAAAGAGTTCAGTCTAAAAGCACAAACTTTATGAAAAAGTCTCCCAAAGCACTGCGTTAGAAGCATTAACCTGTCCTTGGCATGCCCATTTTTCCTCTGGAAATGAGAGTGCTGTTAGGCATGTACTTCCAGAAGGGGCCTATTTCTTTGGTGTTAAAGACTTGCTGTAACTCATACAGATATATTCATAATTAAATTCATGTTCATAGGCATATTTTTCTGATTCTGATATCAATTCAAAGACTGAGTACCTGTCTATCTTCTGTGTATTCAGATCACAGGCCATGTGAGAGGCCTTAAATGGCTTCACTGTCCCACTTTTTACGCATGCTCTTGTAACTTCTTCATTTTTCTTAATTGTGTGAGTGATAGATTCATTTACACCAACAGCCTACCAATAGCATTATTACTTAGTCCTTTACTCAATTTATTCTGCTCTTAATTTTTTTCTTCTAAAACCATGACAGACCTAGACCACTTAGCATCTGGCACCTGTTCACTTTTAATCACACACTTGGGAGCAGTCTTCGCCAACAAGTTGAACCTATGTGGCTTGCCAACTTTTATGAGAAGAACCATCCAGTACACACAACCTCACAGATACTCAGATTTGGGGAATCACACAAGCCAAATTGATAATACAGATAATTTCTTGCAGATACTCAAATTTACAAATGGCTGAATCACAGATGGTGAGGCGTTATTACCTTATGCTAAAGAAATGGCAATAAGAAATCTGAAAGGAGCTAAGTTGAAGGACCATTCCCTGAATGTTTTTATCATTATTGTATCGTAGATCTGAACAAGAGGCCTGGAATCTCAAGGGCTGTATCTGTAATGAAATATATCTTTCTTTAAAAATAAAATGTTCGTGCTGTTCTTTTATTGCTTTAAAAATGTTGCCATGCTGTATTTCAACTTGCAGGTGTTAACCTTCTCTATTATTATACTTTTTTTTCTTGTAACGATTGGCATCCATTTCTGTCAAAGGGTGGCATAATACAATGTGATTACGCACAGCTGTGATACATATGGCTTGAAACATCAACACTTTTGAGGAGCTTTGTGAAAGCAATTTGGAATGTTACCATGGTTTTAATTTCTGTTCATGTTGATTGATGAATTGCATGTTGTACTATCAGTCTCAGTTATCATTCATTAACTCTTTCTTCAGATGCAATCTGGCCTCCTTGCTTACTGTTGCACTGCATGGGAAACTAGAGTACTACACCAGCATCATGAAGGACCTCTTGGTAGATCTCATTGATGCCTCTGCTTCTAAAAATCCCAAGCTTATGCTGAGAAGGACAGAATCTGTGGTTGAGAAGATGCTGACCAATTGGATGTCCATCTGCATGTACAGCTTTCTCAGAGTAAGAAAGTGGAAGTGAAAACTTCCCTGATTGTGGCAGGCATCCTTATGGTTGTGTAAAAACAGTTGGACATTTAAGACCTGAAATGGATAGCTTTCCATTTTCATGCACTCTAATACCGCTTGTCTAATAGGTGGTTATCTAATGCTCAGTGCAGGCAAAGCATAAAAAACTGACATGACAGAAATATCATTTTTTCTTTTGAAATTGGTAATTCCTGGATAAATTTTAACCCCAAAATGATTAATTTAAATTTAGGACAGGTAACATTCCATCATCACAAGAATAAATAGTGTACTAAATTAAATTTAGTCTGATATATCAACTTGTATTTTGACTATGTTGGAGCATATATTATTTGGAAGTTAGCCAAATAGCCCTTTGGTGGTTCTCCATTCAGCTATTGTTCTATTCATGCATTTTTGGTCAATAGTCCTCCATAAAAAAAATAAGATATGTCATTATCACTTAACCCTCACAGCAACACTTTTGGACACATTAGAATGATGGTCGTGAGCTGCCTGGACCACCCGGTAAACTGAGTAGAACTATTAAATTGCTAAAAGTCCAAAGAAAAACTAATGCATAAGCAGTTGTGGCAATTTAAAAATACAATGTATTTGAACTTTGAAAAGTAAGGATTTCACAAGCAATAACTCTTTCAACAGTGCAATGGAATTAATATGTGGCAATACAGGGAACATCAGTTCTATCATTATAATGCAGTTAAAACAATAATTTGCTTGCCAAGAAAAGGCCTTGTATATGGCAACTTAATTCTAACATTTGGCAGTTCTTTATGTTGCAAAGTTTAGCTTTTCTAAGCTTTTCAAGGAAAAAATTATTTTCATTGATGCTGCTGTGGAATTTCTGTATTCACTTCTTTATTCAGATTTTGTTTCAGAATCACTCAATTTTTGTAATAATAATTTAATTAACACTATTGACATTGGCCACACTTGTTTTCAAAAACTTTTGTCTGCTTTTGGAAAACTACTAACTGATATTTCCATAGCCAGGCTAACCTAATAAATCCATGTGTAAACACCAAGGCTGCAGCTATTTATGCAAATCTCAGTAATGGGTTCAACTTACAAATATTGTCTATATACTGTCAGCAGATGTTGGCTTGCAAAAAATTCTCAAGTTTTTATGTTCCTTGAAAAATTAAGCTTAGGAATTTTGCTGAATGTAGTTCAAGTTTAAAACATACTTATGCTTACCCTAAATGTCCACTCAGCATTCCCCAACCATTTCTCTAATTCCTATAAAATCATTTTGGGAGCCATTAATTTGGTGAATACTATGCATGTTCATTTACAAGTTTTTTCCACTAAATTCTGTCAGACTTATTTTGATTTCCTGGGGAAAATTCATTAATACGAACCAACCTTTTTTAAAAAAAGAAATAAAACCTGACCAATATATAAACCTAGACACAGTTATCCTTTCATGTTTACATTTCTCTGAATTTTATTATGCAGTAGTACCCAAGTCAAAAATACATAAAAGTATGAGAATATTAAGAACTGCTTACACATGTTCATATATTAGTGAAAACTGTTGCCAGAAATGAGAATGAATTTTCATTTGCCTGAATGTGTGCACAAAAGTGTACAGATTTTTCACTTGTACACTTTGCTCTTCTGATTTGTTTTTTCTCTCACAACTTTTAATTCTTTTTTTGCATTAGGTTTACTCCTAAAGAGAATTCTGTGTGTGTGTGTGTGTGTGTGTGTAGAAACAAAATAGAACATATTGTGCCTGAAAAAAGGCAGACATTGTTGAAAGTAAAACAGATTCATCTATCCCAATTCTCAATTCTCTCAAATAAGTGTTCATACAGCTGTAACTTTAATGTGCAAATGTTGAGTCATTCTTTTTTGTTTGTTTGTTTAAACATTTACGTTATCTTTACTTTTAAGGAAAAGTTTATGGTATGAATGCTGCAAATGAAACAACACTATAAAATAAATTTAGCTAGAATTCTGTTATTAAAGTATTCAAGGTCTAAACCTTAAATCAATTTATTCATGTATTTATTTATAGTAAATTTATAGACCCCTAATCTCATATACATGACTCTGGGTGGCTCACAATTAAAACAGAATAAAAAACAGTAAAAACAACCAGAGTTAAAAACAACAAAAATAACGTATAAATAGCAGCTGAGAAGACTCATGGTCACTCAAACAAGCCCTGACATGCGCTTACCCATGCTATCAGGGCCCCAGGCTCGATGTTTTTAGTGCCTTGTGAAGGGCCATGTATGCTTGATGTTAGCCCTTCAACAAACTGGGAATGGGGAAAAGTAGGAAGCAAGTTGGTTTCTTTTTAACTGGTGCTAAAATCTACTGATCTTGCATAAAGTCACTGTAAGAAAGCAGAAACCTCTGTTGAGAGAAAAGAACTCAGTTGGAATCTGATACAACCAAGCTGACTGCCTAATATCTCCTGAAGGGGGATATAAAGCAACAATATATGGTTTTCTGGAAGGAAATCAAGTTTTATCTTATGGCACTTGAGTAGGATATCTTATAGAAGAAATTAATATCTGCAACTTTCAGGCCTCTTTTTCTTTCAATTCCTTAATTTCAGTACAAGTGAAGAAAGAATTGTGCATTGACTAGCATTTTTAACACCATAGATCCTATTTTGTGATTATATGAGGGCAGGAGAATTGCTTGGAGGAAGTATTTGAAGCACATAGGAACGATGAAAGATAAAAGGTTTGTAGTAGGAAACTGAAGTACAGTTTAAAATTCCTAACCATTAATCTAAAACATGAACTGTTTTATAAATAATGCTCCCTTTTAAATCTGGGATAATCCTAGCTATGAGAAAGAAAAAAGACAGATGTTATAAACATACATTGATTCTCCATGTAGGCTGTGATAATAATTTTTGGTATTTTGCAGAGCAGTATGATTGGCTGAATCTAAAACAGCCTGCCAGTAAACTAGATAGTTTGGAAGAGTATTGATTTTGACAAGGATAAGACAGTGCTACCTTTCCATCTGGTGTTCTTGTTCTGCTAAAACTCAGTAGTACATGTAGACGTCGCTTAGCAACTGCCTCATTTAGCAATCATTTGCAGTTATGACTGATGAAAAAATAACTTTATGACCAATCCTCACATTTACGATCTTTGCAGGTCGGTAAAGCAAAGGAAAGCTAAAGTAAGATTGTAAGCACTCTTTGCTTAACAACTGAGTTGCAGTCCCAATTGTGGTTGCTAAATGAGGACTACCTGTAGTTCATAGGAAAATGCCCATGATCACTTTCAATATTATTCACAAAAGTAATAGACCTGCCCTTAAAAACACACAATCTTAAAAAAAAAAAAAAAAAGCTTTCTGTGCAGAAGCTTGGTTCTGCCTGCTCTGTTGCTAAAAACAATTCTTGACTGCTATTTGTATAACTTTGTAGGCATACTTTCTCATTGTCATTTGGTCTGCTTGGATTGTTCTTCAAGCAGCAGCAATATTTCCATAAAGATTTTCAGAGCAATCTTTGTAGTGATCTATCAATAAAAGGGAGAAGGGGGTGGGGAGGTAAAGTGCATGGAAGTTCATCTGTTGTTTTCTAAATGTTTATTAAACTTTAAAAATATTACAATTAACATTTCTTAGAAAACATTAATATGTAACCTTACATAAAAACTATATAGCTATTCATTCATTCATTCATTCATTCATTCAATTTATATGGCTGCCCATCTCAAATTCATGATTCCGGGAAGCTAAAAACAGTTAAAAACACTGTAAAATGTGAAACAGTAAAAACAACATGCATATAATCAGCAGCTGAGGTAAAAGCAGAACAACCAGCCACAAATTAATATAACCATTGCAGAGGCTTATGGGCCACATATCTGGATCCCAAACTGACAAAAGCATGTATTTAGTCCTTGCAAAAGGCCAGCAGGATCGGGGGGGTGGGTGTCTCTGGGGTGATGATGTTTCAAAGGATGGATGCCACGACAGAAATGGCTCTTTCTGGGTCCCACCAGAGAGCACTCTGTAATGACTCAGAGCACGCCTCTCCTTGCCAGACTTAATGGGACAGGTAGATATAATGGAAGAGGAGGTCCCTCAAATAACCCTTAAATAAAAGACTATACTTTAAAGAAAAATCCTAACATTTTATATAATAAACTGTAAGATGGAAAAAGAGAAAAGCTTTACTAAACTACCTAAAGTGGAGGAAAAAACAGAAAAAGGAAAAGAAAGAATAAAAAAATGAAAAAAAAAATCCCTAGAAAACAAAGAATAAGAAAATTTAATAAAACAACTAAACCTAAACAACTAAAAAATATTAAATTATATCTAAATTTAAATTAAATAGAAAAGACAAAAAGTCATTTAAAAAAGAAAAGGATTACCAGAGTGTTGAAATTATATTAATTTCTTCCATTCCATCATATTTCAATTTCTAAATGATGAATTAAACCTAGACCACTATATTGTCTGGCCATGCCTCTGTTTCAATATACCTCCTTTACCTGGTATTACCTGGCTCCCTATTGCTTTGTCCTACCCCTATCTACCACTTCACTGGCCTATCAAACTGTTTTAATCATGTGTCTACTGTTCATCTGGAATAACACCAGGTATATATTCAGAATTACCCCAAGTGACAGTCTACTGTTTCAGGCCATCACTAGGCTGGCACAGTAACTTGAAAGGTGGCACAAAGTATTTATTTTGCTTTCAGTATGATAGTTGAAGTGCTAACATGGTTTTAAAACTTTCTGGTGGAGGAAAAGTGCCAAGCCTCTGATTCCCAGGATCCTGTTGCCCAACCCCACCTCATTACAGCATTAAAGAATGTGATTGGTGTTTTTTCTGACTTCACTGATTATTTGCCATCAACTCGGTGTCACCTCTTAGCAACCACATAGATTTTCTCCAGAATGATCTGTCCCCAACCTGGGGCTTTAGGTCTTTCAACGGTGGACCCATTGCCACTGTACTTGAGTCCATCCCCCTTGCTGCTGGTTCTCCTCTTCTTCTCTTTCCTTCCACATTCCCCATCACAATGGACTTCTCCAAAGAGTTAGGTCTTTGCATAATATGTCCAATGATAATTTGAGCTTGGTCATTTGTGCCTGGAGTGAGAACTCTGGTTAATTTGTTCAATGATCCATTTGATTTTTTTCCTGGCTCTCCATGGTATTTTCAGAAGTCTTCTGAAATTCAAAAACATCAGTACTCTGATGCAAACTTCCACCAAAGAACAGCTGTTCTTTCTGCATGACTACCTGAGACAAGGTACCCTGCCCCCTAGTGTCAGATACAAACCTCCAATAAACTGCACAGCTAGATGGAAAATAGCACAACAAAGCAGGCGAAAAATGATACGGCTAATGGTCATGGATGCTCACCTCAGATTAAACAAATATCAACACACCATAGACACCCTCAAAGAAGAACTAGAACAAACTATGACTCTGGAACATATTAACATGCTGATGACTACAGTCAAGACCACATCACTGAGACAAGCCGAAAAAAGGAAAACTAAACTCCAAACTAAACTACTTAAATTAAACCCCAGAAACAAAGAGACACGGAACCAGAATGGGTGGTCAACATGTCCAGCCGCCCACTATCCACTGCAGAACACAATATCCCACAGGGAGGCTTGAAGTACAACACAGAGAACGCGAATAAATTAGAATTCTTTGCAGCTTTAGAAGCAGCATTTAAAACTACAGGACTTACTACAGAAACCCAAGAGGATGTAAGACAGATAATCATACCACAAATCAGAAGGACGTGTAAACAGAACCAACTGAAAGCAGAGGACAGAGCAGCCCTCAAACACCTAAAGATGGACCAAACTACCATCATCCTCCCAGCAGACAAAGGCCGTACCACCATCGTTATGGACAGATCGTAATATATACAAAAGGCCAAAGAATTACTCGAGGACAAAGAAATCTACACCCCAGTAAACACCAACCCCATACAGAAACTGGACAACCAGATCAAAAGAATTCTCAACAACCTCACCAAGAAAGGCCAAATTACACAAGAAGAACAGTGGCAGATGCAAAGCAGTGGACCCATCCTCCCACGCTTCTACGGATGCCCCAAAATACACAAGCCTGACATACCACTTTGGCCCATTGTATCATTACCAGGGACTCCCACATACAATATAGCGAAAGAACTTACAAGGAAACTTGGACATCTCACAGAGAAGAGTGAATATTCCATCAACTCCCCACTACAATGCCTCCAGAAAATCAAAGACCTAAAAATAGAAGATGATGAAATTATGGTGTCACTTGATGTTACAGCTCTCTTCACATCCATAGATCTAGCACTAGCGAAAGAATCCATGGCAGCAGTCCTGTGCAACACACCTGACCTAGCCAGATACACTAAGATCGAAATACCCAGAATTATGGACTTCATCGACCTCTGCCTCACCACCTACTTTCAGTTTGATGGACAAATATGCCAATATCAAAGGAACACCCATGGGATCACCACTCTCAGGACTCACAGCAGAGATTGTAATGCAGCGTCTAGAAATGATAGCACTCCCACGTATACAACCCAAAGTATGGATCCAGTACGTAGATGACACGTTTGTCATAATAAAAAAGGAACAACTGAAGGAAACACATGAAACCATCAACAACATCTTCAATGGAATAAAATTCACAAGGGAAGAGGAAAACAACAACACACTGCCCTTCTTGGACATCCTCATCAGTAGAGGAAATGATGGCAAGTTAGAAACACAAGTCTACCAGAAAGCTACCCACACTAACCAAGTGCTCCATTACCTAAGCAACAACCCACCCTCCCACAAGAGGAGCTGTGTAAGAACATTATTCAGATGAGCACTTACACACTGCAGCAACCCAGAACACCAGAAAAAGGAAACAGATCATCTGTACAGCATCTTCCAGCAAAATGGATACCCGCTCAACTTTATCAAAAAGTGCCTCACCACCTAACCCACTACAACCCAACCAACAGAAACTAAGAAAAGGATAACACTGCCATACATCAGAAACATCTCAGAAACTATCAACAGACTGTTACAAACACATGGCATCACTGTAGCACATAAACCAATCAACACTCTTCAAAACATCTTTAGCAATCCAAAAGACCCAGTAGCCCAAGAAGAAAAAACAGGAGTTATTTACAACATACTGTATAAGGACTGTAACTGCCACCATGTAGGACAGACAGACAGAAGACTAGCAGAGTGCAGTCACAAACACCAACTGGCAGTCAAAAGACATGATAAAAACTCCTTAACCTCACAACACATGGACAGACTTAACCATACTTTCAACTGGGAAACTGTGAACATCCTAAACCAAGCCAAATCCAAAAAGGCTAGAGAATTCCTGGAAGCTTGGCACTCAGACAAAGCAGCCATCAACAGACGCATAGAAGTAAGCAGCATTTACATACCATTCAAAAGAGACAAGAGAAAAGCCAAAAGACCAGTACACTCCCTTGCCAGCAATCAACACCCAGATATGCAAAGATTAACACTAGGATTAACACCAAATGTTAATCAAACAGCACAATACACCCTAATCAAGGAACTATTAACTCAGTCGATCAACCAAGCAGTAAACAACCGCCCAATCAAGGAACTCCCAGGGAGAGAACAACACCTCCACCAACACAAGCTGGACAACCCATGGTATATAAACCGAGAGCAAGGCCCTCTCCCTCTTCGCACTGAAGATGTTGCCTAGTCTGGCAATGAAACATCTGCAAGAAAACAACAAGGCTCAGAGAGCACCAAGAACTCCACATCAGTACTCTTTCTATCTTGCTTCTTCAAAGTCCAACTTTCACTTCCATAGAGTCTCACAGGGAAAACCACTTTAAACTTTAAACTTTGTAGGTGTAGATATATACTGGCTTCTGAATGACTTTTCCAGGGCCTTCATTGCTACTCTACCAAATGCTAGTCTATGGGATATTTCTTGACTGCTGGTTCCTTTATTGTTGTTAATCAATCATAAAGAGCAGAAGCTGCCCACCCAGCTTCACTGTTAATTCTAAGACTGGTCGCTGTTCCTGTTATTAGTTTGGTCTTCATATTAAATCTTAGACCCAATTTTACACTGTTCTCTTTCATTTTCATTGCTAGAGCTTCCAGAACATTTGTATTTTCAACTTCCAAAGTAGTGTCATTAACATAGTGCAGTTTGTTGATGTTTGCTCCTCCAATTTTGAAACCACGCTCATCTTCTTCTGATCCAACTTCCTTTAGTATGCAGTATATTCAGCATATAGGTTGGTCTAGTGATGAAGGCAACAGGCTAGAAACCAGGAGACTGAGAATTCTAGTCCCGCCTAAGGCATGAAAGCTGGCTGGGCGACTTTGGACCAGTCACTCTCTCTCAGCCCAACTCACCTCACAGAGTTGTTGTTGTGGGCAAAAGAGGAGGAGGAAGGAGTGATAGGTAAGTTTGCCGCCTTGAGTTATTTATAAAAATAATAAAGGCAGGATAGAAAATGAATAAATAAGGAAGCCAGAGCTTCCTAATCTATGTATAGGTTTTGCATGAGGACAATGAAATGTTCTGGGATTCCCATTTTTCTAAGCATATTCCACAGCTTCATGTGATAGGCCCAATCAAAGGCCTTTCTATAATCAATGAAGCACATATCAACTTCTTTCTGGTATTCTTTGGCTTTCTCAATTATCCAGTGCATCAGCAATAATGTCTCATGTAGGGAATATCTTCTAAGGTAACTTGGATGTTCACATCAGTACTGGACAGAATTTCATATACTCTTCCATCTTTTGTAAATCAGCTACTACCTGTCTATTGGCATCATTTAGCACACTGAATTGAGATTGGAACCTCCATCTGAGTTCAGAAATCTTTTGGAAGACTTTCTTTGTAGTTCTGTGTCTGTTTCCATCCTTGCTGTCTTTACAAATGTCGTAATACTGCTTCTTGTCTCTTCTAACAGCTCTCTGGAATTCTTTATTAAGTTCCTTCCTGAGATAATTGTCTTTCTTGGCTTTGGCTTCTCTTCTCTTCTTGGCAATTTCCACCATTTGTTCAGTCATCCAGTTTGCTTTCTTCTGTTTTTTATCTTTGGCAGTCTCTTTTCACATTCATCCTTAACAATCTATTTGGTTTCATTCCTCAGTTCCTCTGGTTCCCTATCAGTGAGACACCAAACTGATTCCTGATGTTTTCCTTGAAAGTGGTGGGTATATGTTCAAAAAACCCAGGCCATGTCTTCGCTGTTATCACTTAACTCTTCTATCTCTGTACTAATAATATAGTCCATTTGATTTCTCTGTGCTCCGTCTGGTGATGTTCATATATATAGGCATTGTTTTGGTTGTTTGAAGATTGGGTTAGCAATGAAGAAATCATTGGATTGGCAGAAATAATTCTTCTGCTTCATTTTGCTTTCCTTGGCCATCCAGTCCAACTGTATTTTCCTCCTTAATATTTCCAACTTTCCAGTCTTCAACCACAAGCAGCTTATCTAGCTTGCACGTTCTATCTATTTCAAATTGAATGTGACCATGAAACTCATCACTTCCTCTTCTTCTGCATCATTGGCTGGAGCATAAACTTGTCACATTAAAGCGTTGTCCATGAAGACTGATTTATATTATTTGGTCACTGATTGCATTGTAGACTAGTACTGTTCTTGCTGTATCCTTCCTGGCTATGGAAGCATTGCCATTACTTCTTTGTTTTCATGTCCTTAGTAATGAACTGTATAATCTTCTGACTGAAAGTGTCCAATTCCAGTCCATTTCAATTTGCAGATGCCTAAGATGTCAGTGTGTAATTGATTCATTTCATTTTTCCCTGTGTTGAGCTTTTCCATGTTCATACTTCTTAAGTTCCATGTTTTCACTGTAATTCTATCTTACAGCTTTGGATTTTCTTTTCCTGCATGGCAACATCAGCTTTAATCTAGTCATGTCATAAACACTATTACTCCAAAAGATCCTCAGCTGTTCCTTAGTAGCATGTGAGTGCCATCGAACTTGGGAGGCCTATCATCCAGCACTACATTGTCAGTCACTTTATGTTGTATGTTCATGTGGTTTTCTTGGTAAAATACAGGAGTGGTTTACCATTGCTTTCTCCCATGCACTATGAAATTATGCCTTTGCCATTATCACTAAAGCAATAATCTGTTTCCAGCATCTTCCTATATCCCTGCTGCCAAAATATAAATGCTTGCTTGCTTTAACTGGGTAGCTGAGACAATCTTCACCTCCTTGGGTGACCCTGCTAGGAGTGTATGCTTTTTCTGATCTAGCGAGTAAGAATAGGAATGCTGGTGGGAAGGGAAATTCACCCATGAATTGCTGTCCTTCACTTGTCTCTATTAAACCTGTAGGGACCGCACTGGTAAAGAGATTTATTCCTGAGGCAGGATCGAGATTGGCTGTTTGAATAGAACAAATTATGCCAATGTATTTTGGCTCCCTTACAGACTGGAGGAAAGCATAGTAAGGTGGCTGTCTTGATAAGCCTTTGTTTTAATTGAATGCAATCTGTAGATTGTGAACCTACTTATAAGAACTGAAATAAATGTCCTTTTAATCCTCCTAGATGAGATACCAGGGATTATCCTATGCACAGAAAGAATAATTTTAAGATGGTGTTTGAAGCATCACAAATCTGTTCCCTTTTCACACTTGGGAATAGTTGTAAATCATCTGACTACATGCTGTGCTGGAAACATTATAATGCAGTGACATTTCTTACTGCTTTGGAACTAGTAAGTGAAGTCAAATGCAACTGAAAACAAAATCTTAAGCCTGGCAGAAAGAGTACTGCATTGCATTTCGTTTAGGAGAAGCTTCTGGATATGTCCTAATGCTGGTGAAGATGCGTCCACTAAGCTGGAGAAGATATGTTGGAGGTGGTGACTACAAACTATCAGGACCATCAGAATATTTTAGATTAATACATTTTAAAGATAACCATTTCCCAAAATTCTTATTAAAATTGAACTTTTACATTGGGACAATGCTAGATGTTTTTAATTCAAAAATGACTTTATCACCCAATTCCCAAGATTCTGTGATTCCCAACAACCAGCATTTATGTATATGGCTTTCAGTGATCTTGGTAAGTCCTTCTTTTTTAGTGTTCATTCTGGTCTAATTGTAGCAGCAGATTTTTCCTCAAAAATGATTTTTGTCTTTTTGGTAACAGTAAAAAACAAAACACCAAGGATGAAGAGATTCATTTTGGGTTAATACCAGCGTTAAATATCACTCGTGAGTGATAGTATCTTCTCTAAAATATTCTGGAAAGTGTATATTCCATCTGTAAGGAAAAAATGGCTTTTAAATTTGTACAGTGAGCCTAAAGTCTTAGAAAAACCTGCTTTTAGCAGGACCGTTTATCCAATCTCTGAAAGAAGATTTTTGCTCTCTTGTCTATGAATGATGTTAAGTTGTGGACATCCAGATTCTCTGTGTGCCTTTTCCAGTCCCTGGATCCCTACGGTTTCTTACTGGAGCCAAGGATTCAGTATAACAGGCAAAAATTGTCCTTTGTTGATCCATCAAGGAAAGATGGTAATGATCAGGCATAAACAATCACAGTGACCAACATTATTTGGTCTAGTGGTTAAGGTGCTGGGCTAGAAACCAGGAGACTGAGAGTTCTAGTCCCGCCTTAGGCATGAAAGCCAGCTGGGTGACCTTGGGCCAGTCACTCTCTCTCAGCCTAACTCACCTCACAGGGTGGTGGTTGTGGGGAAAATAGGAGGAGGAAGGAGTAGTAGGTATGTTCGCCGCCTTGAGTTATTTATAAAAATAATAACAGTGGGATAAAAATAAAATAAATAAATAAATAAAATATCTTGGTATAAAACTCAAATACCTGGTTAGATCACGGTCTTCAAGAACTCAACCCATCTTCAGTCTTCACTCCTTAATTTATGACACAGCAAAATAGAAAAGTTTGTTTGTTTGTTTGTTTATTAGATTTATATCACCACCCATCTCCCCCAATGGGGGGTTCTGGGCAGTTTACAATAAAATAACACTAAAAACATAACCACCTAAAATTACCATTAAAATATAAATAAAAACAAATGTAAAATCCAAGTGGAGATGGAACACAATCACTAAGAGGTGCTATGGCGCCAGCCATCCCCAGGTGGAGCTATTGCTCTCCCCCTCCCAAGCAAGGCGGCAGAACCAGGTCTTCAGTTTCTTCCGGATGTCTGAGAGCAAGGAAACCCGTCTCAGCTCCGGGGGCAAGATGCTCCAAAGGGCGGGCACCACTGCAGAGAAGTCTTGCCTCCTGGACCCCGCTAGATGAAATTCCTTTACTGATGGGGACCATAGCATGCCCTCCCTGCCTAACTGGGTGGGACGGGTCAATGTTATGGGGGTGAGACGGTCCCTCAGATACCCTGGTCCCATGCCATGTAGGGCTTTAAAGGTGATAACCAACACCATGAATTGGACCCGGAAGCAAACTGGTACCCGATGCAGCTCGCATAACAGTGGTGTCACATGGGCTGATTTTACAGCCCTGATAACTGTCCGGGCAGCCGCATTCTGGACCAGCTGAAGCTTCCGGATGCTCTTCAAGGGTAGCCCCATGTAAAGTGCATTGCAGTAGTCTATATGGGAGATGACAAGGGCATGAGTGACCGTTCGAGGGCATCTCTGTCCAGGAATGGGCATAGTTGGCGCACCACCCGAAGATGTGCAAAGGCCCTCCTGGCTGCGACTGCCACCTGCTCTTTGAGCAGGAGTCAGTCCAGGAGGACCCCCAGGTTCCGCACTGGCTCCAAAGGGGGAAGTGCCACCCCATCCAGAACTAAAAAAAGTTCCTTTCTTGATGAAATTAGACAATTCAGCATGTTGATTAATGGTATGGTCTCTAAGAGAGACATCAGTTATTTGCTTTCCATCATCTGTTTGCAAAACTCTTTCACAAAGAGGGCAGTGTTAATGAATGAAAATTCAAAATAGACTTCCAAAATCAATTTTGTTCTATGGAGCTGTAACTCCACAGTGTTTTCATTACATTGTTTAGTGACCCATTTATACTGTATGTGGTAACTATAATGAGATTTTTATTCAATCTCCTGATGATACCATAACTTCTAATTCTACCTACACTTTTAATTTCCTAAAATCCATTCAACAGATTTCTAGAATCACAGAAAATAAATCATAACTCTTATAATTTTTGAAGGCTTCTTCCTTTTTCCAGTAGAGAAATTGAATTTTTAAAAATTAGATGCATCATCTTGGTTTTAAATTATATTGATGCTTGTAGCCCCAAAATACTTGTAGCAAAGCTCTATAGTTTAATTCACAAGTGCACTATATATTTTCAAAATATTTATGGTGCACTGATAACATCATTATTGTTATAATGGCAAGAGAGTAAATAAAATATATAATAATTTTTCCTCAAAAAAAGCTAGGAGATACTTTTCTACTAGAGGTACATAGAACAGTCAGATAATCAAGAAGAAAATGAAAGACAAAGTGGATGATTAATTGTAACGTTTTGTGAAAATAAAACTAGTCTCTTGGAGTCAATGACCTTGCATCTAAATTCATCAACAGTTAATTTGTCCCACAATTTAAATCATATAAGTGTGTGTGTGTGTGCACGTGCGCTATATATATATCATTTAAATTATATATGCTAGTCAGATGTCTCCAAAATGTACCTAATTTGTTTCTGTGAAACAAATCCACTCATACAAGTGTTTTTTGTACAGATATTAACTAGCTCTCTTGTAGCATTAGGCCATGAGACATACAGTATATGATGTTAGATCTGTTTTTAGTTCTTGAATTATCCCCATTAATCACAACATCTATTTGAAACAGCTGCTGCAAAAGGTCCTTAACAATTGTGTGGTGGAAAAATTCCAGCTGCTTACAGTTTTCCTCATAAGTTCGCATTACATGATTTAAACATTTGTTTTATATTAATGCTGTGCCAAACAATCCATCCATTTGTGTTGCAGAACAGGAAAATAGAAGAGCAAGCCCTCTAAAAGTGGAAACATTCAAAATAGTCGACTGTAGTTATCCATCGTGTAAGCAATAGGCAACTGCAATGCCAAACCCTTATTTCAGTTAAAAAGTTAGTCTCTTTATGTAAGATTCCACCTAGGTTCTTCGTTGCCCCAGTCAGATTGTTCGACTTTTAATAAGCAAATCTGTAGTGTTCTCAGTGCAGACTAGATTAGACTAGGCTAGCCTAAGTCCCTCAGTGTTTACTGATTGGCGTGTCAAACTGCAAGACATCATTAGATTCAGACTTAATCAGCTATGTGTACTAATAGCATGGATGTGTTGTATGTGTATGAACAGTGAATACACAGACAGGTAGATATGTTCCACGGAATTCCCATCTGTCACATTCATGTTTCTTATACTCTAGGATGCTTGTGGTCAGTGGGAATGTGGATACTCATGCCAAGTACAGGTAGTCCTCACCTAACAACCACAATTGGGACTGGAATTTCGATTGCTAAGCAAAGTGGTCATTAAGTGATTCCTACCCGATTTTATGACCTTTTTTGCAACAGTTGTTAAGTGAATCACTGTGGGCATTAAGCGAACCGAGTGGTTGTTAAGCGAATCACGCAATTCCCCATTGATTTTGCTTGTCAGAAGCCGACCAGGAAGGTAAAAAATGGTGATCACAGGACGTTGCAATGGTCATAAATGCGAACTGGTTGCCAAGGGCCCAAATCATGATCACATGACCGTGGGGATGCTGTGACGGTTGTAGTGTGAGGACCAGTCGTAAGTCTTTTTTTCCAGCACCATCTTAAGTCCAAACTGTCACTAAATGAATGATTGTTAAGTGAGGACTATCTGTAAAAAGGTTGTGATAGTAATTTAGTGTAACAATTGCCTAGTAATATAAATACTGTCACATCTATTGTTAAACAATAGTATGCAACAAACTAGGTAACTTGAATTTGAATGTACTATATGTATAACCATGATCTGTGCTAATTGTGGTTAGGTATAAATCAATGTCAGATAGCTGTATTTCATCACCTAGAAATTCCTTTCCTATTGAAAACGGGAAACAGCAGAAGCAAAAAATAAAAGCAAGTAAGAATCTTTAAATTATGGTATACTGATACATTTAACAAAGTAGGGTCTGAACAAAAAGTTTTTCATTTGCTATATATTTATGATAAACCAGGTTTTTTTTAAGAAAAAAGATGATGGTATAAGGAACTTATTCTATCTTTAAATAAGAAAGAAATTGAGGTATGTTTCTCCACAGAGGCCTAGATTTACCATAGTGTACAGGTAGTCCTCACCAACTGCCTTGTTTAGCAACTGTTTGAAATTATGATGGTGTAAAAGAACCAGCTTTGCCACCAGTCCTCACATTTATGACCATTGTGGCATTCTGTAGTCATATGACCACCATTCGTGTTCTTCACAATCAGCTTCCGACAAGCAGAGTTCATGGAGAATGGGGAAGTAAAATTGCAAGTCGCAGTCATGTGAAGTCTCACTTAACGAGTAAATGGAATGTGATATAAGCCCATCACAGTCACGTGATTTTCCACTTCGCGACTGCGCTGCTTAGTGACAGAGTTGCTGGCCCCAATTGTGGTCTCTAAGTGAGGACTACCTGTAATTCTCCAATAACTCAGAGAATCTAGAAGGAACTGTCCTGAATAATTCCCAGATAAATTAACTCAGATTACAGGGGTATGATTTTACATAAATAATAATAGATTTGAAATGTTATCTTTAAATACAGCCTCTTAGGAGGCATCTATATTTTCTTCTCTGTAACTAAATAATGTGGTCTGTGTATGTGTATGCTCTCTTTTTATGTTGTGTTTGTGTGTCTTTGAATGAATGTGTGCACTGGAAAGCCAGGAACAAGCTACGTATGCTCTATGTTGGGTCACATGATCAAGAGGAAGGGGGCTTAGAATGGAACAGTTGGCAACATTCCCTGCCTAACTGCCTATCCCATAGGAATGCATTGGGAATTCTATGAAATGCTTTCCTTTGCCACCCCTGGGTGGATCCAGCCCATCCTTTAATCTGATCTTTCTTTTGCCAACTTCTCCATCCCTTACTGTTCAAGCTTCAGGAAGCTTTCAGACACATGGACAGAGAGGGAGAGTCCTGAGTCCGTACACGGTTTCTTTCCAATATTCCATCAGGTTGGAAAATATAAAAAAGCTAGAATGAGCTTGAGACATTGATGTTTGCTGTAGTGCTGTAGTTTGCTTACCACTTAGTGGTACAGTAGTCACTTTGCAATAAAACCATACTGTTTTATTGCATAGAATGAAGCATTGGAAATAGCTTTGAGGTGAGGCACTTGAAGCTGTTTTGTTTGCATCCTAGGCATTTTATAACTCTTTATAACATGGTTCCATAATCTTGAGTTTGGATGATATAGAAATTTTTCTAATTTTCTAACATTGTGATGATATACATATCATATTAAACCATGCTTATTAAACCTTGGTTTCTAGAATAAAACACAATAGATTGTGTTTGTACAACTTGCTGTGCTTTAAACCAGCTACTTTCGAGTATAGCATTAAGTTGTCTCCTTACAAGAATAGCATATAAATTTGCCTCGATACTCCATTTTACATTTTTCAAGTGGCCATTTAAGTTGAGGCATGTAGAGAAACAGCTTGAAAACATCATATATGGAACATTTGAAAGAAGGATGCCAATCTGTGATTTTTATTCATGCAATTTATTTTTATGCACAGGATTACTTTTAAGAGCCCTTAGTACAGTCACAAATCAAAATGTCTTATTAAAAGACAAATACAATAGAAAAATATTCTTTTCCTTTAAGGAAGCGTGTTAATAATTTTGTCACACAATAAAAAGCCTAGTCATTTCCAAGCTAGTTTCCCCACAATCATTTTGTAATAAATTCCAAGCTGACTATTTCATCAGTAATTGTTTTCTATGTATTTCCTTTCCCATTTTTAAATGTATTTTATCTTTGTTTTCTCAGGCTTCCATAAGAGCCTGTTTCTAAAATTCACAGCTGAAATACAAAAGAAATATCATGTAGTGGCTAAATTTTGTAGTTCTTTCTTGGGTAGTAACTCTTGCCATTAAAGCCTGTTGCATAATACTGCAGCAGTAGCTGAAATGCCCTAGCTACTTTTTGCAGCCGTATCTTTCAAAACTAAATAGAAAAAGTTCATGCACTCTGTTTAATCAGATGAAGTATATGTTATGCCACAGCAATAAATACCAGTTCTGTCAGTGTGGCCTTCTCACAAAGCCCCTTCACTGGCTTTGGAAGCAGCTTTATGATTCACATGTAATTTGTCTCTGAGACTAATACATTTGGTATAGAGGTTTAGCCTTGTGTGTTGGGGGACGGTGTTGATGTATTAGAGAAGGGACTTAAATCTGAATCTAGATCTGGAGTGCATAACTGACCTTGCTTTTTTGCAGAGGCCTGAGTTTAAATTTAATGTATAACCACTCACTATACCACTATAGTTCCATGGCAAAGAAGCTTTCTTGTAACTTCATTCTCTCCAACTTTGGAAGCAAGGCTAAAGGTGTAGTACTAAATACACTGATTAAGGAGGGTGTTCCTAGACTTTGCTTGGAGAGTTCCTAGTGCTGCCAGTCAAAACAGATTATCCGACTATTCCAGCTTTTCTTTCTTAAAGAAGCAGAAGTAATGGTGTCTAAATGGAAAGGGTAAACGTTGAAAAAACCCTCCCCCTAAAATTCCCTGGATGAGAATGATTTAATGTCATGATCTGACATGTAATACCACTTTACCAATTCTAGAATTTAGAAGCATTAATATTTTTCTGTTCCATCCCTATGTATTAAATAAGCATATTTCTCATCTAGTGACAATGCAACTGTTGTGAAATATATTTATTTTATTTATTTATTAAATTTATATCACCGCCCATCTCCCCCAATGGGGGACTCTGGGCGGTTTACAATAAATAGCATTAAAAACATAGCCACATAAAAATTACATAAAAATATACATAAAAACAAATGTAAAATCCAAGTGGAGATGGAACACAATCACTAAGAGGTGCTATGGCGCCAGCCATCCCCAGGTGGAGCTATCGCTCTCCCCCTCCCAAGCAAGGCGTCAGAACCAGGTCTTAAGTTTCTTCCAGAAGTCCGAGAGCGAGGAAACCTGTCTCAACTCCGGGGGCAAGATGTTCCAAAGGGCGGGCACCACTGCAGAGAAGGCTCGCCTCCTGGACCCCGCTAGATGAAATTCCTTTGCTGATGGGGTCTGTAGCATGCCCTCCCTGCCTGACCGGGTGGGATGGGTCACGAGGGTCTGTCGTCCAGGGCCCGGGTATGACCCCGGAGGGCCGGAACACGCCACTGGTAATAAACAGCGGCGACTTCCCCAAAGATGGCCTGCCCTCCAGGTCCCGTCATAACGTCCCCAGCCTGTCACCACCTCGATGGAATAGCCCGCCCCACAGCCCCCAGAGTTTCCTAATCCAGTAGCCTCCACTCCCAGACCTCCAGAACTCCTGGGCTTAACCAGGGGTCCCTCTTCCCACACATCCATCTTCTCCCACACCATCCACCTTAGGCAGTGGCAATCCCCCCCAGTGTACCAGCTTCTGCTCTCAGCGCTGGTGGGTCACCCCTGCCATCCACACCCTTACAGTGCCCCACCTCAACCTCTCTCACTAGAAGAGGTGGGACACACCAGCCACTCCTAACCACTCCTGACTCTCACTCAGGGGCGGGTAGATTTCCACATCAAACCAATCCTAACCTCCACCCAAGCCTCTCACCCACGGGAGGAGTGGCACACTCACACCAAGGGACCCCAGCACTCTGCCGCCTAGTATAATGGGAATGGCCAGTCTCCCTTCCCCTCCCCCCCTCCAGAATCCCCTAAGATTTTAAAACCCAGGGATTTCTCCCAAAGCCACTTCACCCCCCAATCCTTCCCATTTCCCCCCCAAGTCCATCACCCCAACAGATTCAATCTATTGCAAGGCTGCCGTTGCGAGACACCGTCTGGCCCATCGAGATGTATCAAGGGGCCACCAGGGGAGCACAGGGGGCTACTGGGATTCCGCCGGGGTCCTCCAGGGGCCACACCCAGGTATGCCGCCACCGCCGCCAGAAACCTCTGCTGCCCACCACACGCCGCTTCATTCGGGGGGGGACTCCGCTCATCTCCAGGCCACTGGGGGGAGCACAGGGGGCTACCAGGATTCTGCCGGGGTCCTCCAGGGTCCATGGGAGGACTGTTCACACCCTCCCAGGTATGCTGCTGCCGCCACCGCCGCCACCAAAAACCTCTGCTGCCTGCTGTTCGCCACTTCATTCAGGGGGGAGGAATCTGATTGTCCCCAGGTCCACCCCGATTAAGTCGGGGGACCTACCAATCCACCCCACAGCCCCCTCAGCTGACTTGAGAGCCAAAGCCAGAGGGAGGACTTGCAGAGGCTCACAGAGACTAATTCACCCCTAGAAAACCGAGGTCAGCGTCTTTCTCGCAGCGTCTTTCTCGCCATGGCTGCCATCTTGGATTTCTATAACAGCAGTAGTTGTCCTGTTTGCTCCTGTTTTTTTTTAAATATATCCAAAAAAAGGGAATAAAATTAAAATAGGTTAAATTGGTAACAACAACAGATCCAGTAAGTTTCAAAGTGAACATCTAACAGAGTGTTAGCAAAATCTTCAAATGAATAAGTTGGAATTATTATTGTTTTTATCAGAATAAATTACGCTGATGGCAATTAAATCTTGGCACTACAAAACAGATGGCATATACCCAAGAGCAGCCATATATTAGCATCCCAAGACCAACTGAGGGAAAGCTAGTATTAAACTTGTTCCAGTAGTGATGTGTAATGTTGGTATCTATCAAGTGGAGGAATTTGAATGAACAGATGTTGACCACTTGGAGTTCTAAAACATTTTTATAACTGTTGTACCACAGCAGTTAGAGATTCAGAAGTGTGTATGTATCTGCTTACATGAGGGAGAGACAAACTTGGATCACAAAATTAAATAAAGGCTTTAATGAATGAAAAAATATTACTATTAACTAGTGACATTAAGAGGGCTTTCTGAATTTTATATGAATTTAATCAGAAAAAAATCCCTTTAGATTATTTGAAAGGCTGTACTGAGAATTGTGGAGTCCTTGGTGCTCTCTGAGCCTTGTTGTTTTCTTGCAGACGTTTCACTGGCAGACTAGGCAACATCTTCAGTGCAAAAAGGGAGTGGCCCTTGCTCTCTGTTTATATACCATGGGTTGTCCAGCTTGTGTTGGTGGAGGTGTTGTTCTCTCCTTAGGAGTTCTTTGATTGGGCTGTTGTTTGCTGCTTGGTTGATTGACTGAGTTAATAGTTCCATGATTAAGGTGTATTGTGCTGTTTGATTGTTCATCTGGTGTTAATCCTAGTGTTGATTTTTGCATATCTGGGTGTTGATTGCTGGCAAGGGAGTGTCCTGGTCTTTTGGCTTTTCTCTTGTCTCTTTTGAATGGTATGTAAATGCTGTTTACCTCTATGTGTCTGTTGATGGCTGCTTTGTCTGAGTGCCAAGCTTCCAGGAATTCTCTAGCATTTTTGGATTTGGCTTGGTTTAGGATGCTCATTGTTTCCCAGCTGAAAGTATGGTTAAGTCTGTCCATGTGTTGTGAGATTAAGGAGTTTTCGCCATGTCTTTTGACTGCCAGTTGGTGTTCGTGGCTGCACTCTGCTAGTCTTCTGCCTGTCTGTCCTACACAGTGGCTGTTACAGTCCTTGCACTGTATGTCATAGATAACTCCTTTTTTTTCTTCTTGGGGTACTGGGTCTTTTGGGTTATTTAATATGTTTTGAAGAGTTTTAGTTGGTTTATGTGCTACGGTGATGCCATGCGGTTGTAACAGTCTGTTGGTGATTTCTGAGAAGTTTCTGATGTATGGTAGTGTTATCCTTTTCATAGCTTCTGTTGGTTGGGTTATAATTTGTCGAAGTTTCAATTTATAAAATAGATAATATGACCTATCTTCTCTGTAGAGGCCCATATAAATGTTGTGGTTTCAGAGAATATTGAACAAATAAGTTAAATAGTACAGTTGTTCCTGTACTATAGTTTTTCAGCCTGAATGCTTTCATGTTGGTTCTTAAACCTTCCCATAGTACCTAAGTTAATAACTTCATTTGTTTTTGCAGGGTGATAAGTAGCTGTTTTGGTTACTTTGTATTTATTTTTTGATTTGATTTGATTTGATTTGATTTGATTTGATTTGATTTGATTTGATTTGATTTGATTTGATTTCTATAGTCACCCATCTCAACAAGTGACTCTGGGCAGCATACAATCATAAAAAACAACTTTATTTTAAACAATTAAAACAATACAAAATAAATATATTGTATATATTGTATTTTAATACATACAATTACTATATTGTAATAAGTATTACAACTGGAGATGTGAATTACCCCCTATATATATGGACAATGTTATAAGAAATGTCTATTGTCAGTTTCTGCTCAGAAAATCATAGCTTGTTATTTCATCTAACAGGAAACAGTTGGGGAGCCCTTCTTCCTGCTGTTGTGTGCTATTAAACAACAAATCAATAAAGGATCTATTGATGCCATCACTGGAAAAGCAAGGTATACGCTTAATGAGGAATGGTTATTGAGAGAGAACATTGAAGCAAAACCAAGGGTAAGAAGTTCCTGTTTTGTTTTGTTTTGTTTTAATAAAAATCTGTTCGTTACTTTCACAGTTGTCTATGAGGCTTTTGTAATCAGGACACCTTAAAGATTGAAAGCATGTTTGATGCAACAGAGAGGCTGATACCTCTTTCTGAGTTTGTATCTCTGTTCTGAAATTGAAAAATGCATCTTGTTCCTAAGCAACCACAACTAAGATTACTTATTCCCTTGATAGACAAAGTGGTTGAAGCTGTGACCAGAGAAAAAAGGGACAGCAGGGATGGAACCATAGATTATTCTAAGTGTCCATTCAGTTAGCAAGCTCCCCTGAGATTAGAAAGCTTCTTCCAAACTTACTTTATTCACTTATAATTCAGGGTATTTTAGAAAAGATAGGTCATTGGTTTTTTAGTAACAGCAACCCCATTGACACATCAATCTGCCTTGAGTTTGAGGGACAGTGCTGAATACAGAAGTATGCAGGAGGGAAGTGTTTTTCAACTTAAGTGTACTAGAAAAGATAGATCTTGAAAATTGATCAACACTAGTGAGATAACTAGCCAAACACAAAATCACTGAGGTTTACAAGTCAAAATGTACCCAAAGTACAGTTTTCTTAGGAATTACATAGATTAGATACCTATTATCCAAATTTTGCTACCTATTCTGTATATCAAATGATAGTAATTGTGCTAACAGATATGGAATGTGCAATTCTTAAAATTTCAGGGTGCTAAGACCTGCAAGACAGAGTGTATATCAAATCATCAAAGTTCACAGCTGATGAAAATGGTTGCTAGTTGTAACGTTGGGTCCAGGGTTATGATGGCTTTTATACACAATATTACAAATTGTAATGAAAAATGTTGCTATGAAATGTTTTTTTATGAGACTAGTTCATGCTAAGAATCTGAAGGAATATGTTAAATTCAGCCTGTTAATAAATACTGTGAACAGATCTCTGCAAAATGCAAATTAAACTCTGCATTTGATTGCAATTGTGTAAATCTAGAAGAGCTGTGTCAGGATCAGTGGGCTCACTCGGAAGCTTTGATGGTGTAAATGGGAACAGTTTTTTGGCATTGTACCTTACTGCAAATCTCCATTCCTAACTGAACTGTAATTTACAGTACAGAGTTAAAGGGCAGCTTTGTCTTTCATGAATAACCCCATAAGAATAAATTGGGAAAGTGTAGTTGAGTCTTTGTTTACTAATGACTGAAATAAAAATGAATGCACTGTTCCATTCAGAGATATCATTAATAGCACACAAACAGTCCACAATTTGATTCTCTTTTGAAAATATATATTATGTATATTCCCATGATACAAACCGGACTGTGTAGAACTTGCAATACCTATGGCAGTATGTTGAATATTTGGGGTCAGAGGACAGTGGTACAAACCCAATCTAGTGTTATAACAATAATAATAATTTATTAAACTTGTATGCCACCCAACTCTCAACAACTCTGGGTGGCTGGTCATTTGCTGCAAACAGATTATAAGATGTTATTTTCAGATATGTAGGACTGAATGTATGCAGTACAAAAGAGAGCATATTTTGCTGTCCAAAAGAGAGAGCCAATCTGGCTAAGGTGCTGGGCTAGAAACCAAGAGACCATGATTCTGGTCCTCCCTTGGACATGAAAACCAGCTGGGGGTTCTTTGGACCAGTCACTGTCTCTCAGCCCAACTCAGCCCAACAACTTCACAGGCTTGCTGTCGTGAGGAAAATAGAGGTGGGAGCATTAGGAATGTACCCCACCTTGACTTCAGCAAAAACTAAAGGCAGAATAACAATCTAATAAATAAAATACTATTGTGAAATCATGTTAATAAGATACCTCCAGCTGTACACACAGAACAGTTCACCCTTCAGCTAATGTCTGTTCCCAAATGGTGAAAAACCAGAGTGTTCTCGCTTGAAGTCTTGTGCTCCTTTTGAATCAACTAGCTAGTACATCATAGCTCGTTGATTCAAAAGGAGCAGAAGACTTTAAGAGAGAACACTATGATTGACAAACGCAAATTCTCATAAATACCATCTTCCTGTTGCTACAAATGCTGCATGGGCCTCATTATTCCAAACAGCAAAATAAATTGTAAAGCCTTCCTAAACTGTGCCATGTCCAACTGCATTTAAGGATGTACCTGGTTGCTCTTTATTTTATTTTTTTAAAATCAAACTATATTTAATAAGCTAGATACAAGGGAGAGGGATTTTATCATAGCTTTCTCCCTAATGTGGTTTTTTTAATCTATGGGATTTTTTCTCTTGCAGAGAAGTATTTCATCATATCAACCCTCATTTGCAGTCTGAAGTAGTAAAGTTAAGACACATGTCTAGGTTTTATCTGTTTATATTTATGAGAATTATGTCAATGCAGCAGTGGTAACAACAAGGAGACACAGTGGCTCAGGTTGCTAAATGTAATTTCTGCTTAGCCCAGAGAACAGCCAAGGTCATTTATTATGTGGTACCTCTATGTTGCATCTCTCTCTCTCTCTCTCTCTTTCTCACACACACACACATACACAGAGAGAGAGAGACAGTGTTCATCATAATTCTAAGGCAAAGTAAGTTATCAGTTGCCATTCTTTGTACCCATATTCACTGGTGCTACAAAATGAATTTATAGAAGGAAATGGCAACTTGCTCCTACTCTCTGCATGACATGGTTCCTGTATTTCAGACTTTAAGTTCATAGACAGGACCGTTCAAGGAGAGCTTACAATGTTCTCATACCTCCTTGAATAAAACAGTCAATATCAATTTACTGAACTATAAATCAGTGCTTTTCACTAGCTTTTAAATTCATCTCCTGCCCTCCCTCTCTCTTTTAATATGCGGTAGCTAGATGTGCCAAGAATTCTTTGAGTTTATAGTTCATGAGCTTTTTATGTCTTATAACTTGTGCGTATCACCTACAACCTTAGCAACCATCTTCCTCCACAGAATCTTAATGTGTCTTTCCAAGGCTGTGGAATGGATTCTCTCAGTGTTCGAGTAATGGATACAGATACCCTTAGTCAAGTTAAAGAGAAGATACTTGAAGCCTTTTGCAAGAATATTCCATATTCCCAATGGCCAAGAGTAGAAGATGTTGACCTAGGTAAATAACTTTTCTATTCAGAAACATCAGTTTCTGAACTGATATGAATGCTCATTATATACAAGATAATGTTCAGAAATGGAACATCTGCCCTTGGTGTTTTGGTTTGATCATCTGCTTTGGAATTAAGTGTTTTAAGAGAATTGGTATTTGTTTTGTTTTCAGAATTATACTTTGCCACTAAGAGTACTTACATTATGTACAAGCAAAAGAAATCCCAAGCTTTCTATATAAGCAAAAGAAATTCCAAACCTACAACCCCCAGGAATGAAAAATAACAAGGATAGGCTGAATTGAGGGGAAAAAAGAGAGAGTATGTAAAAGATTTAGTAAATAGAGATGGCACTAATTATTGAATGACCAAGTCATCAAATAAGACACTGAAGGCTAAATCTCAAGAATGTCCCAGTTGTGCCTTTTGGGTACCCTGAGGCATATTCAGGGAAACAGCAACTGGAACATAAAGTACTGTTGCTAATAATTGCCAAAAAGTAAGAAGATCTTGTCAGAAGCAAAAGTGACAAGCTTTATTTCCAAATACAGGTAGTCCTCACTTAACAGCCATTCATTTAGCAACCAACCAGAGTTACAATGGTGCTGAAAAAACTAACTTGCAACCATTACACTTACAACCATCGCAGTGGTCCTGCGGTCACATGATCACCATTTTCGACCTTCCCAGCTTCTGATAAGCAAAATCAATAGGGAACTGTGTGAATCACTTAATAACCATGTGATTCACTTAATGACCACCGCAAAAATGATCATAAAATCAGGTCCAGATTCACTTAATGATCGCATCGCTTAGCAACCTAAATGCTGGTCCCAATTGTGGTTGTTAAGCGAGGACTACCTGTATAAATGCTGGGGGAGTATAGAGAAGATGCTGAAGCTCACAGGGAACTCAGCAGTTTCCCTCCTCTGAACTACAAAAAAAAAAAATTAAGATGAAGTTCTGATAAAATTGGAAATTTGAAAAAATGTCTTGGTTGAAATCAGAAAAAAAATGCTAGCAGAAGGCAAGCTATACAGTCAATCAATAGATTTTAATTTTGTTTATATTTTCTTGTGATCCAGAATTCATGTTTGAAATTAACTGAATTTCTGTTTAAATACATTCAGGATTAGACAGTACTTGAACAAAAGCAATTGCTGGTTTTTTATTTAAATCCAGGTAGTTGGAAATCAGAGTGTTGAAAAATCTTCCTGTAGGTTCCTTTTCTTTGCATATTCTAAATATGATAATACTTTTATTGGTACAGATGGTATAAAGAGGGTCATAACATCTGAACAGAGTGTGGGGATTGTAAGTTATCTACTTGCTATGGTCTTAAAAGATTTCCCACCATGGTTACTCACATGTGAGTTTCATGGAATAAAAATGCTCTTAAAATATTTGAGTGCTTGTTTCCCAAATCACAAATGTAGCATCAAAATAAGAAAAATGATTTATATTCTTGCTGTATTTCAGGCAACTCTTCCATTCACCCCATTTTCTTTCTTTAGAATGGTTTGCCACGAGCACTGACAGTTACATCCTCCGGGACCTTGATGACACTTCAGTGATGGAAGATGGCAGGAAAAAGCTGAACACCTTAGGACATTATAAGGTAAAAAGCGTCGGTGCTCCAACAAGTTCCCTTCCTTTAAGCCTGGCTCTCCTCAGAGGCCCCATGATTTGCTTTCTAAGCAGGATTAACAGAAGCAGACAGGAAGGTTGCCATAACTCCATGAGACCTTCTGGGGAACAGACATCTGCCCTGGCGAGAAATTCGTTAATATTGCAACACATCAAGACTAATTAAACACTTTTCATGCAAAACAAGATATTGCTGTGGAAGAAAAAGCCTCTTTTTCCCAGTGGCTGCCATCCATCCTAATTAAAATCACTCCTTAAACAGGAGAGTCAGAGTTCGCATTGATCTCTTAGGGGAGCATGAGTTGCCCACAAAAGAAGCTTGCTTTTTTTTCCTACTTTCTTTGTGAAAAATAATTTCAATTTCATTTGAAGTGACAGTCACATAATTTAGGCCTCTCTTCAAAGCATTTTCACATGCGTATACTAATTTCATACAAATAGCCATGGGACTGAGCATGTACTACTTCTGTTGATTGATGCTCAATTAAACCCTTCTTACTTTTAAACATTATGTTCAGCCAATCATGTGGTGGCTATGTATGTAAACTAGTCTGTGATCTAGTGTGTATTTCAGAAAAACTCCCATTATGGAATATGCAAGGAAAATGGTATAACAAAAAATTCATGTGTATTTTGCAGGAAGAATCTGCTATCAGAATATTAGATTTCTGCCATCTCCTGTTCACGGATCTTTTGTGCAAAATCCATAGTTTTATTATGCTGGTGTAAGGCATTTTGCCACATAAGAAAAATAGAGAGAGAAACAATTTGTAGTATACAAGCCTCTGCATGCTTATTTACAAAGTCCCTCTTTGCACAATGTGGCCTTCCTAAGTGAGTAGCATGCTCAGGGTTACATTTAATTCATGTTGTTGTTGCCTCTGCAGAGACCTTTATATTTTCATCAAAATGTAAAATGTGAATTATTTAGTACTTATATGCATATTAAAGATGTGATGCAGTATAATATAGTTAAATTATCCAAGCCTTTGATGACTATAGAATTAATTTACAGCAATTTTATTTTAAAGAGCTGATAATGGGACAGAGAAAAAGGAGAGGGTCTGTAAACATTTGTCAGCAGCAAGTTGCAGAAAAATGCATACAACCTAAGTCTGAAATGCTTGTTCCAAAACAAACATGGAGATTCTAACTCTTTGCTGATTTTATTCTGTAAATGTCTCTCAGTCATTTTGCAGAAATGTCACAATGTAATTTGCTGCTTGTTCCTAATAGACTCTGATTTTATATGCTTCTCTTCTCCTCTCTCCCTCCCTCTGGCTCACAGATCCCTGATGGTGCCTCCCTAGCTATGAGCTTAACAGATAAAAAAGATACCACTTTAGGTAGAGGTAAGATGACACTCATTTTCTTTCACAAATATCCATGGATTTTGCAGGGAGGATGTTATATTATTATTATTGTTTATATTTTTATTAACTAAGGATTAATTACTGCAACAGACATTTGCGGTTTATCCCAATTTTGCTTTGTGTTACTAAACGCAGAATGGAAGTTACAAAAAATGAGGAAGTTTTTTTTGTTTGTTTTGTTTTTTGTTTAGCAAAAGACGGCATGAGAGGAAAAGGTTATGAACCTCCTCCCTTCCCCCAGCATCTCAGTCTTTTGCTTAATTTGCAGCCTTTACCCAAACAAAAGATGTACAGTTGAGTATCAGGGGTAGTCTGGCTCAATAAAGTAGCATTATCTTTATTTTTAAAATGTTAATACATCTTTTGAAAATACTAAGGCTTTTGCTCAGATTTGCAAAAGTGAGCAAAACGTGAACTAACTCTATAATTGGAAGCAGAATTAGTGGGGGGGGGGGTTTAAGTTAATAGTGGATGCAAGGGGTATAAGGAGCCACAGCACAAAGGAATGGGAGATTTAACCCCTCCTCTCTAGCCATGATCCCAATTAAAGAAATTTCTCATGTTCTGTTAGGAGGTGGAAAGAGAAACCTCAGATCACATTATACTTTGGATCCAATAAGACGTTGGGCTCCAAAATCACTGTTAGCTCTTCTGTGCTGGTCTATGACCATAATAAACCATTTTCTCTTTCTTTCTTTTTTTAAAAAAACCTTTCTATTGTTAACTAGGATCACATGTAATTTATCCCTGACTAACCTACGAAAAGTAAAACAAACTGAAAATACAAACCTGGAAGACAAACACCTGCATAAAGCATCTTAGCTTTACTTTATTTTATTGATTATAGCTATATAATAAATATAGCTATATTTAAGAGAGCAGCGGCGGAGCATGGCATTGTCATCCAGGAGTTTCAGACATAGTTGGATATGAGACCCTCAATGTAAGGTTGGGCCATAGAGATCAGTAGGGACTGCTACTTGCTTATCTTCCTCCCTGTAGTGTAGCAGCATTCCTGTGCAAGGTCCTTGACTCTGTGACTTAGTTGGCAGTGGAATTCCCCAGGCTAATAGTTCTGCAGGACCAACTAGCCTTCTCTGGAAGTCAGAGGTGGCTCAGAAGTTCATGGCAACCATGGGCCGGGTCCAACTTATTCAGGGTCCAACTCACAACAGAGGTTTCACATTAGATTTTTGTCTCATGACAGTGGCTTGGTGATACAGGGTTGGAGGATGTTAATAGCTATCCCTTGCCATGTCCTTCTGGCCCTAGACTTTTCTGCGGCCACTCCACCCCTCCACTGCAGGGAAGTAGGGCTTATTCCGTTGGCCCACTCCAGGCAACTGATGAACCCAGTGCAGTTTCAGAGGGAACTTGGAGTTTTTCCTGAAGCTCTGGTACATAGTTTGGCCAAGGCCTTGGTTACAGCTTGGAATGAGCACATGGCAGGGGCCTTGCATTGGAGCTGGTGCACAATTTGGGGATCCTTCTGGACTTGTGGAGGAACAGGTAGCAACCTTAGCTAAGGGTACCTTTGCACAGTTGCACCTTGGGTGCCAGTTGTGCTCATTCCTGGATCGGGAGGCCTTGCTCATAGTCACTCATACATTTGTCACTTCCCAGTTAGATTACTGCAATGTGCTGTACATGGCGATGACTTTGAAGACCATCCAGAATTTACAGCCGATCCAGAATGCAGCAGCATACACAGTTTCGTGTGCCCTTTGATTTACTGGTCTTGCACCACTGTTGTGTGAGCTGCACTAGCTCCCAGTTTCTTTCCAGGTGCAATTCAAGGTGCTGGTTATCACCTTTAAAGCCCTGCATAGCATAGGTCCAGGTTATTTGTGGGACCACCTCTCCCTGAAGGTATCTCCATATTCCACTGGCTGGCTCTCCTGCCAGGCATTGGAATAGGGTGCGGCTGGAGCCCAGTGATTTTGATTGTTTATGCATTGGGGCATGTTGTTTTAGGATGCTAGTTCTTTTTTTTTTGGCTGGTTTTTATTGCTTCTTTTATGTTTTAATTGTTCTCTTTGTGAGCTGCCCAGAGTTACAGTATGTAAGATGGCAGCCATATATGTTTCTTAAATAAATACAGTAAATATTTGATCTTAAAGGTTTATTTGAGAAGGAATAATTCTGTCAAATGGGAGAATGGTTCCTTCATGCCATTAGTGGTAGACTAGGCCAAGAGATAGCAAAGAGGCCAAATACAAGCAATTTTAAGGTCAGAAGTCAGGCTAGAGGTCAAACACAAATTTTCACGTAGAGGTAGCCAGTTTAACAGCCAAACACGAAGGCATATTCCAGGAACAATGTTCAGAGTCAAGATGTAGCAGTCTAACCATGATAGAGGAGGCTAGAGCTTGGTTAGAGGCTGGTATTCAAATAACTGTCTTAGCACCAGAACTGAAGCCTTACAAAATAACATCCAGGCCTCAGGTGCAAGCCATGAGACCTTTTAAAAAGAATCTGACTGTATAAAAGGACAGTTCTCACAAGTAAGCTTTTACCCAAAAGGAAGTTTGTTTTTCTGTGTGTTCAGCTTAAGATCCAGACCATCATGGGCTGGTTCACTGAAGGAGGCTCCCAGGCACCTGAATATGAACTGTGATTTCAGTACTCAAGTTTAGTATCTAATGGAACAGTTCTCCAAAATATTTTCTCTCTGAAGGCTTGTCCTCAGATGAGGATTATTCTAGGGGAGGCATGACACTTTTTTCCAAGGAGTTCCATACAAGATACATAGTTTCCCCCTTTTATTCTTAAAACAATCCCGGGAAATAGACTAAACTGATAAAGAGCAATTAGCTCTAGATTACTTAGCTAACAGCATACAGTACATTTTGGCCTGAGACTCCTCTATCCCCTTGCAAGACTCTGAATGCCAAATTAAGCCTCTTACATCTTAGACTGTTGTATGAATTTATTATTGTCACTGCAGACCAGTGTTTCAGTTTTCTGTATATTGCGCTAAATATGTGTATAGTACTCCAGTAATCAATATTTCTCTTATCTCTATTTCTCCCTTAATCTCCTAAGCATAACACTTAAACAATAGTATGTGTTTTGCACTGTGAATAAAGGATTAAAAAAAAATATCTGAAAGGGGAACCGAAACCCCAGTCCTCTTTCCAACTGCAATGTATTCCAAGGTGAAAAGCTTTATTTATTTACCTATTTCCAATATTTATTGTATATCCTGCTCCAATCCTACAGACTCTGGGCAGGTAACTACAAGATAAAATATACAAAACAGATAAGAAAACAAAAGAGTAAAACGTGTAAAAGAAGTGCTAAGAAGAACTAACAGCCAAAAGCACACTCAAACAAAATGGTTTTTACTTGACTACAGAATCAGGCAGGGTTGGAACAATCTGTACTTCTGAGGGAAGGTCATTCCAAGGATCAGGGGCCACCACTGAGAAGGACCTGTGAAAATTCTGAACCATTGTCCGGATGCAGTGATGCATCTAGAGAAATTGAAGCTCAGTCAAACTAAAGCTGATTGCAGACATGGTTAGACTCTTTCTGAAAGATCAAGTTTGCACTCAAGAAGTGTTCCTGGATCAGATGTTGCTTCTATATACTCAGGCAGTTCTGAAGCCAGAATGTTTCTGCCCAGTTTCAACTGTTCTATTGTACCCCTTTTTAGGAAAGGTGGATCTGACTGCAGTTATTCATACCACTTCCAAACTACATTACTGGAACTTGCTGTTACACAGTATTACTGATGAAGAGTGCTTAAAAACAGTACAAAATATCAGAGCAAGATTACTTTCAAATATATGATTTTTTTTAAAAAAATCATATTATACCAAGTCGTGGTTCCTCCAAAATTATCTCTGGTTCTGCTTCCACATGCTGACATTTATGTATAAAGTCCTAATGTCATGCGCTGCCTACCTCCAAGTAACACACAGACACTGATTCCGTTGAAGCAGGCTCTGGTTTATTCGTAGTGTAGATACAGTAGTAGAAAAAAGCTGAGAGTGACAGGAGCGCGCCGGTGCGGGGTTTAAATACCCCGCGCCGGTCAGCGCCCCCTCACTCGCGGTTACGTCACCCCCCCTTTGTCCAACATGCTGTCTTGCCGGTAGGTGAGGGGTTGCGAGGCCCCGCTGGCGCTCCGGGATCGCCCATCATCGGTTTCCCTATTCCTCCGGTGATTGCTGTCAGCTGGGCGATCTCCGTTGCGCTAGCGCTAACAGCTTGGGTGTGCCTCGCGATCCGCTTAGCCATTGTATCTTGTTCTTTAGTCTTTGTAAGTTGATGGCTACTTATCTTGAGCCCCTTCCCCTGTTTCCTTGTTATTGTCATGTGTGCCATTGCGCTGATGTCTTCAGCTCAACGGCACTCATGACATACTGCCCCCTGTCCAAATAGTGCCCCCCCCCGGCTTTCCGGTTTTTTACCAGGAGAGCTGTCAAAATGGTTTTTTTTTTTTTTTTTTTGAATTTCCCGCCGGAGTGTTTTCGCCCCTCCCTTTGTTCCGCCCTCTCCCACGTGTCCCTCTAGGGTGTGTTCTTAGTGCGTCACACCCTGGGCGTGCGCATGCTCCGGCCACACCCTGTTTGTTTGGCTCAGTTCGACGAGGAGAGAGGCGTGGCTGGTCGGGTGCTTATCAGCTCCAGGTAGGGCCCTTATTTTTATTCTAAGTGCATCGCCTTTGTTATGTGTGCTCCTGGGCGTTGCCCCCAGGATGCACTGTTGACTTGATTGCCACTCCCCCGTGGGCCTGGGGCGGGGGGAGGGTGCTGGTGACCGCTTGTCACTGCTTCTTGGGCCCGGGGCGGGGGGGGTTCACCCAAGTCGCGGGCTTGGGGGGGCCCTTTCCCTTGGGGCACGGTAGGCGGGGGGGGCGCGGGGGAGGGGTTATGCAGGTGTCGGTTTGCTAGTCTTGCTTTAGGCTTGTCGGGGTACGCCCGGTGAAAAGCCCGGGTCAGGTCAGGCGCGTTAACGTTGTGCGCCGCCACCCATTCTAAAGTTTCCACCTGACCAAATAGTGTAAAGTTCCCCGTTGCCTGCGGGAGTCGAGTATGTCCCTTACGTCAAAGTGATGTTGGCCGTCGATCATCACCGGTGAGGGCAGTGGCATGCTTGGGTGCCATCGGGAGGTGGTTGCCGGTTTCAGGAGGCTGGTGTGGAATACCGGGTGGAGTCTCCGTAGGTTGTGTGGCAGGTCCAAGCGTATTGCCACCGGGTTCACTATCTGCGTGACTCGGAACGGCCCGATGTACTTAGGCCCCAGTTTTTTCGAGGGTTGGGGCGACTTTAGGAATTTGGTGGATAGGTAGACTATATCCCCCGCCTGGAACGTCGGTTGTTGGCGCCGGTGCTTGTCGGCCTGCTCTTTGTAGGCCGCCTGTGCTTCCTTCAGCGCTGCCGTGATTATTGGCCACGATTCCGCAATCTTCCGTCCCCAGTCGCTAGCGTCCACCTGGGGTTCCGGGGGTTGTGGTAGCTCCGGTATGGGGACGAAGTCGCGCCCCGAGACTACCTCGAACGGAGTTTTCCCTGTGCTCGTGTGAAGGGCGTTGTTGTATGCGACTTCGGCGAACGGGAGCAGTTCGGCCCAGTCGTCTTGATGGTAGTTGGTGTATGAGCGTATGAATTGTTCTAGGGTGGCATTGAGGACCTCTGTGGCTCCGTCCGTCTGGGGGTGCCAGGCAGTGGATAGGGCCTGTTGGGTCCCCGTCAGCTTTAGGAAGGCCCGCCAGAATTTAGAAGTGAATTGTGTGCCTCTGTCGGTCACCACACGTGCGGGACATCCGTGTAACCTGTACACGTGGATGAGGAAGAGTTTGGCTAGGTGTTGTGCGGACGGGACCGATGTGCAGGGGATGAAGTGGGCCTGTTTCGAAAAATAGTCTTTCACCACCCAAATGGCCGTTTTCTTCTGGCTGGGTGGGAGGTCCACTATAAAATCCATGGAGATTTCCTCCCATGGGCGGGAGGGTTCTGCCACCTGTTGTAAAAGCCCCGCGGGTTTGCCTGGTGCCCGTTTGGCTCTGGCGCACGTTGGGCAGGACGCTACGTAAGCTTTCACGTCCCGTCTTAGCGCGGGCCACCAGAATTGACGCCTTGTTAGGTGCAGGGTCTTGAGGAACCCAAAGTGTCCCGCTTGCTTGGTGTCGTGGGATCTATGCAAGATCGCTTGGCGTTGCGAGTCCGGGACATAGATTCTGCCTTCCCCCCATGCCAGGTCCTGTGCCATCGTTACCTTGTCGGGGTTTGCCAGGAACCAGGGGTCGGTTTTGAGGGCGGCGGCAAGGTCCGTGCGTATCCCCCCTGGTAGTTGCGGTTGGCGTCGTCTGGTCACAGGTTGTCCCGCCGTCGGCTGCGCCGTAGAGTCGAGCTGCCTCCGAGCGCCGCTCCGGGTGGTTACGGCCATCCCCAGTTGAGAAGCGGATAGGACCGTCCCAATGGTGTCTGGGGCGGGCTCTTCGTCTTGGGGCAGTCGGGAAAGGGCGTCAGCCAAGAAGTTCTTTTTACCCGGCATGAACTTCAGCTGGAAGTTGAAGCGGCTGAAGAATTGGGCCCATCGGACCTGTTTTGGGCTGAGGCGTCTGGGCGTTCGGAGGGCCTCGAGGTTCCGGTGGTCGGTCCAGACCTCGAATGATTGGGCCGCTCCTTCGAGTAGGTGTCTCCATGTTTCTAGCGCCGATTTTACCGCGAAGGCTTCCTTCTCCCAGACGTGCCATCGCCTTTCTGTCTCGGAGAATTTCCTCGACAGGTAGGCGCATGGTTTAAGGAGTCCTGTGGGGTCCTTTTGGAGTAGGATGGCCCCCAGGGAGAAGTCTGAGGCGTCGGCTTGGACCACGAACGGCCGTTCTGGGTCCGGGTGCGCGAGGATTGGCTCTGTGGTGAACAGCGCTTTCAACTTATTGAATGCGGTCTGGCACGCGGGAGTCCAATTCAATACTGTGCCCAGGTTCTTGGCGCGTCGGGTGTCCCCCACCCCTTTGGTTTTGAGGAGGTCCGTTAGGGGGAGGGCTATCTCTGCGAACCCCCGGGCGAATGATCTGTAAAAATTCACGAAGCCGAGGAAGCTCTGGAGTTGGCGTCTGTTGCGGGGGCGTTCCCAGTTCAGCACCGCCTCGACTTTTGCGGGGTCCATTTCTATGCCGTCTCCGGAGATCCGGTACCCCAGGTAGTCTAGGCGCGCTTTATGGAATTCGCACTTTGCGGGTTTGGCATAGAGCTGCGCCCTTCTGAGCTTATCGAGGACTTGTCTGACTAGGGTCACATGTTCCTCGTGCGTTTTAGTGTAGATCAGGACGTCGTCTATGTAGACGAGGACCCCTTTGAACAGGTGTTCATGCAGGACCTCATTGATGAGCTGCATAAACACCCCCGGGGCCCCCGCGAGTCCGAACGGCAGCACTTTGTACTGGAAGGCGCCTAGGGGGCAGTTGAACGCAGTCTTCCATTCGTCCCCCTCCCTGATTCGGATGCGGTAGTACGCCTCGCGAAGGTCCAGCTTGGAGAAGACCTTGCCCGTGGACAGGTGGGCGAGCATATCTTTCACCAGGGGTAAGGGGTATTTGTTGGACAGGGAAGCCGCGTTTAGGCCCCGGTAGTCGGTGCAGAGCCGTAGGGTGCCGTCTTTCTTCTCCCGGAATAAGACGGGGGCTCCGACCGGTGAGCATGCTGGCTCTATGAATCCCCTCTCTAGGTTTTTATCGATGAACTCCCGGAGGGTTGCCATCTCCTTCGGGGTCATCGAGTAGATCTTCGGTCTAGGTAAGGGGACGTCGGGCAGCAGGTCAATCCGACAGTCCGTCTTGCGGTGGGGGGGTAGTTGGTCAGCTTCCGCCTCTCCGAAGACCTCGGAGAAGTCGGCGTATTGTTCTGGTAGGTCTGCTGTGGTAGCTGCGTTGTCCTGTGTAGTCGCCTCTGCTCGTCCCACAGTGGGGTTGGTTCTGCCCACCGGAACTGGCGCCCGGTACTCGCCGTCGCCAAATGTGAAGGTGCGGGTCTCCCAGTCGATGCGCGGGTTGTTTGTCGCGAGCCATGGCATTCCCAAGACTGCAATGGGTCGTCCGATGTGGGTGACAATGAACGATGTGCGTTCGGTGTGAGTGCCCATTTGCAGGGTGACCGGCTCGGTCTGCATCGTGGCTGGTTTCCCTCCCGCTGTTGAGCCGTCCAGCTGGTGGAATGCCAGCGGCGTGGGGAGGGGGGAGCAGCGGAGGTCAAGTTTGGCGACTAAGTCGGGGTGGATGAGGTTTTTCGAGCACCCCGAGTCCACTAGTGCCGCGGCCGTGGTGGCTCCATTGCCGGCAGAGAGTTTGATTGCCGCCATTATAACGGAGCTTTCGCCGTTCCGTCGAGGTGGTCCGCGCTGCTGTCCCACCGCCTGTCTCGCAACGCGTTTCAGGGCAGGCGGGGAGCGTTTCCCGCCGGCTGGTCTGGGTCTACGGCGTCCTCTTCCCCCCAGTAGGCGTCCCAGCCTTCCTCTGGTGTCGCTGTGGCTCCGGTCATTCGGCGGTGAGGGGGCGGCGGCGGGTTATGTGGTTTTAGGCTAGTTTTCGGGGCGGGTTTAGGCACACTGGCCGGCGGTCGGTTGGCGAAGCAATCTGCCGTGCCCCAGTTTTCCACACCTCCCGCAGGGCCCACGATTAAATTTCTTCCTTGGGTATGTGGGACCGGCCGTCCCCACGTGTGGTGCGGGTACCTTTTGGCAGGTGTTGGTCGTGTCTTCCGTCGTTGTCATGAGGAAGGTGCGGTGCGCGTGTTCTGCTTTCCCCGCGAGGTGGATCCACCCGTGTAGAGTCTCTGGGTCGTCGCGGTAGAGGGCCCATTGAAGTACGTCGCGGTTGAGCCCCCTTTTGAACATTTCCAGCAGGGTGGTCTCGGACCAGTCGTTGACCTTCCCCGCGAGGGCTTTGAACTCGAGGGCGTAGTCCGGGACAGTGCGTGCGCCCTGTTTAAGTCTTTGGAGTGCGCTTTTCGCCCTCACTTTGGCTAGTGGGTCCTCAAAGTAGCTCTTCATCTCGTTGATGAAGGTGGGGAAGTTGGCGAGGGCGGGGGAGCTGGACTCGTACAGTTGGACGTACCAGTCCGCCGCCCGGTCTTGTAGTTTGATCGCCACGGCTGCGATCTTGTCCGCTTCGGAGTCATAGGAGTGTCCGTGCCTCCCCATGAACTCCCTGGCGTTCGTGATGAAGAACGACAGTTTCGCAGGGTTCCCATCAAAGAAGATGGGGAAGTCCTTTGGGGCCCGGGCGTTTTGTGAGCCCCTTCCTCTCGCTTCCCGGCCTGTGGCGTCGTCCGCCTGGGCCGTTTGTTGGCCGTCATCTGGCCCGTGTGAGTTCGGCGCCTCGCTCGGGGTGTGGACCTGTGCGGGGACGTCGTTGGGCGGCGCAGGGGACATCAACGACTGAAGCATGGTCCGGAGTTCCTTCAGTTGGGTCTCCATGGCCGCGAGTCTAGCTTGTGCGTCCCCGTCCGTGATCCGCGCCGCCGCTGGGGCCAGTTCCATCGGTGTGTCGGCGGGGGTGGGTCACCGGTGGGGTTCAGGCCCTCCCGACCGTTGGTCCGCTTCCTCTGCCGTCAGCTGGGTTGCTTCTTCGTCCTCCCCCGTGCTTACCGCCGTTGGGCTGCCGCTCCACGCCCGTGGCTGGGGTGCGATGTGGGGCGCGGGGTTCTCCGCTGGTCTCGGGAGGTATGTTGCTCCCTCCCGTGGCCGGGTTGCCTCCGTCGCCATCTCCCCTTGGGGTTGGAGCTGAGGCTCGGGTTGGGCCGGGTGGGCGTCCATGGCTCCGGGAGTCCGCGGTGCCTCTGGCCTCGATCGGTCCTCCTCTGCTTCTTGCCGTGCGGCTCGCCCCCCTTGTCCGCGTCGCACCGGCCTCATGGTTCCTGGTCTTCTCGCCGTCTACTCCTCCCGCGGCTCGTTGTCATCCGGTGGGGCTCGGCGAGGCTGAGTTTATGACTCTCAGCTTTATGTCATGCGCTGCCTACCTCCAAGTAACACACAGACACTGATTCCGTTGAAGCAGGCTCTGGTTTATTCATAGTGTAGATACAGTAGTAGAAAAAAGCTGAGAGTGACAGGAGCGCGCCGGTGCGGGGTTTAAATACCCCGCGCCGGTCAGCGCCCCCTCACTCGCGGTTACGTCACCCCCCCTTTGTCCAACATGCTGTCTTGCCGGTAGGTGAGGGGTTGCGAGGCCCCGCTGGCGCTCCGGGATCGCCCATCATCGGTTTCCCTATTCCTCCGGTGATTGCTGTCAGCTGGGCGATCTCCGTTGCGCTAGCGCTAACAGCTTGGGTGTGCCTCGCGATCCGCTTAGCCATTGTATCTTGTTCTTTAGTCTTTGTAAGTTGATGGCTACTTATCTTGAGCCCCTTCCCCTGTTTCCTTGTTATTGTCATGTGTGCCATTGCGCTGATGTCTTCAGCTCAACGGCACTCATGACACCTAAATAAATTGTATGGGGCCTAAAAGGCTCCCTTCTACTACTTCAGCATGCCCATAATTTGCAGTTACAGTACCTCCTGAAATCTTATTACTAGTATTCCCAGTATGAAGTCTATGGGCCCACGTAGCCCCAGACATCAAGAAACATATGCCACATGTGCCTAAAACTACTTTTATTAAGATTAGCTATAGTAACAGAATCTTGCAGGTTTGCATGTGCTTCTCCTCCTTTCTCTTTGATCTTCATGGGAATTTTGGGTGTGTCTGTCTGAGATGCTTTTGTGCCCCTCTCTCCTCATCTGGGGTTCTGCAGTGTTCATCTGCTCATTGCCTTGGCAATGGATCTTCCCTCTCTTTACTCTCTACAGTTGGGCAACCTGAGGTCCCATGGCCAAATACAGTCCCAGAATCTCTTGTATTGTGGCCCTCAGAGTTCCTGCTTAACCCCAGCTGCCAAAATCGGTGGCTTACTTTCTCATCGTTTTGATACAAACACACAAAAATGGTAGTGTAAGCTCTAAGATAGGTTTAAGAGGATTAAGCAAAGCAAATGGTCCCAACTCCCCCCTGCAACAAGGAGAGAACAAAAGAAAATCCTGGCTCTACTCCTACCACAACACAAGGTCACTCTGCACTATTACTGCTCCTCTTGTGGCCTTCAAAATATGAAATGGAGCAACCCCTGTAATGGAACATCAGAAGAACATAGGGCTGCTACAGAAAAGACATCTGAGTCCGGGAAAGTAGAAAGCATGAGAAAGAGACTCCAAACAACCCCACTTTGATTGGGTTAGATATAACTTGAAGTAGAGAGGGGCTTTGACTGGATTTCAAAATTCTGTTACAAGACTTTAAACACATTAAAGTACATCCCAAAACCCCTTGTCATTCCTGTTTACTGACCTTGCCTACTTTGAAGGGGTGAAAACCCTTGCCCGAAAGGCGTTCTTGGGAAGGAAGAGAAAAATATGGGAAAACTGAAAGAAGTTCTCAGCTTTCAGGCAATGCTCATAAGGAAAGGAAAGGAAAGGAAAGGAAAGGAAATTTGGGGCTACTCTGCAAGCTGGGCTTCAGCAAAGGATCGTGGTGCTGGAGCTTGAGCACCTCAATGATGCCATGAGCTAAACCGTGAAGGGCCACCCAAGACGGGAAGGTCATGACAGAGAGGTCAGACTAAATGCGATCCCTGGGGAAGGTAATGGCAACCCACCTCAGTATTCTTGCCGTGAAAACTAAATGGATCAGTACAACCAGAGATATGTCGGTATACCATCGGAAGATGAGACCCCCAGGTCGAAAGATGGTCAAAATGCTACTGGGGAGGAACAGAGGATGAGCTCAACTAGCCCCAGACGTGATGACGCAGCTAGCTCAAAGCCGGAAGGACGGCTAGCGGCCGACGGTGCTGGTGGTGAACGGCGAATCCGATGTTCTAAGGATCAACACACCATCGGAACCTGGAATGTAAGATCTATGAGCCAGGGCAAATTGGATGTGGTTATTGGTGAGATGTCAAGATTAAAGATAGACATTCTGGGCATCAGTGAACTGAAATGGACTGGAATGGGCCACTTCACATCAAATGACCACCAGATCTACTACTGCGGACAAGAGGACCACAGAAGAAATGGAGTAGCCTTCATAATTAATAGTAAAGTGGCTAAAGCAGTGCTTGGATACAACCCAAAAAACGACAGAATGATCTCAATTCGAATTCAGGGCAAGCCATCTAACATCACAGTGATCCAAATATACGCCCCAACCACAAATGCTGAAGAAGCTGAAGTAGAGCAGTTCTATGAGGATCTGCAGCACCTACTGGACAACACGCCTAAAAGAGATGTTATTTTCATCACAGGAGACTGGAATGCTAAGGTGGGCAGTCAAATGACACCTCGAATTACAGGTAAGTATGGCCTGGGAGAACAAAACGAAGCAGGACACAGGCTGATAGAATTTTGCCAAGACAATTCACTCTGCATAACAAACACTCTCTTCCAACAACCTAAGAGACGGCTTTATACATGGACTTCACCAGATGGACAACACCGAAATCAGATTGATTACATCCTTTGCAGCCAAAGGTGGCGGACATCTGTACAGTCGGTAAAAACAAGGCCTGGAGCTAACTGTAGTTCAGATCACGAACTTCTTCTTGCACAATTTAGGATCAGACTCAAGAGATTAGGGAAGACCCACAGATCAGCTAGATATGAGCTCACTAATATTCCTAAGGAATATGCAGTGGAGGTGAAGAATAGATTTAAGGGACTGGACTTAGTAGATAGGGTCCCGGAAGAACTCTGGACAGAAGTTGGCAGCATTGTTCAGGAGGCGGCAACAAAATACATCCCAAAGAAAGAGAAAACCAAGAAGGCAAAATGGCTGTCTGCTGAGACACTAGAAGTAGCCCAAGAAAGAAGGAAAGCAAAAGGCAACAGTGATAGGGGGAGATATGCCCAATTCAATGCAAAATTCCAGAGGTTAGCCAGAAGAGATAAGGAATTATTTTTAAACAAGCAATGCGCGGAAGTGGAAGAAGACAATAGAATAGGAAGGACGAGAGACCTCTTCCAGAAAATTAGAAACATCGGAGGTAAATTCCAGGCCAAAATGGGTATGATCAAAAACAAAGATGGCAAGGACCTAACAGAAGAAGAAGAGATCAAGAAAAGGTGGCAAGAATATACAGAAAACCTGTATAGGAAGGATTACAATATCGGGGATAGCTTTGACGGTGTGGTCGGTGAGCTAGAGCCAGACATCCTGAAGAGTGAGGTTGAGTGGGCCTTAAGAAGCATTGCTAATAACAAGGCAACAGGAGACGACAGCATCCCAGCTGAACTGTTCAAAATCTTGCAAGATGATGCTGTCAAGGTAATGCATGCTATATGCCAGCAAATTTGGAAAACACAAGAATGGCCATCAGACTGGAAAAAATCAACTTATATCCCCATACCAAAAAAGGGAAACACTAAAGAATGTTCAAACTATCGAACAGTGGCACTCATTTCACATGCCAGTAAGGTAATGCTCAAGATCCTGCAAGGTAGACTTCAGCAGTTCATGGAGCGAGAATTGCCAGATGTACAAGCTGGGTTTAGAAAAGGCAGAGGAACTAGAGACCAAATTGCCAATATCCGATGGATAATGGAAAAAGCCAGGGAGTTTCAGAAAAACATCTATTTCTGTTTTATTGACTATTCTAAAGCCTTTGACTGTGTGGACCATAACAAATTGTGGCAAGTTCTTAGAGGTATGGGGATACCAAGTCATCTTGTATGCCTCCTGAAGAATCTGTATAACGACCAAGTAGCAACAGTAAGAACAGACCACGGAACAACAGACTGGTTTAAGATTGGGAAAGGAGTACGGCAGGGCTGTATACTCTCACCCTACCTATTCAACTTGTATGCAGAACACATCATGCGACAAGCTGGCCTTGAGGAATCCAAGGCTGGAGTTAAAATCTCTGGAAGAAACATTAACAATCTCAGATATGCAGATGATACCACCTTGATGGCTGAAAGTGAAGAGGAACTGAGGAGCCTTATGATGAAGGTGAAAGAAGAAAGTGCAAAAGCTGGTTTGCAGCTAAACCTCAAAAAAACCAAGATTATGGCAACCAGCTTGATTGATAACTGGCAAATAGAGGGAGAAAATGTAGAAGCAGTGAAAGACTTTGTATTCCTAGGTGCAAAGATTACTGCAGATGCTGACTGCAGTCAGGAAATCAGAAGACGCTTAATCCTTGGAAGAAGAGCAATGACAAATCTCGATAAAATAGTTAAGAGCAGAGACATCACACTGACAACAAAGGCCCGCATAGTTAAAGCAATGGTGTTCCCTGTAGTAACATATGGCTGCGAGAGCTGGACCATAAGGAAGGCTGAGCGAAGGAAGATCGATGCTTTTGAACTGTGGTGTTGGAGGAAAATTCTGAGAGTGCCTTGGACTGCAAGAAGATCCAACCAGTCCATCCTCCAGGAAATAAAGCCAGACTGCTCACTTGAGGGAATGATATTAAAGGCAAAACTGAAATACTTTGCCCACATAATGAGAAGACAGGACACCCTGGAGAAGATGCTGATGGTAGGGAGAGTGGAAGGCAAAAGGAAGAGGGGCCGACCAAGGGCAAGATGGATGGATGATATTCTAGAGGTGACGGACTCGTCCCTGGGGGAGCTGGGGGTGTTGACGACCGACAGGAAGCTCTGGCGTGGGCTGGTCCATGAAGTCACGAAGAGTCGGAAGCGACTAAACGAATAAACAACAACTGCAAGCTGGGAGTTTGGGTTGGGGATAGCAGATGGTCTTAGAATATTATCAGTGATGATAATCAAGCAACTCAAGTGTTTGCAGCTCTGTGTGTTTGCACCCATATTGCCAGAGAGGCTGTTTGGCGGGGGGGGGGGGGGCATTTTGCCTGGCTTTTAAAGGTTGTTGTTTTAAGGTTGAAGATTGCAGCTCTGTTCCTCTTGGCTTTAATATTCTGTTTTAATTCTGTTGTTTTTCAATTTGGTTTTTGGTATTTTGTTTTGTATACTGTCCACAGGAGCTCTGTTAAAAAAGAAAGCTGGTAGAGAAATTGATTTATAAATAAATACTGTCAGGTATGTTTTCTCTGGGGAAATGGCAGTAATGGTAAAGGGTGAGGTTTTCTCTTTGAATCCTAAGACAGACACACAGATACCTATTATGCTGTAGATGCACGGAAAAGAAACCATGTGGGTTTACCCTAGGAAAGGTTTGGCATCCCCAAATTATACAGTGGAATTCCCTCATATGTTCTGGAGGTTTCCAGAATCTTTTTGGCTAGTACAGATCCTCCCTAAGAAAACGAATGCCATAATAAATCTATTAGACTTTGAGAAATAATAATGCCTTTCTAGACATTATCACTTATCAGGCTTACAAATTATTGTTTCTTCAGGTGGGTTTATAATCCATATATAAATTTTACATTACAGTAGAAACTCAAAAGCAATCTAATCTTCCTTCATGAAGATGTTCTTTTTCTGTTCAAAGTGAATACACTAATAAAACTAAGAGAAATTTCTATAGCTTGGAAGTAATCGACCTATCGTGACATTGCTTTGTGGTGAGTGACTGGATTTTGCAAGGCTGGCATGTCTGTGGCAGTTGCGAAAAAATAAGATACGGTAATTTATGTTGGTGAATCCTACCATTCATCTAAAAGCCTTCAGCGTCCTCCACAAAACTGAGTAGGATTGATGGCTAGACAAAAGAAAGACAGAACAGAGACACTTAGCGCCCTGTTCACTGCAGTGCATGACTTTCTTTGAATAGCAGCCAACAATCTTGAGAGAAAGGGGAAAATACATATATGGATGTCCAAAGAGCAGCAAACAGTATTTTGGCAGAGCTATAAGGAGGCCCAGGCCTGGAGCCATCCATAAATACAATATAACTTTGGTCATCAGACTAGATCTTATGAGGTCATTTTCTCTACTTTTTCTTAATAGCATGTTTGTTGGCCTTTGTTCTTCAATGGCTGTCTTTTCTATTGTGACACATCAGCTGTCAATCTCAGTCAAGTTCAGATGCTGGGCAAAATGGCTTTTAGCGGGATAAGTGGTCTACCAGTAAGCAAGTCAAGGTTTCAGCAGTCATCATGGCACTCAGAGTCTGGAACTGACAAATAAAACACTCCAAACCTATTAATAGAAATTTTTCCAAAGTCAGCAATGAAGAGGAAAATAGTACCTATGCAGTGCTATTTTGTTTTTCTCTAGAAAATAAGATCTGTGAACAGAAAGAATATTTGTCTCTGTCAGAAATAAAAGTATTCTGATATTGTAGTCCATGAATAGGCAACCATTTTACCCTTTTATATGAGTTGTTTTCACCCAACCCTTTCCTTCACACAGCAAGTCAATCTCCCCCTTCTCTCTTCAATCTCTACTATATCCTCTTTAAGCTTGTCTGATCCTGGGGATTTAGTGTCAGAAAGAATCAGCTGCAGAGAATGGTAGAGAGGCTCAGGGTAAAACCCATTTTTGGATTTCCTCCTCTACCAGAGATCTCCCCTCAACCTCATGAGGAACAAAAAGCCTTTGGCTCCAGGAACTCATTGTGTCTTTAATTGTTTGAATCTGGCATAAAGTAATGAAATGAGCAGCAAACTTCTGTTTATTTTTCTTGCTAATATAAGCAACTCACTCACAGCTTTCAATGACCACACACAGTATAAATGTGTTTCAAGTATCTTGGATAACTTTTGCTGTAAATGAGTAGATATAAATATCCTGTTGCTGGAGCATGTGTAGAAGTATACTCTTACGTTCTTTTTTCCTGTACTAAATTCATTTTCTTACTGTGTTGCTATGGCTGAAGGCTAATATAAATAATATTTGTATTAAATGTGTACTCATTAACTCAGTAACAAAAACTTGACTTGCCTTAGTTTTCTCTATTCAGCCTTCTACTCTAGATCTATAACTGAACAGAGATAGAGGGACTGAATTTGTCAGATGTAGTCTGATTCTTTCTAAAAATCTATTCAAGTGGTTTTCAAGGAACTGATAAATATTCAGTAATGAAGGGCAGCCAACACCAAACATGGCTAGACATAGATGAAGCTTAGAAATTGGAAAGCAGAACTGGAAACCCATACCATGCTTTCCCATCTCAGGCCCACACACCTTGTTCTCAAACTAGAAAACATAGCTTCTAAAAGCCAGGTAAAAACCACTTGACTTAATTAATCTTTCATGGGATAATGGTACTCTGATTCATGTTTGAATGTTATAAGCTGATCATCTTCAATAGCAGATATTCTTTACAATTCTCTTGAAGAAAAAACTTGCTTTGCAAAATAGTACACTAAGCAAATTCTTCCTTCTGTTTTCTCCCATTTTTTTTTCCCCAGTAAAAGATTTGGACACTGAAAAATACTTTCATTTGGTGAGTATTCTGTCCAGGTCAATTACAATTACCATTGTAGGTAGGCCAGGGACATTTTCCTTAGAAAGCAGTTTTTCCTCCTCTCCCCTGCTTCCTCTGTACAAAATGTCTATTTGGGAAACAGACCCACACACCAGGAAAGTGTATGAGTGACATGGTATAGATAAACAAAGTTACACACAAATCACAACAGCTTTATGCAAAGCTGTGGAAAGAATTACCCCAAATCATTTGATGGGTGGGAGGCAGGCCTGGGCCAGTCAAACCATAACCAAGTGTGTTTGTTGTGAAACAAGCCCCACCTTTTCCCCCCGCCTTACAGTTTAGTATGATGAAAGGACAGTAATGCTGCACATAGTTTATTGTAAAGGCAAATGTAGGAATGCTTTCCATATGTAGAGTGTATGCAGACCGATAAATTTGTCAGCCAGTCAGCCTATTGGCCTAGGATCAGACTCACGGGGGGTGGGGGGGCAGTTTAGACCCTTGAGGTTCCTGCATTGTTTGTGTAATAGGATAATAATTGAACACACAAATTTGGCAGAGAGAAGGAAAGAACTTAATTTTTTTATCTTAATCTCAATCGTAAGCTTGCATATATTTCTAACACATATTTTACCTCTCTGATGACTGCCAGTTATCAGAAGAGAAAGAATCATTGTGTCTAGTGATGTTTTAAACAGCTGAATTCATTGTAAACTGAATCTATTGCAAAATTCTTCATTCACTGAAAGAGAGAGAGGAAGGGAAAGGAGGAGGAAACAACCAACACAGCTGGCAATAGTATAATTTATATTTAATATTGTTCCATTGTTCATAATCTCAATGCTGTGGTTTAGAGCATAAAGAAATAGTCTTTTTTCTTTTTCATTTTTGTTTTAAATTAATGCTTTGTTGGCAGCATTTATATTAAAAAAAATCTTTGTAATCATACATCATCCTTTTGTCTCTGTGTGTGGATTTGTTTCTTTATTGTTGTTATTGTTTGGCAATTGCTCAGGTCCTTCCCACAGATGAACTAAATGAAAATAAAAAATCTTATCGACAAAGTCATAGAAAGAAAGTTCTTCCTGAAATCTACCTAACCAGACTGCTTTCCACAAAGGTAGGGCATTAGAAGTGCATTGAGTGAAAAGAGTGGTAACCCACATAGATATATATCCTTGGTACGAAATTATTGATCCCAGCCATCTTCTTTGGCATATTACAAATGTTCCAACTGACCAGCAAAATCAAGTTCAATAAAAACCATCTCTGTATTAGCCAATGTTTTAAATCTGACACCCAGAGAATGGCTATCCCTACTGATCCAAAATGAAAATATGTAGTGTGATCTTGTGTATTTTAGTAACATTTTTAATGATTGCATTGTTGGTTTAAGTTAACTCAGATTATTATGCTTATAAAAATCCAGAATAAGAAGACAATTTGGGATCTTTCATTGCTACCTGTTATATTCTAATATTGTTTACACATTGCATTCGATTTCATCTGGTTCTTTGCATTTTGAGTATTGTGTTATGATGTGTTACTAAGTTTTGTGTGTAGTGATGCTATATCATGACTGCTTTGAGGGCTGTATAGAGTTTCACATTTATTATTATAGATAATATTAACTTGACTGTAATAAAATCTCAAGTCAGTTATAGGCCAAACTGAATTGGAAAGGGACAAATTTAATCCTTCCCCTACCTATTGCTTTTTTTTTAATGTTTATGATTTCTTTAAAGGGAAAAAATGCCTTACACTTTTTTGTATAAAACAGTTCAAGTGAATGCAAAGGAACTGAGGGGTGAAGGAGTAAGCGTTTCTCCTTTCAACTTCTAGACAACATATCATATGTAGACTAACAAATATGTGCTGACTAAATCCTTTATATCTTACTTCTAGACCACATTATTTATTTAGCTTAGTTAGACCTCTGGTTCATTGGTCTATTTATGTGACATATTTCTATAATAATCAATACCCAAAACGGTTAACAGTAAACATTAATTTATCTAACACATAGCATAAGGTAAAGATCAGTTTGCTAGAAAAACAGAAATAAATCTTAAAAATTCAATACAAACAGCATAGCATAAATTTAGTGTAACAGTAAAATAACCTCTACAAAACAAAATCAAAACTAACAGGTCATTTATATTTCACAAAATGCAGAGCATTTTTGCAAATGCATACAAGTTCCATTTCTTGTTTTGTTACTAAAATGACTGGAATATTTTAGGAAGTATGATAGTTTTTCCTCATATTTTATACTCGAGAAAAAAGGGGTAGTTTTATCTACAGTTGGAGAGTGTCTGCTGCAACAGTGGTGGATAGTCCAATCTACTTTAGAAAAAAAATAGAGTATCAGTACTAATGCTCTTAATGGACTTGGACACGGATCTTGGCTTGAAGCCAGTCTGTAATTCCAGTGCTTTGTGATTCATAATTGGAGGCGAGATCACAGAATTGCCAAGGGTCTATAGCTTTTCCCACTGTTTACCACACAGAACAATCACAGATGTGCTTTTAGATTCTAGCACCAGAGAAGGAGAATCTCAGTGCCAGAAAGGATTAAATGCAAACTAAAACTAATTACATCAGTATACATAAAATTAACCCATCTCTTACCTAAGAGTCTACTTTGCCTACCCCTTCACTCAATTATGTTATAGCAGATTTCTTCAACCTAGTCTGAAAAATAGTTAAAACTTTATTCACCATTGTCAGTCCTTTCTTAGTCCAAGTTGACTGTTTTCATTCTTCAGGGCACACTGCAAAAATTCCTGGATGACTTATTCAGAGCCATTCTGAGTATCAGAGATGACAAGCCACCGTTGGCAATTAAATATTTCTTTGATTTCTTGGAAGAGCAAGCAGAGAAACGGGGAATCTCTGACCCAGACACATTGCACATTTGGAAAACTAACAGGTTAGGAAAAGAATTTCCATCATTTCTGCCTTATACATTCTGGTCATTTGAAATAATCAGCACGTATATAAGTACTAGTATTATTAATAAGGGGATGCAAAGAGGACTAAAAATGTCAAAGGATATGAAGCTGAGAAGAAAATATGAGGTCATAATTCTGAATAGCAAACATAAGACATATTCATTTTATACTATACACCATCCTAGAAGCAAGAGAAGAAGATAAAAATAAACAAGAAACAAAATGACTTTTCTATAATTTTAAATAGGTCTACTTCTGAGCAAGTGCCTTTCATTTCCATGGTAGTTTCTCAGGAGGGAGCACATGCAGAAAATGAATGGGAGGAAAATGAGAAGGGAGCAGGAAGTAACTTCAGAACTGCAGCTCAAATGCCTTTCAGATTCACTCAAGTCAAATTCCAAGTTCATAAATACAGTATGGATAAATATTATGAAATGTCTGTATAAATTTATGAATTCCTAGTACTTAGAAAATAACTATAGACAAGCTTATTTAAAGTGAGAAAAGATCCTGTTGGCATATAGATTACCTGAACTGAATCAGCAGCAATCAATACATTTTTTTTACACATATCAGCTGAAAGCAAGAAGCCATTAGCCTAAAGATCATCAAGAGCAGATGCATTCACGTTATTCTGCACATGGGGCAGCAGCACTTTTGCAACTGAAAGGAGCATGTCTATACAGAAATCTTGTATCTTTCTTACTGTGCCGAAGCCATATATTTTATTGAACACTAAGGAGGCATTTTTGCACTATAGAAACTAGAGAAGTTATAGATTATTATCTATATTTAACAAAAAAGTTAGAATCCAAAATGGAAGAAGGAAGTTTAGACAATGAATATGATGGTCAGAGACCATTCCCACTAGACCAATTTCATCAATTCACAATCTTGCTCTTTTTAGATCCCACCACTTGACATGTTACTTAATTTATTTAATCCCGTAATGGAGAGATGTAAGACTGATCGTGATAACTGTCTCTGTGAATTTTGTATACACTTGTATAGCCTACCTCTGAGATTTTGGGTCAACATTCTGAAGAACCCCCAGTTTGTCTTTGATATCGACAAAACTGACCACATAGATGCTTGTCTTTCTGTAATAGCCCAGGCCTTCATCGATGCCTGTTCCATCTCTGACCTGCAGTTGGGCAAGGTACGTAACTGTCAATAAGGATGATGTTTTCATTTGCTGTTCCACTCAATAATATCTTAGATAGTCTTGCAATTAGCATCAGTGTGGCAAAGAATATTAGGGAAAAGGGGAGGAAATTTAATGTCCCTATTAGGAAAATGAGAACCAAAACTGAAAAAATAATTATGTGTGAACTGGTGGTGTTTATTCGTTCAGTCGCTTCCGACTCTTCGTGACTTCATGGACCAGCCCACGCCAGAGCTTCCTGTCGGTTGTCAACACCCCCAGCTCCCCCAGGGACGAGTCTGTCACCTCTAGAATATCATCTATCCACCTTGCCCTTGGTTGGACCCTCTTCCTTTTGCCTTCCACTCTCCCTAGCATCAGCATCTTCTCCAGGGTGTCCTGTCTTCTCATTATGTGGCCAAAGTATTTCAGTCTTGCCTTTAATATCATTCCCTCAAGTGAGCAGTCTGGCTTGATTTCCTGGAGGATGGACTGGTTTGATCTTCTTGCAGTCCAAGGCACTCTCAGAATTTTCCTCCAACACCACAGTTCCAAAGCATCTATCTTCCTTCTCTCAGCCTTCCTTATGGTCCAGCTCTTGCAGCCATATGTTACTACAGGGAACACCATTGCTTTAACTATGTGGACCTTTGTTGTCAGTGTGATGTCTCTGCTCTTAACTATTTTATCGAGATTTGTCATCATTGTCATGTGAGCTGGTACATACATTTAGTTCTATTTAATGTGATTGTTCCAGATGTGGCATTTATGCCATAAACAATAATAATCAAATACAAGTCAGTCAAATTATTGACCACCTGAAAGTTTTGAGTTACCTCTTCTACCACCTATAATAGTTAACCGGCTGGGCTGAGAGAAAGCAGTTACTATCTAAAGTTACTGCTGTTCAGTACTCATGGTCTTTTTAAGGTAAAAAAAAAATAATGGAGTCACGTTGTAATGGAGTCACAGAGAGTCCAAAATTTTAAGTCCCATCTCCCAGAATTATGACCTTGAGCAGCTTCATGAATGAGGCTTACCAGTGCTCAGGATGGAAAACTGCAAAGTAGATTAACTTTTTTCTGCCTTTGGTCAGTCTTCAGTGAGTTTGTGTGTGTAAGAGGTTTCTGGCCTTTGAGCGTGTGCACAAATTGACTGCTAAGTATGACATTTCATTTAGATGTTTTCTAGTTGGGAATCAGATACTTTTTAATGCAGGTCTAGAATTGTCAGGCTCAGGTGCATATATTGGAGCTATTAAGGTCATAGCAGTAAGGAGTGCACAACCTGTTTCCAACAATGTGGAGCTGGACAATTTCATACTTAGGACTATCTCTCCTTGCTACAACTATAGACTTCTGTTTGCTGGGTGAGCATTCTTTTTGGTTTTTATCTATGAACTTAACACCAGACTGGTTTGTTGAAAGACCCATCCTATTTTCAGTTTAATCCTCAAGGGATACCGTAATCTAATATGCATTCCTGAAATGTGATCAGGCTGGAGGAGTACAGCCTTGTTCTAGGTTAAAAGGGTGAGAAGATGGGATGGTCCTAGTTTGTTTCTCTTCTTACTGTAGGTACCTTGCCTATCCTACAATGTGAATTTCTGTACTTGGTTATTACAGCCTTCTTATGTATTGGTTTTCAAGGTAATCTGAGACCAGGAAGCCTACACTAATTTATGGATTCCAAGGAAACCTAATGCTGATTTATGGCCCTTTGGATGCTATAGAGATTAATTATAACAAAAACCTGTTTTGCATTGTTATTGAAGTGAATCAGAGAATTTAATATACTTCCTTTATGGATTTTCTTGAGGGCTACAATTTAGTCCTTTAATTTTATATAGATATAAATATAGATAAAGGTGAGTGTGTATTAAGTATAATGTTACAGCATAGGATACCAAGTGACTCACGTTTTAAAAAACAATACTCTGCTAAGAAACTTAGTACTCTTCTGGAATAATGCTAGATTATCTTTAAATATTCCTTTGCAAATACTGGTCTGTATACTATTCTAATTAATTATATTTATCACATGCTATAATATACATACAATCATATATTGGGAAGCTAACTCAAAGATCTTTTAGACCAACCCCTGCTCATTTCAACACACAGGTGTCTTGAACGTGCCATTGCATACATATAAATTTTATCAGGCAAAGGGCACTTAATTCAGCCTAAGCACTACTGTATCTTTGCTTTGGGTTTCAGTTTCTCTCTTCTTTTTTTTTTTAAGAAAAAGTCATAATCAATCATTGAAAATATAACGGACTCCCTCTGGATTTTTGTTCTCTAGGATTCACCTACTAATAAATTATTATATGCTAAGGAGATTCCTGAATATAGAAAAATTGTACAGAGGTATTACAAACAGATCCATGACATGCCACTGCTTAGCGAACAGGAAATGAATGCACACCTAGCAGAGGAGTCCAGGGTAAGAAATCACCTCTTCTATAATGTATCCATTTCAGATTTGTCTCCTATGACAATTTCTTCAAATGTTTATATGAGTACTTCTAATCCCATGCAAATTATAGAATATTGTTTTCATATCTAAGTAACAGCAGTTTTTATATTCTAGCCAAACAATGTTTAAAAATGTGATTTAAGCATTACCAGGAATCAAACTAAAATTTGCTTGAGTATAAATCAGTGAAGAGATTTACCTTGGCCACAATACTTTTTCCCTTTTTTTCCTGCATAATTTATAAGTTATGTATGTCACGTATTAATTAGCTGACTTTGAAAACAACCAAAGTTCAAATATGCTGATACAGCATAGAGCACCATCCAATCCAAGTACAATGCTAACCCAATTGATTTCTGTCAAAAAGAATGGATGTGATGTGGTGAAAATTGAATAACGTTCTTTGTTTGCTTTTGTTCTTCATGAAGAAATATCGGAATGAGTTTAACACCAATGTTGCCATGACAGAGATTTATAAATATGCCAAGAGATACCGCAGTCAGGTGAGTTGCTTCCTTGATCTGATAGGCAGAGGTTGTTTTATCCGTCAGTTCAGATTTATGTGAGCTTGTATCAGCAAAGGTTGAGTGTAACCGCGTTTGAATAAATAGTGAAATACAGTGCTTCAGCATGTATCTATTGCAGTGATGCTTAACTGTCATATCAGAACCTGAATTTGCACTGAATGCTGGTTTTTTAGAGAAGTAATATTATTAAGGTTATTATAGCCTAGCTGTAGACCTAAAAATATGAATCCAGATCATGAGTGAGCAACCCACGTTCATGAGCTGTTTGCCCTCTTCAAACCTTTTGCAGCCTTCAGAATCTCCTCTTCATTTGCCACTGCAGTTCAGTGACAAACCACATGATCAGATGCCAGTAACAAACCATTTGGAAGCATCTCTGGTTATCTGAAAGGATTAGAATTAGGTTTAAAAAATGACGAATATTAAGAATGGCATCTTTATAAGGCATACGGATAAATCTCCTACGAAGATTAACTTCAGAAATGTGTTCAATTCAATTTGCTTTCCATTGCACATTTTAATCTTCTAACGGTTCACTTGTTGGCAGAATATGTGTTTCTTAAAAGCGTACTGTATGTGTATATAGAGAGGGTTCAAACTTTTAATTTTAAATAAAAGAATTAGCAGTGATGGTGGAAAAAAAAACATGTTTGCATTGTTCTGTCTGCTAAGCATTTAGAGCTTTTCCTCCACAACTCTTAGAACAATTTCATTTTATTTCTTCATGCAGTTAATTTCTCAGATATTAACTTACTGACTTTCCCCCTTTGGCCTTGCCAGCTTTCTCTTTTAGTTACCCACATTAGGCCCAGATTCATGCATTTTTTTTAATTTAGCTTTTGGCCAACCAGTGACACTAAATGTTACCCTGAGCCTGAACTGTTATCTTCCACGATCCAGTTGTATAGTCAGTAGATTTGAAAATTGCTAATAACTCAGACTATTTAATACTTCTAGCAATTAGATCCATTAAGACAGTAAAGTATTTTAGCTCTAGAGCAAAATAGGCCCAAAAATGCAGATCTTGCATAGGGTACTAGTTCCAGGGATGATGATGTCATTTTCAGTAAAAAAAAGAAGCTTCACATCATTAAGTACTTCTTAGCTTCTTTCCATATAAACACATCCAACATTCCCTCCCCCTCCCTCCCCCTCCCTCCCCACAATTGCTGCATCTCCGACTTTTACAGAAAATCTTTAAAAATACCATGAAAACAACATGCGCAAACTGAAAAACACAGAATGGATTTGATGTTATTTTTATTACCTAAAAAGATAACACATGTTAAGTGGTGCATCTGAAAAATATTACTTATAATTTTAGAGCATTGGTATCTAAGCCCAGCTGTTCTTGCATTCTGTACAAAAATGCACTGTTGTACCAGGGTCAGGGACCCAATTGGGCAGCCCGTGATTTTTGAGCTGTTGCAATGTGCGACTTTGCCATAAGAATGAAACAATTCTTGTTCTGCCACACTAACCGCACTTCCCTGTGCAGCTGTCCTCAGATACAAGTCCAGTGGGACTTACTCCCATGTAAGTACAGTGCAAACTACAGCCTACAAAATCAAATGTACCTCATTTGGCAGCCCTTCTTTCTGAGGCTTAATGCAATGTATCCAAGGTTTATTAAGCTACAGTTTCTATTAGAGCTAAATGAGGAAAGCACACATTAAAGTTTAACAAAAATACTGGCTTTCCAATCAATATCAAGACATATTTTATCATCTTCTGTCCTAGTAAACTAGCAGAACATTATTTACAAAGAGTGTCTCCAGGCAAACATTACTAAAAACATTGCTTTTCTACCATAAGCTAAAACCAAAAATATAATTGGCCGTTCAGGTTAAGAGTCGAGTGTGCATCTCAGCATTTTCCATTCACAAAGAGGGCATGACAAAGCCGTGTCAGCAGACTTGGCCCTTTCCTTTTCCCACACTTGCGGTCACCCAACTACTTTGTTCAGCATTACAAAGCAGCCTTAGGGCCCTTCCATACCACCATGAGGTGGACTTCCCAGCTACAGAAACAGTTTGAACACAATCTGCACTTGTGCATGCTGCAGTCCGCCTCAAAGCCACAATGCTCCCTTCAGCTGATCAGTTCCAGAAAACAGTACCAAAAGAGCCCCCAGTGCCATCCCTGCTGGTGCTCATTAGGTAACCACCATATCGAGGGCAGAGGGAGATGACAAGTTTCCGCAGCACCTTCACTCATTCAGTGCAAGGTGCTGCTGCTCAAAAGAAAAGCAAATATTTATTGTATGTATGTATGTATGTATTTATTTATTTATTTAGCAAATTTATATAGCCGCCCATTTCACAGGACATGACTCTGGGTGGCATATAACCATAGTGACAATTAAAGCAGTATAACCATCATTAAAACACTAAAGTACAAATAAAAGTAAAAACCTAGAAAAACCAAGATTGCAGAAGAATACCAATAGACTCACATCATACAACCACCTCGCAGGGAAGGAGGAGTTTTGCCTGTGGGGAAACAGCCTGCCGCCATGCTCTGTGAAGCTTCACCATCTCAAGTAGGAAACTAGAATGTTTCTTTCTTGTGCTGCACTGCCACAGATGTGAAACTAAAAGGGCTTAGCTGCCCAAGGAGGAAGAGGGTGTGGGATCCCGGAGACACAGGGTCGATCCAGGGGTGATGTCAGAGCCTTTTGTGGAAGTGCCCTTACTTCCAAGTAAGCATGTATAAAAATAAGTTCTATTCTGTGCCAACGCTGATGTTAAAAGATTACCATGCATTTTCAAGGAGCAAAAATGTGAAGCCAAGCAGCACGGCCATCCCACTGAAGGTCTGTTTCCTGCTGGATAGTATCTCTGCAGGAGGAAGATGTTTGCCACAGTCATTCCTCAGTCGAGCAGTATTTCTGAATGCTTTTTTTGTCCCAGAGTACAAATTAAAAAAGCTTGTAATTCTTTTCAGCCAAAGCAATTATTTTCTATATTTAAAGGGACAAGCAGCTATACTTGCAATAGTGATTTTCTATCATAATCCTTCTTCTCCTGACTTTGTTGCTTTATTGTAATGGGCTGTGAGAATAACCTTAGGAGACAAGAGGAAGAGCTGCAGCCAGGGCAATGGTCAGACAAGAGATTTTGGTTTCCTGTCTGGGCTACCTCAAAAGACTGACATTTATCTTGCAATAAAGGCTAAAGTGTTGCAGCTAAACTTGCTTCTGGGTAAAAATAGTTAACATTTGAGCTATAAGACCCATATAGGTCCCTGAGCATGCCTGACTTCTAATATAGTCAATTTCACAAGCAGGTCAGACAGTCCAAACTAGTCCGTTTCGCAATCTTGATTTTTCTGTGCTTGACTCTAAAATTCATGGGTGACAGAAAGCCTCAGTGCCCTCCACCAGAGTCAGGGCATAAAGTAGCTCCTTTGTTCCCTCCCTCCCCATATTTTTATTTTGTTGGATTAGAATTATAAAAGAAGGAGGGGGCATAGTGGAATCCCCTAATTAGATAGCTAATGACCTTGTCAGAAGGAGAAGGTTGAAGTTATTCATTCCAGAAGAGAAAGAAATGTCATGAAGTAGTAAATTCTGGATTGGTTGAAACTATGGCAGACAATGGTGGAACAAATGAGTTGTTTTAGATGATTCAAATTGTTGTATATACAGAAAAGTTTTAAAATGCAAAATAGAGAATAAAATAAAATGCAAGAAAAAGCAAATCACAAGAAAGAAGGCAAAAGCAATTGAGGGAACTTGCCCCTAGGGACATAAAGTAATTTGTAAACCAGAAATGCAAGTCAAATTGCAGAATAGAGACACTTATTCCAATAGATCATTCACCTTTGCCAAGGACAATTCCTCTTTTTTTTCCTCTTACCCACAATGGTGAAGACATTGCAACATATTCTGCTATTCCCTCCTTAAATAGTTTTCCTGCAATAAAGAAGAGGAAGAAGCAATGGAATAATGTAGCAGGGTTTCAAGTGGATGGTTATTTGGAACATCTCTTCTGGAAGCATCATGTTTATTTCTCAAAAACTGAGTGTTAACAAAAAGGTGCAACACCCATTCCTATAGACCACTGTTTCCCAAATTTGGCAATTTCCAGCTTTCTGGACTTCAATTCCCAGAATTGTCAATAATGGCTATGGTTGCTGGAGAATTCTGAGAGTTAAAGACCACATATCTGGAAGTTGCCACAGTTGAAAAATACCAGTATACTGTAGATCATTATAGTCATAACGAGATGCAACAATCAGCAATGGAGAAGAGGGTTACTAAAGTATGGGTGCAAATTAATTAGCTTAAACAGGTGGATGATTTAGGAACTTGAATGACATAAATTGAGTGGACCTAAAGCAAGCTTTAGTGATGGGTAGTCATGCATAAGACTGCACTCTCTGAATAGAAAAATCTCAGGTTTGTTTAATTCCTTGTTTCCTCAGATAGTGAATGCGCTGGATTCCAACTCTACAACAAGACGCACTCAGCTGCAGCACAAATTTGAGCAAGTGGTTGCACTTATGGAAGACAATATTTACGAGTGCTGCAGTGAAGCATAGGTGTCAGCCTGGACTTTCTTCCCTTGTTTAGAAGTGACCTTCTCTACAGTGCACTGTCTTTTACAAAACACCCTTTCTAAGTCATTCTTTGTCAATATGTACCCCATTGTATGTATATGATGATTAAGAAGCCAACGTGATAGTCGATCTGGCCCATCTTATACTATCTGGTGGTGTCCACTACACAGCTTGAAATTTGCTATAGGATCTGCACTGCATGGCTCCCATAATTTATTTGACCTCCTGCTCTTCTTCAAAGTGACCATCTTTTACTTCATTCATTTTCCCAGAGAGAATCTTTGTGAACCAAAGATCAGGATATGGAGATAATGCTAAGATGGTTGAGCGAAAAGCAGCAAGCTCTCAGGGAATAATGAATGAAGGTTTCAAAAGGCTCTCAGAGCCACAGTGGAATTCTCTCTAAACAGTGCCCCTCTTCCTTCTGTGTACTTTAAATATCAGGGAATCCATTTACTGTACACAGTTTGCTGCATTAGATGTATTTTGTGCCTTTTATTTTTGTACTATATGTGTAAACACAGCCACACCGTCATCCAACATTGGAAAAAGGTGGGGATTGCCTAGGCTAGACAACGCAGTTGCTTCCTAAATAGACATGGCATGTGAAAGCACTTTATCTCACCACAGAAATGGCTATTACCTTGCTGGAGGGATCATTGTTGTGTAGCAAACAGTGTCAGAAAACAACTAATCAGTGCAGCTGTTCCCACTTCTCCAAGCTTCCCAGATATTCATGTAGACTGAATTGCACTTGGCAAATTCTCCTTTGATTGCTTGAGGAATAATTTTCCATAGAAGGAAAAATATATGTATGCTACAGGGTCAAAGGGTTGTGCTTTCTTCTCTTATTCTGCCCCTGTTAGTTCAAAGGGTATATATAGGGCTGAACTCTCAGCTCAGCTTAAACCCAAAGTTATTACAGTTGGCTTAACGTAAGACCACTGTTAGTTTTTGCTAAAACAAAAATAATGGTGTCTATTTCTGTTCCAATTTCTACCTGAAGGGAACTTCTTTTTTGTGCAGTATCCTGTACTTGCCAGCATCATTACAAAGTATCATGTATTCCTAAATATAATGCCTGAAATGTTCCCTTTATCCTTACATTGTCCTCTCTGTTGTGAAGGAGAGAATATCGGTAGCCCTAGTACTCCCCTTAATACCTTAGGTAGTTGCCTTCAGGCAATGGCTGTTTTGTATAAGAAAATGAAAACTTATCGTAAATGCTGACGCCAATTCATGCCCTTGACAATGCCAAGCTCATGAACTGCCAAATAATGCTCAAGCATACCACACTACCTCACCAAAAACAAGGTCTAAAGGGGAGTTGCCACAGTTTTGAGGCTGAGTTGATTTTGGGGTGGGAATTGAATTTCAGTTTTTTAACGAAAATCTTGTCGTTGACAGTTACCTTACTTCAGATATAACTTCAGAAATGCCTAGTGTTAGTATATTATTTGAGGAACTGATAAGTCATGATGGATTTTATATATCACTATATTGAAAATACAGATTTTATCCAGCGCAAAAATAAAGAGGAATATACAAGACCTGAAAAATAGAACTTCAAAAAGTTATACTCACTGAAGAAATGTACATGTATTTGCTGAGAGAGTGGTTGTGGAAGAGAAATTTAAAAATGTAGCTGGGCTACGTTTTAACTTGACAGAAGTTGTTTGTTTCCTTCAAAATTATTATTATTTTTAACTGTGAGGAGCTGCCCAGTTATACACATACTTATGGAGAACTCAGGAATGGGGGGGTGGGGGAACATATTCTGGATTACCATGTCTGAAGAGGAGGGAAATGAATTGAAACAGAAGTAGGTTTGGCAAATGTGCTAGTTTGGTCTGTGCAGGAAGCTGTAATTTTGGCATCAGCAACCTAGTCCCAACATAGAATTGGGAGAGCAGAAAGCTCTTGGCTAGAACGATTGATCTTCCTTTTCCCCCGCAAAGTTGGTCCTATCCTGGGTATGACTAGAGGTAGGTGTGAGTGTTCCAAGCCATATGCTTGGTGCACAAGTGTGATGGCATATACTTTCTTATTTAATTCTTTGTTCAAATGTTTGCTACAGTCATTGAAAAGAAATAAGTTGTCTGCAAGTTGGAAACTGAGGGGAGCCCAACTCTATTGTAATATATATTATAACTTCGTCAAGTTATTTGTGAGTGTTTTTTCCCCTTTACCTGCTGTTTAATGGAAGTGGCAAAATCCTCCAGGAGCTGGGGGATATCTTTGTAATAAAACAAGTTGATCAAATTTGTGTGGTAGTGTGTCCATTCAGCAACTTCTCTTCCTTTTAGAGGAATTAAAATAAGTAGCACAAAGTTGGCCAAGCTGTAAACGCCACCAGAATAGTCCAGCTAGGCAAAGTTCACGCTTGTGGGATCTATTACTCTGAAATCCACAAAGCTGAACCATACAACTAAAATAGGCCATTCTTTATATGAGTTAATACTTGTAGGAATCCTGGTTTTCCTCATTCATTCATTGGGATAGTCCTCCAAATTCCTCTATTAGCATAGTTGTCTAAAAATAGAGGAACTTCTTCTGCCAACAAATGGAACAATTAACATACATTAGAACTGTTTTTTTTTTAAATCTTATGTAGACAAATAATGAGTGGCTCTTTGCCTTTCAGACCATATATACAGTATAGCAAGGGCAAAAGCCTTTAACTAGTGGCTGCACTTAAACCAAGGAGAAATGAAGCAGTAACACAAAATGGACAAGACTGCATCATGCACTTTGGTAATAGTGCTATGATGCTCATGGTTTCCCCTTATTTTACAATGGTTTGGTAGTATTTTTCACTCCAAAATGATACGAATCTGTGTCACTGCTTTTTGGCAATTTGCAGTGAAAGAGTGCCCTAGAGGCCGCACAAGTTGCACATCCCTCCCTTGAACAGTCTAATTAACAAAAAGCCTCACTTGGCATTGCAATGATGTGGGGGACAAACACCTGAAAAATTTGAATTCATGTTTTAAAAAAAATCCTGGGGCTCTTACAAGACATGCTGATGCATTCATTTATGACAAAGTTGAAAAGCAATTCCACCCCTAGGGTGAATTAAACTTCAGATAAATAGCATCCAGCAATCCCCGTCACCTACAGCATCTGCAGAGGAGTGTTTCTCTGATATCCAGTAAACACGTGAACAGATGCCTACACAAGGGTTCTTCAGCTATATGGAAATAAATACCCCAGACACTAATTTTTTTGGTCAATAGATACTTCATGAAAGGAATGAAATACAATTCATATTTTCTAAATATGGAGTATACCAGTGTTTCTCAACCTTAGCAACTTTAAGCTGTATGGACTTCAACTCCCAGCATCCCCTAGCCAGTGTGCTGTAGAGATGACAACACCCAAGACGTCTTAGAAGATATTCCCTACTTACAAATACTCACTGAAGTAAGGCAAACAGCAGAAGAAGAATCAGTCAAGCTATGCCAGCAAATCTGGAGAATGACACAGTGACCAACTGATTGGAAGAGATAAATCTACATTCCAATACCAAAAAAAGACTCAACAGAGTGTGCATACAATATTCTTAATTTCACACACTAGCAAAATAATGCTTAGAGGATCAAATGGGAGTACTATCAGAAATACCATTTTTAGAATGAGAATTATAAAGAAAACTTCTGTAAGTTAAAATGGAGGCTTTATAACATTTGTGTGAGCCCAATTAAGCTCAGGAAATAAATCTATTTATGATCAGATGATTTAAAACACTTTTTAAAAGAGATCTACATTAAATGAAACCTGCTTTTATTTTATTCCATCCTAGTAACTCAATGCACTGTTAAAATGTGGTTTCTTAATTACCCACTATATGTAGAGGCCCTATGGGAGTATAGCATCTTTTTGGAGTGCCTTATTGCTATTGGACTTCAGACCATCAGATGTAATACATGCAGATGTGAATATATATATTGTTTCTTGATCAACTAAGATCCAAGGTTGTGCAACTAAAGAGGCACACTAAGATTACTTCTGCTTGATCTAGCATCTCCCAGGTTATTCTGAGTAGCAGGGCAAGGGAACCATACACCAAACCCAGCAGTTGCACAATGACAAACAGTATGTCCTGTGACTTTTGCACAATGCATCCTCAACATATGTTCTCTAGTGCAATAAATATTAACAGCTGTCCAAAATGAATAATGATCTTATTAATTACTTGAGAATGGAGTACCCATTTCCAATCTTATACAAATCCCTGATTCAGCCATTCCATTAGAACATTAACATTCCCTATCAGAAAGTTGGCCCTGATTGATCTCAGCTGTACTGCTCAGGTTATCATTGCACAGTGAGGTACTTAAATTATCCCACGCTCATCAATTTAAATTTGTCTTGGTTGAAATGTTCATTTTATCAGAATGGAGTAGATACAGATCATTTATGAAGGCTAACGTCTAGAAGTTCTAAGAAACATCCTCATTTAGATTACAATAAGTCTCCAGAACATGCCTGAAATGATAACTTTGGCAACAGGCATTCTCATTTAAATCACAAGATTAATGCATTGCATCCTATGCAGTTCTTGTGGATCATCTTTGACTATCATAGACTGGTCTTCTCAAAAATGGGAACTAAGTTGTATGGTGCAATTCACAGTGGATTTTGGTGACACAATGCACTATACTTTTAATAACAATACAACATGTTGGCCAGTTCAATCAATCATATTAAAAGTACAAACTGGGCTGATATTAACACAGTTTTTTTGCAGCTGGTCATTCTAAGATAGAGCTTTGTAGAAACAGACAAATTGCATACACATGTGCCAGTAATTGCTCTTGTGGATTTAGGTTTCCTGACTTCCTAACCCTGCCTTCATTTCTACCCAAATGAACATGCTTGAATTGAGGTTTTTTGGAGGGTGGGGAGAGAAAAACACGCAGATTCAACACAACAGGTCTGTATTGTTTCACCTCACTACAAGTCAATATTTTTACAATAGAAAGTACTAACAGGAAGCTAAAATTCTGAACAGGTCATATAGATAATTTCCAGTCACTGTTAATACAATGGGATTGTCAAAGAAGACTACCCTCAGTCCAATTAAATCTGCATCAGTCAGGATACCAAGCCAGCTTGCAGTCAAGGAAAACAATTTCACTCATCTCTTGCCAGGGCCTATAAACGATGACAGTTATATGAGAATGGTGGCAGCTGTTGATTTTCATGATTTTCAGCAGATGAAGAGTCTCCATCATCTGATTCCAATTTGTACTTCTTCCAAAGGTGTGTCTTCTTTGTAGAAGGAAAACCTCTCATAATGCTAACTAGATGGCTTGATGCTACACATACTGTCTTGGGTCTTAGATCTATAATGCTGCAGTCATCAGTGACCGGTATGTATGTACTTTCTATCCCCTAGAACCAAAGTAAAACTTAGAGAGTTATATAGACCAAATGCTTTAAATTACTCAACTGTATATATGGATTTTTAATTAGCTGCTTAGAAATTAAAATGCAGCTTCGCCTACTGGGATAACCCTTCTACTCACACATCACTGCTTAAAATATATGAACATGGTTGCCCTTGTACAATAACTCTTGATTGAATTTTGTTAATTAATTCCATGTTATTCTTTCCTTTGGACTGGAAGATTGCCACATACTTTCAGCTTAGTTGTATTTCACCCAATTGGCACTTATCATTGTTCCAATTAACAAGGGCAAGGGAAGACTGAATGCATCACAGCTGGGGCCATGTTCAAATTTCAAATAAGCTTTTTGCAAGAATAAAAATAATCTAGGACAAAAAGGAAATAATTCATTTTGTATGGCAGCAGTCCACAGAATGCCACAGGTCTTATATCACTTCCCTCATTAATATTTCACTTTAGGTTACCCAACACTGGGTGCAGTTTTATTCAAATTTCTGGGCAATTAGCTAACTAACTTGATGGTAGAATATTCTTGGGAGATCAAAAATTTGTGTTATATGCTATCTCTAGCATAAATCCACTCTGAATTCAGGGCATACTTTCATAACTCTTCCCATTTGTCTTCATTGGTTTTGATTATGGCTTTCATATACGTACAGTATATATGTGCTTGAGTACTGTGTTTGGTTCCTGGCACCACACTTTAAGGATTCTGAGAATTTGAAACACGTTCAGAGAAGAACAAGAGCATAATCAGGGAACCAGAAATTAAGAGGGTAGTTGAAGGAACTGGGCACACTTAGCCTTGAGAACAGCAGTCTTCTAAACCTCGAAAGGTTATCATATGGAAGCTCAAGCCTTTTCTCCATCATTCTATGGTATAAGACATGGAATAATGGGTTTAAGTTACAGCAAGGCTGATTCCAGTTTAATCTTTTAAAAGAGCATTCAGTAGGTGTGTTCAGGCAGAGACTAGATAGCTCACTGTCATGGATGCTTTAATTTGGATTCCTGCGCTAAGCAAGGTATTGAACTTTATAATGGTGTGAATCTCCTCTCTAGCTCTATGAATCTATTCTATTCTGTGGGAATAATAAATCTCAGAATTCATTCTCTCTCTATTATATCACAGAAAAAAATGTAAAAAATAACTATTTGTTCCAACATTCTTTACATGGCTGGATACAAGAAAGGCAATCTGGTTCTGCTCTTGATAGTTTAAACGTTGCTTTATTGGGAAAATAGTATTTACATTCTAAAAGCCAAGTATAACCGTATCAGATCAAGGATTAAAATAGCTGTTCTGAAAATAGAGCTGTGTTTAGAAGCGCTCACAGCTCAAAAACAGAGCACATGTTTTGCACACAGAAGGTTCTAGATTTAATCCCTGGCATATTCAACTAGAAGAGAAAAGGCTGGAGGTGACATGAAGGCTCCCTTCCTGAGACATTAAACAGTTGCTCCTGATTTCCATTTCTTGAGTAGATGGATGAATAGACTAGCATAGCCTAGCCTAAAGTGGCAATGCTGTTGCACATTATATACGAGACAGGGCTTTGAGACTGCTGGTTGAACGTAATTTCAGCCATTAACTTCCATGTAAGAATATTCCAGTATATCTGCCTATATAGTAAGACCATTTTTTCTACAATCCTGCTTGTTGCCGACCCTTGGTCTCCTAATCACTTCTTGCATAACATTAGATTCCCTCAAAGTGATATGTGTGAAAGACATTTTACTGTCGTGCACAAGCTATCTCAATTTTTCAGGAAGAGGTCTATAAACTTGAAACCAGATTCTTGTCTTCACTTGCTTGTACACTTCCATGTGAATTTAACTTTCTGCATATCTGGCATCCACCTAGATTACATGTGAGAATTTATCTTCAGCAACTCTCTGGACTCATCTAAGTTAATATTTATTTATTTATTCATGCATTCATTCCTCCTTACTGACCTTTTGCCTTCAACAGTTATTTATATTGGACAGGTGAGGCTGATCTCTCTTCTGCCTTTAAAATAAGAGCCTTTATCTCCCTCATATCTTCTCAGTCTCCCAAGGAATCAGGTCAGAAAGATTTTCATAATCTTGCAGGCTAACTTTCACGAAGAGACTTCCACTGAGCATCAGCCTGACTAGGAAAGGGGTTGGATAACATTGCCCCGACAGTCTGTACTTGTATGCAAGCTTACGCCTGCAAGAGGGTGCTAACATTTTTAAAACATTATAGATTTGCATCAGATGAATTTTAGCTTACAGACTGTCATAATATAGTCATTATAGAAATACCGCATCTAGTATTTCCTGCTTTACAAAGAAATTGAATATTTCAGACCTCTGTATCAGGAAGCTGGGGTCTTTCCAACATTCCCCACACTGTCAACTTTAGATGCTGTTGAAAAGCAGCTCCTAATCACAATCAACGAGCCTACAGCACTGAGTGCGGCAAACAGATGGGAGCCCATCATTTCGCATCCAAGACTTAACATCACTGAATTTTGCCGAAGGTTTTTGCTCACAGCTTTTGGTTTCTCCTCCTTAGCATCTGTTGAAAGGATCGGGGATGGGAAAGAAAAAGAGAGAAATGCAGATGAGTCATTTACTTGTGTTTACAAAAGAAGCAGACCCATATGAGGCTATTTAATCTCTCCCTCCCTCTCCCTCCTCCTTTAGCCAGTAGGCCTAATTTGTCACTCACACCATTACCCACTGACACAGAGCTAGACCTGCCTCCAGCAGCTGGATATATTTTTCTCACAGAACTCAGAGGTTAACAGGCCATCAGAATTAAGAAACTTTAATATAAATAAGTATCCATTTCCAAAGAATTCATTATTGGAATTTGATAAAAGCCAATACAATAACTCTCTAATCACCTGCCTTTCTTCCCCAAGAAAAGCATAAATCAGGTTCTTTGGTCCAGGAATGGCTCAACCAGGACAAAATAAAAGATGCAGTCCTGAGTTTTGCATGAGATGAGCCTCTGGTGATCAAACACTCATGGGAAGGACTTGAAAGTCCTTGGGAGTGAAGCTCAACTCCTGGTGATTTTAGAGGCACATCTGTGCAATTGTCTTGGCAATGATGCAGGAATTATTTGGCACAGGTTTCTTCAGGGATGTTTAATCAAGGTCCCAGACTAGCCTAAAGCATAGTACAGCCCTGGGAACTTTTAGGTAGTCTGGGAGATGGAAACACTGATTCTCTGGAAGTGCCATATGACTCTTCCAGAAATTTCAGTGTGAGGCAGTACCCAGGATCCACTTCATGAGCTGCAGCTGATTTATCATTATGCTCCTTCCAGAGATGTTACGCCTTTAACATCCTTGTTGGTCTGCTGAAATATGCTCCATGAGGGGTTTTCCTGGAAATCTTTTCCAAAGGTATAGCTGATCTGCAGTCTTGTTTAAAAGAGTGGGAAAAGGAACATGTTTGGATAGTTCCAACTTTCCTTTGAGGGCCAACATAAAAAAGATTCTTCAGCCCATGAGTAGGTGTATTTGGACCTTTTTACAATTAATGTCCCTATTTTTGTAATTTTTGTTACTTGATTTGGTGTCCTGATTATATCCTCTTCACAATGTTATTGATGTTTTAAATTATGTTAGTGTAATTACATAAGACACACGGCAACAAACTTATCTGCAAGCTATTTCTCCACTACATGTGTATGGATTAAGGTCTTCTTTTTCAACTGGAACTTTTTCCCCACATTGGGAATTATTATACTGATATTATATTATGATAGCAGTAACAGAAACAGACTATATAGAGCCAACGCATATTGGATAGCCTTCCTGATTTTCTATTGTAGTGATTATCATAGCTTGTAACTGTCTGAAAATACTTCATGATGGTATTAAGGTTATCCTAAGTGGGGATTAGAGAGTTGAGATCTAGTAGACTTTAGGGCAGTTGATTAGGAAATGGTGGGCTAAATTGTAAAGAAAGGAAAGGAAAGGAAAGAATAATTGTTGTCCTCCAAGGTAGAGATAACTGAGATGCTTAAAGCAAAGTCTCTGAGTAAAGAAGACTAACTCCAAATTCTGCCCATTCTTCCTCTAATATTAAGGCATACCCTCCCACATTATTATGTCCACAGGTTGTTCAACTTCTGCTCCCTGGGGTATGAGAACTTGATGGAGGGCTGGATTTTACCCCATCCTATCCAAGGAAGCAGAGCCAGTTTGGTCTAGTGGTGAAGGCATCAGTCTAGAAACCGGGAGACTGAGTTCTAGTCCTGCCTTAGTCACAGAGCCAGCTGGGGGGCCTTGGGCCAGTCACTTTCTCTCAGCCCTGGGAAGGAGGCAAGGGCAAAGCCCTTCTGAAAAACCTTGCCAAGAAAACTGCAGGGACTTGTCCAGGCAGTCTCTGAGAATCGGACACGATTGAATGGGAAAAAAAAAATCCAAGGAATGCAGCAAACTTGTGTGACAATCAGGTTGCACTACCTACATCTTGCTGATGGAAACAAAGAACTAGCTGATGACTTCCCTTCCCCTTCTGCATCCCAAAGCTGGCTGGAATGGCGTTTGCCACTCTCTTCGGCACTGGCCATGGGATGGAGCCCTCCACTACACCTGGGGCCACAAGAGAGGCTAGGAGCCTCTGCTACTTTTTGTGCTGCCTTCCAGCAAAGAGAAGAAGAATATCTGGGAGGTCAAAAGGGATCATCAGGAGCTGCCACCATCTGCCTGCATTGCTTCCTATACATTTCTTCTCACAATTATCAAAAACTATTTAAAAAATTACCAGAGATGCAGCACAATTCCAACATTTTTTGTCTGGCTGAATCCAGTCCTAGAAAGGCTGCCAAGTATTCTCTCTGCTCTGAGAACTTAAGGGAAGGTGGACTGTATATTGTATTCTGATAAAGTGAAGATATCCCTTCCTGTAACCACTGAGAAGCTGGAGCTGGATAGCTCCGAAAGCTAATGCAGCGTACGTAGTCGTCTAGAGAGTGAAGGGCCATGAGTTCAATTCCTGTTAGAGGGTTTGAACCTATAGAACAGTGTTTCTCAATGTTGGCAACTTTAAGATGTGTGTGGACTTCAACTCCCAGAATTCCCCAGCCAGCATGCTTAGCATCTTAAAGTTGCCAAGGTTAAGAAACACTGCTATATAATAACATCTGGCTACCTGCGTCTAACAATTCCCAGTAAGAACAAATCCACTAATGTGATATCTCCTGGTGGTCAATGTAACTGGAAAAAAAGTCATGTAAAACCCCATATATGGTAGCATGACATAATGTAACATCTGTATTTCTCTGCTGTGAGGAACGTATATATATATATATATATATCATTCTGAGAACTTCCAAAGTGGAAAAAAAAATTAAATATTTACTAGCTGTGTGCATCCTTATGGTGCCCCTGAAGGACCTCTGAAGGCCACAGAGGTATTGCAAGGCTCTGCAATAGGCACTGAACACACTCACAGAGCTCTTTCACTGGCACAAACTTTGAGCAAAAGGTGCTTCACTGCCAGGAATGGGTGGGAGTGAGAGAAATACCAAGCAGGCTTGGAGAGCAATTGGAAGGAACAGAAGCAGTCGGGATCCACCTTCCTTCCTCACAGCTCCTGCCAGTGCACACAATTCTTTGCATCGCTGCCACGCTCCTGCATCATGCCTGGTTGCAAACCTTGTAAGCGGCCCATGAATGCTCTCCCCCTACGACCATCAGGACTGCACTCTATGTGCCCCTACTTGGCTCTGGGCTCTTCCTGACCAAAAAGCTACCCAGCACCCCCCCCCCCTCAACAAGCACACAAGCAGCTGCAGAGGGGCAAAAGGGGACAGTGATTATATGTGCTTGACAACATCATCGCATGAGGCATGATTTATGTACTGACACCAAAAGAATTGTCATTGTGATGTTACCACAGCTTATTGCAGAAGCCTCCACCAAGGCTCCCTGCGTGTTCTCCCCCCCCCCCCCGCCATATTTTCTTTCTCCCATAAATGTTGATATCCCTCAGCCTCTACCCCAGGGCCATGCCAATGGCTTATCCCAGCATCCTTCCTCGCTGGGGGGGTGAAAGGTGAAGGCCAAACCACAGAAGCAAAGGAGGAACACCCGCGTCCTCCAGCGCGGTTCCCCTCAGCCATGCCTCCAGCAGCCCACAGCAGAAGATGCCCCATGGCAGCCAAATGCACCTTGATGTTCACCAGGGTGACTAGGGCAGACCCATGTTAACCCCGCACCAGCCCTGGCCTTGCCTGCAGCCACCCTCCTGCCATGACTTGCTGACAGAAGCAGAGAGGCGGGGAGGGGCTGCTTCTCAAAAATGTGCAAAATACTTCCTTACCTGAACACATGAGTAAGAACCTGCCAGTTAGAGGGGTTGGTCACTAAAAAAATCTTTCTGGGTTGCTTTTAGCTTGTTTTATTTATTCTTTTCTGAACCAGTCTCTGGGAAGGGGAAACGTTATCACCTTCTTCTGGAGCAAGGGCAAGGGCAAACAAGTCAGGATGGCAGCCACAGTGTGGGATCAAAGCTCTTCCTGTTTTTAATGTGCGATGCCAGTTCATGTCCAAAAAGGGGCCTCGAAGGGAAACCTTTGGGGAGCCATCAGCCTAGCCTTTGAAGCTGGAGCACTCCTCCTAGTTTTGCCATGCAGACAGCAATGGGGCAGCCCCCACAGCAGTTTTCTCTTGTCAGTCGCCAAACAGTACAGCTAAGATGGAAGGCAGGTGCTTAGGAGATGGCAACAGCCAGGTAAAAGGCTTCCGCATATTCTATAATTATACGGAATAAGCATGAGATAAGTTAGCACCCGGAACAACTTGGCTTTCTTTAAAAAAAAGTTTTCCTTCTTAAGGCTACAATCCTAGATCAGCAAGCCCAAGAGACTTCTGTTCTTCGAGCAAAGCCCCTGTAGCTCTCCTGGCTTCCATCAGACTAGCAGAATTATTTGAAACTCCAAGAAATAATCAAGATGTGATTTTATCTGAGACTAAGTGGATCGTCCTATGCCTTCCAGCATTACCACCAGTGGGTGGCCCATTGGGTACCTGAGAACTCAAAACAGTTGCAACTGGATGGCCAGGGAGCCCTTCAGAATGCCAAGAAACTGCTTCAGTCTGGGCCTCAATGAGGTCTAGAAACCTAATCCAATCATTTGCTATTCATTGCTAGAACGATCATTTGTAAAATCAGCACACTAGGAATGAAAACAGGGAAGAGTCAACAGCTTCCTTCCCCCTCACCGATGCCTCTAACCGCTATGGAGGCAGGCAAACATTAAATCCAGCACCCCCATGCTGAAAGCGCCATGCTGTCGTCTTTCTTTCTTTTCCTGCCTATCACACAGGCCTCCTCATCTCAGTGAGGCAAATAGCAGCAGGCAGCAAACGTTTCCTTCAGATTTCTAGCTTTCTTGTCCTTGCATTATGGCAAAGCCTGTGGTCATGTTGCTAAAATGCACAAATAGACGTTTGCCTCCCGATCAAGGGTTCCTTGTCGGCCTACCTCGCTTTGCTCTGAAGGCTCCTGATTAGCATCTTAATTGAGAGGGCTGCGGTGGCAGCTGCTAATTATTCTCCTGCAAGTCATCCTGCCAGCATGACTAGGAACAGGTGGCAGCGGGGCTGAATTTAGTTCTCAAGCTCTCGCAGGCGGGCAGGCGGGGGAGGGCAAGCTAATGAGAGGCTTCAACCCTAACAGAACTCTTATGCGCCCAGTTCTAGTCTCCCCCTCAGAGCCAGAATAAATGGCAGCCGCTGTTACTGGGTGAGGTCGCCACCATTTGCCCTCCCTAGTAGCTGCCTCATGCCCAGTGACATAGCAAGGGGAGCTTTTCCCTCAGCTTATGTCAGGGGCAGCCGTGGTGCAGAAGGCTGGAGAATTCTGGGAACTGAAGTCCACACCTCTTGAAGTTGCCAGGGTTGAGAAACACTGGTTTAGACAAGAGCCTTAGCTCCTGCAGCAGCTGTGGGGGAAAGCAATAGCCTACCTGTTTCAGGTAGGTGGCAGCAGAGATATCTGTATGAACTGCCCTGGGCAGCTCCCATTTAGGGGAAGTGTGACTCTTCTGCCCCCCACCCCGCCCCAGCTCTCTCCTCAGCTTTTGATACCATCCATCATGGTATTTATTTATTATTTATGTATTATTCAAATTTTGTTACCTGGACCGCCTCTTGAGCATTAGGAGGGAGGCTCTGTGGGACGGTGGTTCTAGTCCGGGGCAGAGGGAAGGGCATGTCCTAGGCTGGGGGGTACCACGAGGTTGCAAGATACAACAGGGTTCCACACTCCCCCCCCCCATCCCCATTACTCCACATCTATATGAAGCTGCTGGCGGAGAGGTCATCAGTCAGCATGGGGTCAGGTACTACCAGTAAGCTGATGATCCCTCCTATACATCTTGACCTTGGATCTATCACACAGGAGATGTGATAGATCCAGGTGCCTGGAGGCTGTTAGAATCCAGGTGGGGAATGACAGGTTCAGACGCAATCCCAGAAAAATGGAAGGGCTGTAGATACAGAAACATATTTGCCTTCTCCGGGCAGAACTGGATGGCAACCTGGGAGCCCTTTTGGGACTCACAGCTCCTGCTTGAAGAATAGATAGCAGCTGCAGCCAAGGCAGCTGTAGCCTAATTGCATCTGGTGCAGTAATTGTGACTGTTCCTGGACTGGGAGTCCCAGCTTACTGTCACTCATGCCTTTGTCATTTCCCATTTGGAATATTACAACTTGGTCTCCATGGGGCTGGCTTTGAAAACCATCTAGAAGCTTCAACTGGTCCAGAATACAGCTACTCAAGGAGAAATAGGAGGGTCTAACGTTCTCCCTGCAGTAGCTACCAGTTGGCTTCCTGTATTGCTCAGGGCCTGGATATCTACAGGACCATCTACTCCCAGTGGCCTCTGCCCATCCAGTAAAGTGGGGCCAGGCAAGCTCACTCCAGGTCCCTTCCCTTCCTTCATCTATAGGAACGGAGCCTTCTCTTTGCCACTTGACTTCTTTAGAATAATCTACAATCCAAGATCAGAGTAGACTCCACCCTGTTATGGTTTATGAGAGCTGTGAAAATCTGGCTTTGTAAGAAGGCCCTAGAAGGGGATCTAGGATAAATCTGAACTCCCACCCTGGCCTGTGGAAGGATGTGTGGTTCTCATCAGCTTTAGTTTCTTCTTTAAAAAATTTTGTTGTTAATATTATTGTTGTAATTTTGTTGTCTATTATTGTTTTATTTTATTGCATTTTTGTTGTATTTTGACCCTTTTACTGTAGGAGGGACTCTGCTTAGAGTCCTGTTAGATTGGAATGGCATATAAATGGAAGGAAGGAAGGAAGGAAGGAAGGAAGGAAGGAAATAGTTTTGCATATTGTTGCATTTCAATATTGAGAAAACATGTTAAGACAGATTGACGGTCTCTACCACCCTCACCACAACCCCCCAGTCTTCTACACCCCTGAAGTATTGGACTTAAAAGGCCATAATTTCCAGCCATCTATGTGGCTGGAAATTATATCTATGCTGGCTGGAAGTTATGGGAAATGCAGTCCCAGTTAAATTCATCTGGAAGAACACAAGCAGGGGACAGCTGGGCTAAATCTTGGAAAATCCTTGCCTGTCAGTGCAAAGCTACATAGAGCAATGATCTAACTTTGCATTAAGGCTGCATTTAGGACTTTTTTTTTCTGTGATAACAACTATCAGTTTTGTCTGCAGGAGGCCCAAGTGAAGGGCTACCTATGAATATCAAGGAATCCACACATTAAAGTGATTGCTATTCCTAAAGCAATGAAAACTTTTTTGGGTTCCTGTAAAAGCCTGAAAAAAAAAGTGGGCTACCTTAATGAATACCAGAGAGGTGTGTGCTCGTGTGAGAACCAAAGCACTTCTTAGTCATTTTCAAAGCATGCACAGCCCTAATATTCATCATGTCATGACTACAGCATCAAGTAACCCACTGGATGTGGGAGCCATAATAAAGAAAGCAGACATAACAGAAGAACTGTAGCCAGCTTGGGGTGATGGTTAAGGTCCTGGACTTTGGAGGCTCAGGTTCCAGTCCCTACTCAATCCAGTTCACTGAGTAATTTCTGACCAGTCAGTATCTCTCAGTCCAACATCTCACAGATTATTTTGAAGCTAAACTGTCTTGAGCAATTGATGCTGCTATGTGATCAGACCATAATAACAACATCACCTAAAAATGCAACGAGTTTCACTGGAGCCCATTTGGACATTTGGCTGTGACTCATCAGGAGATAGCAATTCAGTTAGCCCCTTTGATCACAATGATGGTCTGAATTCTGAACTTGCATGATGTTCCTGCTCCACATTAGCAGCCCAAATCCCTTGGAGGACAATGGGACTTAGAGCTTAGCCCCTGCTTGGGGTAGGGAGGGTTTACAGAAGCAAACAACTGGAACACAGCCAGAAGATATTACAAATGTCTAGTATTCTTACTTGTTATTACAGGTTAATGCCATTTAATTTAACACATTTTTAAAGAAACATACCAATTACATGCCAGATATCCTGGTGCCTTTATACCAGGATAATTGGCAAGCGGGAGCCCAGAACGGTATTCATATGCTTAGTCCTTGCCATTTTCTGAAGTTCTCTATATTCTTCCAGTACCAGCTATTATTAGCAACCAGCAGTAAACTGGCACATGGGAAGTTTAATTTATGGCATTTTTCTCTTAATTGGCATCTGTTTTGCAACATAATTAGTTTTAATGGTGCTGTTCCCCACTGAAATGTTTGGAAGAGGGTGACAGGAATTCAAATATATATTGAATGTACATGTGTGTGTGCACGCACATGCATGCACCTACATACAGTACAGTTCCTAGATCTGGGCTGCAACAATCCAGATGATGCCAAATGATAGCTGAGAGATACCGTTTCTGTATCTCTTTGCTACCTTGCAGATTTTTGCAGCCCAGATCTATGGTCTTAGTCCAGTACTTAGGGCTGCAGCCCTATGTAGATTTTCCTGGTGGTGAGCCCCATTGAAATAGGGTTTCATATTCGCAAATAAAATGTCTTAAGATCAGCCTGCTCACATTCTTTAGGTTGAGAGGGAGCAAGATGCAGTAATGCTGATGGTGGTCAGGCAGTTTTGGGACATAAGGGATGTGAAGTGGGGGTAACATACTAGGTCAAATGCTAAGCGAGATGCAAGTCAGCAGCACTCCCATTTTGCTGGAATGTCTGTTCACAGCAGTCTTTGTGTATGTGAATGATTCTCAAGATTTTTGGGGTCATGGGAGCCTTGTGGGTGGATTGTCAGGCTGCCAGTTTTGTGCAGGAGATTTCAGAACAGAGCAGGAAAGGAAGAAACTTCTGGGTAACCAGGAATTTCTCAAATAAAGCAGACCAAATGCCTCCACTTGTGAGTTCCCATTGGATGCCAGCCATTGGTTGAAGCAAGGTTGCCAGATGTTCCTTGCTTTGAACGATCCCTCTTTCTGGGTCTTAAAGAGTGCAGGAGCTTCATGTTTCTGTAGAACTCCAGCCTTGATTTACTGCACACACAAACACGCACATACAGTACATACATGCCCAATAGAACACCAGTCCTTTATTTTGTTGGCAGCCTAGGGTATAAGGCTAGCTCAGGATAGATATTTATGCATACATGTACAGACATACCCATCCCTTTCGAAGTAAGCAAAGCTATGCAATGCGCAGAAAAGAAGTAAGAAAGTAAGCAAAAGAAATTAAAGCCATAAGATAAAGTGGAAAAAAGAAAACGAAGTATAGCTAAATCTAGTTTACTCCATTCAACATACCTCTCCATATCTTTCTGTTTGGGAAAACTACCTTTGCTTCCATCAAGTCATGTGTTACCTTTAGTTCTTTTCCGTTTGTCTCCTCTTTCTTTTTGAGAATCTCCTAAGCTCCTTCCAAGGAAGATTTTTTTTTATCTTCCCCTTCCTCTCAACCATTCATTCTTCTTCCATGTATTTCCGATTCAGTCCTCATTCCTCTCTATATGGTCCAACCACCACAGTGTACTGTGTTCCTCCTGGTCACTCAGTTTTGTATTCAATACATTCGTTCAGCAGCCATTCATTCTTGACCATCTCTTCTTGTTTTACCGTACACACTTCTTATGAACCCCATTCCCACTGCATTCAACTTAACTTTTATGTTTCTCCTGACAGAGCTCTCATTTCCATATAACCGACTGGGCAGAAGAATGTTCTTATACAAACCATTCTCTCTTCTTTTGATGAATATTTATTCCTTGAAACCAACCACATATTACCTGTCAAACACAAATGCCTTAGTCTTTGATGCATTATTCCATTATACATTCTATTTAAATCAATTGTTCTAGCTCCATCAAGAGTACCCTGCATTTTCTCTGCCTCTTTTAATCTTAATTGTCCCTTGCTTTCTTTTGCAAATATTGTTATATACAGTATTTCAGCCTCATTTTTTTGCAGTAACATTCTCTTATATGTATTTTTCCCTCACCTACAGCCTCTTTCACTTCATAGTTCTACCAAGCATCATTTTTCATACTTTCCAGTAGTGTAACTCTGCACACTTGGAGCTCCACACTATGGTCCTCTGTAACACAATTCATTTCACTCTGTTCCACACTGCTGCCATATACACTTTCAAACAAACATCAGACAGCCATAGTTTTGAGGTGGAATGAGGATTACTGCCCTGGAAAGAGGGTTGGAGTAGAAGACCTCCAAGGTCCCTTCCAACCTGATATAATTCTTTGATCTATTTTTCTGAAGGTCCACCTTACGCTACCAAAACGTCCCACATCAAATCATCACCTTGTATCCTTCAATAATTCTCTCAGGCTTTCATCATAAACAATTAAATCAATAATATTTTTGGATTTGTATTCATTTCTTTGCCATTCATAACTATGAATAGGCTTGTGCTTCAATGACATCTTTAGAAGAAACAGATCTTTTTCTAAGCAGATACTCACCAGTCACCATTCTAATTCATTCTTGGGTTTCCAAATGGCCCAATCACTTTTTCTGTACTTTCTCACTCATTCCCACTCATCCACTTATATTAGCTAGAAGAATAATTGTTTCTCTTGGGTCATTTTCAGAACGTTGCACAATTTCTCAAAACTCATCTCTCTCATTACCATATTTATTGCAGTGTAACATGCAGTTCTTCAGCAAAGGATCGTTACCTTGTCGTGGTACTGGAGCTTGAGCACCTCAATGATGCCATGAGCTAAACCGTGAAGGGCCACCCAAGACGGGAAGGTCATGACAGAGAGGTCAGACTCAATGCGATCCCTGGGGAAGGTAATGGCAACCCACCCCAGTATTCTTGCCATGAAAACTAAATGGATCAGTACAACCAGAGATATGTCGGTATACCATCGGAAGATGAGACCCCCAGGTCGGAAGGTGGTCAAAATGCTACTGGGGAGGAACAGAGGATGAGTTCAACTAGCCCCAGACGTGATGACACAGCTAGCTCAAAGCCGAAAGGACGGCTAGCGGCCGACGGTGCTGGTGGTGAACGGCGAGTCCGATGTTCTAAGGATCAACACACCATTGGAACCTGGAATGTAAGATCTATGAGCCAGGGCAAATTGGATGTGGTTATTGGTGAGATGTTGTCATGCGCTGCCTCCCCCTGAATAACATTCAGACACTGGTTTGCGAATCAGGCTCTGGTTTATTGCAGGGCAGGTACAGCGTTGGTAGAAAAAAGCTGAGAGTGACAGGAGCGCGCCGGTGCGGGGTTTAAATACCCCGCGCCGGTCAGCGCCCCCTCGCTCACGGTCACGTCACCCCCCTTTGTCCCATGCGTTGCCCTGCCGGTGGGTGAGGGTTTCCGGGATCGCCCATCATCAGGTTTCCATTCTTCTGCTGATTGCTTTCAGCTGGGCGATCCCCGTTGTATTGCCGCTGATGGTTTGGGTGGCTCCGTGATTCATTTGGCTATTGTTTGTTGGCCGTTAGTCGTTGTAGGTTGATGGCTACTTAACTTGTACCCCTTCACCTATTTCCTTGTCATTGTCATGTGTGCCATTGCGCTGATGACTTTAGCTCAACGGCACTCATGACAGATGTCAAGATTAAAGATAGACATTTTGGGCGTCAGTGAACTGAAATGGACTGGAACGGGCCACTTCACATCAAATGACCCCCAGATCTACTACTGTGGACAAGAGGACCACAGAAGAAATGGAGTAGCCTTCATAATTAATAGTAAAGTGGCTAAAGCAGTGCTTGGATACAATCCAAAAATGATAGAATGATCTCAATTCAAATTCAGGGCAAGCCATCTAACATCACAGTGATCCAAATATACGCCCCAACCACAGATGCTGAAGAAGCTGAAGTAGAGCAGTTCTATGAGGATCTGCAGCACCTACTGGACAACACGCCTAAAAGAGATGTTATTTTCATCACGGGAGACTGGAATGCTAAGGTGGGCAGTCAAATGACACCTGGAATTACAGGTAGCATGGCCTGGGAGAACAAAATGAAGCAGGACATAGGCTGATAGAATTTTGCCAAGACAACTCACTCTGCATAACAAACACTCTCTTCCAACAACCTAAGAGACGGCTTTATACATGGACTTCACCAGATGGACAACACCGAAATCAGATTGACTACATCCTTTGCAGCCAAAGGTGGCGGACATCTATACAGTCGGTAAAAACAAGACCTGGAGCTGACTGTAGTTCAGATCACGAACTTCTTACTGCACAGTTTAGGATCAGACTAAAGAGATTAGGGAAGACCCACAGATCAGCTAGACATGAGCTCACTAATAGTCCTAAGGAATATGCAGTGGAGGTGAAGAATCGATTTAAGGGACTGGACTTAGTAGATAGGGTCCCGGAAGAACTATGGACAGAAGCTCGCAACATTGTTCAGGAGGCGGCAACAAAATACATCCCAAAGAAAGAGAAAACCAAGAAGGCAAAATGGCTGTCTGCTGAGACACTAGAAGTAGCCCAAGAACGAAGGAAAGCAAAAGGCAACAGTGATAGGGGGAGATATGCCCAATTAAATGCAAAATTCCAGAGGTTAGCCAGAAGAGATAAGGAATTATTTTTAAACAAGCAATGTGTGGAAGTGGAAGAAGAGAAGAGAATAGGAAGGACAAGAGACCTCTTCCAGAAAATTAGAAACATCGGAGGTAAATTCCAGGCCAAAATGGGTATGATCAAAAACAAAGATGGCAAGGACCTAACAGAAGAAGAAGAGATCAAGAAAAGGTGGCAAGAATATACAGAAGACCTGTATAGGAAGGATAACAATATCGGGGATAGCTTTGACGGTGTGGTCAGTGAGCTAGAGCCAGACATCCTGAAGAGTGAGGTTGAATGGGCCTTAAGAAGCATTGCTAATAACAAGGCAGCAGGAGACGACGGCATCCCAGCTGAACTGTTCAAAATCCTGCAAGATGATGCTGTCAAGGTAATGCATGCTATATGCCAGCAAATTTGGAAAACACAAGAATGGCCATCAGACTGGAAAAAATCAACTTATATCCCCATACCAAAAAAGGGAAACACTAAAGAATGTTCAAACTATCGAACAGTGGCACTCATTTCACATGCCAGTAAGGTAATGCTCAAGATCCTGCAAGGTAGACTTCAGCAATTCATGGAGCGAGAATTGCCAGATGTACAAGCTGGGTTTAGAAAAGGCAGAGGAACTGGGGACCAAATTGCCAATATCCGCTGGATAATGGAAAAAGCCAGGGAGTTTTAGAAAAACACCTATTTCTGTTTTATTGACTATTCTAAAGCCTTTGACTGTGTGGATCATAACAAATTGTGGCAAGTTCTTAGTGGTATGGGGATACCAAGTCATCTTGTATGCCTCCTGAAGAATCGACCAAGTAGCAACAGTAAGTACAGACCACGGAACAACGGACTGGTTTAAGATTGGGAAAGGGGTATGGCAGGGCTGTATACTCTCACCCTACCTATTCAACTTGTATGCAGAACACATCATGCAACATGCTGGGCTTGAGGAATCCAACGCTGGAGTTAAAATCGCTGGAAGAAACATTAACAATCTCAGATATGCAGATGATACCACTTTGATGGCTGAAAGCGAAGAGGAACTGAGGAGCCTTATGATGAAGGTGAAAGAAGAAAGTGTAAAAGCTTGCAGCTAAACCTGAAAAAAACCAAGATTATGGCAACCAGCTTGATTGATAACTGGCAAATAGAGGGAGAAAATGTAGAAGCAGTGAAAGACTTTGTATTTCTAGGTGCGAAGATTACTGCAGATGCTGACTGGAGTCAGGAAATCAGAAGACGCTTAATCCGTGGGAGAAGAGCAATGACAAATCTCGATAAAATAGTTAAGAGCAGAGACATCACACTGACAACAAAGGTCCGCATAGTTAAAGCAATGGTGTTCCCGGTAGTAACATATGGCTGCGAGAGCTGGACCATAAGGAAGGCTGAGAGAAGGAAGAGAGATGCTTTTGAACTGTGGTGTTGGAGGAAAATTCTGAGAGTGCCTTGGACTGCAAGAAGATCAAACCAGTCCATCCTCCAGGAAATCAAGCCAGACTGCTCACTTGAGGGAATGATATTAAAGGCAAAACTGAAATACTTTGCCCACATAATGAGAAGACAGGACAGCCTGGAGAAGATGCTGATGCTAGGGAGAGTGGAGGGCAAAAGGAAGAGGGGCCGACCAAGGGCAAGGTGGATGGATGATATTCTAGAGGTGACGGACTCGTCCCTGGGGGAGCTGGGGGTGGCAACAACTGACAGGAAGCTCTGGCGTGGGCTGGTCCGTGAAGTCACGAAGAGTCGGAAGCGACTAAACGAATAAACAACAAAAAGGATGTGCTAGTGATATTATGTCACTTTTTGCATTTTTACCTTTTTAAACATCAGAAAGGCATCTCAGGAGATGAGCCTTTCACACACAGCAGAGTTGGGGGAGGGATGCCAGGTTAGGGTCCCTGGGGCTGACAGGTGAAGCCAGTGGGAAGAGACTTCCTGGGAGAGGAAGCTGAAGACCTTCATTCTTCTACCTGACTGCTCCGCTGCTATGTTCCAGAAACATTCATATGAAAAATCTGAGGAACTGCCTTTGTGTTGCTCGCTTTCTTTTTGGCAATTATCTGATAAACCTACTCTATAAAAAACTCATGACACAATTTGTCTTTAAAGTGCCATAATGCAGAGGCTTACCACACCCCAAAAATCGGAAAGGTCCTGTGCAGAATGGTTGGAATTTCTGGAGGTGGGCTGCATGCTTATGTGTTGTGTTTGCATGTGTTTTTGTATTTTTGACTTGCTCCCTCATTTCTTCAAACAAGGTACCTTTTAATCTTCTAAAAAGAGAGGTGCTGTCATGTGGGAATGTCATTGTTCTTAAAAGAAACAAGGTAGGGAAAGCCTGCAGAACAAGGATTTTGGCATTCTATCTGGTCAAACTCCTTGGTCAGATAGACAGGCAGACAGAGCCCTGATCCCCTTGACATAATTTCTTTCTAACATCCCATTGGTCTTCACAATTTGCACAGAATATATGAATTCTAGCATACTGGCTGGGGAATTCTGGGAGCTGAAGTCCTCACATCTGAAAGTTGCCAAGTTTGAAGAAGAGTAGTCTAAAGGTATCTTATTCAGTATGTTTACTTATTCATTCCTACTCTGCCCTACTTTAAAATGCCAATGCCTTATTTTAAAAAACTGTGAAACCACAAAAAGTTTTGGGAAAAGTTTTTGGTGACATCATAAACATAGAAACCTGTTGCTGTTGTTCATCTAGCTGTTGGTCTCTTGCAAGGTCATTTTTTTAGAGATCAAGCCCTCAAGGCTCATGTACAAGTAGACTGAGTTCAATCAGAATGCTTCTAATTTTGCCCATCGGTTAACGCATAATGCGTCTGTTTTCATCGGAGTCTGTTACTGGCAGAGCATGTTGTCCTTGCTGGTTTCTTGTTCTTAGATTCTTTCTTCCTTTGTATTACTGAAAATCCAAATTCTGTTTCTTTGTTATTCTACTCAGATGTTTGCATTTTTTGTGTGGTTTCCAAAAACCCTTTCAGATTCTCTCTGGTCTTTGTTTATGACTGGAGTTCCAAATTCTTCACTTTTAATCCAGAAAGTGAAATATTTCCAGGGCTTTGTATTGTTCCCAAAATCTGTGGCAGCTTTTACTTCTGCTGGTGTTCCCATTTCAGTTCAAGAGAATCATTACTTGGCTGCTCCTTACTCATCTCCCTCCCCAAGCTAAGTGGCTTTAGCATTACAAAAGAAACAAATGTAAACTAACAGTACTTATGCTGCTTTGACTTTAAGATGACAGTTCAGTCTGCCAAACAAAGGCATGGTCTGGTGCCCCTTTCATTTCTGAGGCATCGCTGTGCCACTATTTCTTCCAGATGTACTTGCTACTCTGGGGCGCATATTAGTGAAATGCCACAGAATGGCATTTGCTGTGTTTATATTTGTCAGGCATCACCCCAAAATGCATGGAACTGAAATTAGGGAGAAATAGATTGGAGTTGAAAGGTTATTGCATTCATAGCATAGAGGACTCGCCTCTAACTGTAATGTACTGCTGTCACTAAGAGAATACGGGAAACAACGCTCCCAATTGCTTTTTGAAAAACAGCTAAAAAAAAATCCACCTGAAAATCCTTTCCAGGATCTGAAGTCTAAAAAGAAGATGGAAGAAATCCTGTAGAATAGACAGCAGACTTTCAAGTAATTTTTACTGTTGTTATAACACCACTGGGCTGGAATCCACTTTCTTTGTGTACTGAAACTTCGATCACCCCCAAAATAACATCATAAAAATAATCCAATGAGGGAAGAAATGGAATGTTGAAGGTGAAAAAGCTTTAGTTAAAAAGTGAATCTAGATTGGCATCAGCATGAGGGAACCAGCTGTACCCAGTGGCAGCATTTAAAGCACAGGCAGGCAGGATTTAATGTCTGGATGGATGATTTGAAAATGTGGGCCCCAGCATTGGAGGAAGCTCCATTTTGTGCTCAGTTTCTGGCAGCAAAACATGCTGGAATGTTACTGCCCCAAACTGCTGTCTTCTCAGATCCTAACTGCTACTAACTGTTTGAGATACTGGCATGGTTTTACGAAATCTAAGGACTGTGTGAGATGCACACTGATATCTGGAGAGAGAGAGAAAGAGAGAGTTACAGTTCTATGTTCAGCGGTGCAGGCATTTTAGCTATATAAAATTAGGCCAATTGAAGGGTGGAAAACTTGTAGCACATCTGTTGTCTTTGATCTGCTTCTCCAAATCAAAATCCAGCCCGCTTGCTTATGGATTGTTCTGCCACTGCTAGAGAAGGAACCCGCTCATATATACTAAGAAGAGACTGAAGCAGATTCACACTGAGTTTGGAAATAGTGAGTAGCATTCAAAAAGGCAGTATAGCCCAGTGCAGTCGAAGATGCTCTTCTCATATTTGCTGGGTTCATACAACAGTACTAGCCAACCACATTTAGCTTGGCGTATTGTGTGAACCCACTCTATGCGGTTAGTTTAGGGTTCAGTATGTTGCGCAATTCCAGAAAATTGGGTTTCCTTGAATAAGGTAAGATAGCCTCTTTCAATGAGGTAAGATAGTCTCTTTCAGGTCAAGCCTGACTCCAAGTGATTTCATGAACACATCCATGTAGTTTTCTGTTGTGCATACTATGCATCAATTACCCCTGAGTAAGCATGTTGTATGAACATAGCCATACTTTCTGAATCTTTACTCAGCTTTTAATAACTGACCAAACACATGCATCTTAGGAATCTTAGAATACCTCCTAGCTTTCCACATAAGATGTGGAAATAATATGTTGGCTTAAAAGACAGTCTTTAGATTAGAGATCTAGTATTCATAGAATGGAGGGCAAATTAAGCCCACATTCCTGCCAAGCTCCCTGAGATCTTCCACAGTAGCTCTGCTATTATGGATGCTAATGGACCTCTGTGGAGGCCAACAGACAGCTTGGGATAAGAAGCAAAAATGTGTTTGATGGCAATTTTGCTGATGAGACTCTAGGGCGCTCTCTTACTCTTGGGGTGAGAAAGCCAACCTGATTTGTTCAATGGCATAGCATGCAAAAGAGATTGGGGCCTTACAACATCTTTCTGTCTCACAGTTAACCAGGATGTAACGGAGACTCATGGTCATCAGCTTCATGGTAGGAGATGCCCCTTGAATGAATGAACAATTCATATAATAGCTTCACTATACTAGGGGAAAACTGGGCTTTCTTTTGTTTCTGGCATAGTGGCCAAAATGTCCCAAGACTGACTGGAGCTGTTTACCATTAGCAGGGAACCCTGCAGGTGCATGGATAGGACAAAGGTTGAAAATCTAGTCTATCCTTTATCTATCTTAGTAAAAAAAGACATTATGTGAGAATCTTGATTGACAGAAGCAGAGATTAATTACACTGTGACAACCACGCCATATGGAATATTGGAATTTTGGATGTAAGCGAAGTAAATGGTAAAGAGCAAGAATTATCAAGTGGGATGAAAGAAAAATACAGATGGGTTTGTGAAACTAAGAGAAAAGGAAGGATGTAATAGATCCGAATTTAGCTGATCTGATTTTCTGGAGAGGAATTGATGAATACATGCAGAGAAGTGAAGGTGTAGGTTTAATTATGAATGAAAAGGCTAAATATATGCCACAAAATATGCAGTGATGTCATCTAGGTTGGTGAGTGTTCTTATGAAAGCAGGAATCCATAGGTTGGTAATAACTGCATGTTGTTGTTGTTGTTTATTCGTTTAGTCGCTTCCGACTCTTTGTGACTTCATGGACCAGCCCACGCCAGAGCTTCCTGTCAGTTGTCAACACCCCCAGCTCCCCCAGGGACGAGTCCGTCACCTCTAGAATATCATCCATCCACCTTGCCCTTGGTCGGCCCCTCTTCCTTTTGCCCTCCACTCTCCCTAGCATCAGCATCTTCTCCAGGCTGTCCTGTCTTCTCATTATGTGGGCAAAGTATTTCAGTTTTGCCTTTAATATCATTCCCTCAAGTGAGCAGTCTGGCTTGATTTCCTGGAGGATGGACTGGTTTGATCTTCTTGCAGTCCAAGGCACTCTCAGAATTTTCCTCCAACACCACAGTTCAAAAGCATCTCTCTTCCTTCTCTCAGCCTTCCTTATGGTCCAGCTCTCGCAGCCATATGTTACTACCGGGAACACCATTGCTTTAACTATGCGGACCTTTGTTGTCAGTGTGATGTCTCTGCTCTTAACTATTTTATCGAGATTTGTCATTGCTCTTCTCCCACGGATTAAGCGTCTTCTGATTTCCTGACTCCAGTCAGCATCTGCAGTAACCTTCGCACCTAGAAATACAAAGTCTTTCACTGCTTCTACATTTTCTCCCTCTATTTGCCAGTTATCAATCAAGCTGGTTGCCATAATCTTGGTTTTTTTCAGGTTTAGCTGCAAGCTTTTACACTTTCTTCTTTCACCTTCATCATAAGGCTCCTCAGTTCCTCTTCGCTTTCAGCCATCAAAGTGGTATCATCTGCATATCTGAGATTGTTAATGTTTCTTCCAGCGATTTTAACTCCAGCGTTGGATTCCTCAAGCCCAGCATGTTGCATGATGTGTTCTGCATACAAGTTGAATAGGTAGGGTGAGAGTATACAGCCCTGCCATACCCCTTTCCCAATCTTAAACCAGTCCGTTGTTCCGTGGTCTGTACTTACTGTTGCTACTTGGTCGATTCTTCAGGAGGCATACAAGATGACTTGGTATCCCCATACCACTAAGAACTTGCCACAATTTGTTATGATCCACACAGTCAAAGGCTTTAGAATAGTCAATAAAACAGAAATAGGTGTTTTTCTAAAACTCCCTGGCTTTTTCCATTATCCAGCGGATATTGGCAATTTGGTCCCCAGTTCCTCTGCCTTTTCTAAACCCAGCTTGTACATCTGGCAATTCTCGCTCCATGAACTGCTGAAGTCTACCTTGCAGGATCTTGAGCATTACCTTACTGGCATGTGAAATGAGTGCCACTGTTCGATAGTTTGAACATTCTTTAGTGTTTCCCTTTTTTGGTATGGGGATATAAGTTGATTTTTTCCAGTCTGATGGCCATTCTTGTGTTTTCCAAATTTGCTGGCATATAGCATGCATTACCTTGACAGCATCATCTTGCAGGATTTTGAACAGTTCAGCTGGGATGCCGTCGTCTCCTGCTGCCTTGTTATTAGCAATGCTTCTTAAGGCCCATTCAACCTCACTCTTCAGGATGTCTGGCTCTAGCTCACTGACCACACCGTCAAAGCTATCCCCGATATTGTTATCCTTCCTATACAGGTCTTCTGTATATTCTTGCCACCTTTTCTTGATCTCTTCTTCTTCTGTTAGGTCCTTGCCATCTTTGTTTTTGATCATACCCATTTTGGCCTGGAATTTACCTCCGATGTTTCTAATTTTCTGGAAGAGGTCTCTTGTCCTTCCTATTCTCTTCTCTTCTTCCACTTCCACACATTGCTTGTTTAAAAATAATTCCTTATCTCTTCTGGCTAACCTCTGGAATTTTGCATTTAATTGGGCATATCTCCCCCTTTCACTGTTGCCTTTTGCTTTCCTTCGTTCTTGGGCTACTTCTAGTGTCTCAGCAGACAGCCATTTTGCCTTCTTGGTTTTCTCTTTCTTTGGGATGTATTTTGTTGCCGCCTCCTGAACAATGTTGCGAGCTTCTGTCCATAGTTCTTCCGGGACCCTATCTACTAAGTCCAGTCCCTTAAATCGATTCTTCACCTCCACTGCATATTCCTTAGGACTATTAGTGAGCTCATGTCTAGCTGATCTGTGGGTCTTCCCTAATCTCTTTAGTCTGATCCTAAACTGTGCAGTAAGAAGTTCGTGATCTGAACTACAGTCAGCTCCAGGTCTTGTTTTTACCGACTGTATAGATGTCCGCCACCTTTGGCTGCAAAGGATGTAGTCAATCTGATTTCGGTGTTGTCCATCTGGTGAAGTCCATGTATAAAGCCGTCTCTTAGGTTGTTGGAAGAGAGTGTTTGTTATGCAGAGTGAGTTGTCTTGGCAAAATTCTATCAGCCTATGTCCTGCTTCATTTTGTTCTCCCAGGCCATGCTACCTGTAATTCCAGGTGTCATTTGACTGCCCACCTTAGCATTCCAGTCTCCCGTGATGAAAATAACATCTCTTTTAGGCGTGTTGTCCAGTAGGTGCTGCAGATCCTCATAGAACTGCTCTACTTCAGCTTCTTCAGCATCTGTGGTTGGGGCGTATATTTGGATCACTGTGATGTTAGATGGCTTGCCCTGAATTTGAATTGAGATCATTCTATCATTTTTGGATTGTATCCAAGCACTGCTTTAGCCACTTTACTATTAATTATGAAGGCTACTCCATTTCTTCTGTGGTCCTCTTGTCCACAGTAGTAGATCTGGGGGTCATTTGATGTGAAGTGGCCCGTTCCAGTCCATTTCAGTTCACTGACGCCCAAAATGTCTATCTTTAATCTTGACATCTCACCAATAACCACATCCAATTTGCCCTGGCTCATAGATCTTACATTCCAGGTTCCAATGGTGTGTTGATCCTTAGAACATCGGACTCGCCGTTCACCACCAGCACCGTCGGCCGCTAGCCGTCCTTTCGGCTTTGAGCTAGCTGTGTCATCACGTCTGGGGCTAGTTGAACTCATCCTCTGTTCCTCCCCAGTAGCATTTTGACCACCTTCCGACCTGGGGGTCTCATCTTCCGATGGTATACCGACATATCTCTGGTTGTACTGATCCATTTAGTTTTCATGGCAAGAATACTGGGGTGGGTTGCCATTACCTTCCCCAGGGATCGCATTGAGTCTGACCTCTCTGTCATGACCTTCCCGTCTTGGGTGGCCCTTCACGGTTTAGCTCATGGCATCATTGAGGTGCTCAAGCTCCAGTACCACGACAAGGTAACGATCCTTTGCTGAAGAACTGCATGTTACACTGCAATAAATATGGTAATGAGAGAGATGAGTTTTGAGAAATTGTGCAACGTTCTGAAAATGACCCAAGAGAAACAATTATTCTTCTAGCTAATATAAGTGGATGAGTGGGAATGAGTGAGAAAGTACAGAAAAAGTGATTGGGCCATTTGGAAACCCAAGAATGAATTAGAATGGTGACTGGTGAGTATCTGCTTAGAAAAAGATCTGTTTCTTCTAAAGATGTCATTGAAGCACAAGCCTATTCATAGTTATGAATGGCAAAGAAATGAATACAAATCCAAAAATATTATTGATTTAACAATCCTTTGCTGAAGAGCACATCCTTTTGGGCAGGGTGAAAAAAGATAAATTATAGAGCTCTCCAGATTCTGATAAAACGGCAGTTTAGAAGAAATGTACAAAAAAAATGCAGTGCTCCAGGCAGACCACAGGATGGTGCTGGTCTGCTATAAATTCTCCATTTTTTCCCCCACAGTCTCATTTAAAAGAACGGACTGGTTGGGTGTTTCAAAGTAATACCGCTGATTACATGAAAATATTAGAAGAAATTTGATATCATCACACATCGCCTGATGGACAGATAATAGACTAAGTATATATTCTCGCTTTCCTCATTTGTACACAGAAAAAAGAACAGTAGACTTGCACAGACAAACTAACCCTTGCTATGACCTCTAATACCTTTTAATGCCACCTTTTACCATGAGTGCTATAATGCACAATGGCTATAATCTTTGCTGTGCAAGTAGAAGATTGCTAGGAAATTATTACTATTTTTCCTTCCTGAGCCTTCTACTTTTCCTTGTGCTAAAAAAAAAAGGCCAGCAGTGCACCATTTCATCATTTTTCCAATCACCTAAGATTAAAGGACTTCAAGTTATAAGTTACAACTTATAGTCCATAAGTTATTTGGGCTATTTGGGAGCTGAAAGAGAAACCCTTCTACCTTAAGTGAGTGGAAAATGGTAAGACAGTGCACCATTGAAGTTTTTTGTTTGCTTGCTTGTTTTAAAGAACATGACAAAGTAGGGAGCTCAGGGAAAAGGGAAAAAAAGCAATTTAAAAATGTTTCTGCTGTGGTTTTAACCAGCAACTTTCTATTTACAAGGCAAGAATTATAGCCATTTTGTTCTTGTAGCATTCTTGGTAAGACCAGGTCTAAAAGATATCAGAAAGAAATAGCAAAAATATATATATATTTTTTTAAAAGCTGTGTATTGTGCCTGCATGTATGTATATACAGAAGGACCCACTCACAGAAAGGAAAGTAATTGGCCATTGCTTTCCTGATACAAAAAGGTGGGAAGATACAGCAGCAGGGGAATTGTCCAATAGGAAAATATGATAGCATGCAGTCTGGACTGAATCCTGTAAGCTGCTCCCAAAGTTTGTCAGTCTGGACAAAATTTTCTTAAGCTACCTTAAAGTCAGGCTGGCATGAGCAAAGGACAGGAGCAACTTAAATGGTAAATGCAGAAATACCTTTACTTAGCTTCTGCATCTGTGGCCTGCTTATGGAAAATGAAATGATAATAATTTTGTGTCTTTTTTCCTGTTTTGGATTTTAAAAGCCTTTTGCAGAAACAGGTTAAGGGAAGTATTCTGGTTGGGCTAAACTGAGTGGATGCCTTCCTTCAGATGCTTCTGTGGCTGTAGTTTCTCTTTATGGGATTCCTCAGGGAGGTGCACACAGCCGACCTTTGCTCTTTTACAGTGTGGATCCCTCCAATCATAGATTGTACCATATGTAAGCCTGTCATTCTGTGGTGATTAAAGGTATAAATTAATTGAAAATTAAATTCCAAATTAAAAATGGATGTCAGTTTCCCCCCTCCAATTCCTCTATTATACCTTCATGCATATAGATGAAGAGAGAGAGAGAGAGAGAGAGAGAGATTTCCAGGACAGGTGAAATGTTCATTTTGTTTTCCCCACTATCCCAAATCCAGCTATTTTTATTCAAACAAGTAATGAGATGTCAGCTTCAGTGCACACGGCTTAACCTATAGAAATGTCAGTAAAGAGGGCTGTTTGCAAATAGCTTTCTTTTAAAGACTCAAATGTCTTGTTTCCAGCTACCTTCCTATCACTCTCTGTAAAGCTGGAGAGGATCATCATGTGATACAGAAATAGTCTCCAGGACTGGTAATTCTAAACAGAGAGAAATGGTTTTCTTTAAAAATATAACAGCACTAAAAATAAAAATCCAAATACTTCAGTACCATTACGCTATGCCATCTTGCAGCTCCTCAAACATATGTCGCAATCTCAGGTCCATATGCTCTGCTGGTTAGCTTGTGCTAGAGCAAAGATAAGCTAGCTGCCCATAAATCTACTCAAGAGACCATATTGGCCAAGAACCTTTGGTTTGGGTGTCTGCCAAATGGAATTCAAGCTGAAAGTGAGAAAGGTGCCTGCCAGAAATTCAAGGTCAGAAGCTGTGTGGTCTGTGTGAGAAACAGAGGGGAGCTGAGATAAATGAAGTCATATGACAGGTAGGGTATGCTACCATGGAAACGTGCCATGTGGCACCAAGAAGACATTGCACATTTTTCTAACTCGGGTCTTTGATTACATCATTTAATACACAGCATTCAAAGAGGAGGAGGAGGAGGAGGAGGACAAAAGAAAGATGGATGAGCAGGCAAAAAGCCATTTGTAACTGGCTTGTACTATATGCTTTTTCTACATAAACTGAGCAGATGTGCTCAGTGCTTGGATTATGTGGAGAAAGCTTGGGCACCACTTCTTCGAATCTGCAAGTCTAATCCATTGCTTCACCCCTCAGTATAATTTAATTATAGTTCCCTGTAATGTATTATGCTTATGTAAGAACAACAGCATGCACAGAATCTCTCTCAAAAGCACAACCATATATTATTGTGACTCAGTGGGAAAACCAAGGCAGAAAAACTTAGATTTGAGGAGGGAGGGGAAGATTCCCATTTCAAATTACCTAGCTGCTGATCCCTTGAGGTCCAGAGGAGGTCATATTTGGCCAAATCTACTCTATCTCCAAAATGAGTTGTCCTGTAGCTGACTTGTGTACATTCTGTGTCTTTGGGTTTGCCTCCTAAAACAGAGGCCTTCTAAAAACAATAAAGGCACAGTCCCCTCCTGGCTTTCCTGCAGTGGAAGTGAAAGATGTGGCTGATGATTCGTAAATCAGATTCAGGATTTTTTTCATTATTGCTTCCTTTCAAATGTTTTGTCTTGCCTGCCCATCCTGATCCAACATACCTGTACACAGCCCCTGTTATTCATTGGACCTGCCTCAGTTCTTATCCACCTCTGCATGTTGAGAATGTCCATAGCATCGCAGGAGCCAAGCTGGACTACAGGTGTCTTTACCTTTACTTCCTTCTCCTTGGCGTTGTATTCCCTCTTAATTCCCTGCCTGTGCTCCTGCTTTTGTTCCCTACCCAGCAGAATGCTGAAAATAAATTATGGAAAAAGGACTGGGGACTCTCTTTGTCCTTCTGTCAGTCCATCAGCAAGATAACTCTCTGAAAGCAGAACAGACTGGAGCCAACTCTGGCTGGGGTTGGTGAAAAAATCTATTTTAAGAAAACATTCCCTAATGCAGTATTTCTTAAACTTTTCTTTCCTCAGGACCCCTTCCTTCCCACTTTTAAAAATTATAGAGGACCTCAAAAGAGGTTTTGTTTGTATGGGTAATCTTTATCAATATTTACTATATTAAAAATTAAAATTGACGCGTTCACTGCCACTACTGCTTCTCACAATTGTTTGATGGGATTTTATTATTATATTATTTTTCAACATAGACTGGCAAATAATTTTGAGTTTGTGGGCCCCTGAGAAGGTCTTGGGGGACCCCCAGGGGTCCTCAGACCACACTTTGAGAAACACTGCCCTAATGCATCCCTATGGGAGAGAGATTTGGGCATCAGCTCAGAATGTTGTAGACTCTTCCATTCTAAACCACCCCACCTCTTTTTTCGTCACAGAACCCAGAAAGAAGGGTATGTAACCCACCCTGTGCTTCTTCATGCACATGTATGCACACACACACACACAGCACGAAGGGAGAGTCGAAAATCTTGGGCAGAGGATTGTGGAAATCTAAGCTTGGCAAAAACCTATACATGCTTAATCTATAATATATATGCAAAGGCTGTTACTGTGCTGGGCATAGATGTGCTTAGCTTAGTTGTCTCCATGTAAGCACCATATAAGCCAGAGTGCAAATCAGAGGAAAGCAAGATTCTTGGGGTACTGAGCTTCTTCCCTTTTTCCTTGCAAGAAAGAAAGAACTTAGTAGGTTACAAGCACAAGGAAAACTCTGCCTGCTCTTACTTCAAGGGAAATAGGCTTAGGACTCATTGTGTTCAGTCGGTTTGCTATCCCCAATCCATGACTAACTGTCAGTGGAAAAGCTCTTCCTTGCAAATGCTCATTCTCTACCAAGGAGGGCAGGGTGGCAGGTTTCCCCTTATCCCCCGTGGAGCAGGGGCAGTGGCTTCTTCCCATCCTGCCTCACCTTCATTATCTGTATCGTCCACCATTTGCTCACTTTCAACTGTATTAATATCAACTATTACATTCTCAGTGAGTGTCAGAATAACCCCTCTTCACTTCACAAGCAATTAGGGGGGGAAAGCGTCATCTTCCTTTCAAGTAAATATGGTAATTATTTTCTCCCAGCTGTTTGTTTATTTTTAAATGTGCAACCAAAGAGCCAACAATGGCTTGGGTGTCCCTTAATCAAAATATTAACATATTTTAAACATCAAGACTTTCAAGAATATAAAAACCACATCTTTCAACTTCTTATGAGAAACTAGAGTTTATGAATCTTCTATTCTTTCTTCATGTACACAGCAGTTGGGATGTTTGGGACAGTTCTGTAATATCACAATAGCTCAGCCAATTGCTGTCTAGAAGGGAGAGGAGCTTGCAAGCAACTCCTGGTTCTAGGTGACTTTAAAAGGTCATTCACCAATGAGATAATGCTAATGATCAAATCTAAGAGCGTATTTTAATTGGCAAGGGTACAGAGATTCGGGTGCTATCTCAGAAGTATTGCTTCACCTCAAGTTTTGCTCAGTATACCAGAACTTCATTCATGAGCCTGAAGATTTAGCTAGCTTTTGGAGTTTCGTAGTACATACAGTGTAGGAAAGCTAAGAAGCCATGGTTCAGGAAATAGTTCTCTTCCCTCTGCAGCTGTGACATAGTCTGATATGAGGCCTTTCCCTCACATTTTGTGATACTCTCACAGCAGAAAACTCTGTCACATGACTTCACTCTGCGTAAGGGAAGCATGGCTCTTCTTTCCTTCAAACCCGTGTGTGCATTTACAGTACTAGGCAATTACCGTTGTATTCATGTGCTGGGAGCACGTACCTCCACCTTCTCAGGTCAGGCAGGTGTGGCCAAAAAAAGAAAGATTTTCAGTGCTGGTGCTCAACCTTTATTGCGCCTTCCTAAGGAAACTCACCTGATGAAATTGGCTATTCTTATTTCCTATGCCCTTTGACGCTGCTGAGAATTCTGTTTTGCTTGCAGCCTGATCACCGTTAGGATGTTGCTCCTTCTGTGAATTTCGTTAACTTATTATGGATCCAAGTCAGATTTAGGACAATTCCTTCCTTCCTTAGCAGTTCCTGCCTCCTTCCTCCTCTGTGTTGTTCAGTGGAGCCTTAGCCCTTTTCCAAGGGCATAGGCGGCTGGGCAGAGGGGGAAGGGACGGAAAGTGTTCCTTCTGTCCTCAATTTATCTGAAGATCCCAGCTAATATATTTTTATGCTTTCCATACCCCAAAATGCTGATTGCCACCAAACAACTGGAATATAGATGTTGGAAATAAATCAGTTCAATACATAATTTCAGTCCAATGCAACAGATTTTTAGACTGAGATCATTTGCACTAATGGTATATCTGCAATGATCTTGGGAGAAGTATACTGCAGTTTTATTTGCTGAAAATTGTACTGATTAGACAAAATGGAACCACCCCACTTCATGCCACAGACTGTCTGAGGATATCAAATCATTATGAAGTAGATGCTCTGACTGTCTTCTTTATCCACTCTCCTAGTACATAAACATCAAGTTGTAGTGATATGTTTTGATAATACTTCTGTAAATTAAGCTCAGTTAAGTCTCTAGGTATCATAAGAAATAAGGAAACAAAAAATCCAGGTCTGATTGCTACCATGAATGTGCAAATGTTCATTGTATACAAAACTCAGGAAAAGAATGGAAACCCAAGAGAGGCAGCAATGTATGCTTAGGAACAGAGAGCGCCAAACAGCCTTAAGATAAGAATTAAATGCATTTGTAGCAATATAAGCCAATGCCTCAGGGTATCTAACTGTGTTTGGGGCCATTAACCCTCTTGTTCTTTCATGGTGCTGATTTGATTTGCACCACTTAGGCTGCAATCCTATACAATGTATCAGCAAAAAAGTAAGTCCCATTTTGCTACATAAAACAAACTGAATCCCATATTCTAGGATAAAAGTAAATAGGATTGCAACTTGAATATGTATGGCCTCATTCTCTTGTAATCACAACCTGGAATGTGGAGGTTATGCTGCCAGGTGAGTTGGAAGTGGTATGTTGTAAACGATAAGGAGTGGTGAGAGGGGGAAATATGCTGCCACACAAATGAAGTATTTGGAAATCAAAGGCTTCCGTACAGGATCTAGGCAGGGGAAACCTGACTTGTGGAGACTGTAGATGTCTCTGTCTTGGTGCCAGCAGAAGTGTCATCCTCTGCCAAAGGATTCTTTCCACAGCAAAGGGTGGTTATCATACAGTTGCGGAACTACAAATAAAAATAATTTTAAAAGATCATCAGCATGTGGAATCTACACCTTCAGGAACAAGCTGTAATAACCATATCAAAAGATCACAATACTTCTAGCATCTGGAACATGCTGGTGGCTGTTCTGCCAAGAGATGCGTTTTCACAATTGGCCTTAATGCACCAACTTCAGCCCTTCCTCAGCTGCAGGTTTAGTGAAGGTTATCCACTGAAGGTTACCCACGTCTTACTTACAACCCTTCTCAAGTACTGCAATGTGCTTTATCTTGGGCTGTCAGAGCATCCAGAAAATGCACAAACAGTGATAGCCAGGCTGCTGATCTGTGCGTGATATAGGGATCGTATGATGCCTGCACTGAAAGATCCGCACCTCCTGGGCACAATTGAAGGTGCTAGTGTTGACTTATAAAGCCCGAAATGGCTTAGAATCAGGTGGTCTGCAAATACCTCTCCTGGTATAAGCCTGCCTGGGACTTAGATGAGCGCTAGAGGCCCTTCTGAAGATGCTCCCCATGCCACAAACTTGGCTACTGGATACACAGCAAAGGGCTTTTTCTGAGAAGCTCCAGCTATGAAATGCAGTACCTAAGGAGAGGTATTTAGCTCCCATTCCCCCAGTATTTAGGATGATGGCAAAGGCACTGCTTTTGGGGCAAGCTTTTATTAATTATTAATTATTTTAATGATTACTTTAATTTCCAGTCCATTTCAAGCCATTAATTTTAATCATAAAACCAATTTAACTTGGGCTTGATTTAAATTGCATCAGTGTTACTGTTATGTTTTGTTATATTACTCTGTATTTTTTTTATTCCTGTAAGCTGCCTTGAGTGTTGCAAAGTGGGATATAAATTTAATACTAAATAAAGTGAATAAAAATCTGGACACTGCTGCATGAATTCATTTGTACGGGCAGCCTCCCACCATCTGGCTCCCTCAGAACGGACTGTTGAATCCCTCATCCACGGCCAACATGCCCTTTGATCCACTGGGAATGATGGGGTTTGTAGTCTAATGTGCCTGGCAGGCACCAGTTGGTTAGGTCTTCACTGTATTTGTCCTTCCATGGCTGTCCCTGTGTTTCAAGGTAAGTGAAAATCCTTGGCACAGCCCAGCCACCAAGGAAATAATTCATAAACCTATCATTCAGTCTGCTTAAAATGTCTGAGTTTCGCCATCTTGCCTTGAAAGGCTCACAAACACTGAGTTTCATCAGCAGCTGGTTGTTTTGATCAAATGAAAGAAGGAGCAGGCCTTTGGCAACAAGAGTAGTGCATGTTCAAGAGTGTAAAAACTTCTTATCTGGCCCCTAACCATACCCCACCCCTTACACTTTGAACAGGTATTTTGGGATTTTTTGGACTGACATGTCAACCCCAGCAAGATGCACTGCTGCTAAGCATGTAATGAAGGAGCAACATTCAGTCCAGGGAAAGGATACGTCATGGGCTAGTTTCATTTGCCATCCAGCAGTGAAACCACAGAAGTTCTACAGGCCTTCCCCAGTCATATTTATAATACAGGGAATAATTAGTCTACCTGGCAGGGCTTGTAACATGAATTATGATGATGTATATAGGGAGCACTTTAAGCACTTAGGAAAAATGCTGTAAACACCCATTATCATTACATTCTTGAAAAGCTGTGGCGACATTTCCAAGTTACCTGTTTGTTCAATACGATGTAAATCACTGGATTGTAGATCGCAGAGCTCTTGGCAAAGAAGGCCGGGAGGGTCATAAAGACAGGGCCAAAGTCAGATCCTTGATGAGTAAAGATATAGAAAGCCACACTGGCATAAGGGACCCAACAAATAAGGAAGGCAATCACCATGATGACGACCATGCGAGTGACTTCTTTCTCAGCCTTCTGGGTGGTGGCTGATTCCTGTTGCTGAGCAGCAGCCTAAAAAACATGATGAGGGGATGTGATGAAGACTTTGTAACGGTGCTGTTCAGAATGGGCAGCTGTTAACTGGAGGAAGGACTCTGTACATTGTAATAATTGTGGAAAGAAGGAACTCTAGGTTATGTACAGCTCCTTAAGATACATGTGTGGCCTTCAGTCCCACCAGCAGCTGACACCATTTTTTGTGACTAAGTTAAAATTAAATGTAGTAAATTTTAGGGGGAAGTCTGGGTAAGGAAAACAACTTACCCAGAGGTGAGAAAGGCCCCTCGCTCCTGGACTTTCGAAAAAGATTAAAGACCTGGTTTTGCCAGCAGGCTTGGAATGGGAGGGGGAATAGCTACACCTGGGGATGGCTAACACCCTAGAGTGATTCTCGATGGACCTATTACACTCACGGACTGATAAAGAACTCTCAGCCATCTAGATTCCACTATATTTTTATTTTTATTGTATTTATCGTATTTATAAATGTTTCCGGTTGTAATTTTGTTTTTTATTGTAAACTGCCCAGAGTCCCTCCTTGGGAGGGAGATGGGCAGTGATAAAGTTTGATAAATAAATTAATGAAAATAAACTTATGAAAATAAATGGAGGAAGTTTGAGAACAATCTGGTTTTACTTCAGATGTGGCCATTTTGGGCTTTGCCCACCCCTATTTTCCTCTTGTCCCCATCTACATTATGCCCCAACACATATGCTCCCATAAGCTCTTCTAAATATATACAGTACTTGTCTTTCTTTGCAGCAAAGCTCATATCTATTCTGGGATGCTAGAGAAGGATATCTCAAAAACTGTTAGAACTTAGTGAAGTATTAGCACTGATACAGCTGGAAAAGCCTGGGAAATTGCAGATACACTGCAGTTGGTGGTGGTTATGACTATAATGTTATTTCCAAAGAGAACTGAGCAATCAAAACTTTTATTATCCTAACACCTCTAGTTCTTATTCCCCTTGTGTGAATTAAATGTTTTCAGCCTGAATTGGCCTGATGGAGAAAAGTGTCCTCTTTTTGTAGAATCACCTACCTCTTTAACAGTGCAGACAAGACGTCCATAGCAGAAGAAGATAACAGTCAATGGAATGACAAAGTGTACAATGAACATATAAATGACAAAGGACTCATTATGGACTTCTGGGGTTGGTGTATAATAATCAACTCCACATGAGCACTGCATACCTTCTGGGATATACCTGCATTTAAATAAAATGTAGGTGGAATATTACAGTTTGCAGAATTAAATAGCCATACTCAACTTTTAATATTGTTAATATGTGAACTACTTCCCTAGAGTCAAAAATTATGTAGGCTTTGTGTCTTTCAAAGAAGAGATCTTGGGAACATATTTTTCTTATTTGAGGTTGGTAAGATTTATTTACTTTTATTTCCAAGATAGTATTAGGTAAGCAGAACTAGTTCACTATACTGGCTATTGTGTTATTTATCTATCTATTTATTTGTTTCTTCATTAACATACAAGTTTGTGCATCTGGTACCAGTCTTAGAGGCTTGGAACTGCTGGGGATTCTTAGCCAACCGGGTTTGCTGATATTGATTTGAATAGTCACCTTATTTGCAAACTTACAGGCAGAACATAGGAAGAGAATAAGACGAGCAGAAGGGAAAGGAATGTGGATGTGCACATTAAAAGAATGAGGATATGTCAGGGATTTATCCCTGATAAGTCAATACAGGAGTAATTTAATTGAGCCCTTTGATACAATATGCAAAATATATGATTGGCATACCTGGTACTGCCTATTATTTCTAGCCTCATTAGCGCTCTCCTGTCTGTACATCAATTCATGTCAGGAATTCAATAGATACCCACCTTGACCATCCAACCAGAGGAGGACCAGCACAAGCCAAGGCCATGATCCAAGTGAAACACAGTCCCATGATGGCATGAGTCTCTGTGAAACGGAAATTGCTCATGGGCTTACAAACCACTACATATCTTTCTATAGCCAGGACTACGAGAGACCAAAGGGCCATCTCACCTGTAAGAGAGTAAAAGCAACCACTTGGGTAGATATTAAAAGAAAAAACAGAGAGATGGGAAAACATTTCCTTGACCAAATGAAAACATTATTTTCTGATTTCCATTATTGTGATCCTTTGTAATGCTGTTGCACTGCATTGCATTTATGTGTCTCCCAGTCAGAAAATTTCCTTAGAATGATTTGTAATAATAAAACAAGGAATAACAGTAAAATAAAGTATAACGACATAACATAAAAATCCAGACAATCGTATAATTAATCTACATTTAAAAATTTAAAGAGCTGTAAGTAACAAAAAGGTGTTAACATTTAAATGCCTGCCAAAAGGCAAAATGTTGGTATGTGTACAGTGAATCTGCCAGCCAGATCTCTTTAGGAAAGATAATATTCTGCAGAACAGAGAGAACCACTACATCCTCAGGAACAGTGGCACTCGGAGAAGAGACCTCTGGAGACTGTTGTAACAAGCAGCAGGGATATGTGCGAAAAGGTGCTCCTTCAGGTCAACAGGGACTAAGCTGTTTAGGGCTTTAAATATCAACAACTCGGGGCACTCTGAGGCCCCATCCCTGAAAATCATAGATGTGGCAACTACAGCTGCCATGTCAATGAAATGAAATCTTTGCATTAGCCACATTCACAGCCTTTGGTCTGGAAAAAAAACGTAGATCCCTGATCAATACCATTTTGAACTGGGCTGGAAAACTGACTTGGAATTAGTGTAGGTATAAAATTAGAGTGGCATACTTTAAATGGCCAGATCCAATAAGCAGTCTTTCTACTCTGTTTTTCACTAACTTTAATTTCCTAATTGTCTCCAAACATTCTGTCACATATAACATATTACAATAATCCATACTAAGAGTTTACCAGTAGATGGAGGACAGAGCTGGTAAGGCATTAAAAGCCAGCCATTTTTCTGTGACAGATTGATCATCTATATGGTAACTGCAGCAAGATTATTGTATGCACAATGATGGAAGAACAATGAAATCCCCACAGTGGAGGAATGGATTGTGAAAATGTCAGAACTCGCCGAAATGGCAAAACTGACCTGTTTGGTCAGAGACAAAACAACACAAACTTTTCTGAAAGATTGGAAACCTTATATGGACTTTTTGCTAAAAGAAGAAAGAAATTAAATGATGGTTTATGGAGTTGAAGATTAAGATAGACTTGGACTAAATGAGGGGCTGAAGGAATTTATAAGAAGGAGGAGAGATTATAAAATTGTAACTATCTGTTGTTGAAAAGAAGGTCAGAAGTCATATTTTTAAACTTTAGTTCTTTTCTTTGTTTCTTGCACTTCTTTGTTTTTTCTTGCTTTTCTTTCAATTTGTCTTTTATTGTATGGAAAAATTCTTAATAAATGTCTAAACAATTAAATAAATAAATGCCAGACATTTTTCTGAGGGATATTCAGATTGGTAATAGAATATAGACACTGGAAACAAAATAGTCCAGGGTCAGTCCCAGGCATTTCCAATAGATATCAAGCACAAGAGGAACCTTGGCCTAAGCCCCTAGAGATAATCCTGCTGTTAGAATGGATCCAGAATTGGATGCAAAGTGGAAATACTGGGCTATGTCTTAGCTAACTACTCCCATGGCTTACCCAGCATCTTATTCCATGCTGGATGAGACTCTTGTCAAGTGTCCTTGTTTTTGAAGTTCAACCCACATATGATAGTGGAAAATCTCTGTAATTTTGCTCAGAGCTGTCCCAGTCATATGCATGGAGTGGATGAGAATTTAAGAAGCAAAAGAATAAAGCAGCCAACCCACCCCTTTTCCTGCCTGTCATAACATTTCTATATGGCTTTTATATTTTTATATTTTGTTCTTAAAATAGTTCAATCTCTGCAAGTCTTCTCTCCAGTCAGTTAATTCCTAGACAGGTGTATTTACGTCCAAGAGAGGAAAAATTGTCATCAAGAGAAAAAATATTTATTTTTATTTATTTTATTTATTTTCTATCCCGCCTTTATTATTTTGATAAAAAACTCAAGGCGGAAAACATACCAAATATTCCTTCCTCCTTCTATTTTCCCCACAACAAGCACCCTGTGAGGTGAGTTGGGCTGAGGGAGAGTGACTGGCCCAAGCTCACCCAGCTGGCTTTCATGCCTGAGGAAGGACTAGAACTCCCAGTCTCCTGGTTTCTAGCCCAGCACCTTAGCCACTAAGTTATGATTAGGGACATCACTGTCCCATTCCCCTTCAGCTCACACAACAGAACTTCCTATACCATTCTTAAAACCATATCAATGGAACAAGAGTACATTTAAAAACGCATCATTTTTCCTCCCAGCCCTTTGCCAGCACCAAGTCCAGTTTTCAGTCTCAAATACATCCCACGTTTATGTCTTAAACGACACCTCAGCAGTTCTCCTATTTATGTCTTGGAGAGTAGATAGCATGTAGGATTTCCCTCTTAGAACAGTTAGAGGGGTGAGTTCTTGAAACATTTTTTTTCAACCTAAATGTTATTTACTCTGCTCTCTGCCTGCACTCAAGGAATGACCTTGGAGCAGACACTTTTTAGAAGTTTGCTTCCTTATAAACCACAGTGAAATCAACGGGATTGTACAAAACCCACCTTTCTGAACTTTACATTCCAACATAAAAGGCAATAAACTGGGATTTACCCATTTTCTTTGGTTATGTGTAAAGGCAGTCTAAAGCGAGGAAGACTTTGGTAGAATTTGCTAGTTTTTCCTAGGTTATTTTATTTCAAGATTAGGGCTGTCCTCAGACCAGTACACTTGAGCAGTTAAATGTATAATAACAAACTGGATTCAAATCACTGCAAGGTGATGTTTGAAACTGACTTGAACACACAAGTAATTTTTAATGCTTTACTACAGACTGACATGCAGAATTGAAAGTGACTTAGTAAAATTTTGCCAGTCCATTAAGAAGTGAAACTTGCAAGAGACACCTATTGAGGCTTTCCTAAGTTCCTCTACCTGAACCAGAGAAAGATCACAATAACAATTTTTGTCTAAAGAAGAAAGTTGATGAACAAAGTAACAAAGTTTTTATATAGTGCTTTTGATTTTCACCATTTCATAGGAAATCAAAAACTTGCCTCCTTTTCAATTCTGCTAGCATTCAGGTCCAGATTATTAACTTCAAGATATAACTAGAATCTCCTAATGTTAATTGCTTTTGAAATTCTGAGGAACCTTTAGTGTTATGAAGAATATGCCAAGAACCCTGCAGTGAAAATCTGAAACATGCGATTACAGTCTATAGGTTCATTAATAGTAAAATGACACGGGAGGGGGAAGCAAAATACATACCGCCCAATGTAGCAAAGAAGCCTTCAATGTTGCATCCTACTGTCCCAAAAATGAAATATCCATTCATGGAAGTGTACATGGTGGTGGTGAAGCCAACTAAGACCATGAATAGATTGGCTATTGCCAAATTCAACAGGATGTAGTTCAGGGGTGTTCTGAGTTTCTTGTGTTGGATGGTGACATACAGAGTTAGAAAGTTGATAGGAAATCCAAGCAAAATCAGAAGAAACATGTACGCGGCCAGGGCAGAATATTTCCATGGATCTGCCAAATAATATTGGGGATACTCAAAAGGACTCCGAACAATGCCAGTCTTGTTTGACATAGGGACATAGAAATTAAGGCCTTCTGTTCCATTCATGGTGGCAGCTTCTTAGGTATCTTGTTTCCAGCAAGAATGTCTTTCTAACACCCTTCTTATATTTGAGCAGCTATTAGCTGAGCTGTTCCTTCCAAGCTAACACTGCTACCTTTATAAAAGGTGACCCTAGTTAAGACTATGTTACCAGTGTCAGCACAACTCAGACTTAGGTCAACATCAATCATAATAATCCAAGATAAAAATTGGTCCTTTTAATTCCACACACTGGATTGACACTCACATTGTACTTCTTTTCAAAAGAGTTGTAAGCATATTCAGATACACAGCATGGGTAACCACACAGAGGTGTAAAATAGGGTGAAGGACAGAGTGGTCAGCTTCTGTCTGTTCCAAGAGGTTGCTTTGTGCCATCTACTCTTACCAGTACAAAAACATCACATGCTCCTTCTGGAAGATCTCATTTGTATTGGAAGGAGACAGCCCCATGGGCAGTGGTGAGGGATACTGAGAATGATAGTGCAGCACCTTTAGGAAGCTAGTTTCCTCATTCACATTGTCTGGTGAGGAGAATAGGCATATACAGAGTTGAAATTACTTTGAAAGTGGCTTCTTTGAAAGAATCTTGGGAATTATGTTGACACTGAGGATGTGTGCACGTGTGTGTTTTTTTCTTTTTTTTGTTACAGATGCCCACTGCTTTTACAGAACTACAATCCCAAATTCCTGCAGTTAGTCCTCATGATGGTGGAATAGGAATAAAACTGATCTACACTTATACCAGAGAATTAACTTGCATTTCAACATGAGCATCATCAACCATCATTTATAATGTGTCTCCCAACTCGAACATCTCTTACAATTAAAAACCAAGCACAAAACCATGTAATGCAAAACAGCATTAAACCATCGTAACAATAAACAGAAAACAATAAATATCAGCCTGATTGCATCTCTAAAAAGGTACACCAGGCCTGTATTCTTCAATTGATAAAGCACAGGTGAGGCGGACGTGGGTTAACAGATGAACTATGGTAGAACCTGGGAGAGCCCATGTGCTCTACTTACCATGAGAAATGGAAGAGGAAAAGAGAAGTCTGTCCACACCTCCCAAATCATTAACCAATCCTCTTTTTCTGCCTTGTGCTACTGTAACTGTAATGTGACTGTAACGTTCCCTACTGTTTTTGAAAGTAAAGAATTCTCCACTCTTTGTGCAGATATATCATTCTCCTACTCATGGCTTTTAAGCAATAGCTCTAAAATTAATACATACCCTCCAGTACAGAATCCCTCATTCTGCTCTGTTAACCACTTAAGTAATCCTATCACTACCCAACACAGAGTTGGGTATCCTCCTATTTTCCCCAGAACAACTACCCTGTGAGGTGGGTTGGGCTGAGAGAGAGTGACTGGCCCAAGCTCACCCAGCCAGCTTTTAGGCCTAAGGCAGGACTAGAACTCTCAGTCTCCTGGTTTCTAGCCCAGCACCTTAACCACTAGACCAAACTGGCTGTATGTACTTAGGTTAGCTACACAACCAACTTGTTTCAACTGATTCAAATGTTCAGAAATCATTCTGGACAGTGGCCAAAAAGAACCGAAAAAGAAACCAAAGCCATTCTTGAAATTCCCAGGTACTCAAATGATCCCCTATTATTTCCAGGGATAATTACTGTCAAGTGTCTCCCGATAAAGTGGTAGCAAAACATACATTACTAGAAGGAAATCTATTCTATGGTGTATTTATAGCCAATGGTTACACTGACATTAATTGGACAGGTTAATCATGACTAAAATAGGTCTTCTGATTGATTTCACATAGTGGTTATGATCACACCATAAAATAAAATAAACAGTTCACTTAGCAAATGTGTGTGCACCACCATTTTCTCTTCCCATGTCTGACAGCTCTTTAAGCCAGCTTTAGGGTTTAGGATGTCATCACAATCTAAAATGGCTGATATTTGAAGTTCCTAAATCTGGGGATTATATTCAATTATAAATTGCAGTTCCCAATTTCCAGAAACCTGAAATGGCAGGTTTTTGGAGTTCAAACGATGAAGTAAGCCACAAAGCTTGCTTAAAGAGCTACATGTGTAATTTTTAGCTTAGCACAGCCTGAACCTGGATCCAATTCAATATTTAATCTAATGAAGAATGTAGGAAAATGGAAGGGAGGGAGGGAGGGAGGGAGGGAACATTCTAGAATTTCTGGTGATCCATGTATTGGTTTTTCTTCTGCATGCACACAGAATTGTTTCTAGACCATAGTTTTATATTTCAATTATTTGTCTTGTGTATACATTTATATTCACATAGTTTAAAGGTTTTTAAAAGTTACAGGAAGTAATAAAATAGTCGCTATGTTGCATCCTAGACCATTATTTTTATCAAGAACATTTTCTACATTGCTACTCTTATTTTTGAAGTCATCAAACTAAAATGTGAAGGTAGTATGAAAATTATGCTTAGGCAAATCAACTGGGTGAATCTGGTGGGGGGCAATAGCCAGGTTGCAACGAGGCAGAGGGAAGAGATCAGGTCTTATCAGCAAATGAGCTTCCCAGTCTCACTGCTCTCATTTAGTGCTGGGTCCTAAAGACCAGATTAAGGAATCTGAAGTAAAGAACAATTTGAGCATCTGTGTTGTGGTTGTGCTGTGTGAGGGTAAGGTCCCCAACAGATTACCCCCGAGGAAATGTGGCCTCAACAGAAACCTTGCAGCTTTTATTTTGGGCTCCAAACTGTCTTTTGGGGGGAAAATACTACACTTCCAAATACCATTAGAGAAAAGGAGGACAAGCAGAATTCTTACTCATCCTTTTTGACCCAAAGTCCTTTAAATAGAAAATTCCAGGGCTTAAAATATGGGGCCTTCTGCATACAAAGTTTATGGTTCGTCCATCAAGGCTTAAATACTGCCTTCTCCTTTGCAGAATATTGGGAGGAGCTGCAATACCCAATCAAAAATTAACAAGTGAATATTGGCTGCAGCAGGGAAAGTATGGCTGAGTGGAAGAGTGGCAAAAAAGAATAGAAATGTACCGTGACAATATCATTTAGTTGCCACTGAATTATGTACAAAATTACGTAAGGCAGTTGTCATCTTTTCTTCATGAAGGAAGTTGTGCCCACAACATAAATGACACTGATTCCAGGCCTTACTAATTTGAAAACATAGTTAGAATATTTGACTCGTTTTTGTTCATGATACATACATATTTAATTAAGCTTGTATTTCTTACCTTATTATTTTTATTTCAAAAAACTCCAGAACTGCCCCAAGGAACAGGGGCCAGGGGTGGGGAAAGAGGTAGAATCATGACGACACCAGGCGCTAGCCAATCAAAGCTGTGCATAGCCGATTCTGCTGCGGACCTCCCAAACCACGTTTCACTTAATTTGTTCATGAGGACAAAAATGGTCATGCAAAACCAGAATACAATGAAAGCATTTCCAGAGCAACTTCTCATTTAACTCTATCTTCATAAGTAGCCTTTGGCTTTAATCCATCTAGTCACATATTTTATGCATATTACCATCCAAGTCTAAACTATAAATAAAATATATTAATAATGGAAAGCAAAGAAATGCAGATGTATTTGATAAACATTAGATCATGATTTGAATACATCCCTTTGTCTTGGGGGACCAAACCGATCACCAAAATGCACAAAATAATAAGTCATTCAGGCAAAAGGAACGGAGGGAGGAAGGAAGGACGGGAAGGCATTGCAGATCCAGTGCAGGAAAGCAAGCTTGAATGCCTGAAAGGAGATGTCTTGGTGAGAAATACACAGATTTTTCATTAGGAATGCTTCCCACTTGGCCAAGCTCATCCAAGGACATGGGAAACTGCTAGGTGGACATGGCCTAAATAGCTAATAGTTTCTTAAGTACTGCATGGATTTGGCGTTGCTGGATTAAAGGTTTATCTTTCAGATAAAGAAATGGATCATATTAAGCACTGATTCAATAAGCCATTGCTGAGGTGGACACAGCTTACCAGCAAAAGTATGTCACATGCATCAACCGGGTGGAAAAAAAAACAGCAAAAGAGAAGTGTGAGATGTTTAAAACTGTTCTGATCTGTAACAGTAAGGCAAAGGTTATCTTTCTAACCAATTTGTTTGAACTGCCATTTCTGAATTAATTGTGTGTTTATCAGAACCTTGAAGGCTTTGAGCAATAATGGAGAGACATAAAGAGACTCCTTTGCTGGCATGAAAAATCTGCTGTCAAGATCACTGTCAAAGTCCCTGCTACATCTGCATATGGTTAACACTACCTATTCTCAGCAGTCTCTTCCATTTAACTGTTTTCATGCCTACGTAGAATATATGAGCTGCCTTAGGAGTCAGTTCATTGACCCATCTAGTTCAGTGTTCCTGGTACCAGCTCTCCCAATTTGGTACCCTTGTCTCCCAGAATTCCCAGCCACTATGGCCAGATGCTGCAGTAATATGCCTATGCATGGTTATGTTTGTCATAATGATCTATCCTATAGAGATGTTTTGAAGAGGAACTAGCAAGAATAGAATCCAAGTACACATTCTTAGCTGGATGAGCAAACCACACCTGCACATGAGCTGCTAGGCCTGGGATTCTTGCCCTTGTCTTGGCTGTTTGCTGATAATATAGTAGCTGTTTAGTTGGGACAACAGTGATTGCATTTAAGGTTCCCTGCCTAACAACTGTAAAGCCTAGCTACGAGTCATTGGTGCAGCTGCACGGCTGTTGCAGACGCTCACAGAGGAAACAGGGACCCTGGGTAGGTGACTGCTGATCTCAAAAGGGCTGTCTTGATTGTAACAAAATCATATTCGCTTTTGTTTTTATGTACAACAGTGGTTGCCTTTCCAATTCACATGCATGTGGCAAGTGGTATGACTCCTTTGGCCGAACAGGGGTCATTTAAAACTTCCCTTGAAAAGAACATTATAAATTAGGGGATGCTAATATAGCTATTCCCTGGAAGCCCGCTGGCCAGTTGCTGCAACACCTTGGAGTATCAAAGGATTTTTTTATTGATGAAGGATCTATAATTCCAGCAGATAGGAGTGAGAATGCAGAATGTGAATGTTTTCCTGAACATACCAAGGTGTGATATTATTGTGCTCCAGGGCTTTCTACCATTCATATCTCATCATTCTGCCCAAACACCACCTATGAGACCTTTGTGCAATTTTGACTATCGCACCAGCTATACCCAGTGGCATCTGCAGGGGGAAGAGTTGTCAAAAAAATCAAGATGGCAGCCACAACCACAAAACTGAAGCCCTGCCCACTTTTTACACGTAACCCCTTCATGTACTGGTGAAAGAAGCGGTTTGCCCTTGCCTGCTTCCTGGGGCTGAGAGAGAGGGACTGGCCCAGGATCACCCAGCTGGCTTTGTGCCTAAGGCAGGACTAGAACTCCCGGTCTCCCTGTTTCTGGCCTGGTGCCCTGACCACCACACCAAACTGGCCCTTAATTTACTGTAGATAGCCAATCCCCAAAAGCAGAAATTATTTCCTTTCCATTGTCTTCATAGTAAGTTCTCAGGCTGCTTGCTGTACCTGTTGTCATTAGTTTGGTCTTCTTTATATTTAATCAGTCATTTTTTTCATTGTGCTCCTTGACTTTCATTACTAGAGCTTGCAGATCATGTGCGTTTTCTGCAGTCACACTGGTAACATCAGTGTAGTGCAGGTTATGGTTGTTTCTTCCTCCAATATTAAAACAGTGGTAATCTTCCAATCCAGTCTCTCTCAGTGTATGTTCAGCATACAGGTTGAATAACTAGAGAGTATACAGCCTTGACTCACTCCTTTGCTGACCTGGAGTCAGTCTGTTTTGCCATATTCTGTCCAGACTGCGGCGGCTTGTTCTGTGTATGGGTTTCTCCCGAGGACAATGAGATGTTTTGGGATTCCCATTTTCTGAAGGACATTCCATTGCTTGATATGGTTGACACAATCAAAGGATTTTCTACAGTCAATGAAGCACATGCTGACTTCTTTGTGGCACTCTTTGGCATTCTCAATTATACAGTGCACATCAGCAGTGGTGTCTCATGTTCCTCAGCCTTTTCTAGAACCAGCTTGAACACCTGGCATCACCCTTTCCATATACTGTAAGGCTCTAATATACATTGGATAATCCTAAGCATTATTTTGCTAATATATGAAATTAAGAATACTGTGCAATAGTTTGCACACTCTGATAAGTCTCTTTTATTTGATATTGGTATGTAGACTGTCCACTACCAATCCATCATATTTGCTGTCATAGTTTGTTTAGAATCTTTACTGATTCTTCTTCAGTTGCTTCATATTTCTGTAGGTATTTCATCAACTCCAGTAGCCTTGCAACTTGATGATAACTAGAGCGCTGATCTAGTGTTATCTTCTAGTACTAGAGATTCTTGTACATAGGGAATATCTTCCAGAATATCTTGGATGTTGACATCCCATCTGTACAGAATTTCACTATATTGTATTCCAACTTTGTTTGATCTTTGAATCAGTCATTATCTCTCCATTGATATCATTTCGCATTCCAATTTGAGGTTGAAACCTCATTCTGAGTTGGAGATGTTTTGAAAATTTTCCTTTTGTCCGTATCTGCTTCCATCGTCAAGGTCTTTACAGATGTCATTGTAATGCTGCTTCTTGTCTCTTCTGACAGGTCTCTGAAATTCTTTGTTAATCCTTCCTGAGGTCTTTGTTTTTTTCTTGGCTTTGGCTTTCCTTCTCTTCTTAGCAATTTCCACCATCTGTTCTGACATCTGGATTGCTTTCTTCTGTTTTTTTAATCTTGGCAGTCTTTTTTCATATTCATCCTTAATAATAACTTAGCTTTCATTCCATAGTTCCTCTGGTTCCTATCAATGAGATTCAGAACTTCAAAGCAATTCCTGATGTTCTCCTTGAAAATGGTTTGTGTATGTTCAAGATCAGTATTGTGAAAACTGGTTTGCATTGTTCTTCTGCTTTAGTTTGACTTGGAACTTACACATGAGCAATTCATGATTCTCATTAGTTCCAACTTTGCGTTCAAATCTCCAGCCACAAGCAGCACTTCTTGCTTGCATATTGTCAATTTCAGATTGAACTTGACTATAAAATCCATCAACTCCCTTTTCTTCTGCACCTGAATTTGTAGCAAAAACTTCAAAAATCATCATATTAAAGGCTTACCTGTGAAGTCTAAATGCTATTACTCAGTCGTTGACTGCACTGGACACAAATACTGTCTTCCTATGAAAGAAATGCTGTGCCTTTGTTTTTCATGCCCTGAGTAATAAATAGTATGATCTTCTGACTGAGTGTTCAATTCCAATACATTTCAATTAGCTGATGCCTAAGATGCCAGTGTTTAATCAGTTCATTTCCTTTTTCACTGTTGAACATTCCCAAGTTCATGCTGCTTATGTTCCATGTTCACGATGTAATTCTGTATTTCTAGCTTCAGATGTTGTTTTCCTGTGTAATAACAGCAGCTAGACATCCTGAAGGATTTAATCTAAGCCACAAATACTATAAATACTCTGAAAGATCCTCATATCTTTCTCATTAGTATGTTAAGTGAGAGCTGCACTCAGAGGCCCATCATCTGGCACTACATGATCAATCATTTTACTTTGTCCATGTGTGTGTGTGTTTTCATAAAATACAGGAGTGATTTACCATTGCCTTCTCCTCTGCAGTATGAATAGATGCTTTTGCCATTGTCACTGATCATCTGCCTCCAGCATCTTTCTATATGGCTGCTGCCTGATATAAATGCCTGTTTGCTTTAGCTGAACAGGTGGGACGACCTTCATGCCTTGGGTGACCCTGCTGAGAATATATGTTCTTGACATACACTCCCAGCATTCTTCGATTATCCCTCAGGAACAACCCCCCCCCACCTCTGCCATAATGAGGCAGCATAGCAGAACGAGGGGAATATATAGATACTTTATATCTATTTAATCACATTTGTGTGACCACACATACTATTTGCTTCACTTTCCTGGAATGATTGCCAGAGAACTTCTCTCCCTACAGATTGGGGGCCAAAACAGCTGCTGAAGTGCAGAGCTCTTCCAGCTGATAAACAGTTTAAAGCAGAACCATGCTCTGTCCTAAGAGGAATGCTCAAACTCAGGCTTCATCTAGACTGAAACAGGCTTCGATCATGGAAGGCTGAGTGAGGGTAAAAAAGTGCTCTACATTTTTATAGCATTAAGCTATTGCCCACCTGCACACTGTAGGATGAGAAAATAGGTAAATGAAAATCTGAAAAATGATAAACAATGGAACTCCTTCATCTTAATACTCATTCCCACATGTAATTTTGTTTGCAAGCCTATAATGAAACAACCTACTACAAAGTGTCTCTAATAACCAGGCCTTTTGAGGTTGGTTGGTTGATTAGCTAGCTAGTTGGTGAAGGTGCCTCTGTGTTGGGTTCAGTTCCTGGTGATTGCATGAACAAATGCTCACTACCTTGACCTGTCTCCAGTAATAACCTGCAGCTCTTCCAAAGACAATCCAGTAATCCCTTTGATCCCGTCAATCCACCTTATCTGTTGCCTTCCCCTTCTTCCACTCCCCTCAACCTTGCCAAGCATAATCATTCCAGTCCATTATCCACTCACATCACTTGCCCAATGTATTTAGTTTCTGTGTGCTGCACCACCTCAAGGGAGCAGTATTTATCTGATGCAGGATTGACTGGTTCTTCTTGCAATACAGGCTTTTTGTCTTCAGATCAATAATTCGAAGGCATCTTTTTTTTCTCTTGCTCTGTCAATATCCAGCTTTTACAGCTGTGTACCACTGGAAAGTTAATCACCTTAACTATTCTGATTGTTGTTGTCATTGAAATGTCCTTATTCTTCATGACCTTAAGTTCATCATTGTCTTCCTCCTCTTTCTCTGGTACACTGTCCACCTTTACGTTTGAATTCAAGGAACCAAATGTATTACCTTCACTAAGTATGCAAGGCAACATAACTTTATTCTTAATAGTTTGCATTAATCTGGATTTTTCGCTTTCAATGTTACCTCTTATAATGAGCCCATCTAAGTCTTCTTTACTTTCAGTTAATGATGTGGTAGTTTGCATAGCTCAAACTATTAGGGTTTCGTCCTCCAATTTTGATTCCAGCTGTCATCTCTTCCACTCTTGCCATTTGTATAATATATTCACTGTGTAAACTAAACAGATGTGGAGACAATATGCATCTTTGTCTCACTGCCTCCCATATTCTGAGCCATTCTGTTCCTCCAAATTTATTTCTTACCATATTTTTTGTTCATTATAAAGATTTCTTTGAAGAATAATCAGGTATTCTGGAATGCCCATTAGCTTTAAAATATTCCAAATTCTGCAAGAGCTATATAGCCAAAGGCCTTGCAATAACCAATGAAGCAATGATAAACCTGCTTTCCTGTATTGTGTTGCTCTTTCCATCATCCATCTTTCATTATCAATCTTTCACATCCCCCTGCCTTTTCTAAACCCTGCTTGTTTTGGATTTTATTTCTCCATGTATGGCTGTAGTCTTCTTTTTAACACTTTAGTAAAGGTAAAGGTTTCCCTCGACATAAAGTCCAGTCGTGTCCAACTCTAGGGGGCGGTGCTCATCTCCATTTCTAAGCCTTGGAGCCGGCGTTGTCCATAGGACCCGTCCGTCATGACTGCACGGAACGCCGTTACCTTCCCGCCGAAGCGGTACCTATTGATCTACTCACATTTGCATGTTTTTGAACTGCTAGGTGAGCAGGAGCTGGGACTAGCAACGGGAGCTCACCCCACCGCGCGGTTTCGAACTGCCGACCTTCCAATCGGCAGCTCAGCGGTTTAACCCGCAGCGCCACCACGTCCCTTCTTTTTAACACTTTACTTTAAATAAAAACATTGCTTGCATGACAAATTAGTGCAATCACTTGGTAACTGGCACATTCTCTTTCATCTTCCTGTTTTGGTATAGCTATAGGCTTGGATATTTTTCCATTTCTAGGCCATTTGACTCTGCAATTGCCATGGAACTAAACTTCACTATTTTGAAGTATGTTCCTTTTTTAAGGGAGAAGTGCATGTTTAAACATCTGTAATAATCAGTGTATCATTTAAACTCTTTATATATCAGATTTCAAGCTTTCTAGATAATAATTAGGAGGGAGAAAGAAAGAGAAATTTCACATAGCATATGCTTCTAATTTTCTGAATATTTTAAAATTACACATAGACCAAAGTTCATAATGTTGAAGTATTTAAGTATTTTCAGATTTTTCTAGTAATTAATGTGCTTACATACGTGGCCATATGTCAGATCTTCTGGTCTTGTAGACAGAGTCTAGCAGTGCTGATACTCTGACTCACCCATTGGTGCTCTAGATTCTTATATTTTATGTGACTCATTACAATAGCATTTTTAAGAATGCTAAACTTTTAAGAAGTTTAATCACTTCTTTAAAAAACAAGACTTTCAAAAAGTAATATTCTTCAACTATAATGATTTACTCAAAATTTTGGATGCCTATTTTCCATAACAGCAATTAAGAAACAGGTTGAGATAACATTTCAAAAGAAAAAGCACACTTAAAAAAAAGCCACATATTTTATTGGGAATAGTAATAAAAATCTAATATTACATGCCAATTTAGAACTAATTCCAACCATTAAAATCCAGCAACTTTTTCTTCAAGCAGAATTTCACCCTAAAGGTTATTGTTCCATTTGTGACAAACTGACAGACTTTCATCAAAATGTCAAGTATACATGGAAGTTTGTTAAAAAAAATATCTCCATGTAGCCCTTCTTTCTCATTTTGTAAACTGACAAGGCATACAACATCATACAAATTCTACTGTACAGTATATACTAACGTATATACATATATTTCTTTGGGGAGCAAAACAAAACTTGGCATTTAGTATTTTCGTTCACAATGAATAGAAAAGTATTCTTTTTTCTTCATATATAATTTTCTTTCTGCACGTCCACCCACTCTTAAAAAACAAAGAACAGGCTATCAAGAAATTCTAATAAACTTAGAAATGCTTCAGAGTCCCAACAGCAGAACTGCTCTCCGCCAAATGGTCTTGCTTCCCTTATTAGCAGGATTCATCTATTCTTCTCCGACAATATGGGCAACAATTATGCTGGAGCACTAGGAGCTCATAATCTTCTGAATGAAACATCTGTAAGTGAGAGTTACAAGGTAGACTCAATAGATGTAACAGCGTACTGAGAAAGTGAGTAGATGGGATTATCTAAAGACAATTTCTGGTGCTTCCTTCCAGTGCATTATCATCCATATATACCATGTTGTGTACAGACCATCGCAGACTTATTCCTTTGCACACACTCTCCTTCTGTTCTTTCCATGGGACACATGGATATGAAATAAAAACAGCGACATACTGAAACCCATGAAAAAAATATGTCAATATCTTAGGATAGTACATTGCCAATTTTAAAATGGTAAGATTTCAAAAAAAAAAAAAAAAGGAATGAATTTAGAATGTACAATGAGTAAAATGTGGAGTTATTTGCAAATTTAACTATATTGCACTTGGATTTTATCAAAACTGGGATATGATACCTACTATGGAAGGAACAGTCTTTCTTGAACTATTAATTCTGAATGGGTCATTCTACTTTTATGCTGCAAACATTGAATCTCTGCCAAGAAATGTGACAGAACTTCCACACTTCTTTATATGTCAGAGCCTTTGATCCTTCTATTTACAGACATTTCCTTCTGCATACTGTATGAGTACGTGTATATAGCTGGAGTTACCCTGGCCTGGTACATCTAATGAAATAGGCTTTAGACCAGAAAATGTATACGTCTGCTATTCTGTAAGGCATTATGGCATTTTGGGCTACTTCTGCTACAAGCAGACTAACACAATCATCCCTCCTGAAACAATAAATCTATAATTTCATGAATGACTTGTCTTTGTACCAAAGTGTTGGGGTTGTTTTTTAAATATTAATACACAGTTGCTATCCTCCATGAAAAAATGACAGTACTTGAAATATCTTAAGCACACATTCTCAAGCATATCACAAAACTTTCCGTTAAAAGATTAAAACCTTTGCAAGCCATGCATGTTAAAAAAAACATTATGTGCAAGATCGTTGAATACAAACTAGTTGCCTTTTAACCATTAAGTGTCTTGCATCTTTCTGCTGTTTATCCATAGATGTTACTCCTACATACTAAGCGCTCTCTCCTTCAGAAGGAACTAAGCCATTTACTATCTGAAGAAACCGCCAAAGAGAAATGTAATTATTCTTCTCCTCTTTAGCTCAAATAACAGACTCATCAGCTGTCTTTCAGCAGCTGCTTCACTTCATCTTGCAAAATGCTCTGCAGTGATCACGTGCCTGTTACTTTTTCTCATGTGCAGCAGAAAATTTATCTTAAAACATTACATTTTTTCCCAAGGGCATTTTTCAATTTTAGCCAGCAAATCTGCCCCTCCAAATCCCGACTATTTACATTCAAGGAATGTCTTTTTTACAGATGCCCCCTCTTCCCTACCCCACCCCCCAGGAAATATTACTCATACCTGAAAGCAGAAAGAGCACATGGTAATGGGATTGTCTGGAAGGAGGGACCGGAAGTACTGCCACTGTAATGGCTTTAACCAGCGTTTAATCAGCACATCTCTCCTGCTCATTGATTTGAGAATTGCACGGTTCACTATGACAGGAACAAATTCAGAGCCCCCTTGCTGCAGCAAAAGAAAATGATCGAAGAAAGCAAAAAAAAAATGCTTGAGTTTGGTAGGCCACTGGAATGATAAAGATCGCTTCAGAAAGTATGTAAGAATTATTATTTTTTATTTTAATTTGCATATATTGAGGCCGTATTTATTCTGAATTATCAGTTCCTATTCAGTTCTGTATTTAGCCCTGGAGCTACTCCTAGTTTGAAGAGCGTGCATGTGTCCTATTGCAATGAAAACTGGAAGTGCTGAAGACGGGGTGCTGGGTTCACTTCAGCTTAGTCGTCTTCTACTCCAGAAGAAATCTGTTCTGTCATCTAAGATACAGATACGTGATTGGAATATGCCCACTGCTTTTGTTATGACACAACTGTTAAGGGTTATGGATGTATAATACAAGAAAAATGACACAATTACTCTTGTTTCCTTTAGGAGATGGGAGATGACTGGAGCAGCACAAATATTAAGCTAAGCTTTGCACATGCACATCATGCAGTCACACAGCTATTACACTAGAACAGTAGTGTCATTCCACTACTGCTCTATAATGCCACAATTTTTAGATAGTGCTTTTCTATCCCACCACAAAGCTCTTACCTCCCCCCAGGCTTTCATGAAGTCCTGGGGCTGCCTTTGATGGACCACACTTCATTTTGAAAGTGACTGACATAAGTTTTCTAATTAGAAACAGAAGCCTTGTAATCACTGTTATCCATCTTTTAGAACTTGAAAATGTTATTAACCTCTATACAGAGATCCCTTCACTTAAGGTTCAGCTGCAACTACATCTTTATGTACACAGACAGATGACAGTAAACTGACAAATGTAAAGTTGGGGTCAGATCCTCATGAAATACCCCAAATGAAAACTTTCCCCATCTATGGAGTTGGAAAGTTATTTTATGTCTCAGAGTCATCCAGCCACCATAAGAAATAGTAAAATCAATTGTAATAGTATTTTTTACACTTAATTTTTCTATAGCTACGATTAAAACTTGTTAAACATACAGTATATGTTCTACAAATCTTAAAAACACATTCCTTCCTAGTATAATAACTTCTCAGGCCACCCTATTTTTCTAACAAACAGTAATATGTATTTGCCTGTAGGATATCCAGCTGCTTCTTTTGCTTTTTACTCACCTTAAAAGATGAGTTAAAGATAAATAGGACAAGCATTTCATAAATAAGCCACAAGATAAACACTGATCATCATGGCAGACATGAATACCATCTCCTTGTTAATGAATTTTAGGTTATTTTTGCAATGTGGCACACAACTTATTTCAAGCTGCCTGGTTTGAACACAGTGATTCAGCAAAACCAGCAACTACATAAGCCATTCCTGTCAGATTAATCAAGGGAATTAAAAAATGTCAGATAAATCAAAGCAACATTCATATTCTATGGGAGTGAGCTGGTAAAAAAGTATAAAATATTTACTGATGAAATGAAATGATGGTATGAAAAGCACATTTGCTGTACTTTTCTGTAACTAATCAGCAGCTCAAAGAAAACAATTGAACAAACAAGACAGTTCAGGAAAAACAAGAAATTGCTTACAACCTCAAAACTCAATTTTGCTGTAAATGGATCATCTTCCTCAATCTCATCCACTTTATAAAGAAGTCTCATTGTTTGTACACCTAGAAACTTGTGTTAGGGAGAAAACAAATTCTAAAAGATACATTATACAACCACAGGAGGTGCAGAGGCAAGCAGTAGAAAAACTATGAATGCATATTTTATTTTCATACTTCCTGATGCAGTGATTTGTTCAGAAATGTGAACATCCAGGAAAGAAAAAGGTGAGCAGGACAGCAGGGGGCCCCTGCAAGGGAGAAAGTGGCTAGAAGGAAGGGCAGCTAACATTCTGGTATATCAGTGCTTTCAGGGGACTATGTCCCGCATGGCAGGTATTTTGTGAATGGAGAACCCCCCCCCCCCCGTCTTTTCACAACAGCACTTCACGACTTGTTCTGAAAAACCCCAAAATCCCACCAACCAAAAAAGGTGAGAAACCTCAAGAGGAACCTAAAGACTGTTACTCCCATCTTTTCTGCCCTTATTAACCTTAATTTTTATTCTTTGCACCTCGCTTTTTTCTGTATACAGTTCCTCTAAAAAACAGATTTTTACCTCTTTGGCTCCATGCCTTTATAATGCAGCCAGACTTCAATAGACAATGCAGCACTTAACCTGTAATTATGATTAGAACTGGAATATTACCCACAACGATGAGCTTCAAAGTAAACCCAAGCTGGTTCTCCTAGGCTGCAGAATGGAGCTTTGAAAAAATGAAAATGTTTTTTTCAAATAATTGTTATGCTTAACATTTGTGTTTACAGTACTAAATTTTTTTAAAAAAGAATTATATAGCATTACTACAGATTTGCTAGAACAGCGTGCTTTTCCTAAGTAACTGCTACGAGTGGAAGGATACTATCACTCATCTGCTCTTGCCATTCACTGCCTCTCTTGTTTAGTCTGGGTACTTCCAGATCAATCAGAGCAACAGCTTCTTCATCAGTTATTCCATCTTCTAAGTAGAATTCAACCAGATGCAAGACATCTGAAATGGATGCAGGGGAAAAAAAGAAGAGAACAGTTATTTCTCAGAACAGCTGCAAAGCTCATGACATCTGTTCTAGAGATAAGCAGAACACTTCTGCACATACACTTAAATCACACACAAAATGGAAACAAATAAAACAAAATCCAACTATTTTGAAATCATCCATACACTCCTCCCACGTACAGGATTTTTTTTTTTTATCTGTTCAATCGTGTCCGATTCTCAGAGACTGCCTGGACAAGTCCCTGCAGTTTTCTTGGCAAGATTTCAGAAGTGGTTTGCCATTGCCTCCTTCCCAGGGCTGAGAGAGAGCGACTGGCCCAAGGTCACCCAGCTGGCTTTGTGCCTAAGGCGGGACTAGAATTCCCGGTCTTCCGGTTTCTAGCCTGGTGCCTTCACCACTAGACCAAACTGGCTCTCGTATACCAAAAGCCATTCTAGTTCTGATTCTTGGAGGTAGGTTGGAGCTGGCCCTGAGAAGATATAGCAGTTCTTTAAAGAGCACCATTAAGATGCGGTCAGATTAAATCAATGTGATAGTAGACTTCTTTCTGCAAATATTATTACAATCAGTACTAAATGAGAAGGCAAGGTTTTCTAGGTACCAAACTATGAGTCCCATTCAAAAAATGCAAAGATGTAATATTGTAGAGAAAATGTTAACATTCCAACGCACCATAAGAGGAAGCGGCAAAGACAAAAGGTTGCCTACAATTAATGCAGACATTCCCCAGGTTGTTCAGTAAGGGGTTGTGGGTGGAACACCTGTAACATAAAGGTACCAGCTCCTGCAAAGAAATACAGAGAAGCAAAGTCACCGCAAGCCAGCCAGCACAATCTAAACATCTGAATTGGATCCAAGAAATGGTGAATGGCTATTCTTTGAACACTCCTTGGCTTTCAACCCCTTATCCCACATCTTAGAAGCCAATCTAAAAAGATCAAGGGACCACCAACAGTGTCTGGCGGTGCAGGACCTCTAATCAGAAGGAGGATATCTACCAAACCTGATGCAAGTAGGAAGCAAGACTCTAGCCAATCAGTCAAGTTATGTGATAAAGATAGAAATAAATGTAAGTCACCATTTGTTTGGATGAAGCAGCACATCAAAACTTACAAAAGTGAGGAAAGCACCTAAAATAACACATATCTATTGCCTTACAATGACTTTTTAAATTTATTTATTTATTTATTTATATTTCAAATTTAGTCACCACCCATCTCACCCAAAGAGCGACTCTGGGTGGTTTAAATATCGATTAAATTACAAACATCAATTAAATTAAGTGAGTGTCATGAGTGCCGTTGAGCTAAAGTCATCAGCGCAATGGCACACATGACAATGACAAGGAAATAGGTGAAGGGGTACAAGATAAGTAGCCATCAACCCACAACGACTAACGGCTAACAAACAATAGCTAAACGGATCACGGAGCCACCCAAGCCATCAGCGGCAATACAACGGGGATCGCCCAGCTGAAAGCAATCAGCAGAGGAATGGGAAACCTGATGATGGGCGATCCCGGAAACCCTCACCCACCGGCAGGGCAACGTATTGGACAAAGGGGGGTGACGTGACCGTGAGCGAGGGGGCGCTGACCGGCGCGGGGTATTTAAACCCCGCACCGGCGCGCTCCTGTCACTCTCAGCTTTTTTCTACCAACGCTGTACCTGCCCTGCAAATAAACCAGAGCCTGATCCGCGAACCAGTGTCTGAGTGTTATTCAGAGGTAGGCAGCGCATGACATAAAGCTGAGAGTCATAAACTCAGCCTCGCCGAGCCCCACCGGACGACAACGAGCCGCGGGAGGAGTAGACGGCGAGAAGACCAGCAAGATGAGGCCGGAGCGGCGCGGGCAAGGAGGGCGAGCCGCGCGGCAAGAGACAGAGGAGGACCGACCAAGGCCAGAGGCACCGCGGACTCCCGGAGCCATGGACGCCCACCCCACCCGACCCGAGCCTCAGCTCCAACCCCAAGGGGAGATGGCGACGGAGGCAACCCGACCGCGGGAGGGAGCAGCACGACTTCCGAAACCAGCGGAGGACCCCGCGCCCCACATCGCACCCCAGCAACGGGCGTGGAGCGACAGCCCCACGGCGGTCAACACGGAGGAGGACGACGGAGACACCCATCAGACGGCGGAGGAAGCGGACCCGCGGCAGAGGGACGATGAACCCCGCCGGCAACCCACCCCCGAGGACGCGCCAACGGAACCGGCCCCAGCGGCGGCGCGGGCTGTGGACGAGGAGGCACGAGCTGAACTCGCGGCCATGCGGGCTCAACTGACGGAACTCCGGACCATGCTCCAGGCGCTTATGCCCCCCGCGCCACCCAACGACGTCCCCGCACAAGCCCACACCCCGAGCGAAGCACCGAACCCACACGGGCCAGCGGAGGGTCAGCAGACGGCACAGGCGGCCGACACCACACCCCGGGAAGCGAGAGGCGGGGCCGCACAAAACGCCCGGGCCCCAAAGGACTTCCCCATCTTCTTCGATGGGACCCTCACAAAACTCTCGTTTTTCGTGACCAACGCTAGGGAGTTCATGGGGAGGCACGGACACTCTTATGACTCCGAGGCCGACAAGATCGCCGCCGTGGCGATCAAACTCCAAGACAGGGCGGCGGACTGGTACGTCCAACTGTACGAGTCCAGCTCCCCCGCCCTCGCCACCTTCCCTGCTTTCATCAATGAGATGAAAAACTACTTCGAAGACCCCCTAGCCAAAGTAAGGGCGAAAAGCGCACTCCAAAGACTTAAACAGGGCACACGGACGGTCCCTGACTACGCCCTGGAGTTCAAAGCCCTCGCGGGGAAGGTCAGCGACTGGTCCGAGACCACCCTGCTGGAAATGTTCAAAAGGGGGCTCAACCGCGACGTCCTCCAATGGGCCCTCTACCGCGACGACCCAGAAACGTTACACGGGTGGATCCACCTCGCGGGGAAAGCCGAACATGCGCACCGCACCTTCCTCATGACAACCACGGAAGACACAAACTATGCCGGGAAAAAGGTACCCGCACCACACGGGGGGATGGCCAGCCCCATATACCCAAAAAAGAAGTTCAACCGGGAGCCCTGCGGGAGGTGTGGCAAATTAGGGCACAAGACGGCGGATTGCTTCGCCAACCGACCGCCGACCAGCGCACCCAAACCCACTCCGAAAATTAGCCCCAAACCACCCAACCCGGGGCCGCCCCCTCACCGCCGAATGACCGTGGCCACAGCGACACCAGAAGAGGGCTGGGACGCTTACTGGGGGGAAGAGGACAATACAGACCCCAACCAGCCGGCGGGAAATGCTCCCCGCTTGCCCTGAGACGCGTGGCGAGGCAGGCGGTGGGACAGCAACGCGGACCACCTCAACGAAACGACGAAAGCCCCGTAATATTGGCAGCAATTCAACTCTCTGCCGGCAACGGAGCCACCACGGCCGCGGCACTAGTGGACTCGGGGTGCTCAAAAAACCTCATCCACCCCGACCTAGTCGCCAAACTCGACCTCCGCTGCTTCCCCCTCCCCACGCCGCTGGCATTCCACCAGCTGGACGGCTCTACAGCGGGAGGGAAACCAGCCACGCTACAAACCGAGCCGGTCACCCTGCAAATGGGCACTCACACCGAGCGCACATCGTTCGTAGTCACGCACATCGGACGGCCCATTGCAGTCCTGGGGATGCCATGGCTCGCGACAAACAACCCGCGGATCAACTGGGAGACCCGCACCTTCACATTCGGCGACGGCGAGTATCGAGCACCAGTTCCAGCGGGCAGAAGCAACCCCACGGTAGGACGAGCGGAGGCGACCACACAAGACAACGCCGCTACCACAGCAGACCTACCAGAACAATACGCCGACTTCTCCGAGGTCTTCGGAGAGGCAGAAGCTGACCAACTACCCCCCCACCGCAAGACGGATTGCCGGATCGACCTACTGCCCGACGTCCCCTTACCTAGACCAAAGATCTATTCGATGACCCCGAAGGAGATGGCAACCCTCCGGGAGTTCATCGATAAAAACCTAGACAGGGGATTCATAGAGCCAGCATGCTCACCGGTCGGAGCCCCCGTCTTATTCCGGGAGAAGAAAGACGGGACCCTACGGCTCTGCACCGACTACCGGGGCCTAAACGCGGCTTCCCTGTCCAACAAATACCCCTTACCCCTGGTGAAGGACATGCTCGCCCACCTGTCCACGGGCAAAGTCTTTTCCAAATTGGACCTTCGCGAGGCGTACTATCGCATCCGAATCAGGGAGGGGGACGAATGGAAGACGGCGTTTAACTGCCCCCTAGGCGCTTTCCAGTACAAGGTACTGCCCTTCGGACTCGCGGGGGCCCCTGGGGTGTTCATGCAGCTCATCAATGAGGTACTGCATGAACATCTGTTCAAAGGGGTCCTGGTCTACATCGACGACGTCCTTATTTACACAAAAACGCACGAGGAACATGTAACCCTAGTCAGGCAAGTCCTCGACAAGCTCAGAAGGGCGCAGCTCTATGCAAAGCCTACAAAGTGCGAGTTTCACAAAGAGCGCCTAGACTATCTGGGGTACCGAATCTCCGGGGACGGCATCGAAATGGACCCCGCAAAAGTCGAAGCGGTGCTAAACTGGGAGCGGCCCCGCAACAGACGGCAACTACAGAGCTTCCTTGGATTCGCGAATTTCTACAGGTCATTCGCCCGGGGGTTCGCTGAGATAGCCCTCCCCTTAACGGACCTCCTCAAAACCAAAGGGGTGGGGGACACCCGACGCGCCAAGAACCCAGGCACAGTGCTGAATTGGACTCCCGCGTGCCAGACCGCATTCGACAAGCTGAAAGCGCTGTTCACTACGGAGCCAATCCTCGCGCACCCGGACCCAGAACGGCCGTTCGTGGTCCAAGCCGACGCCTCAGACTTCTCCCTGGGAGCCATCCTGCTACAGAAAGACCCCACGGGACTCCTGAAACCATGCGCCTACCTGTCAAGGAAGTTCTCCGAGACAGAGAGGCGATGGCATGTCTGGGAGAAAGAAGCCTTCGCGGTGAAATCGGCACTAGAGACATGGCGACACCTACTCGAGGGAGCCACCCAACCATTCGAGGTCTGGACTGACCACCGGAACCTCGAGGCCCTACGAACGCCTAGACGCCTTAGCCCAAAACAGGTCCAATGGGCCCAATTCTTCAGCCGCTTTGATTTCCAGCTGAAGTTCATGCTGGGCAAGAAGAACTTCCTGGCCGACGCCCTCTCCCGGCTGCCCCAAGACGAAGAGCCCGCCCCAGACACCATTGGGACGGTCCTATCCGCCTCGCAACTGGGGATGGCCGTGACCACCCGAAGCGGCGCACGGAGGCAGCTCGACTCTACGGCGCAGCCGACGGCGGGACAACCGGCGACGGAAAGAAGCCAACCGCAACTACCAGGGGGAATGCGCACGGACCTCGCCGCCGCCCTCAAAACCGACCCCTGGTTCCTGGCAAACCCCGACAAGGTAACGATGGCACAAGACCTGGCATGGGGGGAAGGCAGAATCTACGTCCCGGACTCGCAACGCCAGGCGATCTTGCATAGGTCACACGACGCCAAGCAAGCGGGACACTTTGGGTTCCTCAAGACCCTACACCTAACACGGCGTCAATTCTGGTGGCCCGCGCTCAGGCGAGACGTAAAAACCTACGTGGCGTCCTGCCCAACGTGCGCTAGGGCCAAACGGGCACCAGGCAAACCCGCGGGGCTATTGCAACGGGTGGCAGAACCCTCCCGCCCATGGGAGGAAATCTCTATGGATTTTATAGTGGACCTCCCACCCAGCCAGAAGAAAACGGCCATTTGGGTGGTGAAGGACTACTTCTCAAAGCAGGCCCACTTCATCCCCTGCACGTCGGTCCCATCCTCACAACAGCTAGCCAAACTCTTCCTCATCCACGTGTACAGGCTACACGGATGTCCCGCACGTGTGGTGACCGACAGGGGCACACAGTTCACCTCCAAATTCTGGCGGGCCTTCCTGAAGCTGACGGGGACCCAACAGGCCCTATCTACGGCTTGGCACCCTCAGACGGACGGAGCCACTGAGGTTCTTAATGCCACCTTAGAGCAATTTATACGATCATATACTAACTACCACCAAGACGACTGGGCTGAACTGCTCCCGTTCGCCGAAGTCGCATACAACAACGCCGTCCACACGAGCACGGGGAAAACTCCGTTCGAAGTAGTCTCGGGGCGCGACTTCGTCCCCATACCGGAGCTACCTCAACCCCCGGAACCCCAGGTGGACGCTAGCGACTGGGCACGGAAGATCGCGGAAGCATGGCCAGTAATCACGGCGGCGCTGAAGGATGCACAGGCTGCCTACAAAGAGCAGGCCGACAAGCACCGGCGCCAACAGCCGACGTTCCAGGCGGGGGATATGGCCTATCTATCCACCAAGTTCCTAAAGTCAACCCAACCCTCGAAAAAACTGGGGCCTAAGTACATCGGGCCGTTCCGAGTCACGCAAATAGTGAACCCGGTAGCAATACGCTTGGACCTGCCACACAACCTCCGGAGACTCCACCCGGTGTTCCACACCAGCCTCCTGAAACCGGCAACCACCTCCCGATGGCACCCAAGCACGCCACAGCCCGCACCGGTGATGATCGACGGGCAACACCACTTCGAGATAAGGGACATTCTCGACTCCCGCAAGCAACGAGGAACTCTACACTATCTGGTCAGGTGGAAACACTTCCCCCACCCGGAATGGGTGGCGGCGCACAACGTTAACGCGCCTGACCTGTCCAGAGCATTTCACCGGGCATACCCTGACAAACCGCAACCAAGGTCAGCAAAACCAAACCCCCCCCCCGCAGGCCCCCCCCGCCTCCCGTGCCCCAAGGGAAAGGGCCCCCCCAAGCCCGCGACTTGGGTGGACCTTCCCCCCCCGGGACTCACTCCCCCCGCCCCGGGCCCACGGGGTGGTGACAAACGTTCGCCAGCACCCTCCCCCCGCCCCCCGGCCGCGGGGGAGTGGCAAGCAAGTCAACAGGGCAACCTGGGGGCAACGCCCAGGAGACACAACAAAGGCGACGCACTTTAAATAAGAAAAAGAAGGGCCCTACCTGGAGCTGAGAAGCACCCGACCAGCCACGCCTCTCTCCTCGCCGAACTGAGCCAAACAAACAGGGTGTGGCTGGAGCATGCGCACGCCAGGTCAGGACCCGAGCATGCGTACCATGGACACACCCTGGGAAGGCACGTGGTAGAGGGAGGAGCAAAGGGAGGGGCGACAACTACTCCGGCGGGAACTTTGAAAAAAAAAAAAATGTGGCGTTTTGACAGCTCCACGAGGAAAGCCCAGAAAACCGGGGGAGAACACTATTCGAAAAGGGGGCAGTATGTCATGAGTGCCGTTGAGCTAAAGTCATCAGCGCAATGGCACACATGACAATGACAAGGAAATAGGTGAAGGGGTACAAGATAAGTAGCCATCAACCCACAACGACTAACGGCTAACAAACAATAGCTAAACGGATCACGGAGCCACCCAAGCCATCAGCGGCAATACAACGGGGATCGCCCAGCTGAAAGCAATCAGCAGAGGAATGGGAAACCTGATGATGGGCGATCCCGGAAACCCTCACCCACCGGCAGGGCAACGTATTGGACAAAGGGGGGTGACGTGACCGTGAGCGAGGGGGCGCTGACCGGCGCGGGGTATTTAAACCCCGCACCGGCGCGCTCCTGTCACTCTCAGCTTTTTTCTACCAACGCTGTACCTGCCCTGCAAATAAACCAGAGCCTGATCCGCGAACCAGTGTCTGAGTGTTATTCAGAGGTAGGCAGCGCATGACAGTGAGCCAGTTTGGTTTAGTGGTTAAGGCTCCAGGCTAGAAACCAGGAGGCTGTGAGTTCTAGTCCCGCCTTAGGCATGAAAGCCGGCTGGGTGACCTTGGGCCAGTCCCTCTCTCTCAGCCCAACCCACCTCACAGGGTTGTTGTTGTGGGGAAAAGAGGAGGAGGAAGGAGTATTAGGTATGTTCACCGCCTTGAGTTATTTATAAAAATAATAAAGGCAGGATAGAAAATAACTAACTAACTAACTAACTAACTAACTAACTAATATCTTAAAGCATGACAAGTCTTATATTCCGAGAACCTCTAGAAGAGTATTCCAGACCCAGATAGCAACTACCAATACAGTACAAGCTCAGAAATGTGTACACTTCTTATTTATCACATTATGTTCAAGGATTTTCTCAGTCAATAGAATTATGAAAAACACAGCAGGCTAGTAATTCATCCTCTTGATGCTCCAGATCCAAGCTGTTTAAGCCACAATTAGTTTAGCTTCAACGTTTAGAGTGGCATTTAAAGTTATTGGAGGAATAGTCTTTACCAAGGTGAAAAGACTCACAATAGAGAAAAGGAAAAGCTACTTATTCTTTGTCCAGCAGGTCATGTACTCTAATCACAAATAGCAGAAAGGACTGTGGGAAGTGACAATTGCCACCTTCAATTTTCAAAAACCAAAAGTTTCATATGTATCCCAGGGTGCAACCTGCTTGGCCAAAATTAACAGTGAACACTCTTAGCTAAATTGGCTAGATCATTAAATCTGTTTAATGATTTACAGGTAGTCCTTGCCTACAGACTGCCTCATTTAGCAATGTTCGCAGTTACGAAGGTGATGAGAAAGTAACTTTACAACCAATTCTTGCATTTACAACTTTCGCAGGTCTGTAAAGCAAAAGAAAACTGAAGTAAGATCATAAGCACAGTTGTGGTTTCATTTAGCGACCACTTTGCTTAACGACCGAGTTGCCAGTCCCAATTATGTTTGCTAAACAAGGACTACCTGTATTTCTTTGTTTTTGTCACTTTATATACCAACCAGCTCCCAAGATTGTGAGCAGCTTACAATAATAAAGAACATAACAAAAGTCAACCTAACCAGCCAAAACCAAAAGCTCCGTTATCCCTTAACCAACCCTATAAAATATAGTAGCCTAGTCACTAGAAAATCTTGTATTAATAGGTCTAAAAGTCAAACTCCAAACTTCCATTTGAACAAAACAATATTCACAGCTGTGCAGAAGTTCAATAAGAAGAGTCCCAGATGTATCTAGTGGGGCAAGATGCTCCACTACAAGGGAGCCATCAGGTGCATATCCCCTTGAATTCTTGTAGGGATGGGACAATAAGCATCCCTCCCCTTCATACATGAATGGTTGGAAGAGATTTCATTTGGAAAAGGTAGTGTTTAAGGCATCCTGGGCCAAGCAGTGTAGAGCTTTATAGACTGAAAACAGCATTTTGAACTGGATTCCAAATTGTACTGATAACCAGCATAGCAACTGGAGAATGGATGAGAGATAACAAGCTGAAAGTAAATCCAGGTAAGACAGAAGTATTGCTGGTACATAGGAAATGGGGTTACACTTCAGCAAAAAATCTGGTTTGCAAATTGGGGATGTTGATTGATCCCCAGGTGTCACTGGATTAGCATGTAGCAGCTGTAGTGAGGACACCTAGACATAATTATGATTGGAGTGCCAGTGCTGACACTTCCAGAGCCAACCAGATTTGGTAATGGTTATCCACACCTCTTGATTACAGCAATGTACTCTGTATGGGCTTACCCTTGAAACGCTGCTGCTGGTGTAAAATAGGCTGTTAACCAGTACAAGGTACAGAAATCATATGATGCCTATACTGAAAGATTGTATTGGCTGCCAACTGCTTGCAAAGGCACAATTTAAGTTATAGGTACTGACCTTTAAAGACTTAAATGGCTTAGGCCCCAAATATTTAAATGACTGACCTTCCCATCGCAAACCAGTCTGACTGTTAAATTCAGCAGAAGAGACTTTCTTGGAAATGCCTTTGCCATCCAAGGTTCATCTTTCTGGGCTGCAAAGAGAAGGCCCACACTGCTCCCAGGCAATGGGATATGCACCCTCAGGAGTTATACTTACCCTCCCCCCCAGTGGTTACAAAATTGGTAAAAATGCACCTTCTCAACCGTGAGATGATTTTAGTATTAAATGTTATTGTTAATTTTAATCTTGTGTTTTTAACTTTTTGTATCCTGTTTTTGTTAATTTTTATTAAACAAAAATTGAGGGCTCCCTAGAGCAGAAAGGCAGGGTATAAAACAAATACAAATAAACATTGTGTTCTTCTTCCTACTTTTCTTTTACACCAGTGTAATTATATCAGCATAGACCTAGACATAAAAAAGGGAAATTGGGACCTTTAAATTTCCATAATCTTTTAAAACAGGACTGTCTGAGATATTGTATATTCTGTTTTCAATCTGTGTAGCATCAAATGAATCCTATGCAACATACTCATTTGTCAGAAAGAGTGAACAAAGGTTAGTAAAGCAAGGGGTTTTTTTTGGCTCAGAGGCCCGATGAAATAGGACCTTTGATTCATTCACTTCAACTTCTTTTAAATTGCACGATTACCTCAGGCAACTCTGAAGCCGTTAGGACCTTATTGTGTTGATATTATTTCAGGTGTCCAGATGGAATGAATTCTGTCCTGTTCATTTAAGGTTGAGCATTTATACCTTAACCTGTATTCTGATTTGCCAGCCCCTTTAGATAGAATTTTACAGAACCCTGGGAGGAAATGGACAACCACTCAAAAGAGGAAGGCATACTTTTAAAAAATGATTTTCAAAAGGTAACAAGTTCTGAACTTTTGTGAAAGATGGAATTCACTCAGCAGGCTTCTCAGGTTTTAGGCATGTGCCAACATGGCCCCCTGTGTCATGTCAAATATTAAAACATGGTTGCAATAAAAAGAGAACTTACTTCACTGTCATGGAAAGGCTTGGATCGGATTGTCAGGCTCCCCAGCTCAATTGATTTCTGAAATCTAGCTGGGATCTGCAGCCCCTGCAACTTGTCGTAGGCATGTCGAGCCAATTTATAGGCGCCCAGAGCTTTGCTCTGCTTTGCCAGGGCAAATAATGTATTGCTGTAATCAAATCAAGGAACAAAACATACATATGGCAAGCAGGAGAAAACCACATCATTGCTTTCAATCAGGCGAGTTATGCACTAAAGCATAACCAAAGCCTCAACTTGCAAGGCTGTTTACATAAACAAAATACAAAACAACTGCTTGAATACCAATGGCTTTTTGAATGAATGAACAAGAGAAAAGGAGTGATTCAGAGATTAACTCCCTAATTTAGGGCCAGGTTTAGTGATATCTGCATAGAGAAGACAATGATGACTTTTTTTAAGGAAGGAAAGAACTGTACTTCTCTGGGGACAAAAAGGCCTCTGTCCCCTGGCAGAAAATGTTACTTGCAAGAAGCAGCAAACAGGCAGTTCTGATTTTCAAATTCATGCTCCAATCTGCAGTATAAAACAAACATGCTATGTTCAATTGACAGGTGACCAGGCAACCATCAAGAGGATAAATGTACTGTCTAGATAAATTGTATCAAATAAATTCAGCTTCACAGGCTTAAATTTGAACACTTACTCTTAGCTTGCTTAATTGGATTCTAAACCTTTCACCCAGTATCAGGAAGGAAAATATTAGGGGCAAATTATCAGGCATCACTACTGCATTTCTCCTACTCTCCTCACAAAAGACCAAGTTATCTGCAACCTTCAATGCCCTCTTCACCAGACACATTGATACATATCACTTACACTTCAAAGTGTACTTAGCTTAAGCCTGATAAAGACTATTCTGGATTCAATTTTCTATTTTATTTATTATTATTTATTTATAGCCTACTTTCACTCCTAAGTCCTGCTATGCTACCCCATTATGACCAGGAGAAGAGGAGGGGGTTATTTCTGGGAGGGATGATCAAAGAATACCGAGAGTATACTTCAAGAGTATATCCTTCCAGAAGGGTCACCCAAAGTGTGAAGGTCATTCCAGTTACCCAGCTAAAGCAAACAGGCACTTATATCAGACAGCAGCAATATAGGGAGCAGGTGATCATTTTAGTGACAACAGGAGACAACAGTGCAGGAGAAGGCAACTGTAAACCACTAGCGCAATGGTTCCCAAACCTAGGTAAATTACCCAAAATTGGGTAAAAGTGGTTTTTCTTTCCCAATCACAACAGGGACATTTAAATTGACTTAAACTGTTTTACCTACATTGGGTAAAAAGGACTTTCTGATAAGCAGTTTTGGGTAATGAAAGAAAAAGTTTGGGAAGCACTGCAATAATGTATTTTACCAAGAAAACCACATGGGCAGACAAAAAGAAGTAACTGAAGATGCAATGCCAGATGATGGGCCCCTCAGGTCAGAAGGCATGCAATGTGTTACTGAGGAAGAGCTGAGAATCTTTCAGAGTACTAATGGTGTTTATGATGCAGTGAGATAACACCTACCAGATGTCCAGTTGCTGAAGTTACCATACAGAAAAAGAAAAATCAAACGACAAAGACAGAATTACAATGGGAATATGGAATGTAAGACATACGAACATGAGAAAGTGCAACACAGTGAAAGAGGAAATGAATTGACAACAGATTGACATCTCAGGCATCAGTGAATTGAAATGGCCCTGAAAGTGAACACTTTCAGTCAGAAGAACACACTATTCAGGTGCAAGTTCCAAGTCAAGCTAAAGTGCAAAAAAACAAAGCCAGCCAGTTTCCATGGTATCATCTTGAGCATATACCCACCATTTTCAAGGAGAACATCAGAAATTACTTTCAAGTCCTGAACCTCATTGATAGGGAACCAGAGGAGCTGTGGAATGAAATCAAATAAGTTGTTAAGAATGAATGCGAAGAGAATCTCAATGACTAAGAAACAGAAGAAAGCAAACTGGATGACAGAACAGATGGTGGAAATTGCTAAGAGAAGCTAAGCCAAAGCCAAGAAAGACAAAGGTCTCAGGAAGGATTAACAAAGAATTTCAGAGTGAAACAAGATGTAGTATTACAATGACATCTGTAAAGATATCAAAAATAGAAACAGACAGAACTCTGAACTCAGAAGGTGGTTCTAACCTCAAATTGGTATGTTAAGGATCTCAACTGATAACTGATCAAAGAAAGATGGAAGGAACAGACTGATATTCTATACAGCTGGGAAGTCAACATCCAAGATGCCTTAGAAGATACTCCTTATTTATAAGCACCTCTAGTACTACAAAATGAAACTAGATCAGCACTCTGGTCATTACCAAGTTGGAAGGATACAGGAATTTACAGAATATCTAAAGAAATATGGTAAGCAACAAAACAAGATGTCTGCTGGATAACTCAGAGAGCCAGAGATCAAAGAATTTTAAAAAATGGGACTATGATTAAATATAAAGAATACCAAAGTAACGACAACAGGTACAGCATCCAGTCTTAGAAATGAAGTGGTGTATAGTTTCTGCCTTTTAGGATTGACTATCAACAATAAAGGAATCAGCAATCTGCAGATTAGCGATTGGTAGGGTAGAAATGAAAGCCTTGGAAAAGATACTCAGATGGCCATGATGTGTCTATACCTACAAAGATCAGGACCATGCAGGCAATTATTTTATCTGTGATAATCTATGGAATAAAAGTTGGAGTTTGACTAAGTGGAATTGCAAGAGTTGATGCTTTTGAACTTCTCCAAACACCATTCTTGAGAATACCATGGATAGCCAAGAAAACAAATAAAATGGTAAGAGAGCAGAGTTCTTATTCAAGGGACAAATGACCAGGTTCAAATCGTCATCATTGGACACATACAAAAACTCAGCCCTCTTGAGAAGTCCATAATGCTGGGAAGATGGAGGAAAAAGAAGAGGATAGCTAGCAGTAAAGTGATGGAATTGATTACACCACCATTGGAACACCTGAAGAGCCAGGGTGAAGACTGATTATCCTGGAAAAGGTCTATCTATGTAGATACTGAGTTGACACTGGCTTGATGGCACATAATCAATCTACATTGTTGTCCAGAGGGCACTCAGATGTATCAGCCTATACAGGCTGAAGCCAAATGATCAGGTAGGTCATTCTGAAAAGAACTGTTATGTTGTTAAAATCAGGAGATGTAGTATCCTTAGATTCTTGGTCCAGCTAGATGAAGCATCTTCTATAATGAGTTCTCCTTGGATTTACTGAATTTCAGGCCTGCAGGCAAAAGCACGCCTCTTTATTTGGAGGCATAGAAGAAACCTTGGTTATATTAACTTTGTCTACATGGAGTTTGTTTATTCTGAATCAATGTATATGGCTGGTCTCTCATGGAAGCCAGGATTTTATGCTGTGTTGTGATTCATTTGTTTATCTCAATATAAGGATTCCTAGGAATTTTTCTCAACTGACGAATTTGAATATGTCTCCAATTTTGATAGGAAAGAAGATAAAGATGGATGGCCAGATTTTCTTTGATACGTTTAGCATAAGATAAATGTGATCAGGATGAATTTAACTCGTGTTGATTAAAACTTTAATAGGTCTTTCTATATTTCTTTATACTGTTTCAACACATGTATAGGATGTTAAATAATCTTCTCTGGCTGGGCCATCTTCATTCTATAGCAACCTGGGAAAAGTGGATTTAATTTTCTATACTTTCAGTTTTATCATGAGATACTTACTTTAGTTTTCATTATTGGTTGGAATAAGGAATTTCTGAATTAAGCTCCTCTTCGGGCTAAAATGGAACACTATTATGTGACCCCACTAAAATCCTGGCAAGTATTGGGCTCTTTCTTTGTGGATCAGTTTCAATACTTGCACTTAATCCTGCAAGATACTGTATATGTGAAAAGTATGGATCACAGACAAAATTTTAACCACTTACCTTTTAGCATGAAAGTTTACATTTTGGGTTAACTCCAGTTAAAACTTGGGGATAATTCAGAGGTTGGGGGGAATGGAAGGAGTGGAAGGAGTAAACTAGGTCTTTTATAACTTAGAATCATAGAATTGGAAGGGCTTATTTATGCCCCTGACTCCATTCTCCTGTCTACTGTGGGACTCCAAATTAAAACAACCCAGACAGATGTGTATTTAGACTCCCTTTTAACATGTCCCTTGAAGGGAAAGCAATTTCTTCTATGGATATTTTTGTTCACCTGTTAAACTGCTCTTAGATGAATTCTCTAACATTCAGCATTTTGTGTTCTACTTGATGGTTTTGAACTTTGGTGTTCAAGACGACTCCTGTAATGGTATGTGGGAACGACCTAGGGAGACAGGGGGAAGACCCACATCCAGGGGAATGGTCAGACAAGAGGTAGCTTAGCCTGCAAAAGGGATGTGGGTGTGGCAAACATCTCAGAAGGGACCCTCCCTAATTTTTTCAGCTGTAAAGGCGATGGGGGAGAAAAATACTTTCAGACTTGCAAGATTCTGTTACTGTAACCTACAATAAAGTAGAATTAGTTTGCAAGGCTGACAACTTCTGAGACTACCATGGACAGCTAAGAAAGCAAACAAATGGATCACTGAATGAAATAGCCCAAAGTTCTCACACAAATGACCAGCCTCAAACTGTCATATTTTGGACACATTGTAAGCCACCCAGAACTATGGCGTAATGAGATGGGCAGTTACATAAATCTTTCGAATAAATAAATAAAAAGAAAACCCAGCTCTTTGAAGAAGTCTATAATGCTGGGAAAGGTGGAAGGAAAGAGAAAGGGACCATCAGCAGCAAGGTGGGTGGACTCAGTTACAGAGGTGATGGGTACACTGTAGGAAGACTTGATCGACATGGCTAAGAACTGAAACTGACTTAATGTCACATAATTAATTCTGTGTCCTGCACTCTGGAAGAGGATAGGTTTTAACCATCTTCTACGTGACATCTTTTCTGTATTTGAAGAGTGCTATCATATCCCCGCTCAGTCATCTTTTCTCAGTGTAAAACATATCCAGATCACTCAATCTCCCTTCATTAGACATACTCTTTGGTCTTATAATCATCCTCATTGCTCTTCTCTGAATCTATTCCACTTCTTATGAATCCTTCTAAAAGAACTCAGAGCTTTATGTAATATTCGAAGTGTGGTCTGATCCTAGCAGGATAAAGTGGAACAAGTATTTCCAGTAATTTGGAAAGTATAATTCTGTTAATACATACTAAAATGCATTTGTCCTTTTTGCAACAACTTCAATTTATCTGGCCTTTAAATTCCAAGTAAAGAGGTATTCCCAACTATGTTTCTATCAATCTCAAGATTCATCCCATCTTTAAAAGTTTCGGGTGGAACATACATTTTTAGTTAGAGAAGATGGAACCAAAATAGGAATTGAATAGTTCTGCCTTATCTTTGATACCTGTTTGCATGTTGCCATCTTCACTGAACAGTGGATATAGTGATTCTTTTCTTTTTACTTGGACATGTCTAAAGACAACTTTTTAAATTCCTAGCATCCATCAGTAACCTCAGCTCATTCCTGATACCAGCTCTTCAGTTCCAGGATACCTGCCTGTAACTTTCTTTGAAACCTGACTGTATGTGACAGTATTTTCCTCTATGTGTCCTTTTTGATTTTCAGTTCCACAGCAAGGTTTTTTTCTACATTGGCTTTTACTGTCATCCATTTTTCTCCTCATCAGAACAGCTTGCAACCGTGCTTATGGTGTCTGCTTCTTTAGGAACATCCCCAACTTTATCTCCTTTTCCTATTACGTTCTCCTGCCATGAGATCCTACAGTATTTATCACTGCTATTTATAAATGCTGTTTTAACAGCACTTTTCCTCTGACAAAAAGGTTTTCCCTCAAAATGTTGTGCAACCTAGTCTGAAGTAAAGTATACATACACCATATCCTTTCTTTTCCATCAGCAAGGCAAGTCAGGAATTTCCTAGAAGGATCATGCCTGAAAGCGTTTGTCTCCCAAAAACTATAAGGGCAATTAAAAACTCCTGCCACAATAATGTCATGTCTCAAAGATTCACTTTGCTTTTGGAAGACTTCATCCATATCTGCTGCTTGGTTGGGTGGGTGGGTGGGTGATATTAGACATTAGCAACAGTATTACTTTTTTGTATTGTTTTGTTTTGCTTTTCTCCAGTAATTTTAGCTCAGGTACTCTCTACAGCATTGCCAAGTACATTTACTTGGATTTCTAAACAAGAATAGATATTTTTAACATATGGGGCAATTCCTCTTGCCTTTCTATTCTTTCAGTTCATTCATTCTTCAGTTGCTATATTCCACTCTTGCAGCCATCCCACCAGGTCTCTGTTACACCTATTAAATCATATTTTGTCTTTTGTATTAAGAGCTGAACCTCGATTATTTCCCATACTCACAGCATTAATCTATAGACAATGAAAGCCATGAACTTTATGGGCAAATGTTTTTTCTTTTCCTTTTAGTGGTTTAAGAGGCCCCATTTCAGCAACACTCCTACTTTTAACAGTGCACAATTCTTTTCCTGAAGTCCCTACTTTAGCATTTTTGTTTCTTTCACAGACAGGGTTTCATTTAAAACCCTCTTAATCAAACTGGCTATGCTTTGTCCCAATACACCCTTTCCTGTCCTTGTGCCAGCAATCCATCATCTGGATAACTTAGACCATGATCTAAAATAACCAAATCACTCCTGTTGGCCTCATCTGCACAGCCAGTTATTAATTTACAATATTCTTCTTTTCCTTTCCAGTCATTTTCTATAGACAATAAGGATGGATAAGAATACTCTTAAGCCCCAGGGTTTTGAGCTTCCTATTAAATTTGTCATATTCCATGGTGATAAAAGTTGGAGTTGTTCCTCACAGTATCATTTGTCCCAACAGTGGGAAGAAGAAACTGTTGGTGGACTTGATAAAGTGTGGAAATTGTTCTGTCAGGTCTTTGATCCTTGACCCTGGCTGACAGCACACTTCATGAGTTGATACTGACCATGTAGGTCCATTTGGCGTACAGTTATTTCAGTACACTGTAGGATTGATTCACAAACTATCATGATTCTTTTTGTCTTCTTAGAAGGCATACAGTAGTTGCATCTTCTCTGTCTTCGAAGGATCCACAACAGTAACTCCTGTTCTGTGATGTCTCTTCTTTTTTCTCTGAATGCTCAAAACCGGCTTCATCTACAAGGGCCTACAAATTGTTTGAAAGTTCCAGAGGTACAGGGTGTCTTCTGTATCTCTTGCTTTTGGTTATTATTTCACCCTTGGTGATTATTCTATCATCCTGCAAGAAGGCTGCTTCCACTAGCAGGTTGTAGAGCTCTTTTTTTTTTGAATGGATACACCTTTGCCTTTGTCATCAGCTAAAGTGCAACTACTCACTGCTCCAATTCTTAGACTTTTTCTACAAGCTTGCATTTGTTTCAAATGCAAGTTAATTTCGAACAGGAAGTCAAACATGCCACAAACTTTGCAGGTCAGAATTGCAGAGTCTTATCTAATTGGCTTCATTTTTGCTTCTTAGGTGTGAGAATCAAGCCTGCCTGACTCAGAAATCGAAACTCTTTCGGAGTCAGAGGAGGAAATAGAAACTTACCAGGCTGAAACCGGGAAATCAGCAGCACGGAAGAACCTAATGCGCTGATTGGCCAAGATTCGGTGGAGGATTTGAATCCTCCAATCAGCGTGCGCCAACAATGGGCAGAAAAGCATGCAAAGGAGAAGGCAGCCCGATTGGCTGCAGAAGGGTCCAGGCATTTGAAGGATTGGCATAAAAGGCAGACACGCGAGGAGCAAGCTGCCAGAGACAACTGATCCTACAAACCTGCAGCATCTGCAGAAGAGTCCCTACCAGCATCGGAGTCAGTGTCTGTCACCAAAGAGGAATCAGTGCAATTACTCTCCATTGAAGAGGACTTAAATCCTGCTTCTGCTGCCATCGAGGATCTTCTTATCACCGAGCCCAGCAACCTCAGCCTTGCTTCCAGTATTGGCCCTCTGCGGTTATCTTGTGTGCATTTCAGACACACTTCTCACCCTGTTTTAGGATTCCAGCCGAGCCCAGCATCTCCAGTCCCACCTTGTCGTGCCTCCAGTCCGCAGTTCCTATCCCAGAGAATCCAGCCTAGTCCAGGGCTTCCAGCCAAGTCAAACTTTGCTCTGAGTTCCCAGTCTTGCTCCAAGTTCTTTGTCCAGAGAATACAGCTGAGTCCAGGGCTTCCAGCCGATTCCAGGGCTTCCAGCCGAGTCCAGCCTTGCTCCGAGTTCTCAGCCTTGCTCCGAGTTCCTAGTTCAGAGTATCCAGTCTAGTTCAGGGCTTCCAGCTGAGTCCAGCCTTGTTCCGAGTCCTCAGTCTTGCTTTGAGCCTCCAGTTTCCAGTATCCAGTCCAGCCAGAGTCATCGAGTCCATTCCAGTCTGGTCCTTAGTCTTCAGAAGAGTCCAGGGGGCTCCGGTAAGCCCCATCCGGTGTTCCAGAGTCAGCTTAGTTCGAGTAAGGTTCCAGTTTGAGATATGTTGACTTCAGTAGCATCCTGCACTCCAGTATCTTCCTGGAGCCTCCCAGTCTCCGTTGAAGAGTCCTGTTCCACTGCCTTGTTGTCACTTCCTCCTGCAATCTTGCCGGTCGCCTTGCCACTGCCCAGTTGGTCTTGACTGAACCCAGTTCTTCCTAGATTCAAAGGACTTATTTATTGTAAATAGTTATTTAATAAAAGTATTTTTGATATTTAATCTACCTGGTTGCCTTAGTCTGAACAGGACATTAGGCACTCGCCCGTTGAAAGGTTTTTATTTCTTCTTGTTCCTTTCTCAAAGGGAACCTTAGCCAAAGTACAATTTCTGTGTTAGGAACTGAATCTGAAACTCCTGTTAGGTCTCTCTATGCACTCCATCAGTGAGCTGGATGCTATTATTTGGACCAATTTAGTAGCTATTTTTAAAACCTTTACTTAATTAAAAAAAGAGTTTGGTTCATCTAAGAGTGCTTCTTGGCATTTTATTCTATGTCAGTACTGAGTGTCCTAATCCTCTAGCCATGGTTGCCTTTGAAGCTCCAGAATTGTTAGAACCTTTGAAGACTGGTTCCTGTGCCATTATATATGCAAGAGAAGAGGTTTTCCCTGACCTGTGGATTGCTGCAGGGCCATCTTATATTGTTTGCTCATAAGAAGAGAAGAAGCTGTTAGAACCACAGTAATAAAACTGAGGTGCAAATGTTTGAAATCTTTGAAGATTAGTCTCAAGAAGTTAGTTAGAAATCTTTGAAGATTAGAAATTAGAAATCTCTGAAGATTAGTCTCAAGATTAGCTGGTACTGGAGAGGAACGTGCCTGGTGAATGAAATACATAAATAAACCTCTCTCTTTTCTTCCCTATCCAGATACCTGTTCCCTTTGCCTCAACTTTATCCAGTTGTGTTCTCGTCGTTTCCTTTCTTTCCCAGTAAAGTTAATGTTTCCTCTTACCCCCTTTCCATCCTATTTTCTTTCTTTCTTTCTTTTCATTCTGTTTCTGCTGAAAGGAGGGAGAAGAATGTGTACAAGTACACTGTATCTGTGGGAGAGAATAGATTGGATATGTGGAGGAATTAATCTTGTAAATGAGGTACTGCGTTTTACAAGCAATTACTTCTAATTAACAATTATTATTTCAATTTTAAAAAGTTTCTCTGGCCCTGCTCTTTTTTTGCGGGGGGGGGGGGAGTATGGCTTCTGTCCAGTATATACACACATATACTGTATATAGATGCACATATAGATACCCACAATAAACTGCTGGCCCTCCAGAAGGGCCTGAAAACATGGCGTTTCCATCTGGCTTGGGGATCCAGTAATGTGGGTATGGAGCCTGCAAAGTGGCTTATTGCTAGGGAAATTGAGCGTACTCTCCCGCACTCAATGTTTTTTTTCTACTTATTTCTGTATGGTTTTTATTGTTTTTAATTATTATTTTTGTTGTTATGTTTTTTGGTTATTTTCTTGTGTTCTTTTGTGATTTTAACTTTGTTATGATGCTTAGAGTCATGTATGTGAGATGGGCGGCTATGTTAATTTAGCAAATAAATAAAATTAAACCGATCAATCAATTACATGTACACATTTTTTGGGCAGTGGGGAAGGTAAATCTCTAGAACTAGATTTAGAAGGTGTTAGTAAGCATGAGTTGCCCAATAATGGGGTTTGCATAGGATTTTTGTTGTGCATGTGTGTGTGTACATGTGTTTTGTCTGTCTATTCTTCCTGGAGTGGTGGGGGTGGGGGAAGATGGTTTAGATTCAGGATCATGTTCCTTTTGGTTAAATACTGGAATTTACTTTTATAAGAAAGTTTATGGAACTGGGATTAATTATTTCAGAGAATTTTGGAATAATGAGCTTGAATGCTCTATGTTTGTGAGCCAATGGAAGATTGCTTTAAATAATGTGAGATTAATTTATCTTAAAATGAGGTTAGTACAGTAGCAAAGTCTATATCATGTACTGGGTACCTCAGAAAGTGATTAATAAGGACTGGAAGCAATCATCTTGTTGCTTGAAATGTAATTTAGAAATTGGAAGATTCACTCTCACAATCTGGATCTGCCACATATTGTCACATTTGGGCTTGAAATTCACAGAAATGTTAACGTGACTTTAAATCAATTATTGCGGGTTAAGAGTGGGTATGTTCCACTTCGCTATATCTCTAGTATATGGAATCAATCAACATAACAAGAAGTGTCGATTTTTCAAGCAATGGGTGTGTCCAAAAATTATTATTACACAATATCGGAAGGACAAATCTACACCTGATTTGGAGCAATCAATTCTTGTAAACATATGATCAGTCAACACAAGATTTATCTTACAAAAAGGCAAGGAAGAGGATGTTCAAACAATCTGTTCAAAGTATTTGAAGTTGTTTTGCACAGGATGTAAACCCTTCCTTTCCTTTCCTTATTTAGAGGGAGGAGGTAAATTTGGATGTTATATTATTTTATTAACTCTGTTTATATATGTAATTTTCTTTCTTTTTTAAAAAAATAAGTGTAATGCTTTTTTTAAAGGAGATGCAGCATGGCAAGACAAACCTTCATATTTTTCCCAATGTTGGAGTCCAGAGAAGTAGCCATACTAATCTACTGCAGCAAAGGCAACTGAGAGCCTCATGACACATCGAAGATATTTATGGTGGCATAAACTTTCCTGGGCTAAAGCCCACTTTATCAGGTGATCTGATGACGTTACTTCTGACCAACTAAAGGGCATATTTTCTAAGCTGCAAGTTTCTATGATTTATAAGTGTCTCAAAATTATTTAGGAACTGCTTTATGATATCAAACATAAAACATAAAGTATTAAAAGATTTGTAGGCTGTGAACTATAGAAAATGAATAATCACACAATATAAGAACCCTATATTCTTGCAGGATGTCAACGTACAATTCACCACTGAGCCTTCTATTTTGCTCACCAAATAAGTCTTGGATTTGACATTTGCCTTTGCCTTTACCTTTCAAAGGATACACTTTAGAAATTCCCAGAGGAGTTTCCTTGGTAAGGCTATGAAGTAAAAACCTAGACACATTGAAGAGTGTTTCAGGTAAATAGTGATTGAAGGGTTCTTCCTACAGTGGGAAAATAGAAGTTTATACAAATAATAAATGTGCATAATAAAGCATTCCCAGATTTCTATCTTACTACATGCTGAGGTGCAGCAATATCATGGTAAGAGTCTTAACAAATGATCATAAAACAGACAAAATAAGTTAGTTGTAGGACAATCCCACCAAAGTCTCCCCATGACAGCAGGCTTTTAAAAGCAAATATGACATCAGTTAACTAACTCATGAATGGTTTGAGGGGCAAACAGAGAACTGCAAATATGTAAATATCTTACAGTGCATTTGTGGATGAAGTGATAGGCATGATAAAGTTCTGCCAAGTGCTGGAAGTGGTGAAACTTCTTTAACATTTCAGTCTTCTGCTCCTCATTGTCTGAGGGAGGGAAAGGCAATATCAGCATAAAACCCCTGAACAGCTGCCAACCCAGCAATGAGAGACTTACACTGAAAGAACCTTGCATTAACGCTACTGATCAAGTGTGCCTCCAACCACAGCTTTTGTAGTTAACTTTATATGAAATTTTGTATTTTAAAACAGGGAAATCAGAATGCAAATGGCTCTGGAACATCATTTGAACATAGCCAGGTATTATGTCTAAGGATGGAATACATTTGCTTTCCAGTTCTAGAAATTCCAGCTGCAGAAGTTACAAGCAAAGAGAACAGCATCCAATTCAACATTTGGATTTAACAAGCACTTTGGAATTATCTGCTATCCTGTAGCACACTGGTACACATGTTTACTTGGAAGCTAATCCTGCTGAGTTCAGAGGGGCTTACTGCCAGTTAAGTGAATAGAAGAAAAGCCGTAATCTTAGCTCAATGTACTAGAGACTACTGATCTGTATCTTATGTATACTTGCAAAACTAAAGGAATGTTTGTGTAGTGTCACATAATAAAAGACATCCCCTCTGCTTTAATCTATGTATCTTGCAGTGGTTAAAAACAACATACCTGGACCTTATTTTATGCTGAAGTTCAGCCACAGGTTAGTTAAGAGATATGGGGCAAATTATTCTGTCCTGGCTGGAGCCCAATTTTGTGATATAGAACCTATAGAAACTATTACTGCCTCTTTCGGAAAATTGTTATTATGAATAAGGAAAGAACTATGTCTAGAATGAACTTGTGTCACATTTGGAAGGACAGAAGGTGTGGGAACACAGCCTGAACTTGAGTAGAAAGTGAGGTCTGTACTGATCAGGTGTTTTCAACATAAATGAAAAAAAATAAGATTATAATACATATAATTTAAGTACTGGATCATGAAAGAGCCTCTCCCCCCCACACACACCCCAAAGGTCCTCAGTAGTGCAATTCACAAAGAATGTTCATTGAAGACCTCAAGAGTGTGTTGAATATTCCATTTTCATGCATGAGCAGACAAAAAGTAAACTTTTTGCATTTCCTTACCTTGAGCTATATCTAAACACTGCATGGACAACATCCAGTAATAATATCCTGCGTCATTGAATCGGCTTTCTACCACAGCATTGTGAGTTAATTGTTCCAACACTTTTACAGCTTCAGTCTGTCTGCCAGCTTTATGAAATGCTGCAAAGGGGAGTCAAAATAAAAAAAAACTGTGATTAAAGTAATGAGCTTGATTAAAATTAAGAAAAGGCACCAACGTTAAATCAACCCCGCACAAAAAAAAACACCAAAAAGGGATTATACCCTTGTGTTTTTCTACATTCTGTGGGGAAGTTTAATATAGGGCTAGATATATTTTTAAAATAGGAGAACAAAATGAAGCGGAACATAGGCTGATACAATTTTGCCAAGACAACTCACTCTACATAACAAACACTCTCTTCCAACAGCCTAAGAGACGGCTTTATACATGGACTTCGCCAGATGGACAACACCAAAATCAGATTGACTACATCCTTTGCAGCCAAAGGTGGCGGACATCTATACAGTCGGTAAAAACAACACCTGGAGCTGACTGTAGTTCAGATCATGAACTTCTTCTTGCACAATTTAGGATCAGACTAAAGAGATTAAGGAAGACCCACAGATCAGCTAGATATGAGCTCACTAATAGTCCTAAGGAATACGCAGTGGAGGTGAAGAATAGATTTAAGGGACTGGATGTAGTAGATAGGGTCCCGGAAGAACTATGGACAGAAGTTCGCAACATTGTTCAGGAGGCGGCAACAAAATACATCCCAAAGAAAGAGAAAACCAAGAAGGCAAAATGGCTGCCTGCTGAGACACTAGAAGTAGCCCAAGAAAGAAGGAAAGCAAAAGGCAACAGTGATAGGGGGAGATATGCCCAATTAAATGCAAAATTCCAGAGGTTAGCCAGAGGAGATAAGGAATTATTTTTGAACAAGCAATGCGCGGAAGTGGAAGAAGACAATAGAATAGGATAGACAAGAGACCTCTTCCAGAAAATTAGAAACCTCAGAGGCAAATTCCAGGCAAAAATGGGTATGATCAAAAACAAAGATGGCAAGGACCTAACAGAAGAAGAAGAGATCAAGAAACGGCGTCAAGAATATACGGAAGACCTGTATAGGAAAGATAACAATATCGGGGATAGCTTTGACGGTGTGGTCAGTGAGCTAGAGCCAGACATCCTGAAGAGTGAGGTTGAATGGGCCTTAAGAAGCATTGCTAATAACAAGGCAGCAGGAGATGATGGCATCCCAGCTGAACTGTTCAAAATCTTGCAAGATGATGCTGTCAAGGTAATGCATGCTATATACCAGCAAATTTGGAAAACACAAGAATGGCCATCAGACTAGAAAAAATCAACTTATATCCCCTTACCAAAAAAGGGAAACACTAAAGAATGTTCAAACTATCGAACAGTGGCACTCATTTCACATGCTAGTAAGGTAATGCTCAAGATCCTGCAAGGTAGACTTCAGCAATTCATGGAGCGAGAATTGCCAAATGTACAAGCTGGGTTTAGAAAAGGCAGAGGAACTAGGGACCAAATTGCCAATATCCGCTGGATAATGGAAAAAGTCAGGGAGTTTCAGAAAAACATCTATTTCTGTTTTATTGACTATTCTAAAGCCTTTGACTGTGTGGACCATAACAAATTGTGGCAAGTTCTTAGCGGTATGGGGATACCAAGTCATCTTGTATGCCTCCTGACGAATCTGTGTAATGACCAAGTGGCAACGGTAAGAGCAGTCCATGGAACAACAGACTGGTTTAAGATTGGGGAAGGAGTACGGCAGGGCTGTATACTCTCACCCTACCTATTCAACTTGTATGCAGAACACATCATGCGACATGCTGGGCTGGATGAATTCAAGGCTGGGGTTAAGATTGCTGGAAGAAACATTAACGATCTCAGATACGCAGATGATACCACTTTGATGGCTGAAAGCGAAGAGGAACTGAGGAGCCTCATGACAAAGGTGAAAGAAGAAAGTGCAAAAGCTGGCTTGCAGTTAAACCTCAAAAAAACCAAGATTATGGCAACCAGCTTGATTGATAACTGGCAAATAGAGGGAGAAAATGTAGAGGCAGTGACGGACTTTGTATTTCTAGGCACAAAGATTACTGCAGATGCTGACTGCAGCCAGGAATTCAGAAGACGTTTAATTCTTGGGAGGAAAGCAATGAGAAATCTCAATAAAATAGTTAACAGCAGAGACATCACACTGACAACAAAGGTCTGCATAGTTAAAGCAATGGTATTCCCCATAGTAACATATGACTGCGAGAGCTGGACCATAAGGAAGGCTGAGCAAAGGAAGATAGACATTTTTCAACTGTGGTGTTGAAGGAAAATTCTGAGAGTGCCTTGGACTGCAAGAAGATCATACCAGTCCATACTCCAGGAAATGAAGCCAAACTGCTCACTTGAGGGAATGATATTAAAGGCAAAACCGAAGTACTTTGGCCACGTAATGAGAAGACAGGATACCCTGGAGAAGATGCTGATGCTAGGGAGAGTGGAAGGCAAAAGGAAGCAGGGCCAACCAAGGACAAGATGGATGGATGACTTTCTAGAGGTGATAGATTGACCTTGGGGGGAGCTGGGGGTGGCAACAACTGACAGGAAGCTCTGGCGTGGGCTGGTCCATGAAGTCACGAAGAGTCGGAAGCGACTGAACGAATAAACAACTATATTTTTAAAAACATGTCTTGTAGGTTTTACAGTACCCCAAGCTTCCTAAATGCACCCTGAGGGCATAATGTATCAAGCAAGCTGGCTGCACAGTTTCTAGCCATGTGCAAGCTGCTCTTCCATGCTCCCAACAAGGATCACTGAAACAAATGAAGGATGAATATAAGTATGAATTGTTTGTATTTGCTATTACGGTAATAGTGAAAGCCAGGAAAACAATAATTGGATATTTCAAGCTAAGTGGCTAATAAAATCAGTATTAATGTCTTCTCACAAAGCAATATTATAGGTAATCTGTGAAAACTAAAGTCACTTTGATGTGAAAAATGTGTGTAAACACACTTAAGTTTATCCTATACTGCGTTCATAACTAAAAGTGAAATGACTAATCTATTTGGGTGTCCCTAGCAATTAGAGAATGGCAGACTATGTTTCACAGGCCAGCTTTCCTGCAAGAAATATGAAAAATGGGTCTGATCCTTTCTCCAAAGTAAACCCAGGAATTTAGGGCACACAGCATTCCACAGCAGCAATGCCTTATCTTATTTTCCCTTAAACTTTATGCCTTGCATCCATATTCAAATTTGCTACAAAAATACACTTTACAATTTAAACTCTGTCACAGTATCCCATACAAATGGAGATAGCTTTATGAGCTGTAGGATTGTTTTCATGGCTCTCAGGATGACAGTGCTTCAAATTAGCAGCAAAGTGCTAAACATCAGCAGCATCCTTTTTTACCCAACATTATCAGAAAAGTAAAGAAATAAAATGCATTAACCCTTTGACGTAAGCTTAGAGTACCTTAAACCAAACCAAACCAAACCAAACAAAAATCTCTATCTTTAAAAGAGAAAAAAACCAAGTGATTTTCAAAATCCTAGCTTAGATCTCTCAACTTCTTCCAGACACGTATGGCATGCTTATAACACATATATACAATGTATGCTGCACAGAAAATTGCTGCACTATAAAATGCATAAAATAGGATTCCGGAATGTAGCTCAGAAGTGTTTTACTGATATGGAAGCTATTCCCAAGTACAGTAGTCTCTTGATAAGCTAGAATATGAATATTCATACTTATGATACCCTTCAATCACAGAAAGTATGAGCAGACAGTAAGACTTCAGTCCATTTAATAAGAAGTTTTGCTATGTGAATGCACAGAAACACTAAAAGTACTTTTCAAAATGTAAATATAGTATTGTAATAAATTCTTTTATACAAATTGTTCTTAACTAAGTAATTTAATAAAATAAGATAAAATAAAAACTTCTCAATGAATTTTAATATGTCAATCAGATCCATTTAGATAATTCCTATCCTTTTATCAAATGTTAAATCAGCCATTATTGGCACATAGAGATAAACCACATTTATATACCATTCAAAAGAGACAATAAAAAACCTAGGAAAGAAACAAAGAGTAGAATACCTCTTTTTGTTGAGAGGGTACCTGAGGGACCATCTCATCCCCATTGCATCAACCCGTCCCACCCGATCATGCAGAGGGGGCATGTTACAGACCCCATCTGTAAGAGAATTCCATCTGGCAGGGTCCAGGAAGCTGGCCTTCTCTGCAGTGGCACCCACCCTCTGGAACACTCTTCCTCCAGAGATAAGACAGATTCCATCTCTTGCAGCCTTCCAAAAACAATTGAAGACTTGGTTCTGCCACCTCGCTTGGGGCGGGAAGGGAAGTAATCACGCCTGGAGATGGTTAGCGCCTTAAATGGCCCCTTTAGATACACGTGAATGATATTCCAACTGCTACTGTCATCTGGATTTTATATTGTATTTATGCTTATGTCATATTTGTATTTATATTTATTAGAGTATTTTAATGTTTTTCTCTTTGTTGTAAACTGCCCAGAGACCCCCTTTGGGAGGAGATGGGTGGTGGCTAAATTTAATAAATAAATACATCCCCACCAGCAGCCAACACTCAAATAAGCTGGGATAAACCCCAGACAAACAATCAGGTAGAAAACATAACCCTAAGCAAGGTAGCACCAAGGAGGAAACCACACCCCAACCAAAACTGGCAGGGAAGGCTACTATATATAAACAAGCAGCATACCCCACACTCACTCGCATTATGTTACCTAAACATCTAGAAGCAAACAGCCAGCCTCAGGGAGCACCAAGAACTCCACCATTCAACCCTGAGCTATTCAAATAGATTTCATATCTCCCAAATAAACACTGTGCTTGCTTTTATTTCAGGGAAGTACCTAGTAAAGTTTGAGGTCCATTAAGTAAGGTAAAGGTTTCCCTTGACGTAAAGTCCAGTCGTGTCCGACTCTAGGGGGCGGTGCTCATCTCCGTTTCTAAGCCATTAGAGCCGGTGTTGTCCGTAGACACTTCCGGGTCATGTGGCCAGCATGACGACACGGAACGCCGTTACCCTCCCGCCGAAGTGGTACCTATTGATCTACTCACATTTGCATGTTTTCGAACTGCTAGGTGAGCAGGAGCTGGGACTAGCAACGGGAGCTCACCCTGCCACGCGGTTTCGAATCGCCGACCTTCCGATTGATAGCTCAGCGGTTTAACCCGCAGTGCCACCGCGTCCCAATTTGAGGTCCATTATTACCAACTTAAATAACAGTCGTATTAACAGCAGTAGCAGTAGCAATGTAGTCCTACCTTTCTGAGCCTCTTCAAATCTATCATTTTCTGCCAGCCACTGAGCATAAGGAACATAGACATCATCTTTAAATTCAAGGTGCTTTTCACACAATGCAAAAGCCTGAAATACAGAATAAGTTCATGCTTAGCAGAATACATTCATCCTAAAAAAAATAACTGAATATTAATGTTTTCAAATTCAGACTTCAGGATTTTTTGATAGAAGACAATAAGATATTTAAATTAGTTTGCTGTGCATCTTAGTGACAGCCAGTAATAGTGCCTTATTAATCAAGCCCTAAGATGCCATCCTTGGCATCTAACACACTCATGTCACAACTCAGTAGGTTACCTACATCATTCACGATTAAAGGAATTCTCAGGTGGCAAATTTCCAGTGGAACTGGTTGATTTATTCTTAAAATGTCATTATTGCAAAATAGATCTTAATTGTGCTATTGCATATGTTGACAGAATTTATTCCTTGACTGATTCTTACCTAATCCAATGGATATCATCTCCATGTAAGGATGAGGAGGGGTTATTAGCAGGCTTAGAGATACCCTATGTATTTAGAAATACAAAACAAAGTTTCCCTCCAAAAATCCCCAAGGAAGGGAATCCAAACAACCAATGAAGACTGTGACCAGTTTGCCCTGCTTAACATCTTTGTACTGCCTGTGACAGGTGGTCTATTTCCTATCTCCCTCTGTCACATTCCTGCCAACATCTCTTTGCAAATACACAAGTCTCTTTGGCAGGAAGGTAGCCATTTCCTTGTTCACTGAAAGCTACGTATGTAAACTCTGACAACTGCCATCATTTTTTTTTTCTGTTTACATGTACTGTTTGCCCATTGGCCAGTAGAGAGATAGCTGTCTTGCAGCGTCATCCTGCTTGAACAGGATCCTTTGAATTTGTTCTCGTACGTTCTTGGTTGTACTTGCTTGTCCTGAAGTCTCTGGTTAGCTCACTAGCCCAAATAAGATGCTGCTGAATCATGAACTCAAAGAAGGTTTATTGGTTTTTTAAAAAAATTATGTTTTTGTGCCTTCAAGTCAGTGTTGACTCCTAGCAACTGCCTGGACAAGTCCCTGCAGTTTTCTTGCCAAGATTTCAGAAGTGGTTTGCTACTGCCTGCTTCCTGGGGCTGAGAGGAAGTGACTGGCCCAAGATCACCCAACTGGCTTAGCACTTAAAGGACTAGAACTCACAGTTTCCTGGTTTCTAGCCTGGTGCTTCTAACCACTACACCAAACTGGCTCTCTCATTGGATTAGAATAGTTTATTTCAGTGTAAAAAATTAGTAGACCTGATTTCTGGTACAGGATTTTATTAATTTTTATGACTGTCTACCTTGCAGCCTCTCTTCTGTCTACCGGTATAGTAATGTTTTTTTTTGGTATGCACTATAAGTGCAGTACAAGACCTCTTTCTTATCATTTCTTCAATAAATCTTTACTTACAATTAGGTTACTATATTAATGTTGATTTCTTCACACCTCTAAAAGATTATCTCTCCCAATGCTTAAATTGCTGGGAAACGTTTACTGTGTTTAGTTAATTCTACCTAAAGAAGATGAATGGAAGCAGACTAGATGGCCTTTCACTCCCAGGATGTTTAGCATCTTGTAGTCTTGGAAACATCTTCCTTTCATGGTTAAAGGGAGGGGATGTTGGCTGCTCTACTTTAGTATTTAAATGCTGTCTTATTGGCTTAGTTTGCAAAAAAGGATTCTGACAATGGATGACCCTCACCCCAATCTTTATGTTAAAAACTGAATAGTGCAATAAATATTGTGGGAACAGAATAGAAAACCAGAAGGATGAGAATGGAATGGGGTATTCTGTATGGGAGCATGCAGATCGGCTAAAATCCTGAACATGGGCCCTCTGCAGTGAAACATTTGTTTGCAAATTTAAGCACATTAAAATGCATGCACTTAAATAGAAAGGGGGATTTTGTTTACACAATGTAAGGAATTAAGACTAAATAGGCACCAATACCCAGAAATGATAAATGATTCCCTTATAGTGAGTTGTATTTACCTCATCCCACTGCTGAGTTTCCACATAGAGTTGTATCAAGGCCTTCAGATCACCAATCTTCATATAGGTTTCTGCAGCATACCCATGGTTCAATAACTTTTTAAAATAATAGGCACACTTCGTCAAAGGTTCACGTTCTGCTTTATCCAGCTTTCGAGCAATATCAATCAATCTTAATTTTTAAAAAAGAAGAAGAAATCTAGCCCCATAATTGTCTGTAAGTCTTCCTAATTCTTACTATACAGAGAAGGGGGTGGGGAGGCTGCTGCTGCCAGAGATGCAAGCAAACAGCTGAACCGTTCTGTTTACATTTATACTCCAACAGTTCTTTGCCAAACCACAAACCTGGAACTGCTGGAGGACAAAAGCCCTTAACTAAATAAATTCACATTCTAATGTTTGTAGCAGCGACTCCTTATATAGATTCCATAGTCTGCAGGCTCAGTGAAGACTCTGAGCCTTTTTAAAGGACTCCATGGAATCTTATTAAGATCTTAAGAGCTACATCTTGCAATCAAAGTATGCCACATTTTCAGAAATGTGTTCTGAAGCCTCTGAAATCAACATTAAGCAAATGCGCATTTTATCCGTTGAACAACTGATACTCTCTAACTACGCCTGACCTTGAATAGCATAATTTGTTTCTAAGAGTGCAACTGTTATATGATGCTTCTGAATGGTTCTATTTGGTCGTCCTAGGCACCAGCTGTGTAAACGCTGTGAGCAACTTTGAACTTACACTTTTAGAAAAGAAGCACATACAGAATGCTCTGAAAAGAGACATCATGAACATTTCAATCACATCAGGATATAGGCACCGTAGGAGGAGAGCTGTGTTGGTCTGTGATAGCCAAAAATCAGGATGAGTCTGGAAGCAGCTTTTCAGACTACAGTACATTTTGTTGAAAGGCACAGTTTTTCTGAGCTATAACTCACTTCATCAGATGCAAGGGAGTAGCTATAGACTGGGTGGGGTGAAGGGAAGGAATGGTGGTTATGCAGATGCAGGTTATGTGTGAGACAGATTACAAATACCTTATCAATTAACAACTGTAGTATCTTAAAAAACCTATTCTGAGATAGCCTGTGATGGTGCTGTTGGTGTACACATGGGAGAAAAGTAGATGTCTGGGTTTGTTGCAGGGTCTGGTTCCCATGTTAGCATCATTGCCCTGTTGTTTCTTGTTGCTTGTGAGAATCTGCTTTAGGTTGGGTGGCTGTCTGTTTGAAAGCAAAGGTCTGCCACCCCATGCATGAGAAACTGTAATGTTGTTGTCCAGTATGGGCTGTAGCATATTAAAAATGTGTTTTGAGTGGTTTGAGCCATAAACTGTCAGTGAAAAGTAGGTGACAAGTGGTGTTCTGTTGTGTCTTTCAATAGTCTTTTCTCCTTAGGAATCACATTCCTCTTTTGATTTGTCTACTGACCTACTACTGAGTGGCTAGTTCAATCTCCTGAATTCCTGGTTTAATTCCATCAGTTGAGTATCTCTGTCAAGTGCATCAGAACAAAGCAGTTGTAGCATAGAGCCAGCTGTGGATGATAGACTTGGTTATGTATTCAGGATGTAAACTGGAAGCATGTAGATATGCCTTCTGATCTGCAATATCCTGTATAATGTGGTATTCATGTTCTACTGTGTAGTTTTACAGTGATATCAACCAGGTGGACTTGTTCCTAGATAGGTCAAGGCTAAGGTTGATGATGGGGTGAAAATTGTTGATGTCATGATGGAATTCAATGAGAAATGCATTTCCGTGGGTCCAGATGAAAATGTCAGTAATGAATCTCAAGTAAAGGAAAGGTTCCAGGGATAAGAGTTGAGAAAGCATTGTCCCAGGTCAGCTATAAAGATGTTTGCATATCATAGTCCCAACAACTACATACAGAAGATTAGAGGTGCCTTCCTCTGCCAGCAATGCCCCTCTGGATTCTACATAGGACAAATGGGACAACCTTTGCACAAAATAATTAACGGACACAAGTTTGACAACAGGACTCAGAACAAGGACAAAGTTATAGTGAAGCATTTCACCCTCTCAGGACATGCCATTATAGATCTCAGGGTAGATTTTTGGAAAAATAAAACTTTAATAGCACAATTGAGCAAGAGATTGTTGTTTATTCGTTTAGTCGCTTCCGACTCTTCGTGACTTCATGGACCAGCCCACGCCAGAGCTTCCTGTCGGTCGTCAACACCCCCAGCTCCCCCAGGGACGAGACCGTCACCTCTAGAATATCATCCATCCACCTTGCCCTTGGTCGGCCCCTCTTCCTTTGCCTTCCACTCTCCCTAGCATCAGCATCTTCTCCAGGCTGTCCTGTCTTCTCATTATGTGAGCAAAGTATTTCAGTTTTGCCTTTAATATCATTCCCTCAAGTGAGCAGTCTGGCTTGATTTCCTGGAGGATGGACTGGTTTGATCTTCTTGCAGTCCAAGGCACTCTCAGAATTTTCCTCCAACACCACAGCTCCAAAGCATCGATCTTCCTTCTCTCAGCCTTCCTTATGGTCCAGCTCTCGCAGCCATATGTTACTATGGGGAACACCATTGCTTTAACTATGCGGACCTTTGTTGTCAGTGTGATGTCTCTGCTCTTAACTATTTTATCGAGATTTGTCATTGCTCTTCTCCCAAGGATTAAGTGTCTTCTGATTTCCTGACTCCAGTCAGCATCTGCAGTAATCTTTGCACCTAGGAATACAAAGTCTTTCACTGCTTCTACATTTTCTCCCTCTATTTGCCAGTTATCCATCAAGCTGGTTGCCATAACCTTGGTTTTTTTGAGGTTTAGCTGCAAGCCAGCTTTTGCACTTTCTTCTTTCACCTTCATCATAAGGCTCCTCAGTTCCTCTTCGCTAAGTGGTATCATCTGCATATCTGAGTTGTTAATGTTTCTTCCAGCGATTTTAACTCCAGCCTTGGATTCCTCAAGCCCAGCATGTCGCATGATGTGTTCTGCGTACAAGTTGAATAGGTAGGGTGAGAGGATACAGCCCTGCCGTACTCCTTTCCCAATCTTAAACCAGTCCGTTGTTCCGTGGTCTGTTCTTACTGTTGCCACTTGGTCGTTATACAGATTCTTCAGGAGGCATACAAGATGACTTGGTATCCCCATACCGCTAAGAACTTGCCACAATTTGTTATGGTCCACACAGTCAAAGGCTTTAGAATAGTCAATAAAACAGAAATAGGTGTTTTTCTGAAACTCCCTGGCTTTTTCCATTATCTAGCAGATATTGGCAATTTGGTCCCTAGTTTCTCTGCCTTTTCTAAACCCAGCTTGTACATCTGGCAATTCTCGCTCCATGAATTGCTGAAGTCTACCTTGCAGGATCTTGAGCATTACCTTACTGGCATGTGAAATGAGTGCCACTGTTCGATAGTTTGAACATTCTTTAGTGTTTCCCTTTTTTGGTATGGGGATATAAGTTGATTTTTTCCAGTCTGATGGCCATTCTTGTGTTTTCCAAATTTGCTGGCATATAGCATGCATTACCTTGACAGCATCATCTTGCAAGATTTTGAACAGTTCAGCTGGGATGCCGTCGTCTCCTGCTGCCTTGTTATTAGCAATGCTTCTTAAGGCCTATTCAACCTCACTCTTCAGGATGTCTGGCTCTAGCTCACTGACCACACCATCAAAGCTATCCCTGATATTGTTATCCTTCCTATACAGGTCTTCCGTATATTCTTGCCACCTTTTCCTTATCTCTTCTTCTTCTGTTAGGTCCTTGCCATCTTTGTTTGTGATCAAACCCATTTTGGCCTGGAATTTACCTCCGATGTTTCTAATTTTCTGGAAGAGGTCTCTTGTCCTTCCTATTCTATTGTCTTCTTCCACTTCCGCGCATTGCTTGTTCAAAAATAATTTCTTATCTCTTCTGGCTAACCTCTGGCATATCTCCCCCTATCACTGTTGCCTTTTGCTTTCTTTCTTTCTTGGGCTACTTCTAGAGTCTCAGCAGGCAGCCATTTTGCCTTCTTGGTTTTCTCTTTCTTTGGGATGTAGTTTGTTGCCCCCTCCTGAACAATGTTGCGAACTTCTGTCCATAGTTCTTCCGGGACCCTATCTACTACATCCAGTCCCTTAAATCTATTCTTCACCTCCACTGCATATTCCTTAGGACTATTAGTGAGCTCATATCTAGCTGGTCTGTGGGTCTTCCCTAATCTCTTTAGTCTGATCCTAAATTGTGCAGTAAGAAGTTCGTGATCTGAACTACAGTCAGCTCCAGGTGTTGTTTTTGCCGACTGTATAGATGTCCACCACCTTTGGCTGCAAAGGATGCAGTCAATCTGATTTTGGTGTTGTCCATCTGGTGAAGTCTATGTATAAAGCCGTCTCTTAGGTTGTTGGAAGAGATTGCTGAACTCATATACATCAAAAGGTTTCAGGCTATCTCAGAAGGTCTCAACAAATACAATGGGTTTTGAACGCATTATAATTGTTAATTGATACTTGTAATCTGTTTCACATGTAGCCTGCCTCAGTCAAATGTAAATCCTACATCAGTCTATAGCCACTTCATTGTATCTGATGAAGTGAGGTATAACTCACAAAAGGTTATGCCTTTTAATAAATTCTGTTTGTCTGAAAAGGTGTTACCAGACTCTTCCTGAAATCAGGACATAGGGGCAGTGATTTCAACAGTTTTATATTACTAATTTGTATAACATGTAACACATTTGGCCAAGTTCTAATTCTAAGATTACTGAACTTCCTCACAAAGTGTAAAATCTGAGTCTCTACCACATAGGATGTTCCCCCGCCCCATATGAGGTACTTATACACTATAGCCACAGGAAACAGTAAAAACAAATAGCAATATTTCTCTTGAAAACATAATAGCATATTTTCTCTGAAAGACAGCAAGACATACACATCAACCCAGCCTTGATCTCCACTGATTTCTATGGCCTTCAAGTGCTCCCCTGCAGTCATGTACATCTCTACTGCTGCTTTTGGTTCATTGATGTTCTTGGCCCAGTCTGCTTGTTTTGTGATTAGCATCTTTGTATCTTTGGGGTCTCCAGACCCAAGGAATTCCTGTGGAAGTACACAAAATGATATTCTTAATTAAGCATTTGCATCAATTAGCAGTTGCAACACAGTTTCAATTTTTTTGGTAACTAAACTGGAATTTACAATATACCAGGGCAAACAAGAAAAGCTGAAATGTCTAAATCATTTGATTACATAGATTTAAGCATGACTTATATCATAAAGCAAGGAGTGGGGGGCCTTTCAAAGTTGAGACACAGAGAAGAAAATTCATCTATAGAAAAGCAGGATCTCATTTTGATGCTAGAGGGGGAAAATGCAAATGAAACATCAGTTTTTGATTATTTTCAGTAATTTGCCAAAGATGACTTTTCTGAGTAAAGTTAAGACTGGTGATATTTTCCTTTAGAATGCTCAATCTCACAATATGCCCATGGATTTATCATGAATCTGAATAAAAACACATTGCTTACTTAACAGCATATTCAATACAACTTATGGAAAGGATTAGCAAACTAAGAGGACTGGAATGTTCTATCTGACCCATGAATTTTAGGGTAATGTAATGTTTCACTGATGTGCTTTTAACAGTGATTCAAAAGAGTACTGGGACTGTGAGGGGGAATATTTTTCCCCAAAAGATGGTAGCTCAAAAATAGAGCTTGCCAAAGTCTCAAATGCAATCTCTACCATACCCAGGGATGGAATGGGAAGCACACCTTGCTCAAACACTGGAGAGAACCCTGTGACTTAATCAAGTATAACCCTATGGAGCACCTTTGATCCAAGTAACTATAGAAAAGTTTTTGCAAAATTGATTTTTGCTTAGCAGATTTTGATGTTCTGAGAGGTCCACTTAACAAGGATAAGTGCATTTGCCTTTCTTTGACTGTCAGAAAGCTAAATCAAGAAATGAGACACAATGTTTATTTTGTATAATTGGATTTGGTAGCTGAGGTTATCAAATAAATTACAAGGAGAAATGTCACTTTCATGGACTACAATTACTTGTGAGTTGAAAATAACGTGTAATTGATATTGCTAAATAAACTGAAGTCACATGCATACATAGTCTCTGGAGCTATATCCAGATTAAAGGATATCCCACTGACCAGGGACATTTGTAACCACCGAATCTCAGCAGCCTAGGACTAGCTGGCAAAATAATAAATAAATAACGGTACAAAATTTGAAAGAACAGATGAACTTTGATCCAACTATGCAGAGGTAATTCTAAATTGGCCCCAAAATTACAATTAAGCACCTGTGAAAGGTGAAAAGTCCCCCGTGCAAGCACCAAGTCAAGTCTGACCCTTTGGGGGGACACCGCTTTCGCGACGTTTTCTTGGAAGACTATAGCAGGGTGGTTTGCCATTGCCTTCCCCAGTCGTCACCTTCCCTAGCAAGCTGGGTACTCATTTCACCGACCTCGGAAGGATGGAAAGCTGAGTCGGCCTGAGCTGGCTACCCGAGAATCCAGCTTCCGCTGGGATCGAACTCGGGTCGTGGGGAGAGTTTCGGTTGCAATACTGCCGCCTACCACTCTGTGCCACACGAGGCTCTAAAATTCAGCACCTATTATATGCAAATCTATATACTAAGCTCCAATTAGGTCTGGAGAATGAAAAATACAGAGAATGGTCAAACTGTGTCTTTTTCTTTAATAATAAATAATATCTCCTGTCCAGTACTCAGTTTTTCATACATATAATGTATCATTAGTTCCTATATGAAACTTTATTTGCAAGACCTTCCAGAATATTTCATTTTACATCCTAAACATGTCTGCCAAGAGTTAAGCTTCTCTGAGCTGAATGAAGCTTACAAATGTGTGTAAAATTTCAGTGGACATTAGAAAAGCTAACATTCCTATATTAGCATAATGGAAGATTTCTAGTTCATGAATTAAATTTATGTTTCACCATATACAGACCTGTTAATTTTAAGCCAAACTTTTAAAAGGAACTTGTAAGAAGTTAATGTTATTCCAATATATAACTGCAATTTGCATTTCAAATGTCAGTTTTCTTTTCCCCTAGAAACAAAATTCAGTAATCTATGTGTGTCATGGAAATGCTTTTGTTCAGTAATGGATAAGCTTAATCTTTAATGAGTGATTAGTGATACTATCCAGTGGACAGCTTTTTACAGATTCTGATAAGGAAAATATCATGGAAAACTTCCAAAGTCCCTTCATCCACACATAAAACTGTCACATTTTTCAAATACCTTACAATTTTATTTGTCCCTAGGAATTCAATTTTCAGACATACATAAAAACAACTTCAGGGCTTATTTACAGGAAACAAAAATCATTGCAGACTGTTAATTCAAAGTTGCTATTGCAAAACTGCATGAGATACATTGGGATTTTAAGTACATTCTTGTGTGTTTAACTACACTTTTGTGTAATAATACAAATGTTTTCATCAATACTTTGAATACTTTCTTCATATTTTTTCAACCAAGTTTTCCCCACTTTTTATATATTCTGCATGAAAAAGTACACACGTTTTGATACAGTCTTTTCTTAAAATGCTATAATTGAGAAGTGCACTGCAGAGTTTACTGTAATGGGGAAAACGAAGAATAATTTCATTTTGGAATACTTCAGGAAAAGCAAATGAAGTCAGTTCATCTAACTCTGTTGCATACATACAGTTGCATGCAAATCTAGGTCTTTATTCACCTAAGTATAGAGAATATGCTTCAAATGCAATAAAGATGCCTGTATAGCACAAACGTCAATGCAGAAGACCACAGAGCAACTTCTGTTTGCGAAGTATTTCTAGGTAAGCTCACAGTGCTATGGATTGTCACACCTTCAAAGACGAGTTTACAATGTCCAGCAGAGCTATGAATCATGATTTGTGACAAATCTTGTTTACACATATCAAGATGAAATGAAAGTGAAGAAAAAAACATAGACAATGCAGAGATCTTTTTTTCTTAATCTGCTTTAGTGAGAATTTTGGGAGCTGTCTAAAAGGCTTCAAGATGGGTGAGCTTGGGTATAGTATCCTAGATGGACAAAATATGCCTATTGACACCTTGAACAAAAGCAATTGTGTTGGGGTATAAAGTGGGAATGTAATAATATTTCAGGTCCTGTTTTTTCTTAAATTCCTGCTTGTGAAATAAATAAGTAAAATTTAGCCTTCATATATAATAATCAACAGACATACATATAAGTGAACTCTTTAGGGGCAAAAGCTGGGTGTTCTTTGGTGGGAACGTGTGCTACAGAATTCTACAGAATTCTTTATAATACCCTTTCAAACCCTCCAAAAGTCCTGGTCTGGCTCCAATCTTTAAAGGCCTTGGCATCAAAAATTTTAAAAAGTGTGGTCCCAGCCCCGGCCTTCCTAAGGCAAAATCTCATTCAACTGATGAAGTGACAATGCTTCTCTGTCACGTGTTGTCCTAGGCAGTGGACTGCAACAGTGGTCTTGTACTCATGCTATAACAATGATGCAAATATTATGTGATGCATATGAAACAATAATACAACCGTATCAACCCTTAGAGGTCAACGTTATTCCTTTAGAGTTTTGAATAGCCATAAGAGAAGATGTGCGCAACAGAACCAAGCAGTTTGATTCTTGGACCCCAAGTAAGAATAAACATTCAGGAAAGAACGTTCACATACCTTCGCATACTCAAACATGCGCAAGTCTGTATACATATCAAGTGCCAGGTTTTCATGGCTACTTCTTTTGTACAATTTGGCTGCCTCATGGAACTTTCCTTGGTATGCATAAATATCTGCTAGAAACAGGTCATTGTTGTTCTCACCACGCTTCTTCCTTTCCTTAAAAAAAATAAAACAATAAAGGACAGAAATAGTTTAGCAAACATAATCAGGCAGGAAACATGACAGGCTAGAGTGTCTGAAAATATTAAGCTATGTTTCACAAAGCTTTTAAACTGATTACTTGCGTTTAAACCAACTTAGACCTTTTGACATCAACAGCACTGCCTGAAAGCTTTTCATACTAAGTCTTCCAGCTCTTTTCACCTACCCATAACATTCCAGAAAAACTCATAAAACACCCCACTATAAAAATAAGGAAAATGCAAAAAAGAAACTTATTTGAAACATTTTTTATAAGAAAATTCAAATTACATTTAATTTACATATTACTAATTATGCAACAATACTTTCAAATATTTGGTCCAATCTATATATATTTCAGAGGATTTTATTAGCAATATTATTTCTTTAACAAAATGAATAAATACTATGCATTTAGGAATTCCCTTCTCTCAGCAGTCTTCTATATTCTACTAGACCTAATAGTTTTAGGAAGCTGTCTGGAGATTGCAGTGGAGAGTATGAATAGAAAATACCCTTTTGTGAACTTCTTTAAGTCAAGTCAGGGCTGGAAAATCTGTTGCCCTCCAGAAATTGCTAACCACAACTTCCAGCTTTCTTCTCTGCTAGCCATGCCAGTAAGGCTGATAGATGGGAGCTGACATTCAATATTAATTAGGAAGCCTATATATTTCCCTTAAAATTCACTAATTTTAAGCTGCAATCCTAATAAATGTTAACCTGCATCATATTCCAACATAACAGATCAAAAAGCATTACAAATCTTCTGTTAATAAAACCATGGGTTCACCTGAGCTAAGAGTCAGAAACAAATACTTTTTAGACTAAAGGAATGCTTGATGTCCTATTATAACAAAATATCTCAATTTCATTTTGAAAATGTTTTTAGTTTCGGTATAGCTGAAATCTAAATGCCAAAAAAATAATGGAGTCCAAATATATTCCTTTTTCAACAGCATATGCAATATATAAATAGAATTGTTACCTGAAACATGAATTTCAGGCACCAATTTTATCTGGAGTAAAAGATATTGACTGGAGAAAAGGATTCAGAGGCTGTCTCAATCTCTGTCCCTCTGGGATCAACAATTTCATCACTTATCATATGGAATGAACTACAGCCTAGCACTGGTATATGTGTAGACAATGTATTCATATAAATTATGTGTAAAACTATAGGTAATCAGCCTATGTAGGTTTATTAATGATAGTTAAGCCCTAAGGAAAAACATCAGCTCAATATTAGCAGTAATCAGAAATATAACTCTCCAGCCAATTTGCCCTTGTGAAATGCTGATCCTGTCTACAACAGAGTCCAAGGGGAATCTGAAAAGAAATATGATCCACACTGATATACATGATATATATGTATTAACTGACTGAACATGAAAGGCTGAAAAATATTCAGAACTATTGACTAACTAAGAAGAGAATGGTTTCAGCCATCTAAGCATTTTTCACAAACTAGGTTTTAAGAGTAAGCCATCAGGTTTTTTTTAAAAAAGTCACAAAAACTGGTTTGACACTCTCCTTAATGCATTTGATTTTTTTATTTATTTACCATCCATTTCATGACTATGATCTTTCCCTGGTGATTTATAATATAAGTGAGTAAAAATGAATGCCAAATCACAAAATCACCTTTAAACGATTTCAAAATAAGTCCATTAAAAATAGAAATATCTAAGGGAACAAAAATAATTAAAAACTTTTTTAAAAACTAGCCAGAGAGAACACAAGTTTTTAAAGCCCTTTTAAAACAGCCATGGGCAGAAGCAGCTATATATCAAAAATACTTGAGAAACTCATCAGTGAAGAGTATAATACAGAAGAGTTTGATGCTTTGCAGTTCAACACCATGTACCATGAAACACAAATGGTCTGATTTAAATGACGGATTTAAGACAATATTCAGTGTCAACTCCTTGAAGGCACTTCATGGTGAATGGATCACCAATAAACAGACACGTGATACTTGGTGGAACATACCCCTGAACCAAATTCTTCTCAGTCAATCTCACATGTTACACAATAGCCAGGGAGAAAACTGGACCACAGGATTCCAGGAGTTCATCAACTATTTCCTAAGATCAACTGTAGCTGATAACTTGTACTCTAATCAGGAGATTAAATACTCACACTTGAAAGTGACCATGGCTTAATTTGGCACAGTTGGGCAATGTTCCTGGAAGAATGCCAGAATAACCATTAAAGCAAAAATACTGATCCATCAGGCTTGTGTCCTCATTGTCTTCTCCTATCAGCCATTTTAGTTGTCAAAAAAAAAAAACCTTAAACAATTCCACCTTCATTGTTCACATTCAGAGTCACTGGAGTTGGGCAGCCAATAATTATAATTTCCATGTAATGCTCTAAAATCTAAGACTACCAGGCACTGCAATTTCCTTTTCTCTGGGGGTTCATGTATTTGTTTTGTCACACATATCAGTAACACTTCTTTAAAATATCCCTCAACCATATACAGTAAAATGTGTTTTCTGGCAGGATAAGGAAAAACAATAGGGAAGAAACAACTCTTGAAAAACAAATGGCCAGGAAACGACCATGATGGACAAGGCAGTGGCAAACCACTTCTATACTGCTGCAAAGAAAACTGCACAGACACATCCATGAAGTCACCGGGGGTCAAGCACAAGTCAAAAGAGGCTTTACTTTTACTATACCAAGATTATAAACTCTATAAATAGTGGATGTTAAATTTAACAGTTACTGTCTGTGACGGCTTTGTTTCTTTGTGATTATGGCATTCAACCCCATAGAAATTTTCATAATTTTTAATTGAGTACATTAAAAATTATTTTCTTGTTCAAAAGCATGGAAGCAAACATAATTTTAAATCATCTCTGGCAGACAGCAAAGAATAAATATCAATGAGGAATTTTCAAATTTACTATAATGGAAACAAAACAAGTAAAATACAACATTGTATGAGCAGAGTTCCACTTACACAACCACTTGTTTTCCCTCTCCTTCCCCTAAAATTTCCCCATGCATACTTAAGATTTGCATTAGAAGTTAGGAGGGTCCAGATTCTGGGGGCAACTGGGGTTGAAGAAGAAGGAAGAATTACCCTCCTTCTTGGGTTGGATTTCACCCTCCACCTCAATTGAAGGAAACAAATTTACAAAAACCGTCAAACACCAGCATTCTCCACAGTGAAAGAAATGGAAATCTTAACTAGTCGTGATCTGCCATGAAGTGAATGTCCTATTATTGGACATTAGAGATCGAAACAGAGATCCCTCTTTAGCACAATTATCCACCCAGCACCAACAACTCCTATTCTCTTTTCCTTTTTTTGTGTTTTCGGCAGCAACAACTATTTGGTTCTGAAAACTGTCAAATTCCTTCTCTCTTTCTTCCTTTTACCCTCTACAACAAGAAAAAAAAATCCAGATACGCAGAAGTAATCATTCACGGGAAATGAAAGGCAACCCTTTCCCCATGAGAAAAATAGGACACAGATTAAAGGCGGTCAGTTGTCCGCTTCAAAGAATCCTTCAAAGCCTCTTCCTTTTTTTCACCATTTTATTTGTATATATCAATCATTACCACAAATCAAAACATTCTTAACCCTTTTTTACCCTGAAAAGACCTATTCTCCCTTCAACATTCTACTAGATCAATTCTATACTCAGCATGTAAGACCATAACTCATCTTTATATTGCCATTATTATTTTTTACCTCAATACTGCTTATCAGTTCTAGATACTGAAGATCTCGCATTCTAGTAAATGCCTATTGAAACACAGGAAGAAAATATATCAATAATATAATATCATGTATAGTAAATAATCAATCACAGTTCCTTACATCTCACAACTATTATTATGAATACGAAACAAAAATTACTATTAGATGCAGTTGGCAATAACTAAGATTATATTCTATGCTCTTCACCTTTTTTTTAATTAGACAAAATGCAGTTATTAGCCACATATCTGTATGACTACTGTATGTAAGGTGAATCACAGATTCAGGTTATGGTGAGCAGCTTAAAAAGTTGCATTAGCACTACCAAAAGCTATGCATTGTACATGTTCAATTGGGAATGGAGGTAGAGAGCACAATGCTGTTTTTGTCATTATAATTTGAAAGGCAACTAGCTACACAGAAACTGAAAAAAGGAAATGCAAATTTTTCAGCAGCCTGATCAGCATCAGGGCTGAGGATACAAGCAAGTTGCTGAGGTTTATTTAGTGATAGCTTTGTAATAAAAGAAAAGATTCTCAGCAGCAGTACAACTATTAGCTCTTTGGCAGAATAGCCCTGTGTGCCACCAAAATATTGTTGGGGTGTGCCCAGAAATTAAGTAGGATGGCAGTTGCACTACAGGTATGTATGAGGGTGTTAGGAGTACAAATTGGTAACATTGGGTCCCTCACTTTGAATAAATATAAATCATTTCTGATAGCTCAAATGGACCACTACAGGTGGTCAATTAGTAATATTATTCTTTATGTATAAAAGTTGGATATATAACCTTTGTCAAATAGTAGGGCAACATTAGACTTTATATGGTAGACTGAGGATTAAATTCTAAAGAGTGAACAGAACAAGAGGAAGACATGGATGGGAAGCAAGAAAAATAAGTTCATTAAAATTATTCAGATAAACTGATTTCTCCTCAAATCTTGAATCTCTTATCCTTAGAATAATGAAACTGTTCTTTCCCTCCTCCCAGCCACTTCCAGCATTCCCCCGGTTTTAAAATAAATTGGGCAAAGGGCAGCAGTACTTGGCGCTGCTCATACATTGTTGGAAACCTGACATTTTGCAATCAGAATCGATGTAGTGGAGGATGGAAGCGAGGTCCACCCCCCTTCATCCTAATCAGCCAGCCGATATAGAAAGCCATGCATCTTTTCAAAACAGGAAAAAGGAATTTAGGGTTTGGCAATCACTCCTGCTATGACAAGGGTGGGAAGCGCACACACAGACAGACAGACACAGACACACACACAGATCATCTTCTCTCCTGGTCAGAAGCACCAAGGCAGAAGACTGGCAAGATTGCAGGGTGTAGGAGAGGGATCTAAAGCAGGAAAATAACTGAAGGAAAGGAATGGCTGGGCTTCCACATAGCAATGTTCCTGCGGCGTAACAGGGGGAGGAAGTGTTGCCCTGTTCTTTTGCACCAAGATAGCAGCAAAGCCATTTGTGAATTTTCAGCATTCTTCACGGATTGCTGCAGAGGGAAACTGAGTGAAGAAGCTAGACCAGGAAGTTGTGGCAAAATAAGTATGATATCCCGAAAAAGAAGCCACCCCTAAATCCCCTCTCCCTTCAAAAGAATATTAGACCAAAAAAAAACAACCACCCTTCTTTGTCTCCATTACCATCTCATTTTAGAAGGAAAGTTATTTTGGAAAAAAATTCTACTTTGTCTTCCTATAACTACAGTTGCTCAAAAGGAAGGGAAAAAAACATAGAAAGAACTGTGGGCATGGGATGGGGATCTGGTAGCTGAAGCAAAGCCTATGGGATGCACAAGTCCAACAGCTGGGTGCTTCTGGGTTACACAGTTTCTATGAACTCCAAAATAGCCTTCTTGAACCTGAAGCAGTTGAGAGAAGAAAGAATGATGATTCTCAGAATACCCCTCTGATAGGGAAATGGATATCCTATCCAGAAATGTTGGGAATTATAGTCCCAAACTATCTGGAGGAAGGCTATTTCTAAAGTGTAAGAAAGCTTTAGTTAAAAGTGGTTGTTCTCAGCTTGCCTAAATGGGCAGTTTAGAAGTAAGGATGTGTATCTCAGTTCACTTAAGCTCTATATTTTAAATAATACCTAGCAATAATTTTGAATCTTTTTTTTAAGCCTATCAAAGGTGAAAGACCAATAATTAATAAATGATCATGGATGTGGTTTGAAGGGATAGATTATAGCAACTCCGATAAAGCTGAGCAGCTCTAAGCCTGAGCAGTGCCTGTGATGGGAAACTCCTAGCAATGTCACAATATTCAGTGTCACGTAAAAAATATCTTTTCCCAGCTATTTCAATGTTAATTAGAGAACAGAGGCCTGTGTAAAAGTTATAAACATCCTATCACATTCTAATAGCAAGGAAAAAGCAGTGTTCTTTCTCTCCTCAGGTGTGTTTAGAATGTCCACTGTTGTGTCCATGTACCTCTTTACTGCGGGAAACACCTGTGCTCCAGATGTGAAAAGGCACATACTGGCTCAACATGTGAAACCTGTGTGTCAACAAGACGCTTGAAAGGGGATGTTCAAAGCTATTCTGGATAAGTAAGTAGTAAAAGTAGAATGTGAGTTTTCAAAGCTTAAAAGAATTCACAAGGCAGAAGGTTGATTAGCAAATCTACAGTTAATAAATGAAGCGGCCTTACTACACATAAGAGCAAAATAAAATATATTCTGCCCCATAGCGATCAACATAGACTAATATAGGTAATTTTTCCCATAGTGAAAAACATTACTTGATTTAACTATCTAAACTGCAGAAGTAGCTACTGATTAGAATTAAGAGAATTGATTTGCATTTTAGGGACTGAGAATAAAATATATGTCTCGTTACTGGACAGTCAAATATTTCTTCTACATTCTGAACCGAAAGAGAACAAATTATAAATATTTATCATGAACTTTTTAAGTTTAGAAAAGATCATTTGTAATTCAAAAAGATACCGCACTCAGTTCATAATGACACAATAGTTACATGCACTCTATTAACAGAAATTACTGAAGATACAAATGCACAGATGAGGCTTTACCTTTTTCGCTGTTTCAAACTCAAGTCCTTCTAAAGCCTCCATAGCCAGTTCTTTCCAATCTGTATCAGTTACACCTAAACAAGCAATCTTATATGCTTCTTTGAACATTTTTCTTTCCAGGTATTGATACATAGGTGCTGACTGCAAATTTTCATTTAAAGCAAAATAAAATATTAAGATGTTACTTCTGTTTTCAAATATTTTAAGAAGCAAAATAACACCTTCATATCTGGTTATATGAGTATAATGCAAAATGATTTTTCTGCCCTTCCCATCAGAAATGTAGAAGCAACATAAATAATATGACAGTCATTATTACTTTTGCATGTAAAACTACAGTATGTAACTCAACTAAAGCCCTTGATCAACTCAAGGAAATCCCAGTGGAATACAAAGGTTGATGATGTAGTTTGTACATCACTGAAATCCTGGATGCATATCTGAATGTCGATCTCTGTCAAGATTTTGGAATAGTAAATCATATTGTTATATGTGCCTCATTAGATCAGGTTATCTTTTTCTGGTAGCAATTGTCACTAAAAACATATTTTTGACAGCCATTTCTTATAAACTGAGCTTTGTAGAAAAACTGAATGAATTCCACAATGTTATCCCTTGGCTATCTTGTTCTTTTGCCAAACTGTTCTTACAGATGGCAGTTTGTTTTCTCCTTCATACAAGCAACAGAATGTAATTACTCTATCCTCATTTACAGCAGCCTTTTAACGTTTAAAAATGATTCCCACATATTTATCCTTTTTAATCTTAAGGCCATGATTGCACCGATCCTTAATTATATCCATATTTTCTTGGACTTACTGCCTTACTGCTTTTATCAAACACCCCATCATTCTTGTGCTATATCAAGTCCATTATTTAGGTAATAGCAGGAAATTAATTTTATAAAGTCTGAATATTCTCTAATCTAATAAAGACATTAACCTGTATCCAACAGTGTATGTTCCAATGATGAAATGGCATCTGTCAATGGAATGCAAGCTTCCCTCCCCCACATGCCCAAAATTTGCTCCTGATGGTTATGGTGTAGGATGGAAGAGAGAGAGAATAAATTGGTAGAATGGAAAATATGAATGCAGCCCATTACAGTCAACATTTTTTCTTGCCTCCTGCATTCTCTTATTTCATCTCTACTGAATTTTACTATCTTCTGTGTGACAGTTTTAAAGATGATTTTCAAAACTTAACATGTATCCTTCTAGTACTTTGTATCATTTTCCTCAATAAATAAATGAGTACGAATGTTTTTGACTCATTCATTTAATTTGGTTTTCTCTGTGTAGTTTTAGGACTTGTGTGGAGAACAGATCACATTTTAGGTCATATTTATGCAGAAATATTGAAAATTCAAAAGGGTTCACAAATTTTTAAGCACCACTGTACACGCTTCTCCTCAACCACAAATAATCCAGTGTTGCTGAATTTTACCAAATTTATCATCAAGTTACATCCAAAATTAAGTGAGCAGCATTCTATTTATCCAACAGGAGGCACCATACTCTCATATTTTCACTTTCCTAGCACACCTCTCAAAATTCTTATGAAAGGTTTAACTTTTTCAAGCAACTTGTGGGATATGCAGAATGGAGAACAAATGTTCTACTAAGAGATGACAGTAATGTTTGTGCAGCATTTTGGAATTTAAAGACAGGATTTTTGGAATACATAGGGGCACTTACATAGCATTTTTCTGTAACCCCTTAGAGTAGCTGTCTGTTCCTAGGTTTGTGCTACTGCCCTCTATGACTGCAATGCAATCCCAGGAAAAGATGTATTTGGTTCATGGAGCTGCAGATTAGTGTTAGGTGCATGCCCTGCATGCTCCACAGCACCTGTCTGCCTTTGAGTCTAAAATGCTGTGCAGTCTTACAACAGAGTATCTTCATTTACTTTAAAGTGCTTGTAATCCCGACTTTTGGGTCATCAGTAATTTTTGTAAGGCAGTATCTTGTTCTTAATTGAACTATTTTTTAAGCCAAGCCAATTTAAGCCAGATTCAACCCAAATCTTTTATAAACCTTGCTATATCTCCTTGGTTTCTCTTCTTTTGAGTAAAAGACAAGTGGGGCATAAGTGAATTCCAAATTCTATTTGGTCTAAGAATAACATCCTGTATATTCAAAGCAGCTAAAATTTAAATACCTTCTGCTAGTCCTTGTCAGTTGTGAATGGACACAAAATATACATTCATGTGTGGAATAAAAGGTCCAGCAGAAGTGGTATTTTAACAAAAAACTCTAAATATGTGCATGAATCATTTAACATGACTTCATGGTTTCATAGAAATAAGTTGTCTGGTTGAAATATTCATAACTAGACTTAATACAAAGACCATTGTGCCTCTGTGTTCCAGTCTCATTGTGCCAGCTAGCTCTTATTTATTCAGCGTGTCACAATAAATGTTGGCAATCTTGAATTAACTTAGTTTCCTGAAATAATCTGGACAAGTCAGAATCTCAAAAACAATTTTAATCATGATTGAGAATCCTAACCTGTTTTGTTATTAAGCCATGATATACTCACCTGAACTGGGAAACAAATAATTACTGTCACCATTAGGTTTGGCTAATCAGCTAAATATGCTAGCTGTTTTGATTCTGGTATTCCCAACCATGCCTAAACAATTGTTTTGTTCACAATGTAAGTTTCTTGGAAACAAATATTTTTTATTGCCCTAAAATGTTTAACACCTGTTATCTGAACAAATCAGTAAGCAAAAACTTGCAGAGAATCAGTACTTGGCTGGTGTTTCACCAGGATAAAAACATGTGTTGGGAGAATAAAGTGTTAATTGATTTCCTAGGGTTCAATTTTTTAAACATAAAATAGAGGAAACAGTAATAAATACACTATAGGATTATCAAATAGGAAATATGATAGAAATTTGCGGAGTCCCCCATTGGGGAAGATGGGTGGTAATACAAATTTAAATAAATAAATAAATAAAATGATAAACAGTTTTTGGTCTATTAAATTAAATTAAACACATCACATTCTGCTTTCTCCCCCAAACATACTACTATAGGCATGAGTCATATGAGAAAAAAACAAACTAGTGGGACTATAGTATATTTTGGAATATAACTTAGAAATGTTTTAGGAACATTAGACAAAATAATGTTGATATCAACAGTGCAAATAAGAAATTAACGAGGTAACATTACCTGGGGAACTTCAACAGCAGTCATAGAAAAAACATGAAGACAAAAAATTTTGGAGCCATTGTATCCTACAACAAATCCCTGAAGTTTTTGCTGATGGACAGGAAAATTACTAGCTTTGATATTGAGATATCCCCCTCCAGAGAAACAAAGCATGTCCTCACACTGTGTGTTCCAAGCCACACTGTTAGCATTGGGTTCCTAATGGAAATGTTGAACAAACTATTAATTATGCAATAAACTTATTTTTAAAAGAAGCAGACATTAATCTAAAACAACCTCCCCCAATTTGGTACACTAATATAACTAGAGCAGGGTTTCTCAACCGGGGTTCCGCAAGAGGTCACTAGGGGTTCTCTGGGAGATCACAATTTATTTTAAAAATTATTTCAAATTCGGGCAGCTTCACATTAAAGAGGTAAGTTTCGTTCTTTATTTTTAGTTTAAGAACATTGTTAATGCATATATACAGGACTACACATAAAACGAATATAATAATTTTGAAACTTCTGGCCTATATTTGAGCCTGAATGTGCAGGGGTTCTGCAAGGCCTGAAAAATATTTCAAGGGTTCCTCCAGGGTGAAAAGGTGGAAAAAGGCTGATCTAGAGGACCAGGGTTAGGGAAGATTATTAGCATGCGCAACAGAGCCTAAAACACTTCTGTGTGTTCTTGAGTTTTATATTGCAAAACACCTAACTTTTGGTCAACTAGATTCTAAAAAACAAAACAGAAACTATTTGCAGTAATAAAAATTTATTGGCTAAAACACCAATGAAATGAATAGTAGTTATAAAAAGCATTATTTCCATTTCAGAGGGGTTGATATAGAAGCTCTGTTTCTATTGTGTCATTGTTTTGACTTGTTAGAACACTACTTCAAAATTAGTAGAATTGCATGATGTTTGATTCTATCATTACTAAAATACATATACGGCATAAGCAAGTGATCATTAAAAATGGAACCTGAACACCTGACATGAAATTGTGATTAATTCCTTCTAATTGCTCATTAAAAGCAGGGAATATGAGATACAGATCTTTTTATTACTGTGTGTCAATATCCAATGACCAAACTGGTAAGGAATCTTAAAATACCAAGAGAATACTAGAGTGTCTTTGAACAACATAACAGATTCTTTAGAAACCACAATTTAGCTTGAAGATTCTTGAGCAGTTGTAATTGCCACTATAAAGTCCACTTTCGGTGAAAGCATCCTGAGTGAGATTATGAAGGCCTTGTAGAAAGGGAATTAGTGTATAATGGGACAACCCTGAGGGAATCTGAAGGGAATTAGTGTATAATGGGACAACACTGAGAAGCTTCAGAGCATTGGGGTGAGGGCTGTTGTTGTGACCTATTTGAAAAGGCAGTAGTTCTTTTCTGCCCATTCTCTAGAAATCTATTGTTTTGCATTTACATCCATATATGAATGTCTTCCGAACTGTTTTGTATATCTTTGGCATGGATTGTTTTTGAAAAAAGCAAAATCTGTCATTACCTTTACTTGATCCTGATGTAAGCTTCCTGTTTAGATGCCTGATAGCTAGGCAGTCATTGTGGGTCTGGATGATTAACCCTTCCCACAGAGGAAATGCCTGTGGCATGTGCAGGATCTCCAAAAGCCACAGCCTCAGTGACAGCAATGAGAATGTCTAAGGATTCCTTGATTTTCCTTAGAACGGTGGAGAATCAAGGGAGGCATAAAGCAGTTCTGGGATGGTGTTATACCAAGGCTAGATCTATTAGTAACCATGTATCAGATATCTCTTCTATGGACCCACTACAGATTCATGGAAAAAGACCTCTGAGAGGAGAATTTCCATTCAACAATTTGTTGAACTGCTTCAACTTTAGGATGTAATTTCTTTCTTCAGACTGACAGAGAAAATTCAGCAGACTGCATACTTTCTAGGAAGAAACTGGTTTTTTAACTCTAGTTGCTAAAAGGTGGCTTAAGGCTTATTTGCTGATGTTTTCTTTTGTCCAGAATCAGGAGGACGAGATGGCAGGAATCTGACTCTCAAATTTTATGACTCAGTCTTCTGCAGTGGTACTTAGAGCTTGGAGGTTTGTCACCAAGATATGAATAAAGGAAAATAGTCTCCCAAATACTTGCTTTTATTTGAATCACAACTGTTAACTTCCTTGTGACAGGTTTTTTGAGGATATGCATTCTTGGAAAGCACCTGAGAGCCTGTGAAGAATCCAAAAGGCTACTGTAGTTTGATCCCTTTTTTTTGGTTATGCTGCTAGTTGAAGGAATTCAGTGACAGATTCATCGAAGGAATGGACAGAAATTGCCCTGTATTGGTTAGGGTCTTTTCCCCAAGAAGCAAACCTCTTGATTTAGCTTCTTTGTCTAAGGAAAGGAGACGTCGGTCTATTATAGTAGTGTCTGCTTTGTTCTGCTCTAACAACAGATTGGCTAATTCAATGAAAGCTGCCTGTTTAATCATCTGAAGCCTAGAGGAAAGCCTTGGGAGATCAGTAATGAGTAGAGTAGAATGAGAAAAGACAAAGTTTTCTCCAGTAGGCCTTTTGTGCTCATATTCCCTGCTAAATAGCACCACCTGCTGGCCATATATCACCTCACAAAGAACCTCCTGATCTCAAAATGGTACTTGTTTCAATACAAAAGGAAAAAGGCTGTGGAAGAACTGGCAGACTGAGCAGCCCTGTTTTGCATTCCTGCTAAACTGGTCAGCCTGAATAATCCCAGTAGGTCTACGTAGCAACCGCTGTGCATCTGATAGTTATTCTTAGCAGCAGCAGCAGCATCTACCTGCACTAATAGGTTGCAGAGAAGTCTCCATATATTGATGCTAAATTGGATTCAGAGGATTGCCACTGCAGCACGGCCAAAACACCTGATGCTGAACAGCAGTAATGGGCACACTCCCGTTGCAACTTTTAGCTGCTGTGCCACATAAGTTCCTGTTTGTGTGGTGGGTGTTCCTGATCTTCTGGTGGTGCTATAGAACTAATTTAGTTTTCTTTCTGCTTCCAGGCTTCAGATCAAGTGACTGAGCAAAGTGAAGGAAGTAGGAGTAAATGGATGTTTTAAAAGCAGAAAAGAACAAACAACAGAAACAAGCTTTTTCATTAGGAAGAGAAGGTTATAAAGGAAGGTGAGACTTAATAGCAAGAATCACGGCAAGAGAAGTAATTTCAATCAAGTAGATGATATGTAAAGGAGCAGGAGAGACAGGAAAGTCCTGTCCTGGGAAAAGACAGAGAGTAACAGATGAAGAGCCTGTGGTACTCGGCTGTGCAAAAACAGCCCACAATTCCAGCTTTATCTGCATGATGGAGGAGGTATGCTTCCTTACAACAACTTGGAAAATAACCATTTAAAATAAAAAAATAAAAAATAAAACATTTAAAATCCTATTCAGTCATAATAATTAAACACACACAGAGATGACCTGGTATGTACAAGGTTCCATTTTTCTCCCTCCCTCCAACTTACGCAGCATCTCTTACACAGTTAGTGCTTCTTTTAAAAATTTACATTTTTTCCCACAATTATACATTTTCCAGTTTTCGGTTTGTCCATATTAAGATTTCTTTCAGATTTATAGTCCTATATAGTCAATTCCTTGTTTTCCTGAAAAGTTTGATTTATAAGCAGATACTAATCCCACTCAGTGTGCAACTACTGGATAGTTGGAAGGAAGATACTTCAGCTCTTGTTCCTTCTTTGCCTGCAGCTAGTGTTAAAATCTCATGCCTGAAAAGGTTTTGCCAGCCATGAACATAACTGATTGATGCAATATCCTTGTTGTGAGTGTGATGTGAGTATATAAATTAGCAGCGGTAACTATCAACTGTCAAAGGTGCATCTGACTCATGCCATGGTCTTCTCAATTGCCACATATGCCTGTGAAAGTTGGACATTAAAAAAGAAAGATAGAAGAAGAATTGATGCATTCTAATTGTGGGGTTGGCGAAGAGTATTGAAAATGCCATGGGCTGCCAGAACAAACAAATCAGTTTTAGAAGAAATACAACCAGAATGTTCCCTAGAGGCGAAGATAACTAGGCTTAGACTCTCATACTTTGGGCACATCGTCAGGAAAAACCGACCGCTTGAAAAGGACATCATGTTTGCTAAAGTCGAGGGCCAGCGGAAAAGAGGAAGACCTTCAATGTGACGGACTGATACCGTTACAGCAACAATGGATGCAAACGTTGGAACAGTCAGGCATTATGGCGCAAGACTGAACAGCATTTCGTTCTGTTATACATAGGGTCGCCACGAGTTGTAAACGACTCGACAGCAACTAACAACAACAACAGTCACCCATCAAACAATAGCCCTCTCCCTAACCCATTTGGTGGGAGGAAAAGGCATGAGACAGCCAAAATAATCAAGTATAATCAATTGCTGTGCAAAACTCACTGGTGGATAAAAATGTTTGGCAGGCAAAAAAGGAACAAGAGCCAATGGCTCCTTTCTCACTGTTTTAGAAAACCTTTTCTTATATTTTCTTTGAAATGCAGGGTGACGTATGAATGTTTAGAAAGTTTACCTGAAACAGTAATTCTTTGGTGTTAATATCATAGACCAGACAGGTGTCATTTTCATCAACTACTGCCAGTTTGTTTCGAGATGCACTCATATCCAGGCAACGCACGGCTGTAGATTGTTTCAGCAAGACTATTGCAAAGGGATTGTCCACAAAGATCTTTAGAATCTGGATATAATTACATCCAGAGAGTTAATAAAGCCCATATTGGAAAACTACAGTTCTCATTTGCTAGTCAGAAGAAATACAGCAGTTATAATTTTATGGAATTCAGACCCCAGGGAATAATCATTCAGACAAATTAAATAAATTGACTGCTTCTGCCTCAATTACTTCTGTATACATGATTATATATAAAAGACATGGGGACAAATAATGGTTGACTGAAAGGACAGTCATAGAGCTTATTCCATAAAAAACATGAGCAACATTTAACTCTATGGTCTTTTTCAAATACTGTATATTAAACCAGAATATAACAATATGGTCTCTAAAAAGCCCATAAAGTACACTGTTCTATTGATTAATTTTATCAAATTCATAAATAATCCTAGATGCCTCACTTTCTATATTGTTCATCAAATATCTTATTTAAACTCTTTTTTCCAGTTTACAGAATGATACGTGCCAAGTGTGTGTCAATACACAACATCTACCCCAGGTTGATAGGATGTAGCAACAGTATGTTGCTTTGTGTGGTCATCTCCAGATCTGGATTTTGGCTGTGCTTGTGGCAAATTGGTAAGAATGTGCCGAAATCAACCAGTATTGTTCTCGCTATTAAAAGGAACGCTGCATGTGGTACTGGTATGACTGGAAACCTAATCTACCCTTTCTCTATCTTACCAGAAAATATTTAATAAGTCTTGATTAACCAAAGCCATGAAGAACAGCAGATGACAACCAAGACATCAAAAACTGCAACTTGGAATGCATGAGGAGTAAATGGTAAATAGCATGAAAAGTGAAAAGAAAGAAAAATAGATATCCTGTGTGTTTATGAAATTAACAGAAAACTGAAGGATGTAACAGATATGAAGGACGGAATACATGGACAAGGTATATGTTTAATTATCAACCAAAGGGCTAACATCATATCAATTATCTATTGTTATTTTGGTATATACAGTATGTAAGTAGGGATCTATTGGTATGAATTGGTGTTATCTAAGCTATTTTGGTATACTTTATATGGAAGTAAGAATCTATAAGTTGGACAGTTATACGTACACTCCAATTAATGATGATAGTTAAGAAGCAGGGCTGGAAAAGGTTGTGCAATATTCTGAATAATGCAACACCCCCCTCCAAAAAAAAGACAATTTTTTTGATAGTGTCAAGAGAAGATCTTGGGAATAAAACAGATAAGAAAGAAAAGGAAAGATGTAAGAAGAGATTAAAATAAAAATAAAAGGACTACAGGAACAGACTGTTCAAGTTCTGTATGAAAAAGTATTAGAAGATGAAACTCCCGAAAAAGTGAATGGAAAAATGTATACAGGGAAAGAGAATGTGGAAACTCTTTGGAATAGAATGAAAAGTATTACACTGCAGAATGTGAGTAGTGTGTGGAATTACATTAAGCTTGGAAGAACAATGAAATGAACAAGATTGTGGATGAGGAAAAATGCATGTTAGAAAATACTGCTGCAAAAAATGAGATATTTTTGTGTATAAAGACAAAAAGAAACGTGCAAAGAGACCAAGGAATAGTTAAGATTAAAAGAGGCAAAGAAAATGCAGAACAATTTTTATGGAAATAAAAAGATTGTTATGAAAATGGGTAATAAGGACTAAACAAATAACTTTCAGCACAGTGAATGAAATAAAAGTATGAGTGAGGAAATTATTTAGAGTGAAATAAGGGAATGCCAGAAAGAATATTTCAGAGATCAATATGGGAATTATAGTAATACTTTTAAAAAGTAGAAGTGAATGCTACAAATCCTTGTGTCTAAGAAAATAGCAATAAAAATAATCACAAATGCTGTGAGAAGGTGAAAAAGAATGCTGCTGCAAATGTGGAGAGTATCATTTGAGAAATATTAAAATATATATGTAGTTTGTTTATGGAATAGCTGTGCAATTTGTTTAATGTGTATGTGATGACTGCATTCATGCCTGAAAATTGGAAGAATATTTATTGTTCCACTATGCAAAGAGAAAGGTAGCAAGAATGACTGTAAACACTGCAAGAGGATTAATTTGTTACATATGCTTATGAGTGCAAGAATTCTGACTGAAAGAATATAAGAGATTACAGTCAGAAAAATTTCAGAAGTGGAATGTGGCTTTATGTGCAGACCATATTTTTGCTCTTCAGTAGGTCAATGATAAATGTATGAATATGAGAAAAAAGTTTATTGAATATTTGTTGCTTTGGAGAAGCATATGATAAAATGAATAGGTTTGAATTGTTTTGCACAATATGAAGAATGGTTGATGAATGTTATAAGAATGGCACGATGGAAATAAAACATACATGAAAATAAATTGAATGCTTAGTGAATGGTTCAATTTAGAGCATGGAATAAGCCTAGGTTGTGCCATTTCACTTTGATTATTTAATTAACTTATAGGTATAAGGAATACTTTTGGTGATGTTAGAGGGTTGTCGGTTTGGCACATAAAGGTACATGCAGCTGTGATTGCAGATGATATCATGTTGCTGGCTGAGAATCTAAAATGATTTGCAGCAAATGTTAGACAGACTGCGTGATGCAACAAGGAGTATGTATTAATGTATCAAAGACCTTGGGAAAATGGAATGAACAATTTCAAGTTCTACATAAATGTGAAAAACCTGAACAAGTAGATGATTTGTTTACCTTTCAGAACGTTCACTAAAAATGGGAAAACTGAGAATTTTTAAAATGTGCAAATGCTGGTGGAAACATAGTGGATAGTATATGGTCTGTTGTAAGGTATGAACAGTGATTGAAAGAAGTGAAAAGTGTAAAATGGGAAGAAATAGGGTAAAAAATAAATGAGTGCTGAACAAATCTGGATTGGAAAAAAAAGTGAGTGGCAGTATGAAACAAGTACGTTGAGGTGATATCATCACATAAAAACAATGAATGAGGATCAAATTGCAAAACAGATATATTAAGGGAAAGTGAATGGATTCAGAGGAATGGGAATATCAAGAAAATTGTGGATCAATGGAGTTGACAAGATACTCAAAAAACTGAGGTGAAGAATTTAAAGAACAAAAGGCAATGTAAACAAGTACAGTTTGGAAGAATAGAAAGGTTAAGAGAAATAGGAATATCAAGAAAATTGTAGTTAATGGAGTTGATGAGACACCCCCCCAAAAAAACTAATAAAGTGAAAAGTTTAAATAACAAAAGGTAATGTATAAAGCAGTGTGTAGACATAGTAGAATGGTTTGGAAGTGATTTATCTCTATTTCCTTTTTTCCTTATCTCTTGCCTTTAATTTCTTTGGCTTACTATTTTTTTATTAATTTTCTGTGGTGTGCATAATGTTGCATACCACAGAAGGGAATAATGTGATGGGTATGTATGTGTGTACAGAATAATAATTGCTATCAATCCCATTTTTCATGATGTCTATAAAAGATGCTTTTGATTATAATTTTCTTTCAAATGCTGTTTTTTTTAATAGTCTTAACAGCATCTGAATCATCACTACAAAAAAATCCTTTTTGCTTTATCAGAAAACCTCACCTGACCATTCTTTAAACCCACTAAAAGGCCTTCTCTGCCTGGAGGTCCTCCAATTACTTTTATATATCGAATGAGAGATTCCATCAGCCATTCCCGTTCTTTTGTACCACTGAAAGAGAGACACTGGAGTCTTTTCTCCTAAAAAGCAGAAAAAAACCCATCACATTCTGCTATAAGCAGTTTTCATATATCTGATGCATATTTAACAAATCTTTTTTATTATTAGGTTTCCATGGCACAAGACATAAGCAAGTGGTAAACATTTTATAATACCAAACAAAAAAGTCTAATTTCTTACCAATGTTCATGTCTACTGTTTACAACCACACCTTATACTTTAATATCCAAGAGTGCATTAATGAAATGTGGCTGCTCAGAAAAGTCATCAACCATTAAAGAATCTAAATAAAAGTGCTATCAACTATTTTTTATTGTACTTTCTAGAATATTTTATTCAACATTTCAGACTTTCGGTAACTTCTTTTTAAAATGCAAACTACGTTATTATGTAATGGGTAATGGTATGCCAAAACAAGGACAGGTGATTTATTGGAAGCAATTTATTCCAATTATCAAATGAAAGTGAGTATGTTATATGTTGTAAGAACTCAGGAAATACCATTCCCCATGGAGAAAATTGAGTTTCTTCTAGGAACCTCTAAATTCAATCTTTAGCTAATGCCGGTAGAATTGAGAATGATGCTCACCCTGCTGTGACAGGAAAGATGATAAGGAATGCAAACCTCTAGAAGAGCCGTCCCCACTCTAGGCAACCTTCATGTGTACACAGTTCAGTGGCCACAATTCTCAAATAGAACCATGCAGCCTACAGAACCATGCAGAATTGGGGACAACTGTGCTCTAATATTTGCTCTAGTAGTTTTAATTCCTGATATGAAATCTGAAAACAGGTAAACAATGCATATGCACCTGATGTAACAGTTGCTTCTGTGGACCTACCCTTATTATGTGAAACACCTTAAATTATCTTAAACAGGGAACCTTTTCCTTACTCTTTCTAAGTGTAGTATTAGAAAACATAATTTCATTATTAGACATAATTATTTTATTTTTAAATGTAATTATCAGTTACTTACCTGGCATAAGATAATGTGTTCAGAACACACAACTAGTAAGTTACATTCAAATTTTTTTGCTATCTTTTCCTTCACTCGGTAGTGCATATCTGATGAATCATCAGAATACAGTTCAAAAATCTGGATTTTCTCTGGCAACTGGATTGCTAATCTGTTCTTGTAGATTGCAATTTTCTTTACAAGCTCTCGGTTTTTTATTCTGACTGTGAAAAATACAAGTTTAAACTAAAATGCTTAAAATGGTATTACAAGATTTATCAATGTTTAGAAATAACAAAGCTGATTTTTTTGGGTTGCTGGTTGGCAGGAATCATTTTTCACCTGGGGGAAGGGTACTTTTGTTTTTCACTAAGTTTCTTATGGATTGTTGTAAGCCGCCTAGAGTCATCACATGAGATAGGTGGCCATATAAGCCCTGCAAAATAAATAAATATATAGATAGATAAATAAATGTTTGTTTGTTTGTTTATTGGCTTTATTAAGGCCATCCAACTCCAGGAAGACTCTGGGTAGCACACAGTAAGTCCAATACGTAGGTTAAAAAACACATTAAAAATCACATAATTGCCTGGATCAAAACAATACTCCCAAACATGCAGAAAGTCAACAGGGGCTCCACAACCATCCTAATATATTATTAGTACTCATTATTACTTAATTAAAGTAAACACTCCACTAGGTCAGTTTGATTCTGAGGACTACAATTAACACATAATTATTTTAGCAACAATATGAAACTGTTCTGCCTTCTTCCAGGATGTTTTTTCAACTTCCACATGCAGTTTATAGCCTGGGGATTTCCTGGTGATCTTCCATCCAAAAAAGTAAGTATCTCCATTCTTGCTTAGTTTTTTTTTTTTTTACTTCAGCCAAGGATGGCTACATGCTGCCACCTGTTGTAACTTTGAAAGAATAGCCTTTAGATCAGGGTTTCTCAACCAGGGTTCCATGGAACCCTAGGGTTCTGCGAAAGGTCACTAGGGGTTCCCTGGGAGATAACGATTTATTTAAAAAATTATTTCAGATTTGGGCAACTTCACATTAAAGAGCTAAGTTTCATTATTTTTAGTTTAAGAACACTGTTAATGCATATATACAGGCCTACACAGGAAACGAATACAATAATTTTGTTAACTTCCAGTCTATATTTGAGCCTAAGTGTGCAGGGATTCCCTGAGGCCTGAAAAATATTTCAAGGGTTCCTCCAAGGTCAAAAGATTGAGAAAGTCTGCTTTAGATAAACAGAACTAGCTAAATTTCTACCAACTCTCCATCGCACCCTCTAATTATTTTTTACTACTGTATCTCTTTCTCCCCACTATTTTTTTTCTTCCATTTCACTGAGTCTTCTGGAGTCTTCTCTCCAATCTCTTTTCTCTTACAACAGGGAGGAAGGCCACCACCAGCAAATACTTAACTAGATCAACTGTAGTGGTTGAGGTATTAAATTAGGCCTCAGAAATCCTACGTTCAAATCTTGCTGTACCATAGAGGCCTGCAAAATGATTTTGAGCTAGTCACTCTCTCATCCCAAGCTATCTCACACTAATTATGGGGATAAAATTGGAAGAAAGAGTGCTAGATACACTGCCTTCAATTTCTAGCAGGATATAAATCAAATGAATAAATGTATGAATAAATCCTATTCTACAAGTTAAGGCTGCAGCTTCCATTATGCTTCACAGCAATTTACATAGCCATTTACATTTACATAGCAATTAAACTAATCAAAACGATTAATGAACAATCACCAAGGGCAACAACAAAAAGACAAAATGCCAGCTACATCAATATATTTTTGACTGCTGACAAAAGGCCATCAAACAGGTTGTCATCACAACATTCTCCACATCAAAAATTCTATATGAAGCATTTCTGAAGACACACTTAGTGTTTCTGGCAAAAAGGCACAGCAGTCTTTCTGCTGTAAAGATATCATGCCTAGTTCAATATGTGGACAAACATTGTTTACTGGAGCAGGAAAGAGATGGCCACTGGGTTATCTGAAGACATAATTCAATACTACCTTTTTGTTCAGTGATAAGATGTTGGACAATAACATCTGTCATGCTGTCTCTGTAAGCATAGCGATCCTTATAAAGGCCATGGACTGTGCTGAAAATCAGCTGATACAATGAAATGGTTCCATCCTGGCTTCCTACTGCCTGAAGAGAAAAGAAGAATTAACCAAAAGTGTGTCTATTTACCTGAATGACCATAAGTAGAAATGTAGATTAAAAAGGGGTTGGAGTCTTGCTGGAATTTTAATTTTAATTTATTCTAATTTCTACAGTTGGAAAATGTGCATCTGAGGGAACTTTTTTCCTTCACATGCGTAAGATTTTGGCCTGTTCCTTCTGCCACAGCAAAGCCATATAAATCAAAATTCACAAATGTCATGGTAGGAACTAGTTATTTACAGTTTAATACTTCTGCTAGATATCATTTCACTGTTTACAATAGTTTTTTATCAGGTAACAACAGTAAGATTACTTGCATTTTATTTAAAGGTCACAATACTAACTAAAAGAATTTTTTTAAATATACAGTAACTTTACTTTAAAAAAGAAAGACAAAGGAGTTTAAGACATGATTTATATATTTATTCTTATGCACTTGAGAAATGAGCCTTGAATCAATATTAATAAAGAAAATTGCTCCAGAAGTCAGTCATTTTTCTTAGCAAATACTACATACTCTGGCTGTCAGCTGTACTTGACAAAATGTGCATTGTTATTAACTCTGCACAAGCCTGCCCTATGAAATTATAATTCACATATAACACCCTTTGCAATTATTTTGATGAAGTAAATTTATTCTGATTATCTCAATACAAAGACGCTTTACATAGCCCAATCACAGGTATTATAATATATACACTGTGAGGAAATATGGGGAAATTAAGATGAGAAAGGGCATGTGAACCACTAACAGTAAATGAGGGGAGAAGAAGATGAATAGAGACAAGAACAAGTGAAGAAGAAACAGGGAACTTGGAGTGATGGGTAGGCAGCTGACAAACAATGAAGCAAAGAGGTTTAAGCCTCAACCCAACTCAAGTGCACTGATTTAACTGCTTCTCAGCATCAGTTTTCACATTATGTTTTTAGGTGTACACCCAACAATGCAATTCTAAGTAAGTCCCAGCTATAGACATAGATTTGCCTCTCTGTGATGCACAAAATGTAACCTGGCAAAGACAGAGTTCTAAAAGCTGTAAAAAGTAATTTCCTAGCAAAACAACAGCAGATTTGGACACATTTGGATAGCTTTGCCATATGGAGAAGATGGAGGCCAGAAATAGATATTTGTGAGAGAAAAAGTATCTGAAAATACCTGAGCATACCTATTTGAAAGGCTTTTAGAAATTCACCCTTACCACATAATTGGAATCTGGCTTAGCTTTACATGTCCACACCCAAGTGCTCTGTTCCCCTATGGTGCCAAGACGCACTCCATCCTTTGTATAAAGGGACACTTGTTTGTCTGAGCCTCCCATTAAGATGTATTCTCCTTTCGAAAAATAGCTAACACAACATGGATCAAAGTTCAGGACTCTGTCTTTTCCAATCTATAAGAATATGGACAAATATGTTTAAAAAAAGTTAATAACATTTGATTTTGTAATAAGAAATCTCATCTGTAGACAGGAAAGTAATTACATATATTTTTGTATTTGATTTGTCATAGATCTTCATTTGAGCTACTACAGCTCCTTCATTTTCAGAAAATGTGCTATAAAAATGAAATATTATGGTTAGTATTAGGTCTAACAGTATATGATATTTACATATTAGCCCATTTCTATTATTCAAGAAAAAGAAGGAAGCTCAGCCAGAATAATTCTGTTTAACAGTTTTTGGTTCAGACATAAATTGTAATACTGGTACAGACCCCTCACTTCATTCCATCTTGTCGGTCATGCTTGTCATCTTTTCTCTTTCTCTTTTATGTTTTATTGATTTTATTGTATTATCTTTGATCGTTGTTAGCACCCAGTTGTTTGATTGTTGTGAACCACCCAGTCATTGAGAGATGGGCGGCATACAAGTTTAGTTTATATACGTGTGTGTGTGTATATGTGTGTGTATACATACCAACACCCACATATACATACATACATACATAGACATACATATATATGCCTGCTTTTCTACAAAAAGACAAATAAAGGGGTCTCTGATTTTGAAGAATATACTACTGGCTTTAAAAAATTCAGAAAAAAGAAACTCGGTATTTCTGGAGGAAGAAAAAATATACACACTTTTCAATTAACAAGTAACTTACTTGCTTGCCGCTCAGTTGATAAAAAGAAAGCCTTTGTCCCCAGTCTGCCACTGCTAAAATATCATTATGCTCATCTCTACTGAATATAAAAGGAAAAGCAATTATGTAGCAACAGTGCAGCAAGCAGTTCGCTTAAAGTACAACCTTAGCTGGTTCTGTTATTTTCTACTTTGGTGACATACGTTGGGGAAAATATTAAGATCTTTAAGCTTTGAAGATACTTTAGATCACTTAATCAGACCAGACACTGAATTTCACCATTTGGGGAGCTGCAACATAAATGTCATTTGTCAGTGGCAGTATCTCCAGTGAAAACATCTTCTGAAATCTAGATATAGGCCAGCAGCTCTAAGGGCTTTAGGGCCTCTTTGATTCATAGAGGATTCAACAGAACATCTACAAAATAATAAGCCTACAAATATTGTTTAAAAACATTGGTTAAATTATACGTCCTTATAAAAGTATAGGGAAGATTTTACTAGAAAACTGGAGTGTCTAACATATCCTTGCCAATGGAAAACTAATTTGCATTCATGAGTCAACTAACTGAACAAAAATTATTATGTCATGTACATTGGATGCCTATGCATGTTTTCAGGAAAAAGTTAAAAGAGATTTAGCCAATAGCTGGAAATGTCTTCAAAACACAGTACTGGTTCTTACAGTTTGATCTTGTGCCACGGCAGCTCCTTTTTGGCTAGAAGTTATATTAATTTTTTCATGGAAGCCTCACTGTTTTTTGTAGGTTATCATGTTTTTTTCAGCTGTATACCCAATGGTATGATAACTAACAAGATGTCAAAGGAAACAGACACTGCATGCTCTGAGGATTGTGAAGGGATTAATATTATAGAAATGGAAGGACAGACATTACACAACAGCCTGAAAAACTGTCAGTTACACAACAGCCTGAAAAACTCACTATTCTTGTCAAAACTGAACAAGCATTTTTATTATCAGGAGTCTTGAGTGGAGGACTATTTAGAAATTTGGTCTGCATTTTATTTATATATATGTGTGCGTGTGAGTGAGTGTGAGAGAGAGAGTGGGTGTGTGTGTGTGTGTGTGAGAGAGAGAGAGAGAGAGTAAAATCTTCTATTGTTTCCCTCTTTTAATATTAGGTAAATTAACTTAAATGTAAACAGACTAAATGCATATAAGCGTATCTGTAAGACTAACTGAACAGTTGGTCAGGGATGAATATTCATGTAACTTTTTTCTTATTCTACTTTCATAAATAAATTTAAGTTTAATAATCACATCAAATGTTCTTATGTACTAAAATAACACATTTTGTTGCCCAGAGAGTAATATCAAAACCTTCTCTGGGACAGCTTTCGTGTTCATTATTTCTTAGATGCTTGACCTGATGACTTGATCCATTGTAGCTGCCTGAAATGCTTGGTGCATCTAGCTCAGCATTGTCTATAATAGTTCACAATAGCTTTTCAGATTTTCCGAATATGCATTCCCCACTCTCTCTGAAGAGGAATTGCTTTAAACCATGTGTTTTACTACTGAGCTATAACAACATTTTAGCTTATATATTATTCTAGTCCAGTGTGTCTCAACCTTGGCCATTTTAAGATGTGTGGACTTCAACTCCCAGAATTCTCCAGGCAGCAAGGCTTGCTGAAGAATTCTGGGAGCTGTAGTCCACACATCTGAAGGTTGCCAAGGTTAAAAAACACTGTTCTATTCATTCTGAAAAGAGCAGGCTGCATTTTACTTTGAAATATTCTTATTTATATTAATAGTGAAAAGTTTGATTTAATAGTCACTGGTGATGTTATAAATGGTTGGATGTGCAGATCCATATTTCTGTAAATTGCTATTTTATAACATTCTCTATTTCTTGTCCATATATTGGGCTATTAAAAAAAGTCCACTCTTTTTTCTGTAGTATATTCTGTCTACCAGTCAGCCTAATCTTCTATTAACTAATATTTTGGAATCCCCAGCTCTTCATCTTTCTGTCTGTAAAATACTTCCCTGATTCATTTATTCCTCTCTATATATTTTCTGTCACAGAGCATAACTCACATCTGTATATTACTCTGCAACTGAAATATATTTTCTATCTCACCATCTTCAGAAGATTACCATTTTTTCCAAGTCAGACTTTTCTGATTACACCTTTCAGTTACACATAAATAAATTGCTTTTGTTTGACCATTAGGCATACACTGCTGTCCTCTTGCATGTTACTATGAGATCAATCTATTCAAAACAAAGAGTATTGGATTAGCCAGATTAAGTTAGTAGCACTGTTGACCTGCATGACCCTTCCCATTCAACCATTTTCTGGAACTTTAGGGAGCTTTTACAGCAACACCAAGTGGTAGATTGCAGTTCCCTAGAAGCAAGCAATCGTACACAGTGAATATTTTCCCAACTTCCTTCAGCTCTGAGAATTTGTGGTAACAAATTTCTTGAGTATGGGAAAACATCTGCCTCTTGCAGAAGCTTGTGCTGAACCCAACTTTTAGTATACCATGCCAGATTAGAGAGGGAGAGACTGGTTGGCAAAAATCAGTATGGGCAATTTTTGTGAGTCATCATACCACTCTTACATTACGAAATAGATTACTTGATAATGAAATGTCATTGAGCTAGGATTCTATACATATCTATATTAATCCTAAAATAGTATAGCTTTATGTCCTTGATATTTCACTCACGAGCTGGCATTCCTAGGGCTCTCATCTTCCTCATGTTCTTCTTCCTCTGCCTCACTACCCTGACTACTGCATGTGATGGACTTCAGAACTGGTATATCCTCTAAACAGGTGTGACCTGCCTCCTCCTCTTCTTCGCTGTCTCTAGCACTCCAGAGATTCTCCCAGCGACTGCAAATACCAATTGTTTGTTCACATGAACTACTGCCACAAAAGTCAACTTTCAAAAGATATTAGTTCAAGATCTGCTGCCCTGGAATTAAAGAATTTTTCCCACACAGACTTTGAAATTTCCCTTAAATTTTCTAGAATATACAGAATGCACTGTTCCATGCAAAAAAAAAAAACTTTTATCAGGCTGTAGAAAAAACAGTTCTTCAAATCAGAGACTTTAGGGAGAAGGGTAATAGAAACCACTGGACACATACATCATTTGAAATGATCAGGTGGATCAATACTTCTCAGTCAATAGTAAAACCAATCAATTAATATAGAGTTCCAACATTATCATTACAATACTTTCCCACAAAGTTTTCCCATACAGGCCCATTTATTGGGCCACTGAAATCAGTGAACAAAGTAAGTGTATTGGCATAGGATACAGTGAGAAGAATGGGGGGAAGTTCAGATAAGCATCCTGCCTCCTAGCTTCTTAGACTCTTAAGCAGCCTGTCTCTAAAAAAATATTTTTCCTTCCAAGAAGCTTGATCAGGTATTCATTTTACATGTTTTTAGACACTGGTAGCATGTATATATAGAACTACTATATAAGTAGATGAATATGCTACCATATACTATGTAAAACAGTTCTTAAATATTTATCATGTTTTCCTTGGGGTATGGGGAATGGGAAAAATGGCATATAGCTTTCTCTGTAAAGGTCTCTCCTGTGCATGAAATTCCCGCCCCTGCAGCAAAAGTGTTCTTTTTCTGCTTGGTTTGTAATGGTTTTACTGTACAGTGATAAGGATTTTGTGGTTATTTTATAAACACCTTTGGAGGACATTCATACACCACATAAATGATTAAAAAGTATAAACTAATAAATAAAAAAATAATGAACATTAATTATTGTGATGCCTCCTATATTTGACTGTTTTGGGTTAAGCAAAAAAAAGAAAATGCCAGAGTGAAATTAGTAGCAATCATGAGCAACTTAACCATTCAGCTCTTAGAAACAGAAAATCTGTATGTTAAGCAATCCAAACCGAGTGAAGAAAAATATGGTCTTTCACACATATGCCCAAATGTAATATGGAAATACAGTATCTTGTTTCTTACATTTAAAAAAACCCATACAATTTATTTCCAAAATTAATCACAGATCTGCAGTAATACGCTTCCACCTGAAATCTACAGTCTAGGCTGCAATGATACTTATTAAAGATAAAAAGAACACACCGAATGACTGAAACTTTGTTTTCACTCAAGACACAAAAATGTTACCTTGATGGATTCCAAGAAATAGACCAAACTGGAGATAAAGATCCTCCTGGTCTTTCAATTTTGACTTTCTCTTCACCATTTTTATTTCTGATGCTGACAATGCCATTGTACATTCCCAAAGCAAGATACTGTCCATCATTTGTCCAACTGAAAAAAAGTACAACACAGTAGGCTAAATGTTTCTCAGTGCTGGAGGGAACTAACAGCATGAAATGGAGGATATTTGGGGGGTAGAGATTTTGCTGAGGGAGAAAGGCCACCCTTCCTCCAGTTCTGCCTCCAATATAATCTGGCCACTCAGGCAGGAAGGACTAGTTCCTATTCCAAGACCACAAGTAATGCCCCATTCCTACTTCAACTGCATCATGTTTTGTGTGGAGCGGCAACTCATAAACTTAAGTATCTATCATTTGAAAACCAAAATAATAATCTTTGAGCCAAGTAGTTACATACCTACAACAAGTGATCTTATTGCTAACTTTATGTTTGTTGACTGACTTCTGTTCAGGAGACCACAATCCTTAAAAACAACAGAGAATCAAAACAGAGAAATAAAGTTGTTATAATTCAAAGGCAGCTATACAATAACTGCTAAAAATAATGTTATTAATTTTCATCATATTAGTTGCGTTATTCATCTTAATTAGTAAGATTTCTTTCAATCTGACTGTCCTCACCGTTATCTGTACTCGTTTCTGCACTGCATAATAGCATTTCATAATGTCATCACCCACCATCTGCAAGGAAGGGGCTACAATGGTCAGGGAGGACTGTAACTCAGTGGTACTGCTTCAAATGCACAACATTCAGGTTCAACCTCTGGCATTGCCAGTTATATGAGAACCTGAGAGCCTGATGCTAAACAACAAGACTGGGCCAGATGCACAAGCAGTGTGACCTGCTGGAAACCGACCTCCTACATTGCTAATAAAATATTACAGTATCTTGGAATTTTATCCAATCTGCCCTTCCCACTAACAAACAATTCCTGTCAGAAGAGCAAGGAGGAAGATAGCTCCCACTTTTGTATTCAAAATCTGCTCTGGAGTTTGGGAAATATCAGAGCAGATTCTGTCACGTAGAGAACTACAAGCAGGAGAAAGGAGGGGGAAGTTTTACTCACATATCACATTTCAACTTTGGATTGCTTAAACCAATATTACAGTAATGACTGCAACTCTTGCTGGATTTCTTTCTTTTGCTACATGAAGCATTAGAATTTGATACTAAGAATTCAGCCATGGGGGCTTCCGGTGGGGACATGGCAGACTGAACAGCTGTGCCCGTGAGCTAAGCGGGCAGAACTGACAACGCAGCAGTTTTTTCGGGTTCAGGCAGGTTTTCCTGAAGCCCAGGAGCATTTTCCAGAAAAAAGGAAAACACTTGGAATCACCCCATCTGTCCTTCGGACAGCTGCTTGCAGCCAGAAGATTGGAAACAGTGTTCGCGTTCAATTGGTAAGACCTAGCCAGGAGGCTGGGACGTCACCATTTCCAAGCTGCGCTGTAGCCTTAAAGGGACACTAAGACCGGCCACTCCATTCCAAAATCACCCAATTTATATTTCTTTTAAATACATGTACCCTAAGAGAGACTTTCTACAGCAAGGAGAAGCTGGTTCTCTTGGTACTTATCATTACTTTTGGGATTACTTTCTAAAAATTCTTTCTAAGTTTTGGACTGTTTTCCCTCTAAATATTAAGAAGGATTGGGAGTAAATAATTTTCTCCCTGTTATTATTTTTGTAATAAATTTGAAGATATTGGTATTTCCCTACACACTGAATCAGCTGATTTGAACCTTCAGCTTTCCACTTCTACTTTCCCTGGGAAACTGTCTGCATACCTCACTTTTGCTTACGTAAACATATTCTGGAATTCTTTCCTATTTTATTTATTTATTTATCCAATTTGTCCCCACCCATCTCCTCCCATCGGGGGACTGTGGGTGGTTTACAACAATCAGTTAAAACAACAATCATAAAATAAATAATATAAATAAGAGTAAAGATAAAAAGTCCAAGTGGCAAAAGTCATACCTTTGACTTTCACTGGTTTAGCTCCTAGGGGGCGCCATAATCTACTGCTTGAGACATAGAAGATTTTAAACAGACTTTCTCTGACTTCCACTGAGATTTTAAACAGATTCTTTCTGACTCTTACCAAGTTTTTATGCAAGAAATTCAGGACATTGTGGAAAATATGAGGTCTAAAATGTGTCATCTGGTTGGGGATATCATGGATGAAACTAAGGATTTTTTTTTAATTTTAATTTTTTATTTATCAAACTTTATCATCGCCCATCTCCCCCACACAGGTGGACTCTGGGCGGTTTACAGTAAAACAGGATTAAAATTCAGAACAATTACAAATACAATAATACAATAAAAATAGAAATATAATATTTTAATAGTGACAGAAATGTCTCTTCTGAGAGTGAGATCAGGATTTCTATTGAAATGCTGGATGAAGATTGGATAGTCGAGTTGAAGAAATTTAAGGGAGAGAGCAAGTTGCAAGCCACAAGTGAAATTGCTTTTCTGGTGGAATGCCAGGAAAAAGAAGGGGGTATTATGTATGGGAGGTTCCCTGAAGAGAAGTCAGTTTTTTTGAGGGGGGCAGTTGGGCTGTTTAATCTTTTCAAGAAAAAAGCTCTGTGTTCATTGTGGGGATATGTAAATGCTCTGGTTTACTTTGAAGTGGGATAAAGGTTAAAGAATATTTATCTGGATTGATTTCATTTATCTTTAATAATTTGGATTAAGATTATTAAGGTAGAAAAAAATAAATGTCTATTTGGATGGTTTTAGGTTTAATATAATTAAGATTATTAAGACTGTTGTATTATCAAGTATAATGGCAGACAATTTATATGTTTTTTAGTTTGATCTTTATTATAGTAGACAGAAATGTATAGAATAGTGGTAAGAAGAAAATAAATAAATGTTATCTTGGGGGGGGAGTTGTTTAAGGTAAAGGTAAAAGTTTCCCTCGACATTAAGTCCAGTTGTGTCCGACTCTAGGGGGCGGTGCTCATCTCCGTTTCAAAGCCGAAGAGCCGGTGTTTTTCCGTAGATACTTCTGTGGTCATGGGGCCAGCATGACTAAATGGAACGCTGTTACCTGCCCGCTGAAGCGGTACCTATTAATCTACTCACATTAGCATTTTTTCAAACTGGTTTATGTAATTTTTCTTTTTTTCTTTTAATATAAGGGGAGGGAACAACTGTATCTAGTGATTTTTACAATGTGCCAATGGACTGATTTATAGAAATAATGTGATTTTGGTTTAATATAGAGTAAGGGATTGATTTTGGAAATTTTTGTATATCCTTGCTATTAAAAGTTGAAGTCACCTCTTTTTGTAACTTTGAAAACATTTTCTCTTGTGTTTTCACACCTTTTTAGTTTTGTTTTCTTTGTAGTTTTTCGTTTTTCTGTAGCTTTTATTTTTGCTTGAAACTTAATAAAATTCTTATTTTAAAAAATCAGAAAAAAGAATTCAGCCATGGGGAAAACATACCAAAATCACTGGAAGAGCAGGATGCCAGTTGATGTGTAACAGGATTATAAGACACACACTGTATAGAATCATTGTGCCTAAAATACATTAATAAACAACAGTGAAACAGACGCATTGGAAGAATGGCAAGCTTAATCAATATGGAATAGCTATGTCAGCTTTTTATAAGTAAAGGTATAAATATGGGCTGCAGAAATCTGGACAATCCCTAGACAGCAGCAGTAAGTAAGGATTTGCTATATCTCTTTGCTGCCATTAATCTAGATTTTGATTCATGTGGCAGCTGCAGAAAGAAGGGGGTAATATCCCCTATCTAGTCCACTGACAAAAGTTACATTAGTGGAAGGATTCAATTGGATTCTGTCTAAACATTTAGGTAGCTATTAGCCTTGATGGCAGTTTGACTGCCTCTGGAGACCATCTGCTGGGAAACCAGTGGACGTCCTTGAGGAGTTGGTTGGCCACTAGAAGAACAGACTGCGGGACTAGATGGGTCAGAGGTCTGATCCAGCAGGAAACTGCTCATGAGCTTATGTTTTTATTTAAGGATTTGGTGAATGTTCAAATATTTTGTAAATTTTGACCCTCCACACTGTATCAGTGAACAGACAGTGAAATCTCAATTTAACAGGCCAACTGAGGGGAAAGAGTGTTTGTTATTCCTAGAATATCTGTTAAACTGCAAACTACGTACTTCTCAACAATTTACATAATTTGAATAATTGCTGCAAATAATGGAATATTTATACAAATTTAACCGCCTCATCCAACTACTCTGAATACAGTGGACTTGTCTGTTATTTGGGGGGGGGGTATGTGTGGATATTTGCCATAAATTTGGTCTGTTGCATCCAGAAGTTTTACTGTACTTGTGACAAGGCTGTAGCTAGCTCTGTTCATAGATGTTATACTGAGAACGTGTTTCAGGCATTGACAACACAGATGCCTTCCACAAATGCTGAAACATGGCTTAGCCTATGTTGAATGAGAATTATGAATGCTGATATTCAGGCTATATGTTCAACTCATTAACAAGCAATAGAAAATTTTTCCTTCTCTTTGAAAAGTAATGGGATACTTCTGAGATAAAGCAATTCAGGTGTTAGTCAACAAAACTTCAAGAATCTCCTCTGAACTGTTTATTTTGTGCAGTTCCATGGCCCTTCACATGGACTTAATATGTGTAATGCTGTCTACACTCACATTTTAGGTAGGACAGGAATCCATAATCTTTTCCAGGAGACCCACTTGCATAGTCACTGAATCCGTCTCTTCAGTGATCTTAATCAGGGTTGTTGGGAGAAAGAAGGAAGCAACTCAGCTCCCTGTTTCCCTCTTCTAAAGAATTTAGGGAGGGCAGCTTTGTGTTTCTTTCTCCCACCGATTTTGCTCAGGACCACCATTCCCCATCCCAACTCCCAGCAGGAAATTAACTACCTGTTCCCATCAGCAAGTTTATTAGGTTGCTTAGCTAGTGGTGAAAAACGTGTGCCAGGTGCTATTCCTGCCAGTCAACTGGCTAAAAAGCAGCCACCAACTGGCCAGCAAAAAAAAAATGTGTAGGGGTTATATCCTGAGGGTCACCTGTGGGCCATGCACACTTACCAAGCTCAACAGCTTTTCCTTTTAGTGATGAAATGGAAGCACATAAAAAGCCCTTGAATAGTTGAATCCTATATCATGGCAATATTGAGCTAATCACCTTCTGTAATATTGCTTGACAAGAAGCATAGCATCACAAATCCCATACTGAATTTTTAAAGCCTTCTTCAGATATCTACTTGACCATGTGAGGGGTGCAAGCTGCTATGGGGAGAAGGCCAGGATTGCACAGGCTGCCCCATGTTCTATGCCTGCCACTGGTATGCCCTCCACCGTCCTCAGTTTAAGACCTTACTATGTTGAGTGTCTTTTTCAAATATATCCAGCCTCTGTAAAACTATTTTCTTCTCTGTGCTCAGATTCCTTCTGTTTATATTAAGAGCAATTCTTAAGAGCTCCTATATCAAAACCATAATCACTTACGTGTACTTCAGGATACCTTCTAACTTTGAAGTCCAGATAATGACAGTTTTGTCTGCAGCTCCTGATGCAAAGCGTTTTCCTAGGAAAATTTGTAGAAGCCAGTAATTATGAAGTAGATTAACAGCCAACGGTTAAACACAGAAATGTAATGACATTATTTTCTATTAACTGAGTGCTCTCAGATTACTCAAAATCAAAACACTCTCTATGTAACAATCTTCATATGCTATGACCCAACATGATGCTCAGTTGCCTTTACTATGAGCTATGTCAAGTATTGGCAGCTACCATAGTATTTTCTTCTTTATTGTTTTGTCACTTTGAAGGAAGTCAAATACATTCCAAAAGTTTGGCAGGAAATCTAAAACTGTTGTACTATTCTTCTATAATTACAAAGTCCAGGTAGTCCTCATTCATAATATGTCATAAAACATCTAGTTTATATAGTGAAAAATGCAGTATTTTGTCTTCTGTGATAATTTAGATTATCATTTTCTTAATCTTGCTATAAATGGGACCAGGGTTTACCACTATTTAACCATATTTTACAGGAACATTTATGGTATAACCATAATTTACATCATTTTGTAAAAAAACAAATGTTCCAATTGTCTTTTTAATTGGAATTGTTTTCATTGGAGTACAATTTGTACAAATATATTAGTAATGACTATGATCTCAAATGCACCTACTAATGTTGGCAAGCACCTATCTCTGTTTAGCAGTCTACCAGATTTAAAAATTTCTCAAACAAGGTTTGTTAAATCAATCCTTTTCTCAGTTCACTGAAAGAACTTTAAAAGATGTGTTCTTGAGAGCTATCGTACATTTTTGTTACTGGACGTACCCAGTAACTCAAAACTGGTTGAGAAAGTAACTTTTATATGATTATGAAAAGCATACAATAACTATTAATATTTATTATATTCTTTTGTATTGCTAGTCAGCAGCTTAGCTATGAAAAGTCTTGGCTATGTGCTAAAGTAAAATAAATTTGACAAGTCCTGAGTACCTTCTACACAAACCCCCAACTATCAAGAGCAGTATTTTTGGTTTTTATATGTCAAAGAAAAAAGAAGCGGTAAGGGTTTTTTTAATTAAAAAAATAATAATTATGAAATCTGAGACTAGGATTGTTAGCATTTTATTTTAATAAAACAGGTAGAGACACCTGTGACCAGATCATTTCTGCACATCATTTCAAATACAGGTTTAACCGTCCCCAATGATGGTTTATTCAAATGTAGCAGATTCTGTCTGGTGAAACATGCTAACAACAATAATTCCAATACTGTACTGCTTGGAAATGAAACTATGAACAATGTTTTGAACACCCCAAACAACTTTACTTCTTAAGAAATTTGGGTCAATTCCTTGCCTCGGACAACAACAGAGATTATATAGATCTTGTATTGGTGACATAAATAAAGGCAAATGTAATTACAGAAAATGGAAACAGTGGATTTCATATTACCGTCTTTTGCATACGCTACACAATATACTGTATCCTTGTGTGCTTTCAAGGGCTGGATTAATGTCCCATCAGAAGTATCATATACCTATAGATAGAATAAAAAGGGAAGTATAATGGTACAGGTGCATAAAAATAATATTTCAAGACAAGCCACTTTTAAAACAAAGATAACCTGCACAAGAATGCTCTTAGGTCTCCATTTCTATATTGCAAAATTCCAGTGGCCCTACATGGCAGCAAAGGTCCACCATAACAACATAATACCCCAAAACATCCACCGTAAATATTATAAACAATGACACCTATGGTACACAATATGAAACAATAAAACTCATAGTAAGAGTATAATACAAAACATTAATCAATAATTCAATCATTAATTCAAATAATCATACACTAAAATTGCACAACTGCACAATTCACAGTTCCACATTCTTTGTTCATCTGTTTTATATTCCAACTTGTACTCAGAAATTTATTGGCTACCAGTACAGGGCCTTGAGCACAAGTGTAATATGCTCTGGTGGTTAAGACCTGCCAGCAAAACAAAAGTATCAATTGTAGCTTCTGGAGGTCTTCAAAGACAGCCCCATGCAAAGCACATTACAGATGTCCACTTGCTCATCTAGCAGTAGCCACAAATCCAAGAGACTTCCCAGCTTGCAGGCTTGCTTCTTGAGGGGCAGCATCTCCCACTTGAGAGACAACACTGGAAACAACCAGAAACCTGGAGAACAAACAACAATATCTTGCTTGGGTTCATCTTCAGCCCATTTTGTCTCATTCAAATCCGAATAGCCTTTTGACATCAGGACAACACTTCCACATCATGGCCAAGAGTAGCTCAGGGTAGCAATGTAAAGGTCATCAGCATACTGAGGACACTACATCCTGAACTGACAGATAACTTCTCTCAATGGCTGCATTCAGATCAGCCTTTCTCAACCACTGACCCTGAAGGAACCCTTGAAATATTTTTCAGGCCTCAGGGAACTCCTGCACATTCAGGCTCAAATATAGGCCAGAAGTTACAAAATTATATTCGTTTCATGTGTAGTTCACTGTATATGCATTAACAGTGTTCTTAAACTAAAAATAAAGAATGAAACTTAGCTCTTTAATGTGAAGTTGCCTGAATTTGAAATAATTTTTTAAATAAATCATGATCTCCCAGGGAACCCCTAGTGACCTCTCATGGAACCCAAGGGTTCCATGGAACCCTGGTTGAGAAACCCTGATATAGATGTTCAACAAACAGAGAAATGACCAAGCCCTGTGGTACCACATAGTAATGTCCACTGGGCTGATCTCACATTCCCTAAAACTACTAACTGAAACCACCTGCTAAAAAGGAATGGACCCACTGCAGAACAATGATTCCGATCTCCAACCCTGGCAGACTGAGAATTACCCTCACCCCAATCCCTTCAGAGGTAATCCACTAGCACAATCAATGCCATCTCCATCATGTGCCTAGGCCTGAATTCTGACTGAATTCAACATCCAGATAAGCCACTTTTTCTAGGATGTTTTGTAATATCTCTCGACTGCTGTCAGTTGAACCACCTCCCCATCCCCACTTCCCAAGCAAAGAATTTCTTGGTCTCTTATTAACCAACATTTTAAATGATTTTCCTGATTGAAATCTGTTTTAGGTCACATACTGTATTTTTAAAAACCTCATACCAGTAATCTGTTTCCAGATGCAATTATTAGTTGTGTTCCATCAGGCTTAAAGGCAAGGTCATAGACACTGTGAAAACAAAGAATACTGTTAAAAGGCAAGTTCTCTTATCTACTTATTTGGTTTTTTCAAGAGATAAGTCATCAGTTCCACACTGCGTCAGTGTGGTATGGTTGGTTTTGGTTCAGGATACTGTATGGACCCAACAAGCATGGTGGCAAATTATGATACATGGCTTAGTGTTGTATAACTAACCAATAGTTTATTCATTCTGTTTAAGCAAATCATGGATTAGCATACTGCATTAGGCATACCTTTCCATTTTTTAATGTATTTATTCGATTACCCTGCTGAAATCTTGCAACTCTCAGCCATTTATTCTATAGCCTTACAGTTATGCTTCTGTCATGTAACAGAAGATCAGGAGAGGCATACATTATTATTTAAGCTATGTATATAAACAGGGAGCAAACCCCACACTCACTCACACTGATGATGTTACATAGTTGGGTAATTAAATGTCTGCAAGCAAACAACCAAGCTCAGAGAGCACCAAAGTCTCTGCAGTTCAACCCTGAGCTATATATATTCTCCTCTATTGAAATTATTATTTAAAGTAAGCTATAACAGAATAAAGACTGGAAAAGGAAAATGCGTCAGATGAAAGAACACACTGTGGCAGCGGCCCCTCAGAATCCTTCTGCTAAATACAACCCTCTTCCCTGCTATCCTCCCCGGCCCGGTTACTGAGAGAGGACCGCATCTTACCACTGCTCAACCTTATCCCTCCAAGTCAACGCAGCTCGCATGTTGTCCCCTTTCTACGCCTCCACCTCACCAGCACCCAACTCTCACTCTTCCTTTTTATTGACATAAGACGCCAGCCGGCCTCCCAAGGCAACACGCATGCGCACTCCTCTTTGAGCGCCCGCGAAGACCCAGGAGGTGCCCCGTGCGCACGCGCTTTCAGCTCCGCAGCCTAGTCTGCGCATGTCTTCACTTCTTCGCCGTGCTTTTCAGCTAGTTTCCAACGTCCCGTGGAAGAGGGGAAAGTTAGTGCCGCGAAAAGGGGTGGAGACGACATCAAAAGTGCGCGTGCGTCACCGGGGGCGTGGTCAATAGAAGCTGTGGGGGGGGGTTTCCTATCACCTTCCAATGAAAATCTCGTTAGACTCTTCTATTTTCCGGGACGGGGGTTGCTAGAGTTTAGAATGCGCATGCGTTTAATGAATATGTATGATAAGAATTGGCGCCTTCTGTGGGAAGTAATTCAGGATGTTAGAACAGGAAAAAACGGAACTCTTTGAGATCAGGTAAGGATTTTTCATTGGAGATTGATGGGATTTTAGAACAGTCATTAGATTGTGCCAATCTGTTTGTTCTATTGGTTTGGCCTCAGTGATGTCATAATAAAAGTGGAACCCGTCTACGTTCTGTCAACTGATACCTTGACAATGATGCGTGTTATCTTTCCCCGCGTACCATGTTGTGCTGTGGTGGCCTCTTGGATGCCGTTTTCCCAGGTCGTTTTGGGGTTAAAAACTCTTATTTAATAGATTACTTGTTAGTCTGTGGCGCTCAGTCTTGTACTGATAAAAGGCAGCCCTTTCAGAAAAGACTGCCTGTTTGTTTTGCAAAGTACTTCTCGATTTCCCGAAGGGGAGAGAGCTGAAGCTGCAGCGTGGCAAAAATGCTGTGTACGGCTAAAACTGTAAAATAAGCGGCAATTCCTGTGATCATTTTCGTATAACAGCCCCATTCAACAAAATATTTTTTTCTGCCAGCAGAAATGCATAGAATTGGGCTGCATGTCTATATTTATATATGAGAATGCAAGATGCTGGAAGATAGAAGCTAAGTTGCTTGCCCTTAAAAAGTAGGAATTGCACTCTGAGATTGATCTGACCAAAACTCATAGAGCCTAAGAGTCAGTCAGCCCTGGGCAGAAAGCCAGTATAATGTAGTTAGAACAAATATTGTATAGGAGTAGGGAACCCAATTCAAGTGTCAGCATGGCCATGGAGCTCACGGTGCAACTTTGAGCTAGTCATTTTCTTTCAGCTCAGCCTTAACAGAATTGTTAAGGTTGAGCTGAGAGAAAAATGATAGGAGAGACCATGTCCCCTCATAATTACCTTGAATTCCTTAGAACAGTGTTTCCTCACCTTGGCTTGTTCCATATCTGAATTTCAACTCCCAGAATTCTCAGCAATGGCCATACTGGCAAAGGATTTTGGGGAGCTGAAGTCCATGGGGGCATCCAGGTTGGGAAACACAGTCACAGAGGGAGATAATGAAATCAATAAAACTAGATCAGGATCTCTTATTAGAGCTAGGTAATTTTCTATGACGCCTGTGTCATAGAAACATGTTGACAAATGTTTGGAAGGAAAAATGTGGGTGAAAGGATCCACTTCTGATCATAAGTTTCCAGGCTGCAAATGTGCTCATAAAACTGTAAAGTATGTTTTCTAATATTCTATTTGGGCATCAGACATGTTCCTTTCTTGCATCAGCCACTGTCAGCAGACCACTGGATTCTAGTAAAAAACGAAATAACTCTTACAGGCTTAAAATTGATACACGGTCTAATGAGTACCATCCACATAGCCCTGAGAAGTTTACAAGGCTGGGTGGATGGGTATAGTAATCTAGTATCTGGTTATCAGAGGCCCCCCTTTTAGCCATTGGTGCTACTATTGATTTATTGATTTGTCTAATCCTTTGTTTAAAATCATTTTATTTGATTATGATCACAGTGGTGCATTGTTTATATATTGTATGGAAAACTATTTTTTTCACTTAGAGTGTGTTGCTATGGAATTCACTAGGTAATCTTGAGTTTGCATTAGAGAAGGGAAGAGAACCTTCTGCCATAAGCATAGGTGACCACACAGGAACTTACATTTTATCAGTGAATGCTTTTACTTGGAATGGAAAAAAATACTGTAGAGGAGGAGGAGGATGGAAAGAAGTACCCAAAAATGCAATTTAAATTATGAAAAGATTAAAATAAGATTCCATACAAAAGAAAGGTTACAAAAATAGGGTCTGTTATGATTTCTTATATTTATTGACAGTGATATAAGTGATACATACATGACCAAAGATACAAGCAAAGAAAAAGAATTACTTACAACAGTAGTAGAAGAAAGCTTTGGTCCCAGGAAAGAGCCTGAAGCCAACGTTGAAAGTCCAGTAAAAGGTAATCAGCAGGAAGCAGCAGTACCTTTAGAATTTCCAGTGTATCATCAAGCACTTCCAGAAGGATGGGAGAAGATAATAAAGCAAAGACGAAATGGTAGAACTGCAGGAAAATATGATGTTTGCTTTGTCAGGTAATACCAATTGCCTCTCTTGCATTTGTACTTCTGATAGAGCCTGTTGCAGTGTAGAGGAAGCATTTAATGTTGCAAGTACTCTCTACAGAAAACTATGTACAGTATAATTAAAATGTAATGCTACTTTTAAAAAAGTGTGTGTTTCAGGAATATTGTTTAAGGTGTTCCATTCTGTGCTTCATAATATACTCACAAATGTAATACTTGCAAATATTCCATTTCTCTTTGATTGTTTGCAAAATATACATTTTATCTTTTAATTGTGCTTCTCAAGGCTACTCCCCCGGCACCACTACTATTTGGTAAATGTGCTTATAAATTGCTCTAATATTACTGTTTCAGTTTTATTTTTTCCAAAATAGTAGTTTATTGATATATATATATATATATATATATCCTTTCCATAATGACTATGATTATTAAAAATACTTTTTAAAATTTGTATGCCACCTGACTCAATGAATCTGGGTGGCTCACAACAAAACAAAGGAATTAGAATAAAATCAATAAACATAAGGTTAAAGATAAAGATGGGACGCGGTGGCGCTGCGGGTTAAACCGCTGAGCTGTCGATCGGAAGGTCGGCGGTTCGAAACCGCGCGGCGGGGTGAGCTCCCGTTGCTCGTCCCAGCTCCTGCACACCAAGCAGTTCGAAAACATGCAAATGTGAGTAGATTAATTGGTACCGCTTCGGCGGGAAGGTAACGGCGTTCCGTGAGTCATGCTGGCCACATGACCCGGAAGTGTCCTATGGACAACGCCGGCTCCAAGGCTTTGAAACGGAGATGAGCACCGCCCCCTAGAGTCGGACACGACTGGACTTTACGTCAAGGGAAACCTTTACCTTTACCTAAAGATAAAGATAAAAGATGGCAAACACGATGAAGCTTAGATTGTTTTTGTTTACAAAATTGTCTCTCTTTTTTTTACAATTATAAACTTAATTTGTTGGTGACACTGTTTTTCTCTTAGTCCTCAGGGACTGAAGTTCAGATCCAAACGTGCTCTTTTGAATTACTTTAAAGAGAACAGAGAAATTATTCTTACAGCAGAGGATTTTGATTTTACTGCATCTGTTCAGAAGAATACACAGTTCAGAACCCAAAGATCTTCTACCAGAAATGGAGGTACAGAAGTTGAGAGTTGCATTTCTAGGAGTCCAGTTTCCCTCCCGGGATTAGAAAACAGTGAAGGAGATTATAGACCTTCTCTACAAAATAACTTGGAACTTCAATCCAATATTAGAGAACCAGAAAATCCTGCTACCTGTTTGCAGGATGAGCCCACTACTGGAGATAATTCTAAGCGTTGTTTTTTCCAAAGTGATAAAAGCAGTACTGTTACAAGGAAGATTCAAATTAGAAAACCTAAAAACTGTTTTGAAATAAGGAATTTCACTGATGGTCAAAACAAAATACAGAGCATATCATCGTGTAAAGAACAGACAGAAAACAGTAAACATGCCATGCGTGAGAATGACATGTGTGTACTTAATAGTGATGCCAGTGACAACAAAGTATGCCGAAGAAGCTCAAGGAAAAGGAAGATATGCTTTAAGGATGAACTGTTGTTTGAACCAAAAACAGAGCAGAATGACAAGCAGATTGTAGCTTTCTTAAAACACCAGACAAGCAGGGAAATGTTAGAATGTAACGAGAGTTCTAGTAGCAGAGACACTGCAGCTGCTAATAAAAACCTTTCAGTAGTGGAAATGCAAAGAAACTGGATGACTTCAGAGAGTCAAAGTGAACCGAGCGCTTCCACTACGGATGTTGCTGTTCCCCAGATGTGTGAGGAGGGACATTTTACAGCAGTGAAAGGTATGTGTTTATGCATTTATTTATTTTCAAGAATGTCTACATCACCTACCCCCTTCAGTTGATTTACAAATTAAAAACAAATATCTAATGTAGCATTACATGTATAAATAAAAAATAGCCATCTAAAACCACATATAAATCCCTCATATAAAAAGAACAGCTGTTCTTTTTAGCTCTGTGAAAAGCTAGTAAAGATGATGCTTGCTGCGTTTTCAGGGAAAAAGCAAAAGTTGTTCCTGAGGGTGGAGGGTTGCTACGAAGAAGGATTACCTTTAGGTCCACGTCCCTTTGATCCCTTGTGGCGGTGGGACCCTAAACAACCACTCACCCCTTCAGAATGTACTGTATAGGCCAAGAAGATTCCACCTGGGGGAAATGATCTGTAAGGTAACCTAGAGCCCAGCCATGTAGAGCATTAATAGTATTTCATAGTCAGGTTCTTTTATAACACTAATACAATTATTGATAAAAAAAGAGAAAGGATCTTCCTGGTTCTTTGCTCTTATACTCTACAGAGGCTGGGTATACTTAGTAGGAGTTCTGCTTGCATGGATTGAAGAGAGGGGAAGCAATATTTATCATTTTTTCCCCCATAGCCCATCTTCCTGAAAACCAGATCTGGAAAACCTCCATGCAGTCAAAGGGGCGATGCTAGTATTGCAGGAAGAACGGAACATTGTTCTGTGCAGACCTTCTGCCCTCAAAGAGCATAACTGGAAATGTTACATTTTTTACTTGCTTTTGTTTTTCATTTTGCCTTTTAACAATTAGAGAACCATACTCAAAGAACCCAAGTGGAAAGGAGGAAAACCAGTCCATATTTTTCCAGAAAATTAATTAAAGGAGGTAAAAAAATGTTTTATATGAAAATGTTTTGTGGAAAACTAGCAGGTTTTTTAAAGAGCTTTTCTAACAGCATTTGCAGTCTGATATTAACTATATTTACATGGAAGAAAATTAAACTTTTTATACTTGCACAGTAAAATTTATGCATAGTTGCTCTGGAAGAAATACGAATACCTGTCGTCTTCTTTATGGATAAATTAAGTTTAAAGGATGAATGACTTATAAGCAACAACAATAATTTCGAAGTGCGTTACACTATTATCAATAGCTGTTCAGTTTCCAGTGAAGATAGAATTAAGGGAGTAATCTCTTTCTGAGTATTAAGTCATGCCTCCTAAAGAGATTTGGTCAGGCTTACATTGATTGGGTTCAGATGTAATGGAAAACCATTGTTTCCAACATGAGTAATCCACTGGCATATGTACTCTTTTTGCATGAATTATGAGAACATAGAAAACTTTTATTTTGATTTTAAACAAACTATCATTCTCTACTAATCAAAAACTTTTGGGAACTGTGATTTATGTAAAATTGTAGCTACTGAGCTTGACTGAGGATTAGACCATAGCTTGTGATTGTTCTCATTAAGCCAAATTTAACAACCCATAGTTCTTAATACTTTTACCCTTTACAAGAGAAAAAGGAAGTTTTCAACACTGTCAGGCGTATTTTGCTTCATGTATTGCTAGTCTAACAAGCTTCTAAACACTGTCAGAGGGAAGCAGATTTGTTGATGTACCTGGTCTCTTTAGAACTTGAAAATGCAACCCAGACTGTCTTTGCCTCTGTAGAATGTAATAATTGCAGACAATAAAAGCAAATTATGGTCACATTTTGTTTGTGTGCATGTTTAGCTCCAAGTCCACCAAGAAGGAAAGCCTTTAGGAAATGGACTCCACCTCGCTCTCCTTTTAATCTGGTTCAGGAAACACTGTTCCATGATCCATGGAAACTTCTGATTGCAACCATTTTTCTGAACAAAACCTCAGGTAAATAAGGAACCAATCCTGGCCACTTCTTGAGTTCGAATTGCTTCCCTGTAGTACAGTCCAATGCTGTTGGGGCATGTACAATTTGTTTTGCAGAGAAGTTCAAACATAAGTTTCCCAGGGAGTGCTAATCAGGCTGTAAAGACTCATGTAAGCGGCTCTATCCAAATTATGATTTGATGTATTGCTAGGGAATATGGGTTTGCTCCCTAAGAAGGTGGCTATCATGCAGCTGGATGATGAGAACCAGAAAGAGGGTAGAATTGAACTTAAGTTATGCAAAGTGAATTAATGCTACTAAAATGGTAGAGACATTCAACAATGACATTTGCTGAATGTATCATGCACATTTGGTAGGATCATACATATGGTTTAAAAATTAGCTGATGAAGGTATGACCATATTGATAATACAAACTGTAGGGCTGCTTCGCACAACACTGATTTTCTGTCACTGGAATTACTTGCATGTAGAAAGCTGTGTGAATCCTGTACCTAAGTTGTAACATGTATCGATATGGCTTAAAACTGTCAACAGGTTTGTGCCAAGTTACTTTTATGCAGGAAAATCTGTCTTTTGAGAAATTGCAGCCAATTTAGCAAATTCAATGCAAATGTTGTTGTTCACAGTTTCTTATTTCTGCCTAGGAAAGATGGCTATCCCTGTGCTGTGGGAATTTTTTAAGAAATATCCTTCACCAAATGTAGCAAGAATTGCCAACTGGAAAGAGATGTCAGAATTGCTTAAACCTCTTGGTCTATATGAACTCAGAGCAAAGACCATTGTCAAATTCTCAGGTAATTTTTATCTATCTATCAATTAATCAATCAATATTCCAAATGCTTCATGTACATTGTCTCTTAAATCCTTAATGCAGTTCTTTGATATACATCAATATTTTTATTCCTTATTGTGGTTGGGGACCAAAACTGAGGGATGATAGTTTGCCAAGGACCTCTTAATAAATTCATGATTGAGCGAAAGAAGTGGAAATTTGCTTCCATTACCATATAGCACCTCTCATTGTAGGTTGTGATCTAAAGGAATATGTATACACAAGCTCTATAATCTCTATTCATGAACTTATTTTTCTTTTGATTTTTGTTTTATTTCCGTATTCATACCTTTAAGATTGATTCTTTTGCCAGTCTTAAAACAGTTTGGAGAATTTGCAGTTGAATATTTTAGCAATGCATCCTTTTTGGATTTACTTAGAAATAACTGCTTTGATACAGAAGAAGTGCCAAAGCCACATGTGTTACTTATGAGTATTTTGTTTTTGTTCACTTCAGTTATTGTTAGTAGAGAAAGCTCATGATAAATCAAAGTGATTTATCAAGGTTTTGATTCCTTGTTGTTTTCATTTTTATAAATGAGCAATTCATCTTTAAGTCTTCTAAGTCATTCTTCACAAACTTAAAATAAATAGCTTTTTATTATGACATGATCTTTTGTTCCTTAGGTGAATATTTGGTTAAGCAGTGGAAATATCCTATTGAATTACATGGGATTGGAAAATACGGAAATGATTCTTATAGAATCTTCTGTGTCAATGAATGGAAAGAGGTAACAGAGACTAACATGTTCTTAATTTCATGAAAATTACTGAGAGCCTAATATAAATTCAGCAGTGTCAAAGAAATGGTCCATAACCTAGAAATGATGCAAGAGTTATAACTGCAGCTGCCTTCTTAGTTCATATGAATTAGAGCTGCAGAAAACAACAAGATCTTACACTCTTCTAGATAGCAAAATTTTTTAAACTATTATGAGACTTGAATATCCTTGCTGCCTTGTTGCCATTTGTCCTTGTTACGTCTTAAAATGCAGCATCAATTAACTCTACAAGGCATTTTTAAGATCACGGACTAAGAAATAAAACAGGATCCTCCATAATCCTCAGATTTATCTGGGAGGTCTTGTGCTAATAAACACTTTTGCTCTATGATAGAGGGGAGGGAGATTTTTTATACTTCAATAAATACATGGGGAATTACAATAAAAAGTGCAAAATGGACTTCAGCTGTGTGTGAAAATACACTAGGGTGATAATAGATCACTGATGCACTGATTATGTAAAACACGTTCATTTCTCTTTCAGGTACAGCCGCAAGACCATAAACTGAACATTTATCATTCCTGGCTGTGGGAAAATCATGAGAAATTAAATCTTAATTATTAGCTCTCTATAATCTCTTGGCATCTCCTTTCTCATTTTTAAACTGCTTTTTTTCCTATCTCATTTGGATACTATAAATATAAATGTTCTTTTTATATGCCTGTTTAGAATCTATTAAATGCCATTGTTCTATTTATCTAATTTTGCTTCTCATCTTCACTCCTTTGATCATAAAAAAATATTAAATGCCTAAACTTGTTTAGTGTAATACTGCAGAGCACAATAATCCAGGGCAGTATACAATTTACAAATTGTCTGACTTTAGGGATTCAAATTCGGGTTGCCGAACCACCCCCTCCAAAGGAGGCCCCCTCTACTGATTCCTGGTTGCCGTTTCTAGGTCAGACTGGTCAGGAAGGTGGTGACAGTAAACAGAAACCAACCACAATGTGTGAACCCAGCCATCGTGACAGCCCCCACCCAAATCTGGTGTTCTCTGTGATAGGACTATAACTCATGGGATTTCTGACAGCAAATCACATTAAAGATAGAAAGCCATGTTGAATGTAAAACAGGGTTTTTATTCTGTGGCTTGTGGGAGAAAGCATCACAATTCAATACTGTCTGTTTCTTAAGAAGTGGGAGGATTGATGAAATGCCAAATTAGCTTTGTCCTCATTTTAATCTCCTATATAGGTATCAAATCAAATATTTCTTTCGTATTTACCACCATTTTGAGCAGCAAAAGTATTTAAATCTCTAACTTCATGCCGCATCTTGTCTTTAGGTGTGATTTATTATTTCAGCCAACTTTGCCCTAAAATAAAAGGCATTTAGCTTAATGGTTTGGCAGTAACCAGGAAAAGCTTAGTTTAAGTAAGACAAGAGATTTGTGGTAAATTTTGATCCAGTTACTAGGAACGCAGTGGCGCTGTGGGTTAAACCGCTGAGCTTGCCAATCGGAAGGTCAGAGGTTCGAATCCGCATGATGGGGTGAGCTCCCATTGCTAGACCCAGCTCCTGCCAACCTAGCAGTTCGAAAACATGCAAATGTGAGTAGATTAATAGGTACCGCTTCGGCGGGCAGGTAACAGCATTCCATGTAGTCATGCCCACCACATGACCACGGAACTGTCTACGGACAAACACCAGCTCTTCGGCTTTGAAACGGAGATGAGCACCGCCCCCTAGAGTCGGACACGCCTGGACTTAATGTCAGGGAAACCTTTACCTTTACTAGGTTCACACTGTGTCAGGTTATACAGTATAGTACCAACCGGCCATTGTGGCTTGTAAGCCATGATTTAAGACGGCTAGAAAGCTATCTCTTGGCACTGGAAGTAAAACCATGGTTTAGACGAACCTTGGTTAGCGCGGTATCCATAGCCACCCCATAAATGACTATTCGCTAAGATCCAGCTGCACACGTCATGAATGGAGGGTCATCAACGCATGAGCTACTATTTACTCCATTACTGCTGTGCTGCTATTAATCCTCGCCCCATCCCAAAAAGGGTTACAAGCAGGCGCAACAGCAGGTCTCTTGCCGGATGCCGACGCGCGAATGGCCGGCACAAAATTGACACCGACGGCCTCCTGCTTTGCGACACGACGTTCGATCTGCTCCCGCTGCGCCAATCAGCTGCAAGAGAGCCCGCCTGTTGCCTTGGTGCCCGCCAGAACCAGATTTTGCCGAGTGGTCTAATGGTGCTGCGTAAGCCGAGAGCGGGGAATCGCTGTGAGGTCCTTTCGCCTCGCAGCTGTGAGAGAAGGGGAGTGTTTAAGCGCTGGAGAAAGGAAAACGGGTTCTTCCCTCCCTGCTTCTTTTATTCCGATTCCAGATTTGCATAGAACGGAGGGCTCTTCCTGTCTTGTGCAGGGCCCACCAGGCAACCTTTTTTTCTGGTCCGAAGACGCCGACGGTGAAGTTTCTGCGCTAGAACGTTCCAGTGTCGACCACAATGGACCAATTTAGCTGGTTATCCCAAAGTACAGTAAACCGGAGTGAAATTACAGGAACTAGTTTTACATCACAACCCTTTTTCGACCCCACTTCTTCGATTTCCTGGTTTGTAGAATGCAGTAAAGGGCTCCGGGTTTACATAGCTGTAGAAAATAGGCCGTCAGGGAGATTTTCCTTTGTTTTCTGAGGGGTAATATGTAGGGCTATCAGATGTGGGGTACAGAAATCGGAACGGTCGCTAGATGGTAGCAAAAGGTTAGAATGTTCTGCCTCTGACCAGATGCCCTCTATCTGTGGGAGACTGTAATTTCAGACCCTGCCAACCAAGATTGGAAGCATTCTGTTAGCCACAGCCCATATGCTTGGACCCATCAAGTTCAATGCCAGAGCAGGAACTTTCCCTAGGCTTCTGTCCCAGTCCTGCCAGAGAGACACTCTGGAACAGTGTTTCCCAATCTTGGCGACTTTCAGGTGTGTGGACTTCAACTCCCAGAAATCCCCAGCCAGCCTTGACGTCCACACATCTGAAAGTTGCCAAGGTTGAGAAACACTGTTCTGGAATCTACCTGGGCTCTTTTAAATGCTGTGTCCCATAAGCTGTGTCCCTTTCTCACTTGGTCATTGGGAGAAATATGCAAATCATCACTTTTGTATTCTGGCCTCCCATTTACCTAAGAAATGAAAGCTGCCTTCTCATAGATTTTATTTTATCTGTATATTTTCTGAAAAATTTCATATCTGTAAAGGTCTGCAATATCTTGCTGAAAACTTAGGTTGACTATATTATTTTTTTCTATCCTCAAGAAAACCAAAAATAATATTTACAAAAATTTTATATTGCTAGATGTACAGTTAGGTATTTTTATTTTTTAAAAAAATGATGGATGGATGAGTGATATTGATTTTGACTCTATCACAAATTTATTCTTTTCAGTAAAAGTGACTCCACCTCTAATGAAGACTTGTGTAAAGAAGAATCCTTAGATGGAATTTTAAGTCATTGCTTTAAACAGTACAAACTCAGAAATGCATATCCATATTTTTCCCTTAAATTGAAAGCAAATAGGTTTGGCCCACCTAAATCTAGACGACGTATTCTTATTGCACCACCCATGAGTGGGGTGGCCTCTAGCAGTCGCAAGCCTCAGCCACCTGTTCCCAGTGATGTCAAGCAGGTTCAGGACTTGACAGTACTTCCAGAGGACCAGGACAGCACCTCCACTGAGGAGAGTGACCTGCTAAAGTTGGAAGCTTGGATTGAGGAGAGAAAACAACTGCATTATCTGTTGGACAACTGTGTAAATCTTGAGGAATGGTTGAGTGAAAAGAAGGCTGTCACTCTGCAGGAAGAAAGCATCTTGAGAAAAATAAAAGAAGAAAGGGAAGAGAAGAAGGCTAAAATTCAAGCCGACTTGCTGGCTCTCCACAGTGTTAAGGTAAGCCTAGCAGGAAGTCAGCATTGTGTCATGGTGCAGAATCTATGACTTGACCCTCCAGATGTTTCTAAACTGCATTTGCAAGCAGGCCCATCCAGTAGGAAGAATGATGTAAGTTATTCTTCAACATCTGGAAGGCTAGAGGTTCTCCACTTGTGGATTAGAGCTTGGGACTGTTTGTTTGTTTATTTATTTATTCAATCAATCAATCCACTGCCCAGTCTTGTTCAGTGACAACTCTGGGCAGCTTACAATACAGAAAAGAATAAAAATTCATTATACAATATAATATAATATAATAAATATAAAATGTAAAATATAACATATAACATATAAAATATAAAATATAAAATATAAAATATAAAATCCAAGATGGTCATGATGGAATTTACAGGGGCCACATCACTGCACCAGCCACCTCCACGATCTACTGTCCTCCCTCTCGCCCCAAGCACGGTGGCAAAGCCAGGTCTTATCTCCCTTTCTAAAGGCTGGGAGTGGGGGCCAGCCTCACCTCTGAGGGTAAGTTATTCCAAAGGGCGGGGGCCATGGCAGAGAAGGCCCTCCTGAACCGTGCCAATCAGCAATCCTTCATGTACAGGGTCCGTAACGTGCCCTATAATGGGGGAGAGCCAGTTAAAAGTCCTTGCTATCCCTGATGTTCATGAGGTGACTTTGAGCCAGCTGCATATCCAATCTCTTTCTTGGCCCAACCTACCTCTGAGTGCTGTAGTGGGGATAAGGCAAGAAGAACATGAAATGCCTTGAACTCTTTAGAGGAAGGACAGGATAAAAATCTAATACATAGATGATTACAATATCCCAGGAACTCAAATCCTTTGGATTGTCGTCATGCCTGAAAAATAAACCTTGCTTCTCAGTCAGCCTGGTGCTTCACACCAGGCACAGCAATAAATCTTGGCACTATGGGCACTGGATTCTGGAACTTGCTGATAGCAGCAGCTGTACAGACATGGTTACATAAATTACTTTATTGCAGACAAGAAAGAAGTCATACATGCAGAGAATATCTGTCTATTGCAGAATCCAGGGATCAAGCCTTATGTAGTGCCTATTCCAGAGTTTAAAGCCTTTTCCTCCTGCCTTTTTGAGTCAACAGACTGGAATATTCTGTTCCTGGTCTTGAGAGCAAATACACTCTACATAGTGTTGGTGTTTATATAATGGTTCTATCTGGCCTGAAAATTACTGTCTTGACAGTTTCCGTGCTCACGTTCATATATGTAGGTACATTATGTGTTATCTCTCTTCAGGCTCACAGGTCCCAGGGTTTTGGGGGGAGGGGGTGCTAGAACTTTGAGATCCACTGAATGAAGTCTGAAACAAAGATCATCGAATTAATCTTAAAAAATGATCAAAGCTGGATATAGTTTTTCAGTATCAGAATGAGCTCACATTTTCTCCTTGTACATATGTAACAACACTTCTGGCAATGTTCTTAGACCATCAGTATAATAGGGGAGAGACGGGCGGTGAATAAATTTATAAAATAAATAAATAAAATGTAAAAATAAAAGAATATGGGATGAGGCTTCTTTTTTTGTTATTACTATAACTAAACAGTTTGTTTAAGAACTCATTCACTTACCTCAATTATTCAACTCTTTTACAGGGTTTAGGATATATATAATTTTTTTTACTGTTGCCTCTTAGACTCGGGAGCTGCACATTTTCATTCAGCTCTCTGTTTTGATCAGATGCAATGATTGTTAAAAGAACTGAGGCATTGCAAACTTCCATTTTTCAGGATACTTAAATCAGGTTCTCCAGTCTGATGTTCTCCAGCCATGTGGGTCTACAGCTAGGAATTCTGAAAACTGCAGTCTGGAGAACCTCTTGAAGGCACCAGGTTTGGAATGGCTTGCTTAAGGAGATGAAATTTAGATACACACACTGCCACTTAAAAGCATAGTTTTCCTCTGCATTTTGGCCACTTGAGTTCCAAAATTAGTGCTGAACTAAAGTGGAGCAGTGGCCCAAAGGATTAAAATTTTAAATAGAGGAACACTTCATGTTTCTGCATCAGCAATGCAACTGGGCCAGATCTGTCCCATATGTAGTTAACTAACTGAAGAATCTTTTAGAATGCAGATGGGGTCATGCATACTGTGAAGGTCAGGTAATACAGATAGACGTGTTTTTTTATATACATCTAGAGATAGAAATTGTTCAGTCATGGTACATTATTGTGAGATAGAGAGTTAGTTACATCTCCATCCAGAATCTGCCTGAATAAGACATAATCATAGCTGGATTATGACAAAAGATGCTTGCAACACTGGCAATCAGTGGCACATTATAGCCTTGCATGTTGTTCAAACCCAGCTCGTATGGTTAGTTTAGTGTTCAATGTGTCATAGAAACTCAGAAAATTAGATTTATTGAGTAGATTATAGTTTAACTTGGTAAGATTGGCAAGTCTGACCTGTGAATGCAGCCAATGAAGCCAGAAGAGTGAGGTAGAAATAGGACATATGTCAGACCACTTGTCTGTTCGTTTTTTGCCTTCAGTAATATGTTCACCAATCTGTTTTGTGTTTTGCAATACAACTGATAGTTGATTGACTGAAGAACTAAGCGAGCCTTTGCATTTCTTCTTCATCAAAACAAAGTTGAGTACAATCCTTTAAAATGTTGGATGTCTTTCCGCAGGAGGTACCAAAGAGTGAACCATTGAAAAGCACACCTTTGATTCATGCTCCATATCCTCCATCTATTATTACACTACAAAATCTTCTGCACAAGCAAAAACTCAAGCTTATGGATCTCTTCAAAAAAGCCGACAAGAGCAGGACAATGAAATTCAAAAGAACGGACTTCCTTAGAATTATACAGGAGGTAGGTGGAGAAATCTTATAGTCCCTAGTTGTTTTTGGGTTTTTTGGTCCCTTTGAGTCACTGTTGACTCTGGCGACTGCCTGGACAAGTCCCTGCAGTTTTCTTGGCAAAATTTTGGAAGTGGTTTGCCATTGCCTGCTTCCTAGGGCTGAGAGAGAGTGACTGGCCCAAGGTCACTCAGCTGGCTTCATGCCTAAGGCAGGACTAGAACTTGCGGTCTCCCAGTTTCTAGAGTAGTGCTGTGACCACTACCCCCAGCTGACTCTCATCCCTAATTAGATAAGTGTAAATATAGGGATTCTTTCTTAATAGGGGAAAATTGTCCATTGGGGGGAAAGTGCTTTATTTGGTCATTCTCTTCATTGACAGTATTTTTTTTTTTATTCCCTAGATAGTGAAATTGGCTAAGGATAAATGCAAAGGCTTAGTTCTCAAATTGGGATTTGAGGGGAAGGGGCATTTTAGCTTAGTACATTGAACGCCCATCCACTGTAATTTATTCAGAAGTGCTACACTATTGTGGGAAGCCTATGGGACACATACAACCCCCATTTTGCAGTCTCCAATTCAATTCCATGTCACGTTGCCAAAATACAACAGTAAAGCCACCAATTTTCAGCTTTGTGATTTGGGGGGGTGCATTTCAGTGGCTTATAAGTTTCATAATGTGTATAACAAGGCTTAATACTAGCCTTCAGAGAACAATTTAAGCATTTTAAAATGTGGTTGCATGGTTGTTTAACTGTAGTTCATTGAATACATCGCAATTAGTTTGGTTTGTATAATGTCCTAAATTCATAGTTTACAAATACAATAACTGGCTTCATATATTTGAAAAACCTAAAAAGTTCTAAAAGCTTTGTGTAGACTGGTATAAGACAAATACATTTTCTATGACTAGAGGATTTTATTATTTACTTATTAATCTTGTAAAGTTTGTTCCTGAGTTGGCTTCCTGCAGATAGATTAAGAGAAAAAATAAATACATGTGGACAGTAAAGAGAAGTCTGATGAAAAAAATTGAAGTTGAAATCTTAATTCTTGGGATCCTTAACTAGACCTTTGATGTAACATTTCACCTTCTTGTCATCTATGGTTGACAAGAGATAATTGATCATTCATTACATTTAAACGAATACTTATAAACCCTAATTCTTTAGAAACATGTAATATGAAACTAGCTTTCCACTCACATGTCCCTACCTGGATGAGGATATTTGTGTGTGCAAATATAGTATGTGCATGGGAGTCTCAGTAAAAAGTAATAATTCCAGCTGCTTCATAATACTTTTTAGTTAAGGGAATCACATGAGAATCACCATCTTGCAACATGCTGAAGTCCAAGGTGCACATTGCTTGTATTGCAATCATTGGACTATATGATTTCTCATAGGAGACTGCATGTTCTGTTTCCATACGCATATTGCTCATTAAATCAGGGCCTACGCACATAGTAATAGCTGAAACTGGGCCCTGGTCTGTACATATCTTGCTACACTGAGAAGATACCAATGTCAGGAATCATTATCTTTGAAACAGCTTTCTCCCCTTGGATGTTTATCACCATCTCGAGTCCCAGACCTGATTGCAATTTTTATTCTCTATTTGTTTCCAGACCAAGGTGCCTATCAGTAAAACTGACTTGGAAGAAATCATTGTCTATCTCACCGTTTCAAAGAAAGGGCATATTATAACTGCTGATGATTTGGCTGAATGTCAGAGAATATGGATGGATAATGTAAGGGAGAACTGGAAACAGCCAAAGCAAGGTAATAAGGAAACAAATCAATACAAATGATTGAATAGTTTTTTGATCATGATATCTTTAACCCTGAAGATCTAATTTACAGGTTTAGTTGCTGATGGCATCCTAAAGAAATATCTAAGGTTTTCTGAAGTTAGTTGGAAATTCTGGAGTGGTAATCCCAACATATTTAAAGGATATCAAGTTGGGAAATACTTAAATAGCTTAAGAAAAATTGACATTCCGGTCAGTAACATAATGCTATAGGATTGGCTATAGCTTGGTAATTTAAGATATACAAGAAAATAAGCCACAGCCATATATATTCATATGTATTTTTTTACTTTGGTTACGTTAATAGAGGTCTAAAAACAGTGGAGATTAGTAATTATTGTGAATTTCGGTGTTGAAAATCAACATAAGACAGTACATTTTTTCTAATTTCTAAGGAAGTACTGTATTTCCTGAACTAAGAGTAGAAGCCAGCATGATAAAACCAATAGCTGCTTGGGTGTGGATGGGGCGGTTGGTGAGAAAGAAGTATTGATGGCTTTGTAATGTGGTGTCTGTTTTCTTCCCCTTCCCTGTTTTAATAATGATGCTGAAGAGCCATTACCTATGGTAAAAACTGCATCCACCACTGCAAAAGGAGATTTAACTCATCATACCAAGCCCAGTGTAACTTCTTATGTAGCATGTCAACCCAAGTCAAACCATTTGCAAGTTCCTCCTGTCAACACTGAACCAGATCGCATGCACCTAACTTATAACCAAATGGAAGTAGCTGGGAAGAGATACAAGGAAATGAGACGACGGCTGAGGGTACTGTATTTTTGTGGCGTGATTCTACCCTCGAGTCATTTGCTTTGGATCATAGGAACTGACTACTAGCTGGTTGCATAAAGTAAGGGTGAATGCGTGGGGGTGCAGCACAGGTCAGGAAGGGTCTGCAAGAGGCACTGTGTGGGTCAGGGAAGGTACACAAGGAGCTGGGAATGGTGTGTGGGTGGGAGAGATTTACACCAGAGACTTGCAATCTTCCCTGCCAGCTTCTTCTCCCCACTGATTTTCTGGTGAAGTCAGCAGGGAAGATTGCAAATGGCCATCACATGATCGCGGGGTGCTTGGCAACCGGTTCTTAAGTGTGAATGGGTTGCCAAGCTCCAGATCACAATCATGTAGCGATTGGGGGCACTGCAACAACCGTAACTTTGGGGAACTGTCGTAAGTCTCTTTGTTCAGCACTGTCATAACTTCAAACGGTCACTGAACAAATGGTCATAGGTCAAGGACTACCTGTATGTTACAACTTTGCATAACAGTATTGTTTTATAACAGAAACATTGTCTTATTTTTGCAGAGGAAAACTAATCCATTAGCCTTTGCAGAACAATGTAGACTGGTGAGGTCCGGAGACCCAGTTGTGGATGGTCACTGCTTGCCAAGCACGCTAGAGGGTGAAATGGGAGAATTGGTGGACCAGCATCGACTGGCTTGCCACTATGTCTACGTTCAGTGTGTCAAGCTTTGCGAAAAATATGGGATTCCAATTTCGGAAAAAGTGCTGAAAAGGGGTATGATAAAACCAGGGAATTGGAGGGAGTGCCTTATATCAAACAGCGCCGTCAAAGTTCTACTTTGTGTTCCAGCTGTATAGACTCAGTACAGAAGCCGCTAGCAGACAAAAGTCAAAATGCTTAAGTGGAAGACTATTTTGTATTTCTAAATTCAGGGAAACTACGTCTAGTAGTGTTGTGATAGTGTCTAGAAATCAAGCCTCATTAAATTTCATGACATGTCTAAATAAGGATGCTAAAGATTGTATAGCTCAGTGCAGGACTGTGAATTTAAATAAAAATAATTTTTTAGCCCGTACGATTTCAAAAGCACGCTCTGAGTCTCTTGCTGAGAAGGGCAGCCTTAGAAATTGAATTAAAGAAAGAAAGAAAGGCAGGCAGGCAGGCTGGCTGGCTAAAGGACATGGGCAGTACCTAATAGTCCAACATCTGAGAAAAACCAAGATGAAATGTTACCCTCCTATAAAGTTGCATTAGCAACATCCACCTAAATAGAGGAAAAGGCTTGTTAACCAAAAGGACACTGATAAGAAAAGAATCTACCGCATGTTGGGCTCCTTCCGATATTTTCATCATTTCTCTAGATTTCTACAGCTCAATCTCAGCTTGTACATAACTCTAACCAGGATTTGTCTTGTGGCCTTGTCTCAAACACTGAGTTGAAGCTGCTGTCCCAGGCTCATTTCCTTAGACCCAATAAGTAACCCCACGTCCCAGCTATCATATACAAAAGAATAAATGTGTAATCCATGCTGCAGATTGTCTATTATACATAGACATTATTCTGCTCCATTATTTTTGGAGAATCTTTCTGCTAATCAGTGTGCTAACTGGCGAAATTGTGGATAAAATTTACAGTTTGTAAGTGATGCTATCTATAAAGATAAGTTTAGAATGACCCATTGGTCTGCAGGAAGATGATCTTGGGCGATTGTGAATCCAGCTGCTGGTCTGTTCTTCAGAAGCAGTGATTGCTGCTCTAAGAAAACAACAGTGTAACTCAAAATTCTAGTGTAGCTGTAACCATGAGCCTCGTGTGGCACAGAGTGGTAGGCGGCAGGATTGCAACCAAAAACTCTTCCCAAGACCCGAGTTCAATCCCAGCGGAAGCTGGATTCTCAGGCAGGCAGCTCAGGTCGACTCAGCCTTCCACCCTTCCGAGGTCGGTAAAATGAGTACCCAGCTTGCTCAGGAAGGTGATGAGTGGGGAAGGCAGTGGCAAACCACCCCGCTATAGTCTGCCAAGAAAATGTCGCGAAAGCAGCGTCCCCCCAAAGGGTCAGACATGACTCGGTGCTTGCACAGGGGACCTTTCATCATCATCACCTCAGCTGTAACCATAGGTTATGCAGCTGTGTAGGAGAATAACGTTTAATCTCTCCTCTTTTTTTTATAGTAATTTTATTAAAAATTACAATTACAACAATACAAACTAATACAAACTAAAAAAAGAAAATACTAAAAAGAAAAAATAGAAGGTGCAGAAAAGAAAAAAAAATAGAAAAGAAAGGGAAAAAATACAATAAAGAAAAAGAAAAGAAATATATAAAGAAATAACTTCCCCCTTCATCACAAGTATAAAAAATTTTAGTATTTTATCACCTTCTCTTATAATACAACAAATGATCTCTCCTTCCCATATCCCATCTTTTATCTATAAACAAATCCTTAAAGCCTTGTCAGCTTTGGTCCTGATGTCAGCAAAAGTCCATTAAGGGTTACCAGAGATGATAACTTATCTATTTTAACCTTGATCAAATAAACCAATTTTATATACCTTCCTTTTAACAATCTTGATCTTTAATTCCTTCAAATTATGTCCTAGAGCTTTATTTCTTTTCATTTTTTCTTTGTCCCTTCTCACAAAATTCTTCAAAGCTTTAAAAGTCTCTTTTGTAAATCCAATATAGGAATGTTATCCAGGTCACTCTTTTGGTGTTTTTTTAAATTATTTTAATTATTAAGACATCAGGTGGTTTCATTTGTATATCCAGTGTAGCATCTTCTTCCATATCAATCTTGTAGCCTGTCATTTTTAATCTACTTTCAGATCAGTCTCAGTCTTGTCTGGTAAAACTTGTTCCTCTTTCATAACATCTTTTAAACACAGTCCATCTACAGAGGCAGACACTCTTAAAATTAACTTCTGGGTCCATGGTTTGAAAATATCTGTCAGTATGTCTAATGTTAAAATGTGTTTGTTCATTCTGTAATTGTAAGTCAAGTTTAAGCATTCTTTAATAGCAATCTTTATTTCCTTCTAGTTCCCTCTAGTGTCCAATTTTTAGTTTTACTATGTATTTTTTTTAAGAATTCAAAACAAAAGCATTTTCCCACAGGAAGGATACTTTATAATTAATTCCAAAATCTTATTTTAAATTTATCTGGACCCTTAGTCTGTTTATAATTTTCTAAAATCAACGTTTTATTTGCTTTAACTGCTTTTGCTGTTTATTAAAAAAAAAATTAAGTCCTTAAACTTGTATTTAAAACTTCATTTACTGAGGATTGAAGGAAACTCACCCAGTGCTGTAAAACCTGTTGATCCAAAGGTTCCTAATTGCTGAAATCAGTTAACAAGCAATTTCCAAAAGTGATTGAAAAGGCAGTATGTGAACCCAGTGTCCTTTCAAAGGCGCCAGCCACTGTTTGAGCAAGATGGCTATTCCCTCATCCCCCCGAGTTCTAAACCTGCCAGAGACCACTGTCTTGTGGTCTCCTTGCAAGGAGCAACTGTCTGGAGCACTTGTGAGCGATCTTAGGTCCTCTCCTTGTCCAGAGAGGAATTACCAAACAGCCAGTCTACTCGCCGGCTCTTCTTTCCGCCATGGCTGTCAGCCCCACTTTTTGTGGAGACGTCTTCAGTTCACCATTTCTTCCCCAGAAGTCTTCCTCTGTTTCTCAGATGTTAGAGTACAGTACAATCCAAAAGAATGGTGGGAATAACAATGCATTTCCATGTTACTAGGAAAGAGAGTAGGATAGAATATGCTTCCAGTGTACTAGCCCATTCTGTTTATCCAGTTTGCTGATATGTCAGGGTTTGTTTTGTTTTGTTTTGGAGGAGTAGGCTCTGAAGTTAAGGCTATAATCCTCTAAACCTGCATTTCTCAACCTCAGCAACTTTAAGATGCATGGACTTCAACTCCCAGAATCCCCCAGCCTACATGCTGGCTTGGGAATTCTGGGAGTTGAAGTCCACGCATCTTAAAGTTGCTGAGGTTGAGAAACACTAGTCTAAACATACACCTGCAACGTCCCATTGAAGTACATGGTAGTTTTCTGAGTAAACACCAACTGGGCTACTGTATAGTTTCTATGCATTGATGATCAGGCAGAACAGAGAGGCATGTGGACGGGACAATATGAGAAGCAAGAGGGTGTTTGTTTTTTTTTTCAAGTTTTGAGTTTTGTAGTTTGAATTATAGGAGTTGCTGTAGCCATAAGGAAGTAGCTCTCTGCAGCTGACTGATTTCTTTCTTTCTGGATCTCTTGTTAAGATAAATTGGACAGGGCTTATCTCCAATTCACCCTGCCAGTTTTTGCTTCCCGCGTGGGTTCCAAGGTAGCAGGCTATTCAGACTGTACTCAGCAGATGTTGCATCTTTCTTTAGCTTCCTCATTATCAGCAGTTTGCCAGTTGCTGGTAAAAGGAGTAGCTGCAACCTGATTTCTGTTTGTCACATACATTGTCTTGCTCATCTGCACAACTGACTGGCTGGTTCAGTCAATAAACCATGCATATAGCTGTGAGTGAAGGCAACCCGTCAGGCAGCTGTCTGAGCCTTTCCAGTCCCATTTGGATGTCTGAAGTCCTGCCTGGATACAAAGTCCAAAGCTATTAGACCGTGTGGTATGTGACCGTTGATCTCCTTTTAAAACAAAGCACCCTGTCCCCTTAGGTCTGCTTTACCCAGGAGACAGGCTCCTGAGACTCGGGAAGAACGTTCGGAAGCTGAGGCAGCCTGGAGGTCACGGGGACACTTTTGCTCATAGCCTGAGAGAATCATTTGACGGGGAAAGCCCTTCCAAGGTTGAGAAAAGGTTTGTTTAATGTATCGTGTATTGCACACACACACACAGGGATAAACAGATATAACCAGCATACATGTTCACACAAATCCTTGGTCTAGCACATCATTGTTAAAACCAGAATTAGTTTTTTTAAGAGCAGAAATAAACCTGTGGATTACTCTCCTATTACAGTAATTATTTTCCAGTTGGGTACATGTAGGCAAACAAATATGCTTATTGTGGACCAGTCAGTGGCTAATTTTTTGATAATCTAAAATTAAGGTATCACCGGTATATTTGGTATACATCTTACCACAGAGAACGTAATTTAGTATTCTCTATGGTATATAATTATACCACAGCTGGCATAATTTAGTAGGATACAGAGCTGGAAGTTTGATGGGATTTGCTTTTACTTTAGCTGTGAACTTCCTCTACAATAGCAAACCAACTGCAATTTTCTCTCTTTAGCATTTCCTCTTCATGTTCATGCTTTATTTTTATTTAGAAATCTCCAAGTCCTCATTTATTTAAGTTTCATAAGAAACCTGACATAGAGCAAATGGCCTCTGTGGGTAGGTATACAAAAAATGAGATGTCATGCGGCCCCTCCCAAGCTTTGAATGTGGTCCTCAGAAGCCTCCAGAACTTGTCAGGAAATTATAATTTTTAATGGGACAGAAGGGGAACACACACTTTTCAAAAGGCAAGTGCAGCCTTCAGGCCCAAAATAGGTATGTGCCCTCACTGGCAGAGAGCACACGTCCTCCTGATGTTGTTAACTACAATTCCTAGTAACCTTCCCCAGTTTGGACAGTGGTAAAAGATGCTGGGAATTATAGTCCAGCAATATCTTGAGGACTTCGGCTACCCCACTTGTGTAAGATAACTGCTTCTCTTCTCAGCCACTGCAGTTATTAAAAACTGGGCAGAAGGGATGCTAATTTACTTATGTACCCATCACCCGGACTCTTGGCACTTCATAGCAAACATATTAATGTCATAAGACATGCACTGTAAAAATAGATAAAATAGATCATAAATCAACACAACTATAAAATAACACTAAGAACCACCAACCTCACGTAGGCTTCATCTGTCACCATAGGCCTTCTAAAACAATTGATCCTTAACAACTTTCAGAAGGCCAGTCTGATGTCAGCTGGGAAGCACTTCCGTAACATAGGCCCAGCCACCAAAAAGCAGCATCTGCAACCCTTGGCCCTCCTCACCTGGCAATAGTGGGGACCTCAAGCAGTTTCCCCCAGGATGCATGGATCGGGTGTGTCAGTTCTGGCTGGAGAAGGCAGTCCTGCTGATACCTCACTGCCAAGCCATATTGGGCTTTACACATTAAAATCATATTTTGAATAGCACCCAGAGGCAATAGAAGGCCAGTGCAGGGCCTGAAGCACCAACATAACATCCATACGATGACAAGTGTCAACCAATAAGATTGCTGTATTTGGGACTAAGTGAAGCTTAGATGAGGGGACTCTAAAACCTTCCTGGAGAGAGACTGAGCAGCTCAGGGAGGGAACCTGTCATGCAGGAGGGCAGCCAATGTATCAACACGACTCCCAGTTTGATCCTGTAGCCCATTCACACTCTACCACCTCAGGAGCGGACAAGGTGTCTCTGAAGACCACTGCCACTCCTCTTTGGCCTTCTCTAAGGTGATGAACAAGCCCAAGAAGACATCATTGCCACCCTAATCTAACCAGGTCTTGGTAGTACATGTCACGTCCATATGTGCACCCAGTACCAAGTCATGGATAAACAAGGTCTTCCTGCATATGAACCTGACATTTATCATCAGCAGCTTCAGGCAAAGCTCATTAGCAGTCTGACCCCCCAAGAGCCAGTATGAGGTAACCAGATTAGAACTGGGGACCAAAGTTTTTAATGGCTGCTCCAGTGCCTCCTGCCATTGATTTACCACAACTGAGATATACCTGCACGCTCCAAGTTCCCAACACATTAATGCTTAATTGATTGTTTCCTCAAGTTCCACTAACCACCCTCTGATCCAGCTATTTTTCTAGTAAGGATCCTTTTGCTTGAGATCAAGACTGGCTTAAATCCTAACGAATGTATCTGCTCTTTCCCTCAGGAGTTGAAGTTTTGTTTATTTTATTTATTTATTTATTATTCAAATTTAATTACCACCCATCTCCCCCAAAAGAGGAACTCTGGGCAGTTCACATTCCCTCAGTGCCCTCATTTCCTCAGTGTGGCATGAGGAAACTTTCGTAGATGGAGGTAGTGGTAATAATAACTGAATAAACCACAGTGTTCAGAGGTAAACAGTATAGTGGGAACAAATTGGGATTGGCTGCTACCTGTCATGCCTTGTCTGTATGTTTCCCCAGAGACATCTGACTGGCCACTATAGAAACATAATGCTGGACTAGAAGTGCTTAAGAAAACATGCAATGCATTCATCTGTGCAGATTTTGTTTCCTTGCATCAGGTGATAAGTTCTAACAACATGGAATATGCTCTTTTTTTGCTAATTTTTTAAAGTTCACATATATACATTTTTAAAATTCTGATTCAACATCGTTTTGCTTTTTCTTATCTGGTCTTTTGTTGTTTATTTGTTCAGGAACCCACAAATAGGTGATCCCCGCCCCAGCTTTCCTGAACATATGCAGTGCCTCCATCCCCATTAATATCTAAGAATTCTGGGAATTATAGTCCAACACATCTAAAAAACATCAGTTTGGGGAGAGCTGGTCTGATTTTTCTCTCTTGATTCCTGTTTACCGTTTTGTTTGTTTGTTTCTTTCTTCTAGAAAGCCAAAACCAGTGGCTATTAAGAAACAAGTCAAAAAACAGGCTCTGACCTGCCGCTGGGGATCATTTAAGGAATTTAAGCAACTGATGAGGTATGTGTTCAGTAGGTTAAATAAGGAAATAGAGTATTATCTGAAAAGCTCTTGGGATGATGTACCTTAAGGGCATACAAAGGTGCCCTTCTGCAGATCTTCCCTACAGATGGAGAGAAAATTAAGAGTAGTCTCTGCTGTTGGGATATTCAGTTCTAAACTTGGATTTGGGGAGAGAGCAAATAATTGACTATAACTTTGTGTCAAGAAACATCAGAGCCCACAGGCAACATGTACCCTCCAGGAGTTTCTTTATAGCCCCCAGAAACCCCTGGTAGGGTGGACTATTTTCCAGTTTTCAGCCTATTTTTGCATTTTGGAGGTTTTAGAGCAGTGTGTTTCAAACTGGGCAACTTTAAGATGTGTGGACTTCAACTCCCAGAATTCCCCAGCCAGCATAGGGAAGTCCACACATCTTAAAGTTGCCCAGTTTGAAAAACACTGTTTTAGAGCATCTGAATTACCCATTTCATCTATTAAAAACTCCCAACACCTTAAATATTTGGCTTATTCTTCCATGTGAAGGGCACTTAGAGAAGGTGGGGAGATCTTTCCATGAGATAGACTCATGAGATCCACAGAGATGAAAAGCGGATGCACGTAGAATTTAAAAACAAAGGCCCAGTTCCCACAGTATGGTCCACCAAACCAGATATATAAAATGGGTTGAGTGGCTTTGTGTAAGTTTTAAGTGTTCCCACAATCCTGGGTGGAGTTAGTTTAAGCTTGTCCATGGCTTAGTTAAATGTAATCCTTGGTGATTAACTGGCAGGGTCCATTGACTCTTTTTTAGTTTTTTCACAACATATTGTGAAAAATACATCCTCATTGTCCCAGTTCAGTGTGATAAGAGCTAGCATCAGGACTGACTTTAGCTTATAGTGCTTTTATTCGAAGTCTAGTTGTGCTAAAATTCTTTTTGAGCTACCTAATTTGGGGAAAGAGGTGGAAAAGCTTTTTAGTTTTGCCACTGTTAAATAATTAGGAATCCACTGCAAGTTACTTGGAAGTCTGTCATTGATCCGAATCAATTTTCTTCCATCCTCTATTTTTGAGGGTTTGTTTTCATCACTAGCACAGACATTGGCAGTGATGGCTTAGCAGCAACTTTATGTTGACAGCAGAGGCTATTACTCTAGCCCAGTGTTCCTCAACCTCAACAACTTTAAGATGAGTGGACTACAACTCCCAGAATTCCCCAGCCAGCATGCTAACATGCTGGCTGGGGAATTCTGGGAGTTGAAGTCCACACATCTTAAAGATGTTGAGGTTGAAGAACACTGCTCTAGCCCGTTATTTTCATTCACCAATATACATTCAGCCAGTATGGCATTACTTTTTTTGCTATCCAGCTTTGTAGCATCAGCTTTTTTATATACTGCTTGATAGGTTCTAAATTTGAAATGCATTACACTTTACAGTAAACACTCCAAAAAAATACTTCCTCCACCGGAGATTTGGAATGAGAAATTTCTTGATGACAGCTTGCTTGAGAGTCCAGATGTGCTTGCAAAACAATATGTGGAAAGGTATGACACCACATTTCTTTGGTTGAATTTGGCATTAAAAATCTGTACCTATCTAGAAACTGGCCCAGAGATTATTAGAAATTCTTGGTTCTTCTTTTTCATGTGATACTTCACTTTCTTCCTGTTCTTCTGTTCATTACTGTTTTTTTAACCCTTTCCTCCTTCCCCCACCCCCAGCTTCTGTTTTTAATCTCATTTCTTTCAACTCCCTTCCCTTCTCCTCTTAAATAATATTTTTAAACAAAAGATTATGAGTCTGAGGACTTCAGCATTATGTTCTGTTTCTTAATATCAGGTAGGCCATAGTGGACAATGCTAAGAATCAAGTATGTAATGCCTGATTGCACACCCTGCAGTCCTCTTACAGTGGGCGGGGAGATTCTAGATTTGTTTCCTCCCTCCCTCCCTCCCTCCCTCCCTCCCTCCCTCCCAATTTTGTGGTATTTGGGGTGGGTTTTAAGGGGCAGAATAGCTGCCCTTAGCGTTACAGGACACTTATAGTGCCATTTCAAAGCCATGAACATCTGAAAAGGCCAATTTCCCCCTCCCTTTTAAGGCAACCATTTTGCCCTTAAACACCCCCCAAATAAACAGAAAAAGCTCCATTCAATTTCTCATGACTATTAGCCATTGATAAATTTATCTTCTTTGCCTAAGACATTCATAAACTCACAAAGACAGTTATTTTCATCTCATCTTTAGCACTGAATTGTATAAATCAGCTACAAAGCTCTGAAGAAGTCAGATTCAATTGACAAACATTTATCTTTCTGAATTCTAGAGCTTAATACAGAGAAAGAGATGTTTTTTTTTCATATGGCAGTCATTTATGAAATAATATATTTTAATGGCATATAGACAGTAATTAAATCTGATTTATTTAACCTAGACTTTCTCAACCTAGATTCCTTTGAACTCCCAGAATTCTCATCCATGGCTATGCTGGCAGGAGAATTCTGGGAAGTTAGTCTATATCTCTGGATAATGCCCAGATTTGGGAAAGTTTATTTAAACCTAATTATTAAGAATCACACACATCAAAAATATTTACTAAAGAAATTCAAATCCAGCACCCAAATAGATGTAAGGTAGTAAAAGCAAATGTAAACCTGTGTATTGTATTAGAAGTTGGGCCTTTTGCTTAATCAATCCATACATGCAAAGAATTGCCTATTCTTATAGTTCATAAAAGGAAATTATTTTTGTTGCTTTTCTTGGCATATATTTTTTAAATTAAAACATAATTTAAAATGTACTTATATTATCTTTTCAAGCAGTTTCTGCTTCAGCAATCAAATTTCTCATGATACATAACAAGTGCAGATGCAAGTGAGCTCCAGCAGGAGACACTCCTTCAGATCAACTGGGCCTGAGCCTTTTACTTTGCACCTAAGTTTTAGGTTTTTCTTTTTCTTTTGACTTAGGGTTTGTTCTTATTAAGTTGACAGTAGTGAAATGTCAGTTCCCCTTTGATTTTTTCATTTGTGCACATATAGGAATTTCATATTAATTGCATTAACACAACATATTAAACCTAAGCCATGGTTTGCAAGGCATAGTGGCTGAGTTGTCACATCAGGCTAATTTGAAATAAGATGAGCTACATTGTAGCTTATGTGCAAACCTTTTCTCTCTGTTTTGGCAAAATGACAAATCTTCATTTTATTAAACCTCTACCTTGTTTTTCCTGTATATTGTTTTCATTATAATATTATTTCTTTGCAGAGAACTCAGGAGAATGTTTTGCTTGCTGAATCCCTTGACCAACCCCAATAATTTCTGGCCAGGGCATCTTCTTGATAAGCTGTGCCTGTGTCTACCTGAATCAAGACAGGATGGAAGTGAAGTTCTGTTCAGCCGTGTTTCTCACACACGCCCGGCCTGTCCTGGTATTTACTATCCTCACCGCAACTGGCCAGTCAGCAACAGGGGATACATGACCTTTGGGGATTCAGAATCTCGCAAGCATTACTATTATATTTGATGGCATTTTTTAAGAACTTGACCAGTAGGTCAGCTCCATTGAGCTAGTAACGTAAGCAAAAGAAAATGATCACACACAGAGAAAGAAGTCATTGTCACCTATATATGACAAAATTATGACTTGCCAAAAGGGGTTTTCAAAAAATCTATTAGTATATACTGTCAGCATGTTGTGTGAATTGCTATACTACAGATTTTCAGTGAAAGGTTTGAAAATCTGTATTATGGAAGTACAAGAACAGCTTTGCTTCTATTACCTCTTTAAAAGCACTGAGAGGCACAAAAGACAGGGAATATGCAAAATCTTCATTATGTGGGAAATTGGTAGCTTTCTAAAATGTGGGATTACCGTTCCCATTAGCTTTGACAGTCAAACACGCTCTTCCAGTTTGGTTGCACATTCCCCACTGTTATTGCAGGAGTTGTGTAGACACTATAACAACAGTGCTGCTGAGAAGGTTAAGGGAGAGGCAAGAGCTGTGTGGGAGAAGACATATTTTGTTTGTTGCAGTATGTCCCAATTCCACGTCCTAGCATCTTCAGGCAAAAGAGCTATGCTGGATCAAGCCACAGGACCCTGGCTAAGCATTCTGTTTCCAGTGCGATCAGCAAGAAGCATCTGGAAAGCCTCTAAGCTGCCCTGGTCTCTCCCTTTACGTGAAGAGAGGAAATTCCCTTGTTTATAATCTTCCTACACTGCAGATAGTTTTATAAACCTATGTCATATTCCACCCTTGTCAGTGGCAAATTATTCACCAAAAAAAAAAAATCTTGCTATAGCTTTAAGATCTTTTTCATTTTTAACACTATGCAATGCATGCCTAAAAGTTCTTTCAGTGTTTGGTTTAAAATGCATCATGGGTTTCATCAGATCTCTGAACAATTGTTTTGTGTTTATAATTGTTACCTGGAATTTTAGGCTTCATTATTAGCTTTTTAATAAAGGTGGTATTAGCATTTTAGCAGGCATCCATGCCTTCTTTTGAAGTTCAGGAAACCATGTTTTCCTTTTACCCAAAACCATTTCTTTCTTTTATGTGCAAAAACTAACCTTTTCAGCAACTAAACAATAGAAGGCATATTCTGAAAGTCCTTGAATACACTTGCAAGTTTTAAGATGATGCAAACCAGGCTGGGAAAGGGAGTGACATAGCCCATAAATTTGCCACATCTGGAATGTTATCTAGAATCAATGTTTTCCATTCAATTCTCACATGTAAGCAATGTCTTTTATTGTTTGATTACTTGCTTTATGATGTATCACGTATACTGAATGTATCATTTGTTTCTGTACCCTGTAAAAGGACTTGACCCCCCCCCTTTAATAAATGTTTTTGCTTTTGCCTGAATTACTGTGTGATTCATGTTTTCAGGTAGGCAAAAAGCCACTTTGCAAAGTTAGTCTTTTTCCCAAATTCAGGGACCAAATTTTTATCAGCCCCACACCAAACTTAGGGTGCCTGAGTTTCTAGGCAACAGTAACTTGTAACGCCAATAATCTCTTTAAAAAGGTCCTGTCCACCTCATCTGCTGTCTTCTCCATCTTCCCTCAGGCCTGTTTGCCATCAATGGTAAAGTCACTAAGCATGTGTAGGTGGCCAACTTTGTCTTCTTGATATTTAACCATAAATGATTGTCTTGTGGATAACTAGATTTTTCACTTTTTAAAAAAAATTTCATAATGAGGTCTCCTGAATCTTTTCTACTTTCAGCTAAAGAAGTGTTGTTATTTACATATCTCAATGTGTTGATGTCTAGGGTTACCAGGTGCCTGAACAGGCAAAGGAGGACATGGATAACTGGAAAGGAGGACAAATGGGATGGGGGGAAGGAAGACACACTGTTTAACTTTCTTGGCATCCACAACAAAAATTACAGTGAAAAACTGCAAAAAAATGTACTTAGACCTAAATGTATATGAAATTACTTTTTCCAGCATCAGAAAGACTGCTTTTTCAATCGCAGGAATGTGCTAGAGCCGGCTAGGAGGCAAAAGCCTTCACCAGCGTGTAACTGATTAAGGTCTTGTCAATTTCAGGCACCCTGATTGAGAAACCCTAATGGAACTTGCAAGATTACAAGACCTGCTTGGGCACAGATCTTCGCCCCGCCCCTCCTCCTCGGCCAGCTTAATCTTTTTTTCTAGGGGCTCAAAATAAGGGTGTCACCTGCTCACAAAAGCGCCAGTCGCTTGCAGCTTCTAGCGCCCCTCTTCCACTGAGATCCTCCCTGCAGAACCGTCCACCAAATATAATTACAGGAAATCGCGTCTCTTTACATACATGCATCGCCTTGAGTTCCAGGAGAAAACAGATAGAAAATCAATCCTCTTCCAACCCTGCCACTCTTTTAATAAAACCAACAATACAAGACAGTAATCGAGAAGGCGACAAAAATGTTTCCATCCAATCCAGTCTTACTTCATTTTAATAATCATAATGCTTTCAAATTGGCTTGCACGTGATTCAATCGCACACACCGGATCTTGGCTTGCACTGAACCTGGAGTTTGAGAAACCGTGAGGGGAAAAGTTACTTGCAATCAGAAGAGTTTTTTCTATGGTGAAATTCATACTAAGATCATCCACTCTTTTCCTCCCGCGCCGCTGTAATTAATTATTATATTATTTAAATGTAATTACTTTAAACGCAATTAACTTAAAAATCTATAAAAAGCATTAAGAAATTGCGAGTTACAAGAGCTTGGGAGCGACACTTTGTTTCCGGACGGCTCTGCCGCTGCCCAGTCACAGTCCGGCATTCTCTATTAAATTCTAGAAGGAGCTCTCAGTTGACCCGCTATGGCAGCTGGTATGACTCCCTCTACATTTTCTTATTTCCGTGGGCTACTTTCCTCGTCTACAATTTGCACCTATTGGCGGAAGTGATGTGTACAGGTCCTCGCTATAGCCAACCGACATCATATGCTGTTATTGAATTTAAATGTGACTTCTGCTTAAATAATGATTTATGTTATGCTGCACTTCTTTTGATCGTCCGTTAATGAGACTGACTGGATAGGAGGCATAGCTTTCCGTTGGCTCTTCATCCATTCCGAAAAGTTCTCAACCGACCTTCCAGGACTTTCCACGAGCGTCCCATCAAGCGTTGCGGCTTCCGGCTTCTCTCTTTCCTTTGGTCCCTTCTGGGTGCGTTCGTGTGGTACTTCGCTAGTCGGTAAGGCGGGAATCCGGTGCCATCCTGGGTGGGGGGGAGTTGCAGGAAAGTTTTGCTCCTTTTCGGGGCTGCTCGGAGACTGTCCCCGTTAACTCCTGCCGCTCTTTTTCGGCGCGGGAGTAAACGGCGGGTTTTCTTGCATTTTGCAGAGGGTGGTTGCGGGGCTCGGTTTCTCCTGCCGGGCAGCCCGTGCAGAGGAATGGAACTGAAGCAGGCAGACAAGCGCAGTTGTTGCCGGCCTGGATCCTTCCTTGCTGAGAGGCTGGAAAACGATATTTTGGATCTGCTGTTTCAGAGGCGGCAGGAGAGCTTGAGGCTACACTGGGCGGCTGCCTTGTGGAGTTGAAGAGGCCCGAGTCCTATCTCTGTATTTGTGACTTTTCTGTTTCGCCCTACTCTAAACCAGTGCTTCTCAACCTCAGCAACTTTAAGATGTGTGGACTTCAACTCCCAGAATTCCCCAGCCAGCCTACAGCAGAAAACAAGGGTCGAAAACACAGAAAAGGGAGCAAAAAGCATACATTACACTGGTGCTAACCAGTGGGGCTAGATCCTAAAAAGACTAACATTCCCCAAATGTCCTCTCGCAGAGCCAGAAATTCATGTCTTTAGGGATGAAGTAGCAGAACCAGAATAGGGTTAATGCAGTTGTTCTGGTTCTCATTCTCTCAGCAGTTTTCAGCACCATCCATAGTATTCTGGACCGTCTATGGGATTAAGAATGGTAGTTCTCCTTTCTCTGTGGTTGGGTCCATTTGGTGTTGGCAGAGGGGGAGACCTCAAGCATGAAGCCCCAGTCTCATGGTCTCAGTTTAACATTTACATGAGGTGGCTGGGTGAGGTCATCTGTTGGTTTGGGATCAGGAACCATCAGTACACTGATGATATCTAGTTGTACATCTCGATCCATGGTCTTATCTTGATGTCTGGAGGCTGTGGGGATCTGGATAGGTAGGAACAGACTTTTGGTTAACTCTGACAAGACCCAAGGGGCTATGGGTATTAGAGATGTTCCATCCTGAAGAACACTCCAAAGTCCAGAATGGTCCAGCTGGTCCAGAATGCAGTGGCATGAGCAATTAAGGGTATGCCATGGCATGCCCTTGTAACACTTCTCCTTCATGAGCTGTGCTTGTTGGCATTGGGCTTCCAAGTGCAATTCAAGTTGGTAGCTATTACCTATAATAATCTATATTACGTATAAATCCCTTCACGGCATAGGGCCTGGTTGTCTGAGGAACCATCTGTCTTCCATAGTTTCTGCCCATCTTGTACAGTTAGAGTTGGCACGTGCCAGGCCCCATCCATTAAACAGTGTCATCTGATGGAACCTGGGGAGTCTGCCACCTTTGTTGCAGCACCTCTCTTCTGGAACAACTGTTTTAATATTGTATGCCACCCACCCAGAGTTGCATTGGAGCCAGACTACCTTAGAAATTTAATAAATTGTGTAAAATGAATGAAATTTTGAAAAGGCTAATCAGGATAAGGCCTGCTTGGGGCTTAGTTAGGAATCCGTTGAGGCCATCTAGTCAAATCCCTTGCTCAGTACAAGGTCCATTGCAGCATTTCTGACAGATGGCCCCCAATCTCTGAAGACCCTAAATGAAGGAAAACTCAACACTTCATGTAGCGGCCTGTTCCACTATTGACAGTTCATACAGTCAGGAAATTCCTTCTAAAGTCTAGCCTTGTAGTTTTAACCCACTGGTTCTGGTCCTGCCTTCGTGGGCAAGAGAAAAGAAGTGAACTCCTTGTTCTGTGCCTCCTAGTTTTAGGTTGGACCTGAAAATCAGAAATAATCCCATAAGAAGAAAATGGGAAAGACTTCTGTATTGTTGCCAAAAACCTATATGATTTGTCATGTCCCCAGGAGTTGAACTTGACCGTAATGACTCATTTCATTTGCCTCTGCTTAAATGAAATACAGTTCACTTACACACTTGGAGTATCATCTACCTAATCATTTATGCTTTTTGACTTCCATATTGGGAAGCACACTCTTAGATGTATGAGATATCTGGCCTTGTTTTTGGACAAGCGACAGTTTGCTATTGTGATTTTTGACATTGCCTAATTAAGGCAACTAATTGGTTTTCCAAAGGAAGCTGTAATAACTTATATTGTAACAGCTAAAATCTCCAGTAGTTAGCAAGGAAGGAACAGATAATATCATTTGAGAGCAATATAAACTGCCTACATTTTATAAGATTTCTTACTGGGCATACAGAGAAGGTTGGCTAGAGACTATGAGTTTTATTACTACAAGATGTGCAAAATGATCCATGCACAAACTGGTCCATGTGCAGAGCAAAATGTGTCTGTTTTGGTCCATATGAAGTGATTTGGGGTGTGGGGTGGGGAGAATCCCAGGTCATTGGTGGCTAGAAGAAGGAAGGAAAGAAGAGAAGGCTCTGGGAAAATCAAGGGAATGATGAAGGAATGACGGAATGCAATGGAAGTTTAGGAGTGGGTGGCCTATTGGCTGTATAACACTGGGAGATATGGAGAGGAGAGATGGCATAAAGTGCCCTTTCCTTGTCTTCCTTTCTCTATCTGGATTTTGTTTCATCTGAAACTTCAAGGAATCAACACATTCTAGGTGTTGGATCTGTCCAACTGAGGTTGACCCAGAAAAGTTAGCAGAACTAGAATGAAAAAAAGGATTGGGGAGAAAGCAGGTATTCTTATTAAATGACCAATGGTGTTTGAAAAGCAGTAGCAAAATTTTTATTCATAGCCTTAGCTTATAGAAACCAGTTGGTCCCTTCTATGAAATATTAACTTTATAGGGCTTCTTCCTTTTATATATCTATGTACTATATATAAAGATTATTTTCATATTCCTATCTTTCAGTCAGCTATGAAAGAATGTAGAATTATTATTTCCTGATCTCCCCAATATCTGCATATTTAGCATGAGATGAAAATGGATTCCAAGTATATATGTTTTGTGCAGTTGAAAGCCTCACAATTCCAAAGGCAAGTCCAGTTGACAGACTTACACAACCCTTCCACTTTCCATTACTGGTGATGAGTCCACTTGTAATAGATCGCCCTTTGGTTTTGCTATTAGTTGCTTTATATAATGGACATTTTGTATAATTTTTAAGAGTGCAGTGCATTAAAGAGATATGGAAGAACAATAGATCAGAAGCTTAAATTTTAAACCAGTAACCTCCCAGGATCGCATCTGGAGAGTTTTTGTACTCTTCCAGCTTTGGACACAGGAGGGATATAAGTTGCAGAAAATACCCATTCTGTTTCTGGCTCTGAAACTTGCTAGCAAATGGAAGATACTCTGCAACAAGCTTATACTTCATTTATTGCCTATTGTCCATGATTCCTTACTTTTTTTTTTTGTAGTTACTATGCCGGCTCTTAGGCCTCTCATCAAACCTAATATTGTCAAAAAGAGGACCAAGAAGTTCATCCGTCATCAATCTGATCGCTATGTCAAAATCAAGGTAGATATTCTTTTGGTGAATGTAAATCCTCAGTTAACTTTAAAATAGCCTGGTTGGTAGCTTATAGTGGGTCTTCAACACTGTAAATTGACAGTCTCTGAAAACATTATATTGAAGTTCTTCCATTGCCTTTGAATTCTTGTAGCGTAACTGGCGCAAGCCAAGAGGTATTGATAACAGAGTTCGCAGAAGATTTAAGGGCCAAATTTTGATGCCCAACATTGGCTATGGTAGCAATAAGAAGACAAAGCACATGCTGCCATCGGGATTCCGAAAGTTTCTTGTCCATAATGTCAAAGAGCTGGAGGTGTTAATGATGAGCAACAAGTAAGTTGGAAAAAGTATTTTGTAATTGTTCTTTAGGATCTGCCATGTTGTGTTGCTATATGGTAAAATTAAGTCATTCTGAAATAAAAGATTAAATCAACCAAATCAGGCTTTTTGGTTTAAGCCTCTTTTTAGATATCCTTTTTTATTATTCTCTTCCTCAGAATGTTTTGTTCTTCCTGCCTTAAGATTAGTCCTTTTTCTGTTACTGTTGAAAGCTTCACTAACTTTACAGAATCCATTAGTGTTACTGCAAGATAAATAATACCATAAAAGTAGATGGCTGAGAAAAATGGAAAGATTCAGTCTTTGTATCATCATTGTTGACTGAACTTATTTAAAAAATGGAAAAATACAAATGAAAACTAAAAATCCTGGACTGTGACTGCATTTTACTCTATTTTCTTCACCAGCTCCTATTGCTATATTCCACATGATCTAGAAGAGTAATCCCAGGGGCGGTGGGGGATGTATTTACCCCAAACAGGTCCAGTCCGGCACAGTATAGGATTGGCTCCGTGCAGTCAGTTGTACTGTGGGCATACTGAATCCAGGCAGTTGGCCCATTCTGCATACCTAATTCTCCAAGAAAAACTAAGGAAAAAGAGCAGCTGAACAGCAAGTTTCCTCATTACAGAGCTTGTAGCCAAGGCTGCAGTACATTAGCTGCAGTGCCCAAGCCATATCCACTGCTGCCTTCACGCCTGTCAAGGGCAGGGCAAGGATACCATGAAGCTGCACCAGTAGTATGCTCACTTGAGGACATGATTCTCCCAGAGACACAGATGAGTTTATGATCTGCTTAGGGTAGACGGAATAAGCACTTGTTCACTGCCTAGAATGTGAAAGTCACATTGAGGAAAATTTCCTTAAAAATAGATATAGCGTGTTAATAAAGAGCTTGTAACATCCTCTTGTGGTTGCTTTTAGGTCATATTGTGCTGAAATTGCTCATAATGTTTCATCCAAGAATCGGAAGATAATTGTGGAGAGAGCAGCTCAGCTTGCTATCAAAGTTACCAATCCAAATGCCAGACTGCGCAGCGAAGAAAATGAATAGTTGGACTTGTACAACTATATTTAATAAAGTACGACATTTGTTGGAAAATTTATGTTCCTGACATGAATTGAATTAGGTGGTGTACCCATGAAAGAAGTCCTAATTTCTGAAGGGAAGCAACTCTAAAATTAGCGAAATTGTTAATAAGCAATGCATTCCCACAAATATATGATCATAATTTGTTGTAAATATTGAAAAAGAATGCATTGTCAAGCATGCAGTTGGAAATCAGTAATTACCAGATGTCAGCATGAATCTGTCAAGAGAAAATCTTCCCAGTTTTCATTGATTTAAGTTCCAATAGATTGTAGGAATGCTATAGAACATAATTTATCTTGATTTCCAGAAATCATTTGACAACATCCCATTGTTTTGATTAGCAAGCTAGTTTAGTGTGGGCTTAGTGGAATTACAATTAAACAGATATATAGCTGGTTTGAAAACTGTACTGTGAGTGATAGGAGAGTTATTGATGGAAGTACTACAGGGTTCAGACCTGGGTCCTCTGCTCAACATTTTACTTACCTGGATGAAGATTTGAAGGAAATGTTGACTCACTGTGCAGGTGACACAAATTGGAGTATAGCCAAAACCCTAGAAGCCAAAGCCCTGGAAGGCAGAAATAAAACTTAATATGTTCTTGATACCTTAGAGAACTGGCCTGAAAACAGCTATGGCAGTAAATAAATAAAATGAATATACATGAATGAAAAATGCTTCATTTAGAGAACAGAAATGAAATGTGCTTATAGCATGGGGGGTGCCTGGCTTGGCAATGGTATTTGCAAAGATGATGGAGCTGTGCATTGAACTCAATTACCTAAATGCCTCCTGCCAATTAGGATTCTATACTCTCAAAATAGCTTCATTAACATTTAAATACGTGCTTAAAATCAGAGATTTTAAAATTACTTTGTATAGAGTAGCAAGTTCAAATTCATATAAAGCATATATGCAATGTTCCTATACCTGAAGGTATTGTGAATTGTGCCACATGGGTTATTTTGCTGTAACTCAGGTACTTGATGCAATTTCAGCCTTAGAAGCAATTAGGCTTCACTGTCATTGTTTGGCTCCTGTATGTTACCATTCTTGCTTTTGTTTACTTGAGCATCTAAGGGATTAATACTAAGGATGTTTAGAAGAGGAAAGTAAAATCATACAACTTCTTAAAAATTACCCCACAGGACCAGATAGAAGAATGACACCAGGGTCCAGCTAGTCAGTTGGTTAGAATATTAGTAACCTTAACGTTTCCTTGTCTGTGTTCATTCAGAGTTTTCAAAGTAAGTTAATTCTCATGAGTTACATTTGTCCACACAAAGGTTTAGTTGGATAGAAAAGATCTTTACCAGTAACTAATCAAATACCATCGCTTACATATTTATGACTTTTTATTTTTATTTTTGACACATGTAGAGCAAAGGTGACACCCTGTTTTATAAATAGAGCACTTAAGTGATTCACAGATTAAGTGGAATACACCCCCCCCCCCAATGAAGTGGAGTAATCAGCAATTGCAAGGCGGCAACATGATCTTTGCTGAACAGAAAAATCTAGTAGTAATATGCTTGTTGAGAACACTACAACTGTATTTCCATTTTGATAAATGAACGGTGCCAGTTCATTACTACATACTTCACATCAGATGAATGGCTCTTGATAATAACATGCTAACTTTATATACTTTGAAATAATCAATGCTTTGGTATTAGCTCCTCTTTAAAAAAACTGACTTGTAACAAGAGGGTCCATACAAGAAAAAAACGATATAGTGGCAGACAAACCACACTAATCAAGCATAAGGCATTCTATCTTGGAAGACAGTTGAGATACTTCTGTAATTTAATAATTTTAAAGGAGGGAGGCAGGGCAATAGCTGTAAAATCTCCTTATATCACTATGAAAAATCACTTAATTGTAATATTAGCACGCATGAACGCCAGTATTTAACTGATGTAATTGCCATGCTTTAGCTATTGATTTATTTGGGGGTATAGTATGACAGTCTGTCATCGCTGCTTTAAGAATTCATGTTGTTTTCACTTTAACAATAATAGAAGGTACAGTAAAATATATTTGTCAGTGCTGTCATTAGATTGACTCATCTTTTGGCATGATTGTGTTTTGGAACTAAGGAATAAGTGATAACTGAAAAATAAGGTTGCTGTTACTTTATCATATCTGAAACCTTGCTTGTTTCAATAGAAATAGGTGTCATTTTTAAAATGACACCTGTCTCTAAAATCATTTCTAGCTTCTGCGCTGGAAACACAGTGGATTGTAGGAAGCCAACAAAAATGTCCAGGAGTTCTAACTGAGGTCCATTAATTCTGTTGATAATGAAGTGGGATCCTTTTGAATGCTTTCAAAGAGGGAAGACATTTCTGGGTTGGCTCTGATTTGGGAAGAAAATTCAGCCATTACAGGGCTTTTATCTACATCTGGGATGGTCAGTAGAGCAGCTACTGCCCTCATTGCTGAACGCTTCAGTTCATCTTGCTTCTCAAATTCCTGTTTCACAGAACCAGCCTTTACCTACCAAAAAAAAAAATGAAGAATGTGATTAGAATGCTGTAAGGTACCTCTAATGATCCTCAGGCAAAATTAAAATACCAGTCAATTAATCATACTAATAAGCCTGTGTTTGGGGACCTTTTGTGTTGTCAAGAAAAGGAAATATGACTACATATCTTCCCATGTGTAGAACACTTAGGAAATGTTACATCAGTCTAAATAGAACAACCACATTTATTAAACACTGCACTTAGAAGCTCACAAATACAAAATCAAATTTCTAATTGTTTTGCACCTATTTCTGGAAGTCACACAGCAATTTAAGTACTGTAGTCTCTCTAGATTGCCAATCTTAAATACATATGTAACTGGACAGCTAACACAATTTTAACCCCCCCACACACAAAAAAACCAAAAGAACCCTATAACTAAAGTTAAAATAATCCACTACAGGGGGGGGAACCATATAACAAATTCACAGAAAAAATGTGTGCATATTGGATTCCCCTAACATTCTAGCCATAACAACCTTCCAGAAGGCCAAGAGAATTGGGCCACTCCAAATCTTGGTGGGAAGGCTGTTTCATAGAGCAGATGCTGTGACAGAAGTCATGTCTCCTCAGTTCTGCAAGATGACACTGTTTAATAGATGGGACCTTGATCACGCCCCATTTTGTCAGATCTGGTGGAAAAGGTAGAAACCCTCAGAGACTGGTGGTCCCACAAGTAACCAAGCCCCATGCCTTGCAGGACTTTAAAGGTGATGGCCATCATCTTGAATTGCACCCAGAAGCATACTGGAAGCAGTAATGTCACATGGGTGAACTTTGAAGCACACAAAACTTCATGTACATTCTGGACTAGTTGAAGCTTCTGAGTGTTCTTCAAGAACAGCCCCATGTAGAACACATTGCAGTAACCCAGTTGGGAAGTGATACAAGGCAAGAGTGACAGCAGAGCCTCCTGCTCCAGAAACAGGCACAACTAGTGCACAAGACGTATCTGTACAAAGGCCACCCCTAGCCATTGCCACCTGCTCTCTAAGTAGGAGCTATGAGATCAGAAGGACCCCCAGATTGAGCACCAACACCCTCTAGGGGGGTGCAACCCTATTAAGAGTTAAAGATGAAAAATCTTTAGATCCAAGGGGGTGAAAAACCCAGAGTCACCCAGTCTTGTAAGGGTTGAGTCACAATCTGTTCTTCCCCATCCAGACTCTCAAAGCCACCAGGCCTGGTAAGAGCCTCAAGAGCATTGCTTCTATAGCTAGGGGTAGAGATGTATAGCTGAGTATCATCACCATATTGATGGTTTTTCACCCAGTGCTGACAAAACTGCTAGGTGAGATCATTTAATAATTGTTAAATAAGAGTGAGTAGACAGTTAAGCCTTGAGGTATCCCAGATATGAGAGGTCCAGTGCTGGGGCTGTTCCCTCCACACCCAACACCTACTGGAATCAGCCTTGGAGGAAGGAGAACCACTGCAAAACAGAGTCCCCCAACTCCAAGTCCCCAAAGCTGATCAAGAAGGATATCATGGTCAATGGTACTGAAAGCTGCTGAGAGATCCAAGAGAGCTAGGATGGATGTACGACCTCCATTTTGAGGCCTCCAAAGGTCATCCACACTCATGACCAATATTGTCTTGGTACTACAACCCATCCTGAAAAGCAACTTTAAAAGCTCCCGATAATCCACTTTTTCAAGGGCCCCTGAAGCTGCATACCACCACCTTCTCAACAATCCTCTCTAAAAAGAGAAGGTTGGAGACTGGGCAAATATTGTCCAATGCTATTGAGTCCAAGTATGGCTTCTTAAGGAGGGGTAGACTACCCCTGCTCGCAAAGAAGTGTTCACCACCATTTGGTCCCAACTACATGCCACCAGTCTTGACCAACCAGGGGAGACAGTTCAAAAACACAGATGGCAGAGTTCACAGTTTTGAGGACCCTGTCCACTTTCTCTGGACTAATCAGGTGAAATTCATCCCAGATAATCAGGTAAGACTGTACCTCAGTCACTTCCACAGGACCTGCCCAGCTAGAGTCCAACTCCAAGTGGATTCATGTAACTTTGTTCAACAGATGCCTAGATTGGTCCTGTAAGTGTTCCCCCAACCACTTCTTACCAAGAAGGGATCTGGGCACCTGAAACAGAACTGCTGGCCAGCTATCTTGGATGCAATGGACTGCAGTCCTTTAAAAAAATTTCCATAACTGCTGTCCCAAACAAACCACATTAAAAAGGTGTGCATTCTTCCAGTGTTGTTTCAAGCACTTTTGTTGGTGAGGGCTCACCTGTACAATAATTAAGGAGAGGAGCAACAGCTATGGTGATCCATAGAGTGCAGCCTTTGCACACCAGACCTTGACTCAAAGGAGTGTGCTTTGGCATATATATATAGAAGAAAAACCCTCAGTGCAATGTTTAATTCAGTTCCTTCAATGCATTACATATTAAAGGGATGAAAAGTGCACAAAGTAATGCATACTCTAATTCAGATTCATGAAGAAAGTGAATATAGTGTTGACTTACCCATACCCTAAAGTTTAAAAGAAGTAAACAGGAAAGGGCAAAGCTGAACAGAATTTTCAGTTGAAAAGAGCAAGATTTTGCTGATGTTTGTTTCCAACCAAAGTGTGCATTCCAATTTGCAGAACAATCTCATATTTTACTTTGTACCATGGAGAAGTTGTGTTAACTTCTGTTAACTATGGGATTTACTGAAACATACTGTTTGATCAGGTGGGCCTAAAGTTTTGCATACAAATGTATATAGAAAGAGCTTGCGTACCAATAGTGATATTTAAATACGTTCCATCAAAGGAAAATTGTTTATTTTCTCTCAAAAAGTAACAGGGGCAGGGGGAAAGGAAGAGGGAATACCCATGTAGGTAATAGTTTCAAAGACAGAATTGTATCACGTGCAGCTTGATGCAAGGTTTCCCTTTTCTGTACACTAGAACTGATAGGCTCTTCATCTGGCTCACCTTTCAGGAGAACAAACGAATCATCAGGACCATGAAAAAGTTTAAAATATGCTGAACATCAGCTGACCCCAAGCACACTGTTCAATGTCTTGCTGCAGTAAGAAGGCAAGCACACAGTAGTTCCTAAATAACAGTGGTTATGCCAGTAGTTCCTAAATAACAGTGGTTATGCAGTTATTAACCCAGGTAGCTGTGTTTATGTATACACACATAACAATAATCCCCTGGGTCTTAGAACATGAATGATTAGGTACCCCAGAGAAGAAAGAGGAGGAGGACTGTCCAGATATAGATACGTTCAAGCCTTCCCAGGGCATCCGACTGTAAACCGCCCGGCGTCCCTCTTCTGGGGGGAGATGGGCAGTGGCAAAATTCGAAAAACAAAAAATAAATTACCTTAGTCGAACATGTTGCTCGCAGTGGTTCAACAAGCCGTTCTAATCTTTGCAGAACGGCATTAGGGCAGAGTGTGGACAGGCGAGCCAACATAATGAAAGTCAGCATCTTCATAATGAAGAGAGGAAAAAGGTTCACATTAGTAGTATTTTTTTTCAAGCAAGACTTTCAGGCTTTCCACTAACTCATGATCACTTTTATTGTGACAACTTTCAGCTTTAACATGGACTGTTAACAACAGTGCAACAACGCTTCCTTCATCTTAAAAGAGTTGCTCTTCCCCCTGGATTACATTGCAGGAGAACATAACATAGAAGGGCATTATTTAGCTCGTACAGGACCCATCCAGTTCAGGCATTCTGTACGTGGAAGAAGAAAAGCCTGGCCTCACTGCACGAGGGTAACTGCCTAATCCAAAACAGCCCTACGTTCAGTGAAATAATGAAATTAGGAGCTCCAAAGTTAATGAAAAAAATAAATGTTACCCTGATATCATAGTGGTCTTTCAAGCCATCTTCCACATGATTTAAGTATTCATAGATGTCCAGTCGATCAAGGCAGCTTTCCAAAAGTGTGTACATGCATTCAAAAGCAGCTTTTCTCACATCAAGGCCATCATCTACTGTGTGTTTGAATGGCCCCATTTCTACCTAAAAGGGGAAATTCAAAGTAGCTGGAAATTCCAAAGAAGGAAAACATTCACATGCCAACTTTATCTGGCCCAGCGTGAAACCACAGAATTGCTTGGTTCATTCCCAGTTAAATTCCAATTTCAGGCTTTAAATTATAGGCTCAGTAATAATTTTCATACACTTGTGGGATTAGTTTACTTTCAGATCTCATAAGAACATTGGCTCAATTATATTCACACACGTCTATATCTATGTTGCTTATCATTCCCATTTGATCTGGTCAAGCAGTGCTATCTCTGGGCCTCGTTCATAACCACCACCATAGGTTAGGAGTACTGGGGGAACCTCCCAACCTCAGCAAGGGATCATACTGAAACAGAACATGGTTCATACCTCTCGTATGAGTTCCCTTCTAATCTTGGTTTCATTGTATAGGTGGGGTAGGACTGTACTGAGTTGATCTCGGATTAGGGAAGGTTTGTTGTGAGCAGCAGAATTAAACATTGCTAAAGCAACACGACGAACATTCAGATCAGGATCCTGAAGTGTTTTCAAGAAGTCACCTGCATGATTATAGCATGACAACAGTATAAAAGGCAGCAAAATTAGCTTTAAATACATTATGAGATGCACATAATATTTCTCAAAAAGCAGAAAGAAGATAAAAATTTTCATATTTTCAAACCAAGTAGGAGACAGCAAATGGATATGCTATTCTGTCATCTTTTCCCTAGAGCCTGCATCAACACTCAAGTTGCATTAACATCTGGACTCAGTCATAGATACAGGTCTTTCAAGATAGCAATGTAGAAACAATACAGGTGATTTAACAGATATGTTCTCTAATTAATTATTTTAGAGCACAACTGTGTGTTCAGTTCAGTATGGCAATGCCAATATGCTTATTGAGAATGGAATTGGTTAAAGATCTGCTTGGATTTTAATTCTCAGTAACTGGAAGAGTAACTCTCCATACATTGGATACATATTGGTTTTTCCTTTTAACTGGTCAGAAGCAGCTCTTCTTTGGGTTCAACTTCAATTTGTTTGCCCTCGCCCAATCCATTTTGGTAACAAGATAACATCAGATAACAATTTAGAATTTGAACAGTTTCCAGACTGCAGCAGAAAAGGGTTGGATGATATGGTTGCAACAGTGATACTAAAGCCACAGAATGCAGCTACAAGTTAATTATCGTGTTCTTATAGCAATACCCTGGGTCATTTCTCTTTTTCATTAATTCTACTTTGTAACTCTGTGTATGTTTTTTAAAAATTTAACAAGGCCCACTATTCCGACTTCCCAGGGAATTCTCTATCAAAACACAGAATTACCTATGCATCCTTTAAGAAGGGAATCAATGGGTTGTGGGTGATCCGAGATGGTGAATTTTATTGCAGTAACAACTGTACTCCGAGCATACGGGGAGCCTACAATGAGAAGTGGGAAAGAATGGTTTACCTTAAAAAGAACACAGATCATTCCAACTGCCTTTTCTCCCCTTAAGATCGCTTTTCTTCATTTTCTCCAGAACACAGACAATAGCGAAGAAGCACAAACAACACCAGCACACGTTGTGTGGAAGTTATTATTATAAGCTCTCTTTTTATACTGCTCATCCTCTTGAAGGAGCCCATAGCAGAATACAAACCATCTCCCAAAAGCAGCTTGGTAAGGATGGACATTGGAAGGTGAACATACTCTACAAGATCCCATACATCTACAGCATGGCTCAAGGAGAAGAGCACAGCCCTCAACTCAGCTGAGCAATTGCCCCAGTCCTGTCCTTTCCCTTCCCTTACCTGAAAACAGCTGTTTTCTCAGCCTGGGCAGCAACTGAGAAGGGTTTACCACGGTCAGTTTCCCCAAGCATTCAGCAACTACATTGCGGGTTCCTTCCTCTGTGTATTCGCAGTGCTTGAAAAGCAGGGCCCAAATGTCCTCCCCGTAAGGTTTCAGGCTCTCTGCTGGGGAGGAGCTGATGACTTCTTTCAGGGAGTGAAGCAGCAAGTACTGCCGCTTAGGCTGGCCACTAATCTCCTTCAGCATGAAGGGAAGGTATTCTTTCAGGTTGCCCACGCTGATGTTGCCCAAAGCATAGGAGGCTGCTGATTTCACCTCTTCACTGGGCGACGCAAATGCATCCAGGATCACAGCTTTGAGTTCCTTCTGAGCACTCAGGTTTGTGGTGCGACCTATTTCTGCTAGCGAGAGGAAAGCCAACATTTTGATAGCAGCGCTGGACTTTGGATTCTTCACATCCTGGATGAACTGGTTTACTATGCCAGGGATTTCTTTGGGACACACAGAAGAAAGAGCCGCCACACATTTTGCAACAGAGTGAAAAGCCTGCTTGTGCAAAGTGGTGGAGACTCCACTAGGGTCTGAGGAGTATATAGGACTAGTTAGCTGCTTCATCAGGTCAGCATAGCTCATGTTGACTGCCTTAATTACAACCAGTGCTTGGAAGAAGTCCACAATGGCATTCAGGGCCCCTCCTTGCATCAAAGGCGAGTAAACAAGCTGGAAAAGCTCTGACAAAACTGTACCACTGATCTTGGACAAGGATGAGGGATAGACCTTAGCTAAGGTAGTAAGGAACACAATGGCCACCTGAGAAACGTGCATATCATTCTCACTAATTAAATCAGGAAGCTCCATTAGAACACATTCAATCATGGCTGGCTTGAGACTATCACTATAGTTTTTGATCAAGACATCCAGAGCTGTCAAAGTACTCAGTTTCAAGGCACGCTGATTCTTACGCAAGAAGGAAGCCAAAATGGGGAAGCCTTCTGCCAGAATGGGCCTCAAGTCTATTTTGAGTGGAGAATTTGCAATCAGAGTAAGTGCTTTGACTGTAGTCAACCTAGTTATTTCATTTTTCAGTCTCTCCAGGAAAATCTTCAGGGTTGGCTGAAGATCGCTGCTTAAGTAGTCCCCCAGATTGCAAACAATCTGTCCCATACAAGCGATAGCCCGTTCCTTCACCTCCTGGTCAATGTCGGCTGCTTTCAGCCTCTTCAAAGTTGCAGAAAACAAGTCTGTTACGTAAGGCTTGGCATCAAACGTACAAGGCACACCCAGGGGACGAATTACTTTCACAAGCTGCAGAGTAACTAACAAAGCTTCTGAAGTTATCTTATAAAAAGGATCCCCGATGCAAATCACAACTGGTGGTAGTAGTGCTTTAACATGGGGATGGAACACTTCTTGGGAGTGGTTGCAAAGAACAACATGAAGGAAAGACAGCGTATCTATCTTCATATTGGAGGAGCTGGATTTATCCGTCAAGGAGAAAACAATACCTGTGCCAAGAAGATATTGGTCAGCTTGCTTTGCAGTTGCACCTCATCCAACCTCAGACAGACAGACTTTTATACAATAGAAGGTTTGCTATCTCCACACTCTGCACATCCCATGTTTCCCTCAGATCTGCTCCAGAGGATTTCCCAAACTTCTGGAGCATTGTAAGCTGCCAAGAAACTTTCGTAATCACCTTCTTTTTTAAAAAATCTAATAAATAAAAGATTAGGGTACCTGCAAGAGGTTACACTGGGGACAGGGATCTATTTCCTCAGCGGTATCTACTACACTGGTAGACAGATGCCACTGGATACCATTCACAGCATCTTCAAAGTGATTATTGAGTGGTTCAGATTTATTTTAAGAAGCTTTACAGAAGTTTCAGATGGCTGCTGGGGCTCAAAAAACTCCACTGACTTCAGAAAGTGGTTATGAATTACAAGGTCTGTTTGAAAAGGATATTATCAAATAAAAAGTTCGTGTCGCACATTTGCGTAGAGTTTACCTCTGGGTCAAGAGAAAGCCAGTTTGGAGTAGCTTTTCACTGAACCTCTGCAGTACTTTGCAATTATTATTTTATATAACATACCTAGGAATACAGAACTACAAAAAGAAAAGGAAAACTGCAAATAACCAGAAATCATATAGACTTAAAATACTAGCATACTTTTTCTGTCATATTTTGAGAAATTGCAGGTGACAGAATAAACCCCAGTTAGTCACTTTCTCATTCATTTCAATAGAGGCCAATATGAGACCTTAAGATGATATTAAATTAAGAACAGATGATATTCTGCAGAAAAAGTTATGTGTTCCAGTATTTCCCACAGAAGAATAGTGTACCTCAGTTAACAGAATTCTGTAGAATACTGGCTTGAAAAGAAAAACAGATACGATCTTTCAGAATTCTCCTTATTCTGGTATGTGGAAATTAAGCAAAGCAGATGCACAAGTTCAATTCAGCCAGTCTTTGGCTGCTCAAATGGATTTTTTAAAGATGAAAAACATGACCCAGCATCCACAGCCATTAGCCTCAGTTAAACCAATGGCATAACATCCACTGATGTGTGCAGAGGAACAGGAAGATATAGAGAAGAAAATACAAGTAGTGCAGAAGCTGCTTTATTATTCACTGCTCGGCTTCTGAGACTGAAAAGTGTTCCTTGCTGAAAACTGTCCTGTGATTGTTTAGCCAAGAGACAAACTTTACCAGGCACGAGCGCAGGAATGTGATCCGCAAGGCAACCGGGGAGGACATTCGCCAGTTCCGTCAGAAGGGTGAAGCATCCCTGTCTTGACCTGACACTCTTCTCTTTAAGCTGCTTGTGCAAAGCCTTAATAATATTTGGAACCTATGAGGTTAGAAAGAAGCTCACTAGTAATCTGATTCAAAACTAAAAGAACTTGAAATCCAAGCCTAAATCTGTACTGATTATTTGGTACAAAAAAGAAACATCATCCATTTGGAAAATGCGTTCAGTTATAAATGAAGACTGATAGGCACACAAAATCGTGTGAGTTTTTTTTAAGGGAAGAAATGGTCACCCTGTAATATTTTTGTCTTCAGGCAAGAATTTTTTCCCCCAACAGCCTATTATTTTATTTATTTATTTAAATTCATTGGCTGCCCAACTCCAGTGGACTCTGTAATGATTTCTAACAATTAGTGTTGGGACCTTTACTTAAGCAACCACTATTTTTAATGGGCAGACAAGCACCACGCTCTCCAAAACCCACACAGTGCAGTCAAACCACTGAGCAAATTACTACCACCTAGTTAGGATTATTCACATAATCTTATATCCTACCCAATATTTGGATGGCTATTTAGAATTGGTCCAGAAAGTATTTTATCAGCTTTCAGCAACCCAGAACATCACTGTAAAAGTCACAACAGATGAGCGACAAAAACAAATCTGGACAGGCAATGATGCCTACAAATATTGCCGCTCACATCTGCGAGGCTCCTGATGTCAGCCACAAAACACTAAGATAATCTGGGACAATACAGAGCATTTACAGAGGTGACAAGGAGTGGCTCACCTGTTTCTTTCAGCACTGAGTGTTTCACTGCTGATTGAAGAATTCTCCCTAATATGGCGGTCATTTTGCAAGATCGGTTCCCCTTCCCTTTTTAAGGGCAACAGAGCCAGAAACAATAATTGAAGGTTAAGACAAGAAGATGTCTTGTGGACCCAGCATCTTGCAGGTCAGGCATATTTTCTTAGTCCTATCTACTAGGTACAGCTATCCCTTCAGAACACCAAATAGGACAAGGGTCAGCAACCTTTTCAAGTAGCTGCATAATGCCAAGTCTATCAACGAAGAGTTAAAATGATCAAAACCTCATGAGACTTCATGAAAGAGCCATGATATCTTACAGAATAACTCAATTTGGAGCAGTTGAAACAATATTTGAGACAGCAGTTGCGTCTTTATCACGCAAAACAGTGACATGTGATTAAGGTCAACTCACCTGGTTCTGAAGCATGGTAAGAGGTATGTCTTTTTTGCTTGCTTCATCTGAAGCTTGCAGCCAGCTCTGAATGGGCAGAGTTTGCTTCAGCAAAGATATATACGCCGAGAAGATGTCCGCCTTAACATTCTCTTCTCTTTCCTTGAACCTGCTTATTAAAGCTGGTGATAGTGTTTTGTAGAAATCCTGCAGAAGGTCATGCCTGGTGCTGACAATGGCCTCAAGGCACTTTGCAGCAGACCTACGAACTTTCCAGCTGATGTCATCATCATCACTATACTCATCATCACTTTCTGAGGAGGAAGAGGCAAATACAAAGGGGAGGAAAGGAGAGTTGTTGTAGGCACACAAACTGACAGAGCTCATTTTCTTCTTTCAAAAGAAAACTCTAGTGTGGCTATTTTGCAGGTTGGCTATGTGGTCAAATTCTCACATAACACTGCCATAAACCTTATGCAGCTCACCTCCAAAGCTTTGAGTATGATGCAAAGGCATATTAACTATATTTATTAATGAACCTTATCTATTACTTTAACAGTACTTATAACCTGCCCAATCATGGAGGACTCTTGACAGCATTAAATGACAAAAACAGAGATCTCATATCCCACTAAAACATTGTCAAAAGCAAAAGCAAACTCAAGATAGGTGCTCCACAACCAGTCAACCAGGGCTAAAGGCTCACTGAAATATAAACAATTTGTTTCAGAAACATTAGCAAAGTACTTCTGGTGGGACAGGATAGCGATTTTAATTAAATGTAAATTAACTCCAACTTGGTTTTGTCCTGGATTCCTTTAATTTTGGGACTGTGGCTCAGCTCTCCTCCTAGCATGCCAATCCAATGTCAAATGCAGCCCTTGGCTCCTATGAGAGTTGCATTTTCTTCTCAGAATGACAAGAACAAAGGATGGAGAGCCATGCTGCCATATTTCATTTTACAAATTTAAAGTGGGGAGTGGGAAGAGGAAATTGCCCCATGTCTTCCTTAAGTCAGGTCACAGTGCTTCTCCTATTTAAGTAGCATTTATAGTAGAGAATGATAATATGACAGCCACAAACAGTACCCTCAGAACCCTTTTTTTAATGTATAGAAACCTTAGATCACACAGTGGTGGCCACTGCCTAAAACGATTGCCAACTTTTATCACATACCCTTACCAGTTCATTTAAACCCAACTTTTATATGTATCAGAGTGCTATCTGAACATATTTTTGAGATTTTCACTAATTGTTAAATGGATGTCTGTATAATTTACATGCTCTTCTGTCCCAGAAATTTTGGTTCAGGAAAGAAGCAGAATGGTTTGAAAGAGCTGCCTGAACTGGTGGCAGAGAAGACCCAGCTTTACTAAATATCATCATAATCCTAATTGTGCGACACCTTGTTCCTCATCCTCTCCATTTTCAGTTTCCATCATTTCTTCTTCATCCTCCTCTTCATTATCATAGTTGTAATTTGGATCGTATGTTATGTACTTGAGGCACAATCCTGTCACACTAGGAAGATGAGGACCAATTTCTTTTGGACACCTTTAGAAACAGCAAGATAATCATAGATTAGCATAGAATATAATCCTTAATTCTGTTAATCGTGTTTTCTAAACAATTAACTGATGATTCATCTCTGGAGATAATCCCCAGGTTCAGCACACAGTGATGCATCAGTCTCAAGATTTAGCATACTTCCCAATGCTTTAATTGTGTTGTAGTGAGTGTTTACAAGTATGGAGTCCTAAATACACACGTAATCATCGCCATGTAATCTTTCATTTATTTCTGTTAAAGCTCCTTATCAAAGCTTATTGAAAAAATTATACAGGCAATCTGGATAATTCTACTGAAATACATCTGAAGCCTGGGGTTCCCATAAAATCATGATCCAGGCCAGATTTAGGACAAGAGCCCAGAAGCAGCTAATCTAATCATATTGCTTTTCCTTGCAACAGCTATGTTCCATCCCCCATTACTCAATTTACACTTATTCGTCCTCTCTAACAGAAGTAACCCTTTCATTTATTTATTATGACCCTTAAAAAAATTAAAATCCCATTTTAAAAAGTCACAATCTCAAGAATCCCAACTGCAGAAAATGGTAATGATAATTTCAATGGTCCAGAGCCACTAGATGAGACTTCTTTATCAGGAGCGTACAGCAATCCAGATTTGGAAGGAAAGGGGGATGTGGAGTGTGATGGACAACACAGTGTTGCATCTATTGGCAACTCATAAACTTACTGCAAATTCTTCTGGGTTTTGTGCAGTTGCTTCCATATGACCCTATGAAAAGCTACAGTTGACTTAAGAAAGTGTTACAAGATGCTACAGGCTTGCCCAGGCCCTCTAAATCCCCCTAGAATCCTACTAATCCTTACAGGTCCTCACTTAGAGATAGGTCACTCTTCTAGCAGATGCAGGTCTATCACCTAAGAAACCATGATGCCTATAGATAAAACTGCACTTTTCTGGTAATTATGATCAAGTACAGATAGTTGGAGCAGATCACAGGTGACAAGAAAACAGATTCCCTTCCAAACGTTAGAACAAAAACATGAGAGCCAAGTCTACAGCATATAACACTGGAGTAAAAGGTACAAACCTTCTTACAAAAGACTCAAAGGCCTGGAAGCAGTACTCCCTCAGCTCATCATCCTCTACATTGCAGTACTGAATTATCAATGGGATCATCTTCTCTAGGTAGTCCCCTAGAAGACAGGGACAGAGTAAGCCATCCACAAAATACTTTCCCAGGTCCACTGAACAACCGGGGCTCCTGAAAACATAACACTTTTGAAGTGAGGTGGGCATGGACCCAATTGTCCCACAGGAAAGAGATCACAAGCAGCATCACAGAAGAGCAGAATGTCTGCTCAGGTTCTGTTTTGGTAAAGAAACGCCCTTTCCACTTAGAGCTGCTTGATGGACTCAGTTAATATACTTGTGTTTCAGTCGGAACGTGGAGGTTGCAGCATAGGAAATCCACCACAGTGTTTTTCTATTCCTTTACAAAGCAGGATTGGAAGAAACATCCAGCATATCAAAAATATTATAATATGACTTAATTTCTCTGATATGAAAGCCCATATCCACATCCAAGGGTGGAGCCATAATTTGCGTCTTGGAAGGTAAAAGCTCAAGACCCAAGACACCCAAGAAAATAGTGTCAACAGGAGAGAAAGAAGACCGCTTTTAGTTCCACCTGAAGTCTCCCATAGGTGTTCTTAAGCCCTACCATTTTCCACATGAAGATTTTCCCTATCACCCACGGTTGGGCTCACTGCCTCGAGCCATCTGGATGGATCTATTCTGCAGATACCTTTGGAAGGGAATACCTTCTTCACTTCTATTCTTAACTTGTGGCCTATCAGAATAAGCATTATATTGATTATGGAGGAGGTCCATCTCTGGAGAATTATTTTAGGCCACAATTCTGGGCATTCTTATGCTTGGCCCTCATTAAGACCCGCCAATCACCGTATATAAAAAGTTCTTAATGTACCCAACTAAGCTCACCCTCTAAGGAACTCCAAAGATTTTCTGCAACAGTAGAAATTTAAAGCAAAATGTGCACTAAGGACAGAATAAGGTGAACACCTCGCTAAAAATACAAGGGGGGACTGGAGGGAGATTCTTGGGATAAGCAACAGGCATAAAACAGCAGTGGTGGTAACAGCTGTCACAGATCAAAGCAAGACAAAAATCCAAAGCACAGGACTTACCTATGCGGTGTCCAGCCTGCTTGCTGATACCAGCGATACACTGGATATACGTCCTTGTACTAGAAGTGGAATCGTTCCTCTTCAGTTCTGACAAGAGATGTTCCATAAGCTCTGCAAAGATGTTCCCGTTGCACGTCAAGACCAGGTGACCTAGAGCAAGGATGGCCCTCTTCCGCACAGCCAACCTGGGACTGACGAGCTGAGGAAGGAGGCAGTTCAGGATGGAGGAGTGGAAGGAATACAGAGTTCCCCCTAACCTGAAACCATAGACAAAGCTTACTTCAACCAAATGTTCTCCAGACAGAGATGGACTTAACCGTTAATTTCCTAAGGAAGCCATTTCAATACATTTCTTTGCTTCTCTTCCATGATTAAAACAAATGAAAACACGCTCTGTCGTGTACAAGAATAAGCTTTTCGGACCATGCGGGATGTATATGAGAGAGAGAACACTGCAAAAAATAAGCTATTTGTACAGCACAGTATAACCCAAAAGCTACAGTTTATATTAATGCTGTTTTCCCTTTAAAGGCTCAGGAGGCTGATAAAAACACATCCTTAGTGCACGTGAGCCCCACATCTAATATATCCAGCTAAAAGAAGACGTTGGGAACTCAATACATTTTGTAATGCAAAAAGAGGGATCTGAAATAAGACTTTCCATCATCAATATGCAGTTCTCCATTTAGTGCAAGCAAAGCTTCACCTGCAAATCTAAATAAACTTCTTAGAAAATATCTAAGAATATTTGTTAATATTTTTAATAAATTTTATTAATCTTTTTAATATGAGTGTCTTATCGGCAGTGCTATATGGAAGTGAAACTTGGTCACTAACAAAGGCAGAAGAGGAAGAGCTTTCAAGAGTAGTAAGGGCTATGGAAAGATCCATGCTGAAAGTTTCTCTCCGAGACCACATCCCAAGCAGCCAGATTAGAACACGAAGTGGAATAAATGATGTCATTGTCAAATACTGAAAACGGAAGCTATGCTGGGCAGGACACGTCGCGCGCATGTCAGATGGCTGTTGGACAGCAGCAGTTGCTGAATGGTATCCAAGAGAAGTAAAAAGACTGATCAGCCGACCTCCAAAGAGATGGGAAGATCCAATAGTCAGGGACTTTGGCCGAACCTGAAGAAGAAAAGCCAGGATTCGAGGCGAATGGAAAGCGAGTTGCGACTAGCAGGACTCTGTCTGGCGATCGTCTGGTCAATCAAGGTGATCAAGGTGATTTACACACCAAATATCAAGGCATTTGTTTCTGATTGCACATTTGGCACAAAGCTGTCAATCAACATGTTCAACTATAATCTAGTGTTTTGATATGGACAGGAGTAAGGCTGACTGAATTAATGACACTTATTTTTTAGAAGTTGAACCCAGAAATGTTAAAAGTTCATAAAGCAACCTTCCCCAACTTAATGACCTCCAGAGGTGCTGGACTTTCACTTTTAGCAATTATGGCTCTTGGCCATGCTGACCAGTTCTACCCAACCAGAGTAGCCCAGTAGGATTCAGCAGTTATTGTCTATAAGCGGATAGGTGGGTAAAATAGGTCGGCTCATCAAAAATGAAGACTGACCCTCATTTTAAAGAAAGGGGCAGAATTGTGAGTGTATCTAAAATAAAATAAAAATCTCTAACATACTCTCACTGATTACTTACTGCTTCTTAGATTTTACTTCCTAAATCCTGGAAGGATCCACTTGATAAGGCAGAGCAGCTCAAATTCTCCCTTTCCCTTTCCTGGCTGTTAGCTGCTGCTCTCTCAGGATGAATCTAAGAACAAAAGCCTCCAACAAACTCCTGGCTATTTAATCTCAAAGGACCAGTGGTGGGGAAGGCTACGTTGGCTTTCCCCAGCAAGTTGGCTAGGGAATTCTGGGAATTGAAGTCCACATATCTTGAAGTTGTTGAGGTTGAGAAACCTTGATCTAGAGAGAACCACCAGGGAAGAACACGTTAAAGCTTTTTTAAGTAACATGGTTTGAAAACAACTTTTTTTTCTGTACCTGCTCAAGATGTCTGACAAAATGTCAAGCGCCTCAAGTTGTACTGACACATCTTCTTGCTTTCCAATAGCTCCAGTCAATTGAGCAGTGATTTTTTTGCAAACATTGGCTGTCATGGTGGAACCTGTCAAGATGGGAATTTCGAGAGAAAAAGGAGTGGCAGTTTCAACCAAATCCTTACTGCTTGCAATGTTTTGATCAAGATCAAGCAACTTTAACTAGCAGTGGTTCAAGTTATAGACTGTTCTCAGGCAACAGGGATGGTCATATTATATCAGTCTTCCCAAAGTGACACCCTCCAGGTGGGCTAGGGTTACAGTCCCCAAATTCCTCAGTAAATACAACCAAGAGTCATGCTGCTTAGAAACTAGGAAGTTCAGTTCTAAAGTACATGGAAGGCATCAGATTGAAGAAGGCAGCACAATGTGCAATTATCACAACACGTGGCGTTCTCTAAAACTACAGAGGAATGTTTGCCAGACCTGTTACACAAGATTTCAGCAATCGAAATATTAGTATTTATTAAACAGATTTAAAAGATATTTTCTATCCTGCCTTTATTATTTTTATAAATAACTCAAGGTGGCCAACACAGCTAATATGCCTTCCTCCTCCTCCTTTCCCCACAATAGCAACCCTGTGAGGTGAGTTGGGCTGAGAGAGAGTGACTGGCCCAAGGTCACCTAGCTTGCTTTCTGTCAGTGTTCTCATAAAAGGCCTCCTAGGAAGACTTCTTGGTTCACAAAAGAGATCCCATTGGGACATAACCAGTTACAAAATGTGGATGGACCAAATGCTACAGTGCAACCTATTACTGATTCATGCTTCAAACAATTCTACTTCCTCCCAGGAAGCTTCTTTCTATTCCTGCTCCCTCTGTTCTTTTTCAGGGCAGGTGGGTACAGTTCTAAGAAGCCCTGAACCGCAGCCGATCATCATTTTGATTTTTTGACAAAAATTATGAGATCCATATGAATCTCAAGGAAATTTTTGGAAATGATGCTATCAGAGGCTAATGCATATCTTTACAGCATCACACCTTCCCATTTTCTGAACCCATAGAAAATCAGGTAGAACGCCAAGGAAGGTGTCTGCAGAAACAATGACATTCAGGGTGCCATGTTCTGACCCTTCTTCCTCCCTTCAACCATAGCCCTACCTAAACTTTTTGCCGTTGTCTCCCATGCTACCTTTTATAAATTAGTTATATAGCACTTAAAATAAAGATTCCTCAGACTTCAGCTTGATAGTGTTTTTCGGAAACATCCATCTTGCAATGTTGGTAACAATATGAAAGCACCTACTTAGCTTTTTTTTATCCAAGATTAGCTAGGACCTGTTACCTGCTGTGTAAAAGGTAAAGGTAAAGGTTTCCCTCAACGTAAAGTCCAGTCGTGTCCGACTCTAGGGGGCGGTGCTCATCTCCGTTTCTAAGCCTTGGAGCCGGCGTTGTCATAGACACTTCCGGGTCATGTGGCCAGCATGACAACTCGGAACGCCGTTACCTTCCCGCCAAAGCGGTACCTATTGATCTACTCACATTTGCATGCTTTCGAACTGCTAGGTGAGCAGGAGCTGGGACTAGCAACGGGCGCTCACCCCGCTGCGCGGTTTCGAACCGCCGACCTTCCGATCGGCAAGCTCAGCAGCGCAGCGGTTTAACCCGCAGCGCCACCGCGTCCCTACCTGCTGTGACATTATATTAATTATAAAATTTTGATTATTTTAATTGGCCTAATAAAGTAAATCCCAGCAAAATTTGATAATTGTCACCCTATCTCCAACCTTCCAGTTTTGGGGAAGGTGGTAAAGATGGTAGGACAACAGTTCCAAAAACCGTGGAAAAGTAGATTATCAGGACCCTTGGCAATCAGAATTTGGGCCTGGGACAGAAGCAGCATTGGTCACAATCATGGATGACTTATGATGGGAGTATGATGCATCTTTCTCTTGCTGGATTGTTCAGCAGCCTTTAACACCATCAATCGTAGTAATCTGAGTCACCTACAAGGTTTGAGAGTGGAGAGCACTATGCTATGGTGATTCTTCCTGAGTAGGCAGTTCCAGTTGGTGGTTGTACCAGAAAAGAGACTGAACTGTCAAGCAATTCAGCCTAGGATTCAGTTCTCCCCCCAGTTTTCTTTAGAATCTACAAAAAGCCACTGGGGGAGGCCATCTGTTGGCACAGGTTGAGGTATCATCAATATACAAGTGATGTCTAGCTATATATCTCTACATTGAGCTGAGCTGGATATGCAGCTGAAGTCATGACTCAGTGTCTGGAGCCTGTCAGGCTCTGGGCAGGAAAAAAACAGGCTCCGACTCAACCCAAGAAGCCAGCCAGTTCCAGCTCTGTACCAATTTTAACTCTGGAAGGGTTGTTCTCCCCCTGTAAGAGCAAGTTCACAATCTTGGAGTCTTCCTTGATTCATGGCTCCAGCTCAAAGAACAGGTGGAGGCCATGGCCAGGAATGTCTTTACCCAGCTGCAGCTAGTGCACCAGTTGCAAACTTTCCTGGAACCGGAGGCACTATAGTATAGCCTCTCACACCCTTGTCACCTGTTAATTAGATTACTATAATTCACTCTATAAGGGGCTGCCCTTGAAGACCACCTGGAAACTTTAACTGGCTCAGATTGCAGCTGCCCATCTGATAACATAGCAATAATGGCTCTGATCAGTTATGTCTCTGCTTTGGGAGCTACATTTGTTACTGGTTTGTTTCCAAACACAATTCAAGGCCCGTGATATCATCTGTAGAGCCCTATATGGCTTGGAACCTGGATATCTTTGAAACTACCTATTCTAGATAGAATGCACCCACACAAACAGAAGGTATCTAATGAGGTTTCCTCCTACTGGGAAATCCAGCTGGAGGTGCCTGAAAGTTGACAGGGGCTCCCTCTTACAGAACAATTTCTCCCTGAGGCAAGGGTGACCCATTCCCTCATTATCTTCCAAAATACTGTCAAGACCTGGTTATTTCTGAAGGCACTCAGAGACTAGTTGTATCGATTTGCTGCCTAGATGAGATAACAAGCAGAAACGCTGTATTGGAGATTGACATTTAACATATTATTGTAAGTTGTAATTGCTATTTTTATTGTATGTTGCATGTACTGTTGACTGTATGCCCCTTAGGGCTGGTCAGATTCTTTTTGCCACTTCAGACAAATACATTATTACCTTTGTGAATCTGCAATTTTGGATTTTTTACTCATGTCTACCAGAGCTGGTTTCTCTCTAACTCATGTCAGAGTTAAAGAAAAAATAACAGTAAATTAAAGAAAAATAATCTGATCTGATGAGTCTGGTAGAATTCAGTTCCAATGCTCATCAAGTGAATAGCCAACTCAATATGAAGTACATTTGTGGAAGAACTACATGAGAATGACTAGGTTGAAGGAGGCATTGAAACAAACTTCTTTCCACATGGTACCCTCACCAAGTCAGTCACAGGATCACAACTCACACACAAAAATAGATTATCATCCAGAATGCTCCCATCACTAGTAAAACAACTTCTGTGTCTGTGATGAGAAAGGAGGGCCCTTATATCAGGGATGCACGTGTAGCATTCTTTCAATCACAGTGCTAAACAGGTTATTCATATTGTCAAAAGCACTGTGTGCATGTATATGTTGACAGGGCACTGTACTGATAAAATTGACTTCGACCAGACAGCGACCATCCCTTTAAATCTACACTTGCATCTGCCATCACTAGAACATTCTCCCCTCTTTTGGGGGAGATGGGCGGTGGCTAAATTTGAGCAATAAATAAATAAAAACATAACTTGCACCATTTATAAATCATTTCACCATAGCATTCTCTTCAGAACAAGGTCAGAATTTATTTGCAAAATGTGAATTTCATTTCATTTAGACTGCTTCCTCTCTTATGTTTCTAATGAGATTAGCTGTATTTCTCAGTATGAAACTCAACTCATTTGACATGATTTTTAACTTACTGATTTAAAAAACCATCTACAGTCTAGATATGGAAATTTTTGTCTTTAATAATCAACAGCACTTGGAAAATAAAACCCACAAAACAAGCTCCACCCAGCATAGGCTTCCCAATCACATTTGGAGGCTGGCAGGCTGAATTATTCAACAATGTATAGCCTGACTGCAAAGGAAGAATCAGCCTCACTGTTTGAACGGAGGGTCAAGGCTTTTACCTGTAGATGGGGGAGGCAGCTCAGAAATGACCGTCTTCAACCCAATGCTAGAAATGTCCCGAAGCTGTTCCTTATCTGACAGCATGTTTGTACACAATGTATCAACAATAGTTTCCACCTGATATTCTTTCACTTTGCTCACCAAAGGACCTAAACTGGAGAGAGAGAGAGAGAGAGAGAGAAATCCCATATAAAAACAAAGAAGGCCTTCCCAATAGAAGTTAGGAATTGTGACTAAATACAAACCAACCTGCCCCTTCCCGCCTTGCACAGATGTCTCTCAGCTGACAGATATCCTCCACAATACAAGACTGGAAAGTAATGATCAAGGGAAAGGAGTACAGACCCACGTCCTGGTGTCTTATCCTTTGCTGTGGAAGCCCACACCACTGGAAAGGTTTTAACACTGAAGCTGATCTCTTAAAAATATATCCTTCTCTCTTGGCACTTCAAGTGGGTCTCTGCTGCCTTTGTGGGCCAGGATGAAAGATATTCTGCCCTGCCAATCAAGCCTACTCACACATAACAGTGCTTTTCTAATAACTTGGTCCCTTTCTTCCCAGATATGAGTCTGTTGGCTAGTCAGCAGTGTTGATATTTGGTTGTTTTGAAAAGAGCAAGCCACTAAGTTACTACGGTAACAAATCACTTTGGCAGGGTGAACAGGTCAAACTTAAGTATCCTCAGGTTGGTGTGTGAAAAGAATGACCATATAAGGAAAAGCTACTGTTTGGGGAAATTGCCTGGAAGGGAGCTTGCCTGGACTTGTTTAGTTTCCTTTTACACAGCCTTCCTTTCAGTCCTACTCAGAGCGTGTGTGCGCGTATGAGCTTATAAAGCTTTTGTGCCTATCCAGGATATCTGGATATGAAACTGTTTATGTTTTTATGCTTTCTGTAAATACATTTATTTTTATAGAAATGCCCGGTGTGTGTGTTTTTCTGATCTCTCGGGCCAAACGCTTTCCAGCACTCTAACAAGCAGCAAAGTCAAAAAACAGAAATTAAACCTGCACAGTGTGAAATTGAAGTTCTTACGGAAGGAATCAGAATACCCAGTAATTACAAATCCTTTCAAAACAGCTTCCTCGCATCTTAGCCTTTCTATCTCAGATCCTAACCCTGGACACACAACCTTTTTCAAACAAAAAGGTTATCTCAATATTTTTATTAAGGACCTTTCTCCATTGCTGAGTTTAAGTGGCTTGGTTTGCTCCTAAACGGTGGGCATCAGGACTTTTCATGTGCAAGGTGTTTTATACAAAGTGACTGCTCGATCACTCTGGCTTTGTTGCCCTCCCTTTTCCAAATGCCACCTAACTACAGGAAACCATTACCAATCATGATAGCAATGCAAGGATGGGGTCAGACAGGAGCTGGGAAGATGGCAAGTTTTGCCCAGTGGCTCAACTCATCTCTCCTCTGTCACATTGTGCAGCAATGCAAAAGAGAGAAGATCTACTCATCAATTCTGCAAGTCTAGCATTCTTGGGGAGGTGGCAAGTTTTGAAAGATGCTAGTTCTATGGTCTCCTGCTTTCAGCTAGGAAAGCATAGGTTCAGTACTCTTTCAAAATTCGTAAGCCCACCAAATACTGAACAAACTTGTAGAGATAGTCTTTTGATCCATTGCTTTTGCCAAAATGACAAAAATAATTGTTCCTCACAAAACTTGGTTTCCACACTCTTGACCACCTTTGTAGCCCTCCTCTGGACTTGTTCCTAGTAAATTATTGTTGTTATTTTAACTTTATTATAGCCACCCCACTCCAGTAGACTCTGGGTGGCTTACAAATACAAAAACAATAAAAACAGTGAAAAACATACACCAGGACTAAAACCGTCATAACAATAACAAACTAGACCAGGGCCCCCACAAATACATTCACCCCAAGCTTGAATCCAAAGTCAGGTCTTCAGGCCTTTTGGAACCCTAAAAGAGAGACAGTTGTCTGTATCTCTGGGGGGATACTGTTCTCTGGGGGGATGCTGTTCGAGACAGTAGGGGCCATGGCAGAGTTTCATCACAATCTTCTTTTGAATTGCCCAGAACTGGGCACAGTATTTCAACTGGGGTCCGACCGGAGCAGTGTTGAGTTCTCTCATAGCTAATGTAAAAAGATCTTACCATTTGACAGCCAGGTTTTGCACTTCTCCATTTTTATCCTCAAGCAATTTTAGGAGCATTTTCACAACCTTTTTCTCACTGTCTTCATCTAGCTTTATGGAGTCTTTCTGCAGTTCCATCATCAAGTCATTGGTAGCCATAAATCTGGAAGAATGAATATCAGTAATAAGTTGGCCAGTGGGGAGTCATAAATCCATGTTCTGTGGAAGAAAGCAAGATCAACATCTATCGACCCAAAGTATAAGTAAAACTAACTCTTTACTAGGAGTAATGAATTAATAATTTGACAGTTAAATGTGGAATAAGAATCCTCTTAACTAAAATACAATATGGAAATATGAAAACATTTGAAGAGTCACTCAATTTTTGCTTGTTCCAGGAACTCCTTGTTTTTCAAAGGCCCTGCAAGTCATCTGACTTGAAGGTGAAGAATATCTTTTGCTCCCAGCAATGTATGGCCAGGAAGATTGTTAGTTGTTCTCCAGAGAAGCGCTTCATTCATTATGTATCTGGGAGTGAGGAGAGTTTTCACCATGCTAAGCAGGTATGGCCCACATCCCCCAAGCCTGTGCTTGGTAGATTCCCATAACCACTTTTTGCATGCCATTCTGGACTTAATCATTGACAACAGCAAACACCAATGGAACAACTGATGTTCTCAGCCTATGGCACCCAAGCCCAGAAAATCTTTATTACTTTGTTTCTAAGCTCATCTTCTGAGAGTAAATTCAAAGCAGAAACACACATACATCCTCAGAATTTAAAATTGACATCCCTCTAAATGATCCTTCTCTACCTTGCTGCCCTTACAGATAAGTTGGACCCAAACTCCCAACTTTTCCAGCCTGCATGGTCATTAACTATATTAGCTGGGCATGAAAGAAACTGTAGTTCAACAATTTTGGAAGGATGGGGGGGACTATCCTAGATTTAACCCTACTGACTCCAAAATATTATTTGCCTAGGAACACATTTCAGAGACAACTGTAGAGCTTGTAGATTTCAGTACTCCAAATTGCTACCCCAAAACTATGAGCACAATTGTCATGCACTTACAAGGCAAATTTTAATACAGATCTATCTTGTCTTGGATCTCATTAGCATAAGATTGGGGCAGAGCTAGTCATCAATACTTGGCAGACTCGGATATGTCAGATCAACCTTGAGTATCGGGACAAGATTCTCTACATGTCTGGAATGGGGAAAAGTCCTTCAGACTCCCGTAAGAGTTTGCACTGTAAAAACAGAATCATGAGGTACAAGAGCAGGGACAGGAACACCAAACTTTTATAACTATATCTTTGCCTGCCACCTTTCCTGGGTTCAACCTATTCCTAAGCCATAATGTGATTTCCTTAGATTTACCTCAGTGTAATGTGTGAAATCAACCATTATGGTTTATAAATCATGGTTTATAGCTTAATTATATGTATGGTTTGTTCAGTAATCCACGTTTAAAAAATAGTATAGCATTATCTATGAAGTCAGTCACTAATTAGGGACTTGTAATGAAGTAGCTCAGGCTAAGAATCATAAGCCATATCTGGCTTGTGAATTCCCAATATTTGATCTGTGCCACTATGATTCACGCAGATCCCAAACTCTAATGTGGTTTCTTTGCTTTCAATTTAGTATGATCTATGAGCTTACCTTAATCAAGGCTTGCCTTACCTTTATGGTTTAATCAATAAAATATGGTTAAAATCCTGTCTTACTGTAAGCCACTTCCTACTTAGTTTCTTTTTCTATTGTCTTCCCTTATACTTAAAACAATATTCAGAAAATATGGGGTAGTTAACTAAGGATCTTATCAGTGACATATTCTTAAAGATTTTATAAAGACTGATCTGTAGAATAAGAACATTTTAAAAAATATGAGACATATTTGTAAAAAAATTAAAAATAAAATAGATGTTCCTGAGTTTTTGTCACATGTAATATACATTAGATCATCACAGAGATTAATAATAACTTATTTCAATTGCATTTACTGCCTATTCAAAGCAAACCTATCTGGTATGGGATACAAAAAAGAAAAAGTTATGAGTTCCCGAATGTTGTAAGAAATTAGGGAGACATGTTTTAACTAGATCAGTAATATCTGCCTGATCTCACAATCTTTTGATCCCTGAAAGCTTTATATTCTCTGGTAAGAATTTGACGGTTTTTGTAGTGACATAGAGATATGTCCACATTTCAAACAAGGGACAAAAGCAACACATTTGTGTCTAGCAAGTCAGTGATCTTGTTACAGTTCAGTCCACAAGCAGAGTAAAACAGACTCAATGTGCTTAGATTTAAGCCAGTGTAAGCCATATATGCTGTGAAATCAAAAGGAGTTTAACATCTTGAAACAATGAACTCTATCAGTTTCTGTACTTCTTGTCTAATTCAACCTTCTTCACTTGCTGCTGTCCAGATGTGTTGGGATTGCAATTCCCAGAATTCCTGGCTGCTAATTCTGGGATTTACACTCCCCCACCCTGAACATCTGGAAGAAAGTAGATTGGGAAACATTAGATTGTTCTGAGTTTATCCACTTTAATATATTTGACAGCACTATTTCACCTTCTTTAATTTCACCATTCGATAACCTCCAAATGTACAACATATACCAGTACATCTAATTCATAGGTTACAGCTACTCATTTTGGAATAAATATTTCCAGTTAAATGCAGCTCCTTTTAAAGAGGATTATACTTGAATTGTTTCACCAATGCAGCAAAATAGTGCCTAGTGACCACTCTAGCTTTCCAGTTTATTAGCAGAGATTACTTTTGTTTTTCTTTAAACAACCCAGTGAAGTTAACCAGTCTGTAACAGCTGAAGATGGTTTTCTTTCCCTACGTGTTTCCACTCCGTCTCAGAGGAGGGCATAAAAGGTTACCATAATGTTAGCCGCATGAGAAATTGCAGAACGTAATCTTTTCCCTCCCCCCCCCCGTGTGGAAGCCTGCAGTAAATTTCCTATCTGCCTTATCTATAAAAACAACTACGGCTAGCATTGCCTGCCTCCTGTACGCTATCAATTCCAGCTAAGCTTAAGTATCTTTTTCATGATAAAGGTTTCCTTTTTTAGCTGCCGTTATTAAAAATATCACCCCTTCCTCCGTAACTGCCTCTCCCCCCACCTCCCCTTTGCAAATACAGACACATGTGTGCAATTCACCAAACAGTCCACGAAAGCAACACAAACCTCCAAACTGGGCATTGCAGCTCTCACACCCAGCCCTCCCTCCAAAAAACCCGAGATCCTACCTAAAATCTTTGTCAGTGGAAGTCATCTTCTCCAGGAGGTTGGAGATATGATAGGATATGTTGGTCATCTTGAACAGCTGGTCTTGGAAGATGATCTCTTCTACACAGCCTGCTTTAATACAGAGATTTCAAGAAAGAGTTCAAGTTTGTCGCTGCCCTAATCAGGGGGCACTGCCTATTGGAAATCTGCATGGAGAATATGGCGACAGAAGGGACACAGTGAGACTGGGGTAGTGTTTTTCCTCTCCCCCCACCCCTTGGTTAGAAGTCACTGGAAAAGCTAAGCCCCTGGACTGTTATCATAGGATATATATAGCCTGTAGTTGGAGCTGTGGCTGAGCTAATGGCACCCCCTACTGGCAGACATCTACAGCCTCTCAAGTTTTCTGGGAGGGACCGTGCAGCGGCAGCTGCTTTTCTTCTCACCCCATCCCAGCGGCTATTTGGCCAGTGCTGCAGCAGAACTGCAGGTGTTTGCTGACACACTGCAATCAAGTGGCAAATCACCCTGAAATGAAAGAGAGACCAGTGATGAGTCATCTCTTTCTGGCTGTGGACAGCTGATATCAACACTCAACATAGAAGAGCATCAGTTCGTTGGCAAAGTTCTCTCAAATTCACCAACCCACCCCCAAGCGTAAGAGCAGCTGTTCCTACTTATTATTTATTTATTCATTCAAATTTCTATTACGGCCCATCTCCCCTCAAAAGGGTGACGCTGGGCGGTTATTGCTTGCAGAGTACTTTTCAATTTTGAAGAATGGCATGCAAATTAATTTGAGGTTTATGCAGCATCATAAATTCTAAAATATATGCTGGATAAGCATGTATTCATTTTTGAGAAAACAGCTTATTACAAAAGCTTTAACTTCTCACTTACAGGAACTGGAATTGTTACAGTAAATTTGTTCTGGCTACCAAATGCTCTTCATAACATCTAAAACTGCTGTTAGGTCAGTTTGCTTTTACTCATAACTTTACAGTATTATTTCCAATGAACAAGGTTAAAAGAATTCCCACTGCTGCATAATAGTTATGTTCCATGACACATTTATTCCTGGTTAACTGAACTATTTGCACAACACAACACACATCCAGGCTGGGTTCACACAATATACTAGATTGAAATGTGGTTTGTTTCCATGTGTCATGTGAATACAGCCAATGCATCTAGGGCAGATGCAGAACTACAGGACAAGTCAATGCATATCTACTAAAAAATAAGTCTGCTTGAGTTCTGTTTAAAATTACTGCTAGATGATGACACAAAATTGCAGCCAGTCTGATTTTTTAGCAATGACACACCCAAGGTCTCTGAAATCAATTTTAGATATTTCTAGAACCTTATTAACTGGCATCAGGTGCTGTATATAATTCCTGTACAAGAATGTTCTTTTCCAGCACTTTCAGGACTTTTTCTCTCACTGCAATTTACAGCTACCAAATGAGAACTGTTTAATGATTGACACAATCAATACATTCAATGTAACAAGCATTAAGTAACAGTAACTAATCTATCACTAGATCCCTCCACATGCAAGAGTCAAACCACTTTATTTAAAGAAAAAAGTATTTACAAACTCAGATTTCAATAGTCATTCTACCAAGCTCTGGCAAAGGGAGAGAAAGAAAGCAGCACCACCATCAACGTGAGAGTTGGATCTGTAACGATTGTATTAAAATCCTTCTCCGCTCCAGACATGTGTTTGCCACACAGCTCACAGAACGAAATTATTTTTCAGCTTTGTCCTGTTCCCAAATTCTTATCTAAAATTTTATTGCTTTGAAGGAAACTGGTAGACAATATTGATACATGTCAACATTGGTAACATGGTATAACCGTAACACGTAACACTACAAATGCATAATCATTTTTAATGTTGGGGGCGGGAAGCATTTTACTTGCAGTAAAATCACGATTTAGCTTGCTGAACCTCTCAACAGCCCTGTAACCTATTAACTTTTCGATACTACTATGCAATAGTGCATCTTTATCAAACTTGGAACCTCCAGATGTGTCAGACTTTAAGCTTACAAAACGGAGGCGGAGGGCCCGAAACTCGCCGCGCCCCTCGCCCGGGAGAAGGAAGGTAGGAACGAAGGAGGCGTCAGCAGCAGCGGGAACTTTTATGCGCCTCGCAGGAAGAGGATTTTTCCGGCCGGGAGGCTTTGCCTGTCGTACGCGCAGCCGGGTTGTGGTAGCTTGCCACGTCTGAGAGCGGTCGGCTGGGGGAACAGATCGCGGAGCTGGGCTAGTCCCGCGGGGATTCTTCTGTCGTCGCCACCATGGTGAGATTGAGAGGGGTGAGGACCGGGGGGACGCTCAGGCTTCGCTCCCTTTGCGTAGGGTATTCGGATTGGCGCCCCGGTGTACCTGGTGCTCCCTCCGGTCTTTCGGGCGTGAGGAGCGCGGGGGTAGCGGGTGGTGGTGGTTCCTTCGCCAGTTCGTGAAGGGCTGAGCTGGGCACCGAGCTGGACATTTTCCCGGGAATGCCGAAGGTCGAGTGAGGCGGGGTCGAGGCCCATTCCCCCACCCCAGCTCCTCTCTGATCCCGGCCACGTCTAAGACTCCTGCAGTTGTTACAAGCCATTCCTTTGGGACCCTGAAAGCGCCCGTCCTGAATTGCTGAACGCTTTGCAGGAGATGTGTCTAATCAATTCACTCACCTCCTGTTTTTCATTTAATTTTGTTTTTAATTCTGGGGGGTTGTCTTGCACTGAACTGAAAACAGAAGCAGGTATTTCTCAAGAGCAGGCCACATCAAAGGTCTACTTATTGATTTTAGATGTTTCTGATCCAGACCAGTTATTAGGATTTGGTGACAGACCTAATTTGATCTTGTGGAGGACAGATGGGAAGCTGGGTAGCACCCAGGGCAAAGGCAGGTTCCTTTTTTCATTCAGGTATATTTATGCTAAATGCTATACTAGCCTTTTGGACACTTAACCCATGTTGACTATGCTGGAGACCAGGACAGATTATAGTACTAATAGATGTGCTTAAACGGCCCATAAAACTATTAAAATTAAACTGTCTGTTCACAGAAGCCTTTGCCCTGGGCCTAAAATACATTTGCATCCTAAGCTAGCCATGGACTTGCAGGCAAGGTGGTCAGCAAGGATAAGAATCAAGTTTTCAAACCAGATGTTCTGTTACCACTTTTTTTTTCCTGTCAGCTAAAGGAGGCACAAGGATCAGCTCCTTGTGTTACCTTATACCAGCATCAGTTTCAATATGTCAATGAGATTCTAGAGATTAACTGAGGATAAAGAAGTCAAAATGCATACAGGATGCTGCAGAATTATCTGACAATTAATCATGTTCATGTACATATACTACTGTAAACAATCCTACATATTTTAATATTTGACTATAAATATAAGGTCAGGATCTATTAGTGTCATTACAGTTTTTGTGTATTTCCTATTAGGTGTCTGTAATTAACACAGTGGACACTTCCCATGAGGACATGATAGTAAGTATTTTGTCTCTTTTTAAAAATATGTTCCTCTCCAAAAAACAAGTACAACGAGGTTGATTTTAGTAGGATAATGCAAAGAATGGATGTTGTCTGATATTCTGTAGAAAACTTCAAAGGAACACCTATATGCTGCAACTACTTTTCACTTGGAAGGTAAAAGTTGATGCTAAGGCTGAAAGTTTTCCCCTTCCTTTGGAAAGATAGAATGACATAGTTGAATCCAAGAAAGGTGGCATTAGATGATGAACATGCTCTAAGTAAGGCAGCTGTTCAGTCATAATTGAGCACATTCTGCTGTGAGAGTAAGTGCTTGTTATGCCCAGACTCAGCTTTTATGTTCTTAGTTGTTTTAATTTTTAAAAAATCGATATACACAGCCCATAGTCATAAATTATGAGTTGGGTGGTCTTATAAATCCCTTAAATAAATAAATACCCTGGAATTTGCACTGAAATAAAACGATTTTTCAAAAAAGATCCACTGTAACAATTTATATTGGAATGTTACTAGGTTTTGAAAAATGTTATGACATTTCATTTGCCTTAGATATATACTAGCCATATATCTAAGGCAAATGAAATGCTTTCCCAGTGAAAATTTAGCACAGGGAGCTGTGACAGTATGATTGCTTTTTTCTTCTTGGGAGTCTAGTCACATTTTTCTGGTTCCCTGGCTATAATTTTAGCTGCTAAGATGATGTATTGTTGCCTATAACTTCTCTTCCAGTAAAACTCATTGATGCCAAAGAGTTTATATTATATATTTAAAAAAAATTCCCTTCTCACCTCTATGGGTGGTATGTGTCTTCCTCAACCTCAGGTCCTCTACCAGAGGCCTGGGAGTTTGAGGGTTCTGCTCAGTATCTTAGCTGTTCCTAGCACTGCACTCTTCTGGACAGAGAGCTCTGATGTTGCTCCTGGGATTTGTTGGAGCTGCTCTCTCAGCTTTGGAGTCACAGCCCCAAGTGATTGCTACCACTGGGACCACTTTCGCCTTTACTTTCCACATTCTCTGGGACCACTTTGGTGTTCACTTTCCACATTCTTTCTAGTTCCTCCTTCAGGCCCTGGTACTTCTCCAGCTTCTCATATTCCTTCTTCCCAATGTTGCTGTCACTTGGCACTGCTACATCTATCACCACTGCTGTCTTCTGGTCCTTGTCTACTACTCCGATGTCTGGTTGATTGGCCAGTACCTGCCTGTCTGTCTGGATCTGGAAGTCCCACAGGATCTTAGCCCTGTTATTTTCCATGACCACCTGTGGAATCCCCCATCTGGACTTGGGAGGATCTAGCCCATCTAGCCCATCTAGCTTTGCAGATGTTCCTGAACACAACGCTAGCTACTTGGTTGTACCATTCAGTGTATGCTGTTCCTGCCTGCATCTTACACCCTGCCACTATGTTATTGGACTGTCTCGGAAGCCTCTCTGCATAATCGGCACCTCGGGTCCTGTCTAGTGTGGTAGACCCCTGCTTCTATGGATCTGGTGCTTGGTGCCTGTTCTTGGGCTGTTATGATTTAGTCTAGCCATTTCCAGCCACTGGTAGGATTTTCCATGGCACTTCCTCTGCTTGATCTTCCTCCCATGTCTGCTGCTGCCTCAGGCATTCTGTCAGCAGCTCATCTTTGGATGCCATCTTACTGATATACCCCTGGATGCTCTGGGTTTCATTCAGGACGGTGGCTTTGACACTCACCAGACCCTGTCTGCCCTCTTTTTGGTTGGTGTACAGTCTCTGGATGTTGGACTTGGGGTGGAAACCTCTGTACATTGTGAGGAGCTTCTGGGTCTTCACACTGGCAGCCTCCATGTCCTCCTTTGGCCAGCTCACTATACCAGCAGAGTATCTGATGGCTGGCAGGGCATATGCATGGATCTTGTTCTTCCCATTGAGCTGACTCTTCAGGTCCTCTCTTATCCTTTGGTGGTACTTGGATGTTGCTATCTTCATTGACTCCCCCTCGTGATTCCCATGTGTCTGTGGGATACCAAGGTACTTGTAGCTGGTCTGTATGTCAGCTATGTGGCCTGCTGGTAGTTCCACCCCATCAGTCTTGACTACCTTCCCTCTCTTTACTGTTATCCAGCCACACTTCTCCTGTCCAAATCACATCCCAATGTCCGCACTGTAGATCTGTTGTCAGGTGGATCAGTGAGTCAATGACTCGTTCGCTCTTAGCATAGAGCTTGATGTCATCCATGTAGAAGAGGTGCCTGATGGTAGTTCCATGCTTGAACTTGTATATGGATACGGATTCAGATGTGTGTGTATATAAATATAATATATCCTGGTTGTGCTAACAACCATTGATTATGACATCTTCCTCTGCTGCTGTGTATTTTAATTTTTTTGTATTTGATGGGAATTTGTTTTTAATTTATTTTAAGATTGTTTGCTGCCCAGAGTCACTTGCTGAGGTCGGCAGCCATACAAACTGAATGAATGAATATTACATTTTTAAAGATTTAAAAATGGTTGTAATAGAACCAGAACTGTGAGATTAGTGAAAGCTTATTATATTACTTCCTAGCATGATGCTCAGATGGATTACTATGGCACACGATTGGCAACCTGCTCTTCAGACAGATCTGTGAAAATATTTGATGTCCGGAATGGAGGGCAAATTCTCATAGCTGACTTAAGAGGGTGAGTTGAAGGCAAGATTGTTCTTTGTTGCATGAGCCATTTCTACATTTTGGTTACAGGCACAATTGCTGGCTTTTGGGGCAGGATGCTTTTTTTTTACATATCTGATGTTTAATTAACTTGACAGCTTTTGTGAATAAACTTTTATCTGGCCTATCCTATATTCTGTGTTATCCAATTTCTTAGGCGTCATCTCATGTAAATAGTGATTTAACTAAACAACAATTGGTTGGGCTCACAAACACACTAAGCAGTAAGCTTGAGTTCTGTACACACTAATTGATAAAAATGTTGGTTACCATGACAACAGTTTGTTTGATTTATATCCTGTCTTTCTTTAGGAGGATACTCCAGATAGGATGTGTAAACTTTAGAAGTGAATCTTCTTCGCAGCTGGAGATTTTATAACTTTTTCTTTTTTTAAAAAAAAGTATGCTGATGCCTGCTTTGAAGCCTTTGATAAGAAGGCTGATATGTCAGTAAAGATCAGGATGGCTTTTAGTGTGATATTTTAGGATATAAATCACTTAAAATAATGCATGATATTAAAGTGGTTTCAAAACGCTCTCAATATATAATAACTAAAAGGAAGGTCTTGATCCAGTAATTATTTCTTTTTTCTTTTTTTTTAATTCTATGCTATTTATAGGCATGAAGGCCCTGTGTGGCAGGTTGCCTGGGCTCATCCCATGTATGGAAACATCCTGGCTTCCTGTTCCTATGACAGAAAGGTTATTGTCTGGAAAGAAGAGAATGGTACATGGGAGAAGACATATGAATATACAGGGCATGATTCCTCAGGTAGGGATATGCCTCTACGAGCTATTTGGGTACAGGAACAGATTGCTTCCATGTTTCAGCAGTAGTTTACCTGCTACTTTGTTTATGTTTGTTTCTTGCTTTCTCATCTTTTTATGGTGCATGCACTTCAACTTTTAAGTGCATCCCTGCTCAAACCAATTTTGTTGCCATCACCAGTATTGTAAATATGATACCGTATAGTAATATAATATTATTGCCTGTTGGGATAAAGCAGCCTAGGGATACACAAACTAAATACCAGCCCTCGGAGGCATTTGTGCTGTTGGTACCATTAGAATTTTTAATGCTTGGTAGCTGCAGGTTTTTTAAAAAAAGAGGCTGTTGCCATAGCGTAGTAGGCTTTCATCCCATTTAAGTAGTCTAGACTAAAAAGTCAAGATCTCTGTGTTTTCCCCTTTTAGTTGAGTGATTCATATAATAATGTAATCTATTTCTACATTTTCTAACAGTCAATTCTGTATGTTGGGCACCACAAGACTATGGGTTGATTCTGGCTTGTGGCAGCTCTGATGGGGCTATCTCTTTGTTGAACTATACTGGTGATGGACAGTGGGAAGTGAAAAAAATCAGCAATGCACATACAGTGAGTATAGAGTCATTTTATTGAACAATTTATGTGGCAAAGGAATGGGAAGATTTAAAGCATGCAGAATCCCCTTTTTTTTCACTAGAATCTCAAGTTGGAACAACCTGAGTCAAAATAAACGTTTATGTGTGTAGGGAAAGAAAGATAATGCCTCTTTAATTGCATAAGCAGTTCCATGCACCATTAAACAGAGGGAATATTTTTATTGTTCATGACATAATAAGAGAGGGATTATTTTAGCATGCTACCCTAGGAGGCTTTTAGAAATGAAATGCAAAGATTTTTTTTTGCATAGATTGGTTGCAATGCGGTTAGCTGGGCACCTGCTGTTGTACCAGGAAGCCTTATAGATCAACCTTCAAACCAAAAACCAAACTACATCAAACGATTTGCATCGGGTGGCTGTGATAATCTTATCAAAATCTGGAGGTAAGTTGTTGTTGTTAGTTGCCGTAGAGTCATTTATGACTCATGGTGACCTATGTACAACAGAACGAAATGCTGTTTGGTCTTGCGCCATATGCCTGACTGTTCCAATGTTTGCATCCACTGTTGCTGTAATTGTATTAATCTGTCACATTGAAGGTCTTCCTCTTTTCCGCTGGCCCTTGACTTTACCAAACATGATGTCCTTTTCAAGCAGTTGGTCTTTCCTGACAATGTGCCCGAAGTATGAGAGTCTAAGCCTAGTTATCTTCGCCTCTGGTTGTATTTCTTCTAAAACTGATTTGTTTGTTCCTCTGGCAGTCCATGGTATTTTCAATAATCTTCGCCAACACCTCAATTCGAATGCATCAATTCTTCTTCCATCTTCCTTTTTTAATGTCCAGCTTTCACAGGCATATGTGGCAATTGAGAAGACCATGGCATGAGTCAGACGCACCTTTGTTTTTAAACTGACATGTTAGCCCCCCAAAATTATCTAATAGTTTCTTGTAAAAAAAGAGGGAGAACTTTTTTTGCTTATCCTTGTTACAAAGCTACCGTCTTTGCTTCTTACACCTGCCAAATTATTAAATAGTTTAAAAGCTTTCCTAGTTTGTCTCCAATAGTTATTTTATATTTTTCCCATTTTATTCTGCATTCATTTGTTGGCCTAGGGTGGTTATGATTCAGTGCCTAAATGAAGAAAACTATGGGTATGCAGCAGAACCACTTTTCCTTTGGTGATTCAAATACCAGTTCTTCTGGATCCTTTTCAAAGGAATCTTACAAAAATTCCCTTGATAGTCACAAGAAGCTTCAAATAGAATTGGACTTTTTTTTTTGTCTTCAGAAGAAAAGAATGAGGTGTGATATGATAGGTGTTTTCAAATATCTGAAAGGGTGACACAGGGAGGCAGATTCCAACTGAATTTTAGAAAAACTTCCAACAGTACAAGTTTTGTAATAGTAGAACCAATTACCCAGAGCAGTGATAAGTTCACTTTCCCTGGATGTGTTCAAGTACAGGCTTGACAGCCCTCTACTGGGGAAGCTTCTCTTTGATTCCTGCACTCTGCTGGGAATTGATGTTAACTGCCTAACGGATCTCTTGTAACTGTGAGTGTCTGTGAATTATTGTTGTTCGAAGCAGACATAAAATAATACCTTGCAAAGGGTGCAAAAACTTACATCTGTAAGCATAGCTTACAAAGCATAGCCATTTGAAACTCTTCTCCACTGCATACTTTGATCAGAAAGCAAGCAGGCCAACCCTATAGTTGCAACACTCATCTGTACTAATGCTGCTGATTTTATAAGATGACCATTTCCTTTATCACAACGTATTTACCTTTTTGGGGGGTGGCGGCAGCTTTTTCTGAATCTTCATCTTCCCCCCTCCCAATATTTCCAGAGAAGAAGATGGCCAGTGGAAAGAAGAACAAAAACTGGAAGCTCACAGTGATTGGGTCAGAGATGTAGCCTGGGCTCCTTCAATAGGTTTGCCAACAAGTACCATTGCCAGCTGTTCACAGGTAATTTTACTTTAAAGTTTAGCCAGTGAAGACAGATCTGTTATTGTCTGATTATATAATACCTACCATGCTGTGAAAAAGCAGCTTATCGAGGAGAAGGTGTTGAACTTCACCTTGTCTGGCACATTTGTTTTTAGCAAAGTTGTTGTTTAGTCAACCGTTAGTAAAATGACTGGAGTGGTAGAATTTTTTGAGTGGATAGAGGCACTTAGAATCCCAGTTCCCTATTTGTAATCTGAAGAAGTACATCCAGATGAGACCTGCATCAAGGTGTTTTAACTGCTAACGTTAGAAGTATGATATGCTTACGGATTGGCAATTGCCGACTTGAGGAACGATTTGAATCAGCTCCATGTGTCATGGGGTGGTTGTACCTGCGGCTCTGACGGGAGGATTTCCTTGTTAGAATGTCAGTATCATTCTGCCATAGGAGATGCTGAATGTACCCTTGCCCTTGTCTTGACAGTTTTGTTTGTCGTCTTCTAGGATGGCAGAGTGTTTATCTGGATGTGTGATGATGCCTCTGGAAACTCATGGTCACCAAAATTACTCCATAAGTTCAGTGATGTAGTCTGGCATGTTAGCTGGTCCATTACTGCAAATATTCTTGCTGTGTCTGGAGGAGATAATAAAGTAAGTATTAAAGCAGCTTATACCTAAACCCTTTTATCAGTCCAAGTGGTCTTTTGCTGTTACCTGTTTCATAGATTCATTTACTTAAGAGTTCCAAATGTTTTAGCTGAAGCAAGTGCTCAGTGACAGCCTGTTTTATAGTTGGAAGTAAATCAGTTTCTGTGGAAGTTTCTAATGAGGGTGTGAGAAAGTGGGAGCTATGTAATGTACGTTCCTAGTTTATTAGACTGAGGTAACTAAATCTAACCGAAATTATTATCTTCCTTTTATAAAGAAAGAGATCATTACCTACTCTCTCCATATCATTCATAAATTTCATAACTTCTGTCACATGCCTACACTTCTGTAGAGAAGTATAAACAAGTATAAATGGCAACAAATCCAACCATATTTAAATGTGTATTTTACTGAATATATTTAGCAGAATCCAATATTGGATGAGGAAAAATCCAGTCTAGCAACAGCATTTCTTCCTTCCTGCACCATCCTCTCAAAATGGATTCTACTAATCTGGGGAAGCCTCCAAACCAGAGTTTGAGAGTGCTGTGGAATGGAGGAGAAGAAGCTGCAGGATGCCTTGTCTGTGTTCTGCCAGCAAGAATTGCTTTTCTTGACCAAAATATACTTAATTACATTTAAAAGCAGAGATAATAAGGCTGATTGATAGCTACAGAATCTAGGACTGCTAATGAAGAAAAAGTGTTCAGGACAAGATTCATGTTGTTTGTAGAGTGAATTCTAAAATAAATGTTCTCGTTCTTTTCTAGGTAACGCTATGGAAAGAATCAGTAGATGGACAGTGGGCATGCATTAGTGATGTGAATAAGGGCCAAGGAGCAGTATCTGCCATTACAGAAGGACAACAGAATGAACAGTGATACATGTCATTAAGATTTTCAGTTTAAAGAAACAGACATGATTTTTTTCTATTTTTCTTAGTAATCCAGGTTTACTGAATCTGGACCATGTAAAATTTAATTTGTTATGAATATTCTCTCGATGAATTAATGTACTATGGAATGCCTTCACCAATCTGGTATTCAATAGTTCGTTGGATTATAGCTTCCATAATTCCTTGAGGCACTGTCTGGGAATTATGAGAAGGGTGAACTAACACATTTAGAAGGTACCAGATTAGGGAAAGCCCCTGTAACAATTTGCCTTAATTGATACTTTTAAAATTCAAGGCAAAATTGACATGAAAAGGTACTGTTCCTTTTGGTGTGATTTTTTTTTTAAATACCAGTTTCATCATTTTATTTGAAAATTTTGGCAACCTTTCAGTGAGTACTTCTCTGTTAAAAGTCTAAGAGTTCCTCAGAGGACATGTTTTAGTAATTACATTTTTAAAATGTGACATTTTCTGTTCCATCAAGAACTACTTGATAATTTGAATCTAAGAGGGAGAGATGGGAGCTGAAATTCATGCACACTATGATCCAATACAGAATCATCTTTGCTTTTGGTTTGCCTTCATGTGTTTAACCGAAAATGTAAATTTGATCTCTAAAATACTGCATACCTAATAAACATTTTGTTCTTCTTTTGGTTCAGAAAGAGAATTAAATAAAGGCCAATTAAAATTCATTAAATTGTTCAAAACAAACGATGCTATTTGGTATAATTTTTTGTACACCTTTTCCAGTAAGTTGTAATAAATTCAAAAGGTTGTTTAAGTTGGGCTCATATTCACTCCTGTCTTAAAAACAGTAGATAGAACAGGAAGAAATTATTGATCTGCTTTGTTTATAATGCAGAATGTGGTTTGTTTGCGTTTGGTTTACGATACAGCAGTATCACAAATCAAATCATTACGGCTTGTTCAACAAACTATGGATTACAGATTGTGGCTTAAGAGGATTAGATAATTAAAGTAATAGGAACAAAATGTGATGCAGTATGTATGAGGAGGAATGGGACAGCTCTTAAATAGTGCCAGAATAAAGAAAAGCATTCAAAAGCATATTGCTTTTCCTATGCTAGATTATGTTAGCAGATGTTATATCTTTTTTATTTACTTAAAATTTTTAAATTAGTGTTTATGAGCAGCTCAGACAAATACCTCCCTAATTCACTGAAGTATAAGAAGGGGAGGATGTACAGCACAATGACTTGTAAGGTTGATGTCAACCCCACTAGACCAGACTAAGAAATTAATTCCACAGGAAGGCTATAACTCCTTTTCTTGAGATTGGCTATAATAACACAACCTTAAGAGCTGCTTATGAACACTGTCTGATGTTGTGGACTTGTTTTATTACTTGTTGCTTTGGTAATGGAACTCGCATAACTCCGTCAAGGTTCTGTACTGAGCCATGCTGAAATACCAGTTCTGAAGTTCATAAGTTTAAACATCATGTATGTCCTCATACTGGAGATGTTTGTGTAGAGCAGCCTTTCTCATCCTTGGCAACTTTAAGATACGTGGACTTCAACTCCCAAAATTCCCTAGCCAGCATGCGGTCGTACACTCCAGGCTTCTGCCTCCTACCGTTGTGAATTAATGGATATTTGACAGGTTTCTTAGTGGCCTTGGGAAGCAAAATGTTGACATAACAGCTCTATTTAGCCTAGGATCTGCTGGTCCTTGCCTCAACAGCCTCAGCTTTCAGTCATACCTCATTGAAGATTACAGCATCATATCAGTGCTGGGAAAGGAAAAGAAAAAAATAAAAGGGAAGAAAAAGTCCAGATTTGGGTTGCTTCAGCATTAAGAGATGCTTATCTTATCTTGCAGTATTTCAAATACATTTTTCCAGAATATAAACATTTAACTGGATTTTCAAATATTATCAACCAGCATTTTATGGTTCAGAAGGATGACATTTGGAGCACAATGGTGAGACAATAGCTTGTGTTATCCTTCAATGTGTAACTTCCTATCCATAAAGGGACTTCATTCAATGCTTGCTACCCATGCTTTAAAATGTAAGCAATCAGTTTTATCAAAAACTGATCCCACTCCAAATTAAAATGCTTTCTCCCTCATCTTTATTTTTACACCATTGGAATATACAGTATCCTTTTAATCCAAGAAATGTTGAGTATTACTTGGATTAAAAGATGTTACATGCACAAAGCAAATGTTACTGATAAGACTATAAAGCCTTTCTATACCATTCTACTGATTCATATAGGAAACATTAAGAGTATTTTCCATCTGCTATTTCTGTTGCCTCACATACAAGTCTCAATCTTAGTTCGGTTTTTCACTTAATCTATTAACTCAATAGAATAAACACTTTACATGGAACACATTAAGGTATGCGCATTAAGATATACAACTTCAGAAAATAATTTACAAACAGGTTTATGTGAAAGGCTAATTGATACCATATCTACATTTTTAGTAACATCTTCAAAACTTTGTTTTACCTGTACAGGTGAGTGAGCTGGGATATCTTTCAGACAACCATGACATTAGCTGGAGTGCTCTTATCTCTTTAGGTTGGACAAAATCACAATAGCTGGCTCCAGTTTTTTAAGTCCTAAACAAAGGTACAGGTAATTAAAAAACACCTCAACAACACTTTATTTACACACTTTATTCTAGAATATTATGAGTCACATCTGCTTTACTTCAAGTAAAAACTACCCCAAAAATCTGCAGCGAAGTTCCATTGCCAAGACGCAGAAGCATTTTGGGACATTCATAAAACAGAGCAAAGAATTAGAAATAAAGGTAATTTCTTTCCAGTAACTTGATATCATATGATTTGAGTAATTTTCTTATTAATGTTGTTACTCAAAAATTACATCCTTGTATTAGGCACTTCTACTATGGGATCATTTTTTGTCAGTTTTAGATACACAGAATATTTGCTAATATTTTATAAATATCATTTTTATAAAAGTATTGCTTCTTAAGGGTTTTGTGTGTTTTTCCTCCTGGTAAATGCTGCTCTATTATGCTTATATAAATGTTTAGAATTAAGCAGATTTAGGAGACAATATTAAGATATATAAGTTCAGATTTAGATTTCTAGATTAATGTAGTAGTTATGGGGGACTTTAATTACCCTGACATAGGTTGGGAGACAAATTCTGTCAAGCATGGGTCCTTCCAGGAAATTCCTTACTTGTTTTGCTGATATTTTCTCCTTCAGAGGTGGAGAAAAACACAAGAGGATTCAGCTATCTTCATCCTGAAACTAATGCATAGGGACAATTTAATTGAGGTGGAAGTAGTAGGAAAAATGGGTGAAAGTAACCATGCTATGCTGGAGTTCTTGATTTTAAGGGAAACTTTAACTGAGCACAGTCACTGGAGTAATTATAAGAGGAATTCTACAGTAGGACAAATTCATAGAAAAAGGAGCTAAAAATGGGTAGGAATTCCTAAAGGAGGTGGTATTATAATAATGCCACTGAAGAAAGACTGGAGGACAGTAGAAAATGGCAATGTGGCTGCACATAAATAAATAATACAATGCACAGGTATCAAATAGGGAATACTTGGGTTATATTAATACTTCTTAATAAGGTATTGGAATAATTGATGACTACATACTGAAAGCTAAGTGATTTGCCAAAAAAAAAAAAGCAAATGCAGTATTAAACTGCATCAGCAGAAGTACAGTACATATATACCTTTCAGACAAAGGAAGTAATAACTGTACTTTATTCTACACTGACCAGAACCTACTCAAAGGACTTTTTCCAGCCTTGGGTACCACACTTTAAGGGGGACTCAGAGAAATTTGAAGAGATTCAGAGGACAAAAGTGGTAATCAAGGAAACAAATTCCTCTGGGAAGAGAGTGAAGGAATTAGAAATGTTTAGCCTTGAGAAGATAGATATGATCACAGTTCTTAAATATCTGAAAGGATGCTGCACAGACAGTCAAGACCTGTTCTGTGTTGTTCCAGAATGCAAAACATGGAATAATCGATTTAAGCTACAGGACAGCAGATCCTGATTGAATGTTAGAAAAATCTTCCTAATCATGATTGTGGTTCAACCATAGAAATGCTTATCTAGAGTAATGGTGGGCTTCCATTTGCTGGAGGCATTTAAGCAGAGGCTACACACACTGTCATTTGGTTTCTTTCACTAAATTGGAGGTTGGACTTGCTGGCTTAGGTGGCTCCATCCAACTCTATTATTTTATGGTCTGCATTTTTTCTGTAAGTTGTAAGCAAGCTAACTAACTTGTTAAATATCACAACAAATTTCATCCTTATAAACTTTAGTATTAAGTCTGTTAGTATCTTGATATATGCAAGGATCTTAATGGATCACGTTATCAAAACTGTAGTAAATAAAAAAGGTGCACATTTCATTAGTTGTATTCATATATAAAGATTCATCCAATCTTTATACACTCTGAATAAATGTCAGATTATATTCTAAAAATCAAGCACCAAATGTTAAGGAACACTCAACATACAACTTTTTCCTTAATAATTAGAATCTGTCTTATAATAATATAATAAAACAAATTAAAAAATAATAATTAGAAGCTTCAGTATGTCATTCATTTTCTCACATTTCATCCCTAAATTAGAATCTCACATTATCACTTTTATTTCTGAGTCACAACTCACATATTGTATGACTCTGATAATTCTCTGCTCTAGTTTCCCAAAAACATGATTGAACTATTAAAATATATGATCTCACCCTATTAAATGTAAAAATATTGAGTAGGAGATCACTTTCTGTCAATTTTCACACTGTACTGTTCCTTTTGAATATATCTGAAGGTCAGTATGGACAACTACAGGAAAAGCTGCCGGAGGATTTTATAATAAAGTTGTCTTCCTTCAAGGAGCTTCTGGGTGAGGTTCTGTGGTGGACTAGAGGTCTCCAAAGTAGCAGAGATAGCACAGCGAACACCAGCCAGTGGTGATTTCCGGCCAGCAAGTCTTTCCAGATAAAGGAGAGAATGAGATTGCCCACCTGCACCCTGGACAGCTGCTCCTTGGGATGAGACTGCAGGATGGAAGTCTTGCTGTTTTCTCCTGAGTAGAGTGGCTGGGGGCCACAGGAGAAACATCTCGCTCACACTCACAACACACAGCTTTTTAAAGGATACTAAGTTCAGCCAGCTCTCACTTTTTTAATTACTTTGAGATATAATCAATTTACAGTTGAAAAGAGGTCTTTGAAAGCAGTGGGGACAGTCAGCTTTCCTTCTGAATTCCAGAAAGTAAAATAAAGAGGAAAATAATACTTTTAAAAGACTTTAAAACAACAGCAAAGAGCTTAAGATTTTAACTAAGAAAGTTATAAATGGATAAAGGGGACAGTATTAATTTGAAAGATAAAGATTTTGACCAAAGTGCTTTTGGCATTACATGGAATTAATTTAATTAATTAATTAAACAGACCAGACCTTAATTAAATAAATTAAACAGACCAGATCTTCCCGGGAACGTTGATTGTCTGACGTCAAAGGAAAAAGATAATTGGTGGAATTTACAAAACGAGATAAGTGTAACAGGAGACGGACTGTGTCAATAAAACTATGGAAAGACAGAATGGACTAAAACCTTGAGGGTATAAAGAAAGCAAACAAAGGAAAAATAAGAGGAGCCTGCCTTTTACCTTCAGCTTTGTAATTGATTTACTTCGACATTTGGATTATAAATAAAAAAATGATGACCACCAGAAAAGTAGCAAAGCAGGGTGAAGGAAGAAGAGGTTCATTAGAGCAACCAATCAAAAAGGGAATCACTCCAGAAATATTACAAAAGTTGTTTGAAGAGATGGGAAAGCAGGTATCTGAATCTGTCAAATCTGTTAAAAGTGAGCTGGTTGCATTTGAAGAGAGAATTGAAAAATGGTTTGTAAAGATGAAAGAGGAGATGAAAGAAGAAGTTACAGAAAAGTTGAAGAATCTATAGGGCACCCGACAGGAGAAGTTAAATAAATTAATGATGAAGTGGAAATGTTAGAAAATAAAACAGAAATAATAAACAGAGCGGGGGGAAAGGATGTAGACAATCTGGCATTACTGGAATTGAGAGAAAAAGAATTCTCCTTGAGACTTAGAGCAGTTCCAGAGGATCCTGGAGAAGACACTAGAGCCGTGTTTCTCAACCTTGGCAACTTTAAGCTGTGTGGACTTCAACTCCCAGAATTCCCAAATCAGAATTCCCCACCATGCTGCACTAGAGAAAAAGTTGTTCTTTTTACAAACTTTCTGGAATGGGATGAAGATGATATGGAGGCAGAAATTGATAACATTTATAGAATTAATACGTGATTTGCAAAATTAAAAAATGTACCAAGGGATATTCTTGTGCACTTTGTCAGGAAGAAGACCAGAGGTCAAGTTTTGCAGCAGTATTTTACTACCAGACTGAAGATAAACAATGCAGATGTGATTGTACTTAAATAAATTCCAGTTAGAATACTGTGCAAATGGATGTACAAATGATGAATATGTAATTGCTAAAATGTATAAACTTTTATTGAAATTTGAAATGGAAGAACAAGTCAACTGAAAGACTGTATGATAAAATGGGCTAAGAACTTTGGACACAATATACTGATGGAACAGTGGAAAAATATATGGTTAAAAGGATTGAAATTTACATAGTTATAATCTAAAAGAGAACTTTTATAAAATGATGTACCATTGGTATATGACTCCAGAAAAATTGTCTAGAATGGATAAAGGTCCTTCAAATTTATGTTGGAAATGTGGACAACATGAAGGGTTATTTTATCGTGCCTGGTGGACTTGTAAAAAAGCTTCTGGGTTCAAATTTATATAATGATACAAAGAATTTTAAAGATCAACATTTAATTAAAACCAGAACTTTTCTTGCTGGGGTTAATGGACAGCAATTAGAAAAGAGCCATGGAAGATTATTTTTATATATGATTACTGCTGTGAGACCATTATATGAGCAAAAATGGAAAGGCTCTGAAATACCCACAATGGAGGAATGGTTGGTGAAGATGACAGAACTAGCAGAGATGGCAAAATTAACTTGTTTGATTAGAGAAAGGTCAACAACTACATTTATCAGTGACTGAAAACCCCTTATGGACTTTTTGCTGAAAGAAGAGAAAAACAGACTTGTGATTTATGGGTTTCAAGTTTAGAAAGGGTATCTTATGGAAAGAAGGAAATGATTATGTAACTTTAGAGAGGGCAAAATATAAACGTATTTATAACTGCTGTCAAGAAGATCAGAAGCCCCTTCCTTCCTTCCTTCCTTCCTTCCTTCCTTCCTTCCTTCCTTCCTTCCTTCCTTCCTTCCTTCCTTCCTTCTCTTTATTGTCTTTATTTTCTTTTGTGGTTTTTACGGTGTTGAAAATTTCTTCAATAAAAATTAGCAAAGCAAGATGAGGTCTCAAGGAGACCAAAACTGTACCCAAGGCCCAATTACAATGTAATCATGGGAATTTTATTGCTTTTATGATCTAGCTCTTCCCAGCTCTGTAAATCATTGCTCTGTAAATCATTGCTACACACTCAAGTGGGGGCTCAGAATAGGTAAGAAACAGTTTGGTTAGCTGTAAATACTGTGATTGTTCAGTATTGCAGTGTGTGTGTGTATTTTTTTTTTCCCCAACAACTTTTTTTAGTTGCACTATTGGTAGAATACGGAAAATGGCCTGGGAGGTGTTATTGCCAACAGGACACTCAGTAGTGGGATAGTTCCTTTGGGTATTACTAATTCAGGGCAACCTATGGGGCTTTTACATAGAAACTGAAGCATACTTTAGAATAATCTTTACCTGTGATTCTAGAACAACGGTTTTTGATAGCACATGGCCGTATTTATTTTTATTTTATTTTCTATCCTGCCTTTATTATTTTTATAAATAAGGCGGCGAACATACCTAATACTCCTTCCTCCTCCTATTTTCCCCACAACCACCACCCTGTGAGATGAGTTGGGCTGAGAGAGACTGACTGGCCCAAGGTCACCCAGCTGGCTTTCGTGCCTAAGGCAGGACTAGAACTCCCAGCCTCCTGGTTTCTAGCCCAGCACCTTAACCACTAGACCAAACTGTCTTTTTATTTAAAATTAAGGGGCACAGGAGTTGAGGCAGTAATACAAAGCGGAGTGGGGTGCGGTTTCAGATTTTCCATAATTTCCCAGGTTGGGGATTGTTGAGATTCTTAAACTACTTTGGTTTCACATTTGAGAGTTACAATTATAGTTCTGGTATTTTCAGGAGACCCAAGGCAGGAACGGGCAGCTTGTTTTGGCCTGGGGACAGCAGAGGGCAAGATGTAACCTCAGTGGAGCAGGCAGGCACATTTATACTATTTGGGGTGGGGTGGGATTGGATTTTGCCAGATTAAAGGGGCAAAATATACATACTTATAAGTTCCCATTTTTACCCTTATCCCACAATCCCTGAAAGTGAGGTTGCCAAGAAAAGTGGTGTTCACCTATTTCATTAGTCATGCAGAGGGGAACGGTGCTGGCATGAGACAGTGATGTAAGATGACTGATGAGATATCTGGGTTCCTCTTCTAATACTCTTAACCAAGGATTTTGAGCTGACCTATCACCTTGCTCTTTGGTTTTGCAATGCTATTCTAGAAAAACAGCTTCAGAAATTCAATATACTGTAATACTCAACCGCTACAATTCTAGCTAGTTTGCCTTGGTGAAATGGCTTTTTACCAATTGTGAAGGACCAAACTATTCACTGTTGAGCCCAATTCAAAGAATTAGTTCTTACCTTTTAAACACCAAGATACTCTAAGCCCAGATAACTGAAAACCTGCCCTAATATTAACCTGTGTGTTAAAAAAAAAAAATCAGAAGGCATCCTTCTGAAAAGGGATGATGGTATGACAGGCACAAATGTTTGGCACCAGGTTAGAATGTTTATTTTCTTCTCAGGTCTACTGTCTTTTGGTTAAGACTCATATATTTTATGTATCAAATTTTAAGTTTTCAATTTTTTAAAAACAAAGGCATGGTCTAACTCTGCAAAATAAACAATGTTTTCTTGAGTACTGGTCTGTGGTTTGCCCACCTCAGTTCAGGAAGGTGAAGACAGCAATTGACACATTTGCTCCTTTTACAATCTGCAATCCCAATAAGGAACAAAGTGCAACTTACTTAAACTGGATCCAACTCATCATTCATGCAGGAATTTATTGCATAATAATAAGTACTGATGATTGCTAACTTACATGTTTTTTTCCATTCTCACTGAATTTGCTTTTGAATGGCCCTTTTGTTTGAGCATCACTATGAGGGCCACTTCAGAGCCAGCATTTTACAGAATACCAGTTTCAAGACAGCAACAATCAGAGTTATCTCCTAATCCCTGCTTCATCAGTTTCTGATAGGCAACTAAAAAGAGAAAGATGCTTGAATAAAAGGGCCTTTGATCGGACCTAACTTCAGAAAAAAAATTATCTTGTGAACCACAAAATCACCTAATTTTACTGCCATATTGCACTAAAGTTTGACCTCTTGCTCATACTAATAAACAAACCTTCCATCACTACTTATTTCTACATTGCTGGCTTTTTTATGGCATATTCCTGTAAGATATTTATATTGACGTAACACTGACAACTCTGGGTACATAGGCAAAATGTAAAAATATTTAACTACATCTCTTTTCACCTCTCAGCCAAGCAACCCCCCGAGAAATGAATTGGGAAGCACAAGATTCAGCATAAAATAAACTGAATGTTTTTAAATTAAATTGCTCAAAATCTTGCTCTATGCTATTTAACATCTAATAAATCATCTGATTCCAGAATGCAAAACTATGTATTTGGCAACTAAGATTTGTGATGATAAACCCAGGAGCTTAACTCTTGAAAGCCAAAAAATTAAAGCAAATATTGAGGGGAGGGGGAGGACAGAAAAGGAAGGGGATAACCCCCTAAGCAGCCATTAAACAAGATTATAAAATGAATTTATCTGGATAATGCCTGCCTCATCTTTAGTTCCAAAAAGGGAAAATGTATTAGTTTATTACAAATCCCAATGGTATACATCTACGTGCAAGTATATAATATAAAGGTGAGTATACCCATATTCTTTGTAGAAACAATTATGCTGGTAACAATTACATCAAAAAAGTATCTGCTCAACAGGAAGCCAACAAAATCAAAGGGGTAAGTATGACCTTAAAGGACAATTTTGTTCCTAATCTTTTGCCATTTCTTTAGCATTTGCAAGATGATAGTATCATATTGTTATTCTTTCTTAAAGCATACACCCTGAGCATGTGTGCAAAAGGAAAAACTATTTAAAAACCTACTTTCACAAACACTGGGGAACATATTTAATAACATGAGCACAAGTATCTACAGAAATAAGTTTTAATAAAACACACAGCTATTTTGAAGACAAAGGAAGGATATGGAATGTTTCTTTTCAGTGTTACCGACTACAAGATTAATTTCTTCACTGAGATAACTGTAAGAATACTGATGTAAAAATAATTTATTTACAAATAAGTTGTTGAAAGTCAAAATAATACATAAAATTATAGAAACATATAATCACTTCCCTAATTAAGAACTCTGAAGAGATTAAAAATGACCAAACCCAAATGGAAATTAAAAGTCAACCAGTTTTCCATGAATAATCTCAACATCCTACTTTACTCCCTTAACTTTGTTTCACTATCCTGCATGCATGTGGGGGTTTTTCACTACAACATAATGCATCTAGAGAATATCTGTGACTTTCACAAACAGTGCTGTAAATAATATTGGTGTATTGTACAATATTAATTTCTCTTTAAAAATGATTCATCATTTACTTCCATCCTGTGAAAAGAACCATGTTAATACACTGAAAAAACCCAATCAGAAACAGGAAATACACTTCATTACTTCTTTGAAGCTATTTCTATATACACGTTACATAAATGGGAAATGTTTTAACTGTGGTATACAATGAAGAAAATATTGCAGCATTTAGGTGGTTTGCTGCTCAGAAGAAATACTTAGATTTAGCTTGATAGTTTTAAGAGCACTTTAGGTTTGTCTCTATTTTCTTTTTTTAAAAATTCAAATACTGATAGTTTGTCCTCTTGCCCCCAAGGATTAACAACTAAAAAACAAAGCTATTAGAATTAAAATCAACACTGAGGCACCTTAAACAGCAGGAACAAAAAATGGAACTGGAGGAATTAAAAAAAAGCTATTAAAGGGGTATCAGTATTAGCATAGAAGTCCAAATCTATATTTACATTACAAAATAAATTTAAAAGGATCAGATCACTTTACAGAAGCATTTCCTCTTCAGCTCTTCCTCCTCCTCTTTTGCATCTTCTTACAAGTTATACATTTTGTTGGTGTTTCGCCTTAGAGCAGCTAACATGACAGGTAATGACACCTCCTTGAGACAGGCAATCTCTTTCACTGTGTGCAGAGCTACTCCAGGATGAGAAAACCGGCTTACACTTTTTGGCACCTAGCGGGGAAAAAAGGAGCTTTAGACAAAAAGCAGGTTTCTATTTTATACACAAGATACAATCAGAATGTAGATTTAAGAAGTCAAGAATTACTACATCTTGTGCTAGATGTAGACCTTTTGTAAGTTATGTCTTCCTACTGCTGCAAACAAACAGTTGCTTTGACTAACGATGTGTCTAGCAACACTGGAGAGTCTAAAAAAGGACGCAGTTGCTGACAGATCTACACATCTCATTTACTCCTAATCTGGGAGAGAGAGTGATGTCTACCTTTCTTCATTCCTCCAAAAAAGTTATTATCAATAAACAGATGTGCAACTGGTAGCATTTTCAGCCTCAAGTTTTACTTCTCTTACAACATTCAGTTACCCCCAACTTCTCTGTATTTCTCAGCCCCCACAATCCCTATAAAATCCAGATCTCCTATATACAGCACGGCTAGAACAGTCATCACTCCTAAGACCACAAAATAGCTTGTCATCCAACTATTACTTCCAAGACATTAACCTCTCCTTATTCCAGCTGAAATTCTGCCTTAACATAGCATGCCATTTGAGGAGCTGCAGTATAGGCATAATTTGCTAAAAAGTGTAATAGCAATGTATTAAGTTAAAATAGTTTTGAAGTCCAGAAATGGACTGGATTCTAAACGTGCTTTGGGATCCCCTCTAGCAGGAGCATACAGTAGTTAACCTGTTCTCTACTAACGAAGAAGCCTATAATAGTTTCTTTGTGTAACCTTTGTAAGGGCTTTGGAACACATTAAATATTTAACAGTATACAGAAGCATGGAATAAGGAATTGGAAATTCTGGTATGTTATATTACTACTATATTATTACTACTATATTGTTACTATGATTCATAATTATATCTATGTGTCTTTTTAGAAAGAAATCATTAAGAGATGTGGTGCTCAAAATGCAACATAGCTTCATATGATGTGGTACATACTACATGGCTGTCTTTGATAGATGTTATTTCGCATACTACTTTTGTTCTTCAAGACTCATTAGTTTTAGAAAACACTTACAGGTAGCTCTTGGTTAACCACCATTTGTTCAGCGACCATTCAAAGTTACAGTGGTGCTGAACGATTGATAGTTATGCCTGGTCCCAAAGTTATGGCTGTTGCAGCACCCTCATGATGTGATCAAAATTTGGGCACTTGGCAGCCTGCCTGCACTTACAACCACAGGGGCACTTCAACTCACCCCACCTATCTCCCCATCTCTTCCCTTTTGGCCGCCCTATACAGTGACCCTTCTACCTGCTGCTGACTGGCCCTATGTGAGGCAGCTGCTGGCCTCACCAGGCTTTCTTCCCAAGGCTGCACGCACACTTCTCCAAACCACACGATGCTTCCTCACAATGCTTCAGAAGGCTGAGATGGCGGGGGGGAGATAGGTGGGTGGGGGGAGTTGAAGAGGAGGCAGTCCCTTACCTTACCAAGGCTTGGGGCTGGGACGGACCAAGCCAGAAATGGCTTGGATCGGGGTGGGTCCTTGCCTAACAACTGGTGGGATACGGTTAACAACAGCAACAGGGCCTGCCAGGATTGCTGTCACTAAGTGATGCAGTCACATGACATCTTACTTTACAACTGCATCACTTAGCGATGGAAATTCTGGTCCCAATTACTACTGTTAACCAAGGACTACTGTACGTTCTTTCACCAATAATGCTTGCATTCTATTGGTAAGTGTCCCACCTGGAGAAGTATTCAGAAATTTGGACTGCCAATACTAGTTGATATGTTTAATTCTTTTTCCTACTATGTAAATTGACTTAATAATTATGTAACATAACATGAATAACTAAAGTAACAGCATGAGTGAATTTATAACACGAACTAGGAACAATTTTAATACATAAAATATGTAGTTGTTAAGGGCTACTTTTCCTCTGCTTTATTTCTTTTCTTTTGCATATCATAAAAAATACAGCAGTGAAGACAGAATTAAATTAGATCTACTTAGAAGTTTTACAAAACACTGAATTCAGTTTTACTGAATATGCAAAACTTTGAACTAATGGAATCTTTTGGTACCTTTAATTTTGTAGTATCTTTACTATTAATCTTTTGTTACAGTTTTCCAAGACATCACATGCATCATCTATTTTATCCCAAGTCACAAGGAAAGGTAACAACAGGTCAGCTTTTACACATTTCAAAGTCTCCTTTCCTATTCCTAAAACCTTCCCTTTCAAAAACAAAACAAAAAACCCACTTATGTTACTACAGTATTAAACAGTGAAAGATAATGGATTTATTTTTTGAACAATCTTACCTGCCGAGGAAGGAAATAAGGTGCATCTGTTTCTACCACTATTCTACTTAATGGGATTTTTCGAACAGCCTCTCTAGCCTCATTTGCTGATGGGTAAGTCAGCAACGCCGTGAATCCAACAGTTAGATTTGGGAAGTAGTCTAAAAGTGGTTCAATGACACTGTAACTGCCGGTGAAACAATGCCTGTGAAGAGAGCAAAAATAACAGTCATCCTACAGTGTCAGACAAATAACCAGTAACAAGAAAACATTAAGGAAGATTATACTGAAGACTTGACAAAACAGTTATTCAGCATGATAGTTGCCGTTTTGGTAATTCTTTTTTTTTTTTTTGGGTGTGAAAAACTCCAATACAAATGCTTTAGCCAAAATGATCTCGAATGAAATAAATCATTTATGGAATCTTACTTCAGTGAAATTGAATTCTTTCATTCAGATTATGGCTTCATTTTTGCTCTGATTTATTGGTTAGAAGATTCCGTTGAAAAATGATTAGGTATTGTTCAGCTGTCCATAATTCTAAAATCTGGGGAACTGAAATCTCTTTTTAGCTTCTAGAGTTTGTTCAAGATGTTGTGGTCTACACCTCATTGTAATGTTCTAATCAGGCAGACTATTATTGCCTTCAGCATTCTATTACTGTTTTTTAAAATAAAAGGAATGGTACAACTTTGGAACATAGTACAATTACCTGTGTATTTTGTAGTCTTTTGGTACACATTTTTTCATGATTTCTAACAGATCAGCATCAGCATCTCTGCAGTGAATGACCAATGGCTTCCTTAAGGAAACAGCTAGATGCAGTTGCCTCTCAAAAACCTGAAGCAAGTAAAAAGCAGCACATCTTCAAAGGCCATTACAAATGCCCTGAGAACAAAAGCAAGACATGGGGGAAATATGCTAGCATTAAGCAGAGACTTTATGATTTATACTCCAAAATCCATTCCAAAACACAAAAGCCTTCTCTAGCAGCACAGATTCCACTTAGTTTTCATAGCAACCGCACTAAAAACTATGCACAAAGAGGTGATTTACAAAAGAACATTCTTTCATGCACTGAGGCAGCCACATCTTCTGGAAAACCCCTGGCTGCTTCAAAGGTTTCGGCAGGTTATCAATGAATGAGTGTGCATACACCACTGCTTTGCATTGACGACAGCCAGTCCTGCCAAATATTTTGCACAATCCTAACAGACTAAACCATACAGCTGATACTATTCTTGACACATATTCCTCTTCTGATTACTTAAATGAGACTGACCAAACCTCACAAAACTAAGTGATGTGTACGGAGCTCGTATTAACACACTGCCTCCAGGATACAGAAATAATGTACTGCTTACATTCTATAAACATTACAAATGACAAAATGTCTTTATTTTACAAATATATCCAAATCGAAGCATATTATGTGTATTTAGATACAAGAAAAACTAGGCTGTTTTCAGTTATCTATCACTTTCAACATTTTAGGACAGCACTGCATACATTTGTTTGGTAGCAGCACTTCGCAAAGATGCAGCAACCCACTCAGGTGTACAAAATGTTCTGAATTTGTAACGTTCTTACCTTACATTTGAAACTGGTAGCTTGAGCTGGAACAGGGACCGTTTCAAGCTCAGAACACTCCCTGAATTGACTGAACAATGTTGGGCACTTCTAGCAAGACCAGAACAGCTGTTCTGAACTTGGAGCAGAGCAATTTGATTTCAAAATTTGGCATTTGAGTTCAAAACATTTTGCACACTTCTACAATCCACCACTCATTCTGTTCATCAGACTATCTTGTCTGATGAACAGACCACCTTGTCAGTGGTCTGACAAGGTATTTTCTCTAAGCCAGTTAACCGACTCAACTACTGTTTAGTACTACACAACTATAAAATATTTAATACACTGTAGCATAAAAATTTACCGTATGCTGCTTTGAGATTTCTGTACTACACTTGTAAGAGTAATCCAGTCCTATTTCACCAAAGGCAATAGCTTTGGGGTGTCTCATTGCCTGCAAGAGCTTTCTTTCATGAAGGTCTGTGTAATAACGAGCAAAGTGGGGGTGGCAGCCAAACGCCCCCCAAACCATGTCTTCCTTTAATAAATCTTCCCATAAGTTGTTGTTCAAAGTACGAGGGTTACAAAAGTCAGCTATACAGCCTTGAAATTCTTCAGGAAAGGTGCTACTATACGTTTTCCTAAATTCAGAAAAGGTGCCCCTGAAAGCTGTTTTTGAATATAACATGTCCAAATGGCAGTGCGTATCAATAAACCCCTCTTCTAAATATCTGGGCAAGCTCCTAGGCAAATCCTGGTTTATACAATTATTAGTGAAAGAATCTGACTTGCGCAATGAAGAGAAGATAGGAACGTATGTTCCTATTTCTGTACCCCAGCGTCTGTTTCTCTCTTTATAGTTCAGTAGAGAACCATATGACCACTCTCTCTCTTGTGTACTTTCCACTGAACGTTTTTTATCCTTTGGTGTATTTATTGGGGTATCCAAAGAAATATCACAGAGACTATTAGAATACGAAGTGTTTTCAGTGGTGCTTGAAAAAGAATGTGTTGGCTTTGGACTGCTTGTCCAGTATTTTGCATAATCACTCATTTTCTGACTGTACAAATGAGGAGGATACATCACAAATTCTGTTCTTGACAGTGATGTTTCCATCATTTCTGAAAGATGGTGGTTAGGGATGGAATCTTCTTGTGAAAAAGAAACCAGAGATTCTCCATCCTCCATGTTAGACCAATCATTTTCAGCTGAAAGCTGTTTGTCCTCCATACACTGCAAAAAAGAGAGAAATGGTAAGATGAGTATAAAAACATTAAGATGAGCATAAAAATAACTTAATGAGGAGACTTACTCAAAAGTCCAGTCCAGTTCTTTTTCTCTGACTATATTTAAAATGACAGCCATCTCCCTTTGTATGTATTTATGTCTATTATTTATTTATTTAATTTTTATCCTCCCTTTATTATTTTTATAAATAACTCAAGGCAGGGAACATTCCTAATACTCCTTCCTCCTCCTCTTTTTCCCACAACAACCACCCTGTGTGGTGAATTGGGCTGAGAGAGAGTGACAGGCCCAAGGTCACCCAGCCAGCTTTCGTGCCTAAGGCAGGGCTAGAACTCACAGACTCCTGGTTTCTAGCCCGTTGCCTTAACCAATAGACCAAACTGGCTCTCTGTCTATCATACAGGACAAGAAAGTGAGATAAACAAGAGTATAAAATATTCTATGTTGGAATGCTTTTCTTGTTCCTGGCTTCAGATGAAACAAAATACAAATGGACAAGAAGGTAAGGTTGGTGTCTGTAACTTCTCCCCGCTTAGCAGCTTCCAGTGTAATGTATTCCACTGGTCCACCTGCCTTGCCCCTAACCTTCCCAAAGCCTTGGCTTTCTCCCAATGTCCCAGAGCAACACATTCTACCAGCAGGCCAGCACAATCTTCTCATTGCCTCCCTTTCCTCTCTCACCTGAGCTGCTGGTTTACACTAAGCACCTAAAACCAGCTGCTCTTTACAGCTGATTTTGCACACAGCTATCTTTAATTTATTAGGCTTGCCATAGTTCTGTGATAAGGAAGATGTATCTATCCATCAAAGAGAATATTTGTAGCTCAGGGTTCAACTGTGAAGTTCTTGATGCTCTCTGAGCCTTGTTTTCTTGCAGATGTTTCACTGCAGCAACCCAGAACATCAGAAAAAGGAAACAGATCATCTATACAGCATCTTCCAGCAAAATGGATACCCCCTCAACTTTATCAAAAAGTGCCTCACCAGTCAACCCACTACAACCCAGTGTAAGGACTGTAGCAGCCACTATGTAGGACAGACAGGCAGAAGACTAACAGAGTGCATCCACAAACACCAACTAGCGGTCAGAAGGCACGATGAAAATTCCTTAATCTCAAAACACATGGACAGCCTCAACCATACTTTCAACTGGGAAACTATGAGCATCCTAAACCAAGCCAAATCCAAAATGCTAGAGAATTCCTAGAAGTTTGGCACTCAGACAAAGCAGCCATCAACAGACACATAGAGGTAAACAGCATTTACATACCATTCAAAAGAGACCATAGAAAAGCCAAAAGACCAGAACACCTCCTCACCAGCAATCAACACCCAGATATGCAAAAATCAACACTAGGATTAACACCAGATGAACCATCAAACACAATACACCTTAATCAAGGAACAGATGAACCATCAAACAACACAATACACCTTAATCAAGGAACTATTAACTCAGTCAGTCAACCAAGCAGCAAACAACAGCCCAATCAAGGAACTCCTAAGGAGAGAACACCACCTTCACTAGCACAAGCAGGGCAAGCCACAGTATATAAAGAGAGAGCAAGGCCCACTCTCTTTTTGTACTGAAGATGTTGCTTAGTCTGGCAATGAAACGTCTGCAAGACTAAAATATATGTGTTCTTAATAACTTCTGTATCAGAAAACGTTAAAAATTATGCAACTTGTTAAAAGCACAACAGAAAAGCTAACATAACCTCAAAAGTTATGAAATTAAATGTGAATGTTTGCAAAGCAGTGAAATATTTCATTGAGAAATATAGATCTTCTGCATATCTGGAATCACATATTAAAAACTCTTGAAGATCAAATTTCCATCCATCACTTAAATCTCCCACAATGTTGCCACTTCTAAAAGTCTATGCAATTAGAATTCCTAAATATTTTGTCAATTAAAATGATTCCCTTGATATTTAAGACTGCTACAATTCTTGCCCTATCAATGTAAAGATTAATGACAATCTAAGGGCAATTTAGCCTATTTCCAGACTAAGTTGTAAATGTGCTTTCATTCAATTTAGGTTTCTGACAGTTTACTTTGATTAAAACAGTGGCATTAATACTATTTATTAATTATTTCCTTTTAGAAATATCCCTCTATTGGTTAATGTTTCACCTTTTTATCTGTCTCTGAATCATCCATTAACACTGGTTCTGGAGAGGGTTCAACAATAACTGTCCTCTGGAAGTTCACAAACTTCTCTGCGGCATCACTTTGTGCATTAGATGAAGTGGAGGAAATGCATTTGTCTTTCGCTACGTTTCTTTGTTTTGTACCAGTAATAACACCTTTCACAAGAGCTTTCTGATTGTTGCTATTCTGCTTGGTCTGTTCACCTTCATATTTTGAATCTTCAGACACACATCTCAAGTGGGTTTCTGAGTTCCAATATTCTTTTCTACTTTGGCTAGCAAAAATATCCTCATCAGAGGTTTTACTTCGCTGTTTAGGAGAGACTTGCCTATCTTTTTGCTCTCCAACTTGTGAAAAGTTAGGCTTGCTTTTAAATCTGTGCTCTGATTGGCAATTTTCTTTCCAAAACCTTTTACTCTGTCCAACAGAAGCATCAGTTTTCTCTTCTACTGAATCCTGCAAGTCATCTGATCCCTGATCAAGTTCTAGTTCATCTTCAAATCCTGATATTGTATTGATATATTTGGAACTAAGCACTGGTTTGGAAACTTCTCTTATGCTATGCTTAGAATTTTTGTTTTCTGTTTTTGTAGCGGCTTTCTCAACACTGGAATCTGCTTGCACTTCATGTTCATCCTCAAATCTTGACAGTCTATGACTATGCTTTGAACTGACCACTGGCTTAGAAACTTCTCTTACGTGATACCTTGAAGTTTTTTTTTCTGTCTCCATACCAGTTTTCTCAAAGCTAGGATCCTGTTGAAGTTCTAGTTCATCTTCATATCTTGATACTGTATGAACGTATTTTGAACTAACCACTGGTTTGAAAGCTTCTCTTATGCTATACTTAGAAGTTTTGTTTTCTGTTTCTGTAGCAGCTTTCTTAAAGTTGGAAACCTGTTGAAGCTCTAATTCATGTTCGGATCTTGATAGTTTATGTTTTGAACTAACCCTTGGTTTGGAAACTTCTTTTACGCTATACCCAGAAATTTTATTGTTTGTTTTTGTAACAGCTTTCTCAATATTGGGATCCTGTTGAAGTTCTAATTCATCTTTGGTTTTTGATACTGCATGGATATGTTGTGAATTACCCATCAATTTGGAAGCTTCTCTTATGCTATGCCTAGAGATTTTATTTTCTGTTTTTATACTGGCTTTTTGAAAGTCGGAATCCTGTTGAACTTCTAAGTCCTTTTCCAAATTTGATAGTGCAGAGCTCTGTCTTAAATCAGATTCTGATCTAGAAATCTTGTTCACGCGATGTCTGAATTGAGTATTAATTTCTGATTTTGAGGAAAGTTTCCGAATGTTGGACTCCTGTTGAAGATCTGTTTCATCCTCAAGTCTTGATTCTGTAGGGGTTTGTCTTGAACCAACTCCTGGTTTGGAAATCTCTTTTATACTGTATTTCAAAGTTTTATTTTCCTTTTTTGTAGTAGCTTTTTCAAAGTTGGTATCCTGCTGAAGTTCTGATTTTTTTTCAATTCCCAGTACTGCAGAGCTGTGTCTTAAATTAGGCTGAGGCCCAGAAATTGCTTTTACACTGTGCCTAGAATTGTTATTTTCTGATTTTGAAGGAACTTTCTGAATGTTGGGCTCTTGTTCTTCTTCTCCTGAACTTGAGATTACAGATATGTGTCTTGAATTGCCATCTGACCAACATGACTCTTCACTATCTTGCTTGACAGAAATATTAATATGTTTCTTTGGCGTAGTTTTCAAGCAATGTGAATTGTTTCCAGTTTGTTGCTCTTTAATTTTTGATACTACTGAAAGTTGCCTCAGGTTGTTAACTGATCCAATTTCCTCTTTTCTGTAAGGCCTTTCTTTATGAATTCCATTTATAGATGCAGTTTTTCTTTGAGCTAGTAATTGTCCCCCAAATATACCTAGCAGAGCTTTACGATATATTATTCGAGATCCCTGGTCCTGATCATGGTCTTTTATTCTCTTCTGGCCACATTCAGTCCACCTTTCTTTTGAAGCACTTTTTCTTTCAGGAACTGGTGCAATGTTTGCTCCTGTATCACTGTAATCTTCTTGCTTAATCTAAATAATAAAGAGTAACACAAGCTTCATAAATTTTAAGTAGAAGCCAACTCACAGAAATATTAACCCGACACCAGGTTAGGTAGCAATGGCCATGTTCATCAGCAATAATAAACTGAGATTTGAATGAATTCTCATTTACAGACCACAAGTTATATGGTGGTACAGAAATGCTTTCTCCTCTCACTTGGCTCCTCACACCATCAGGACTAAGCCTGCTAGAAACTGAAAGCTTGCCATGTCATCTGAACCAGGACTCCCGGCAACCTCTTACAAACGAAAACTGCAAGGAAGCATTTGTTCCTAGTTTATAATTCCTTACTACAAGGGCTGTAACCAGCCAAAATAATTTAGATGATATCATAAGCTATCAAATTCTGGTTAAGTTAAATGTTTCTGCTGGTGGGAACAAAGTTGTTACAAAGAGAGGAGTGGAGTCATGAAAAAATAACCTAGTATTTATCAATTGTAAAAAAAAGAAAATATCCAGGAAATATATTGCTAAGAATATTTTTAAAAGCTAAATGTGGGTGGGGTGGGGGGGTTGCATAACTGTCATTAATTATAGAAAAATACTTCAAAATAAAATAAAATAAAATCCTTCTCAAAAGGAAAATGTTATCAAAATACACATAGCATAATATATATTTAGTCAAATAAGGGATTTTGTAAGGACTTACATTCATCAGTAAGTCCTTACAAAGTAGCACTGTATAACAAGTAATTGCAGAGTAACAAAAAAAACCTCGGAATCAACACAGATCTATGTTATAATTCCCCCTGCAACTATTTTTACACCTCAGTTTTGGTTGCCGCTTACATACCTTCTGTTTCACAGATTTCTGAGAGGAAGATGCCACATTTTTCACAGACATATCAGAAGCGGTGGGCTTTACAAGAAAGCTTTTGCTAAGGGCAGGATGGTCTTGGCCTTGCTTAGTTCCACTACTGATGCCATCATCTACTTCAAATTCATCAGAGGAAGAGTCCACTGCAGCGAATGAAGTTCGCGAGAACTCCCTGCACGAAGATGCCGGGGAGAAGACGACTTGAGTCTTCCCGAACGCAGCCGCCTCGCCGCCGCCAGGGCTAGCGGGAGACGGCTGGGGCGGCGCTTCGGTGAGCCTGCAGAATTTTGCAGGCGAGCTTACAGCGAAGCTGTCCCACTCGATTTTGCGTCTCCTGCTAGGCTGCATCGAGACTAAATTATCTGAACATTAAAAGAGAAAAAAGGAAGTCAAGTTTTAACGCATTTCTGCCTTGAATACTGCAGTCGTTTTATTTTAAAAATGCTACGGATTTTTTTTAAAAAAACCTTGCACGCGCTGAAAATGCAAATAAAGGAATATTGCAGAATATTCCACCAAAGTTCTCCCACCTTCATACGCATGCCCTCACATGAACGATTGCCAACAAAGGCCACCTCCAACGCCAAAATACAGGAAACGGAGCGCGGACCTGCTCAGCAGCGCTTAACAGGCCGCCCCACCTCGGGGCGCCACGCGCAGCCGCCCTCCAGCCTCCTTCTGCGAGAACAGCAACCGCAGGGGGAGACAAGCCGAGGCCCCCGGCTTCCCAGGGAAACCCGGAAAGGTACCTCGCGGCCGAGCCCGAAAGGAAAAGAGGCGGGGTAGAGAACCTTCTCCCAGGCCCTGGAGGAGGCCTCCCTCGCTGCTAAGCTGTGCCGCCCATTGGCTGATTCAAGCCTTCTCCGCCGAGAGCCCGCCCTTCATACCTTCCCCTTGGCGACTCCCTGCTAGATCTGCTTTCGATCCCTTCTCGGGCCCTCCTCCCGCCGCGCACCATCCCGCGCTCTCGCGCGGGGCCTGGGGAGCGTCTCCCAAAGCGTCGGGAGGAGGCTGCCGACAGAACGGCATCCGATTGGGCAGAGGCGGCTCGGAAGCCGCGAAGCTGGAGAAGCTCGCGTGACTGGAGGCCTGACCCTGGAAGGCGGGGCTCAAATTCAGGTCACGTGGGTGCTTGAATGGAAATGGGTGTGAGCCGAGCTGCCGGTCCGGAACTGGTTTCTTGGAAGGGGAAAGTAATGGTCGTTTAGAAGACGAAAACGTCGGAAGCCTTCTGTTTGCGTCAGTTTGAGAGTCCAGTATGTGACATGCTTTTGCTGTTCTTCCCCCAAGGAACTGAATGTGACTTAAAAGGGCAAGAGGGTAGGCTTAAAATAAGACCCCTAAGACGCAGTTGCGATTAACTTAACTATGAGAAAGGCTGAACCTGCACAGCGTGCTAAGATAAAATGTGTTTGGCTGGCTGGGGTTCAGTAGGAACCCAGCCATCAAAAAACCATAAGGAATGTGTTCAGTCCCTAGAATTTGTACTTTTATTTGTTCAGTATGTTCCACATAAAAACGGGGTGGGGAGTCTCTCTGTTCAGACCCAGCCTCCTCCTCCACACATCATGGATGTTAGGCCCAAACACTGGGCATCTTTGCACCAGCTAATCTTGCTCTTGCTGTGGGTACATATAAGAAAGCAGGGATCCTCTTTCTGCTTTATGAAATCCCATGTAATCGTATTATTTATTTATTTATGTATTTATTTTTCAAATTTTGCCACCGCCCATCTCCCCCCAGAAGAGGGACTCTGGGTGGTTTACAATATAATTAACAAGTTAAGAACAATAAAACCATAAATAGTATATAAAATGTAAATACAAATACAAAATATAAATATAGAAAAATAAAAAATAAATCCAGATGGCAGTAAAAGATCTAAATCAGTTCATATGTACATGCTTCCTCAATCCTGCTGCCTCCTCTGTGCCCTCGGTGCCACTAAATGCTGCAGGTTGAATGGGAAGAACTCCACTACTGCCAAATGCAGGAGTAAAAGGAGATTTCAGAGTTCCTCCTCCTCCTCTTCTTCCAAGCACTGTTTCTCTATTTCTGCAATGTTGTCCTCCCCTACCGGAAGCTCTTCTGCCTCCCTCAGTGCCATAGGACTAATGATGCCTCCGGCTGGCACTGAGATAAGGGGAATTGTCTGTCACAGCACTTATTTCAGGTCTCTAATGAAGGTGACAGAAGAACCAGTGGCAGATGAGCTTGCGAGCAACAGCTTTATCATGATTTTCCCTTCTCAATCCTGCCCCATGACTGCCAGTGTGGTTTATTTTGAGTTTAATAATTTAGAATAAGAGGAAGCCATGTAGAGACCTGCGGTGGGGGATTGGTGACTTGAGACGTGTCTCCACGATCTCTGTAGTAGACCGGCCAGCATGGCACAGACTGGATTTTGGGCTCAGGCAGGTCTCCTTAGAGCCCAGAAGTGTTCTCCAGATTAAGGAAAACCCCAGGAATCGCCCCATCTGTTCTCAGGATGGCTGGTTGCAGCCAGAAGGCCACAAAACAGCGTTTCGTGATCAACTGGTGAGTTAGCAGCTGGGAGGCAAGTTGCCATCTTTTCCTAAACTGCTGAAACTGAAAACAGAATCAAAAGTTGCCCATTCCATTTCTAAAACACCAATTTTTGTTTGTTTGTTATTAAGGAGAGGCTTTTTGTAACGAAGAAATGCGGAACCTCTTGGTGATTTTCATTATTTTTGGAATTTATTAATTTGTCAATTTGGCTTGTTTAAATATTTAAATTGTATTGTTGGGATTTAAAGATTTTTGCCTGTTTACTGTTATTTTTTTTAAAGTTTTAAGGATCACAAAAGAATTACCTACTTTGTTGAATCTGTGGAGCTGAATTTTGATCTATCTGCTTTCACTTTCCCGTGGGAACTGCTCTGTTTATTTTCACTCTTGCTTTCATGTTTATTCAACATTTCCTGATAAAAGGACTTCTTCAGTCTCTTGCCTAATACATTCCTGAGGCACTGGAGGGCAACATAATGTTCTGTAGAGGGACATGGAGGATATCAAAGCTATCTTCAAGGAACTTTATCTCAAGGTTATTCATACTCTGGAACACTTTTCAGACTTGTGGAAACTAAAGTCTACCAACAAATTGAAAAGGATGACAAGGGTGAAAATTATTTCGAGAATAATGTTCCTGTTAAAGAAGAAAATGAGGATTAACATCTCAAAACCAAAAAGTGAAGGGAAGAAAAGTCACCTCTGGAATGTCAATTTTGAAGAAGGAATAGCTTTGGGTGTAAAGGGAATGGAAATGGCTCATTCCTGGAATATCAAGACAGAAGAAAAGATTTAAGCTTCAAGGGATGGAAGGTCATTGAAGATGAGTTGGACTTTACAAGGCAGGTTGGATATGAGGTTTGCAAGGAGAAAGTCCTGTTTGTAACACTGAGAGATGTAAATGCCTTTATTTATTTATCCATCCATCCAACCATCCATCCATCCATCCAATTTGTCCCCGCCCATCTCCTCCCTTCGGGGTACTTTTATTTTGAAGTGGGGTAATTGTTTGTTTTATTAGGATGTTTTTTTAAAGGTTTAGACAGATGTTTTTGTTTTGGGGACAATGAATCTATTTTGGGTAAAAGGATACTAATAAGTTTATTGTTTAAATATGTAATGGTGGAGATATAATGTTTAACTATATAAATGCTTTGGTTAATTGTATAAATAGGTTTGTTAGAATGATCTTTGTTATTTTAGCAGAGAGGAGTAAAATTGTAGTGAAGGATATTTGATTATCTGTTTATTAGGTGGGAAAAACATTGTAAACACATTTTCTTTATATATTCTTCTTGAGGGAAAAATAGTTTGCTTTAGAGGAAATGTTATATTGAGAACGGAAATGCTTTATAGAAGTAATGTTTATTTCAGTTTAAATTAGAGTAAGAGATTGAGTTATGTATATCTTTGCTGTAGAATGTTGGAAGTCGTTATGTATATAGTATGAAGCAGTCTTCGTACTTTCACACTTTTTAGGGTTTTTTTCTTGTAGTATTCTTTATTTCATTTTCTTTATTTCATTTCTAGTTTTCACGTATATGTTCAAAAAAAATAAAGCTTTAATGAAAAAAAGAGAAAGCCATGTAGAACAGTTTCTTAAACATTTTGCTCTCAGGATCCCTTCCCATTTTTAAAAATTATGGAGAACCACAAAATAGTTTTTTTTGTAGGGGTTATACTTATCAATATTTACCATATTAAAAAAATTGAAGCATTTGTAGAATATTTATTTATTGAATCATGTAAAAAATAAAAATATTAAAACTATTAGAATAACATATTTTTCATGAAAAAGCCTGCATTTTTTAAAACAAAAAACAGAAGTGAGAAGAGTGACATTATTTTAAATTTTTGCAAATATCTTCAATATTTGGCAAATGATTTTGATTTCATGGACCCCTGAGAGGGTCTTGGGGACCCCCAGGGGTCCTCAGTGAAGCCAATTTAGTGGCCTGCTGGAACCACTGAAATGGAGCAGAGCTTATAACTGTCCTAACAACCAGGAAACACACTGAGACAATGAACTGGTCTCTAATATTTATTGCTAGTACTTAACAGGAATCCTAACAAACTGAAGACGCGTGGGAAAAACCCAGACATATAACCCCCAAGGGTTAAGGCGGTCCCGATCTGTGTCTCTTTGAATGGCTGAACAATTCCTCAGTGCTACGCATGCGCTTGACAGTCTGGATGGGAGCCCCCTGCTCGCCATCCTTACTCATGACATCACCCTCCCCTCCAGATTCATATTCCATTTCAGCCCCCTCCCCTCCAGAGTCTTGATAAGATTCGCCGTCTGCTTCTAAAGTCCCATGGGAACTGGGCAAGGAAGGCAAGTCTTCAAAGGACAACTCCTCCAAGGACGAAGCAGTGCTGCCCTCCCAATCCGATAACGCCTTCGGGCCAGGTGGCTGCTGCTGGAAAACATCTAGAGAGTTAGCAGGGTCAGCCCCCCTCCCCCCTGGGAAATGCAAGCCTGGGGTTGAGGGCTGTTGCTAATTGTTGGATGGCGAGCCGCATTTCTTGGTTTTCTGAAGACATTTCTAAACGTATCTCCTTAATTGCTTGTTCCTCCCTCTTTCGATGGGAGTAGGAGTTTGTTAGGATTGATGTCCTAACAACCAGGAAACACACTGAGACAATGAACTGGTCTCTAATATTTATTGCTAGTACTTAACAGGAATCCTAACAAACTGAAGACGCGTGGGAAAAACCCAGACATATAACCCCCAAGGGTTAAGGCAGTCCCGATCTGTGTCTCTTTGAATGGCTGAACAATTCCTCAGTGCTACGCATGCGCTTGACAGTCTGGATGGGAGCCCCCTGCTCGCCATCCTTACTCATGACAATAACACAGCTGAGAAGCTGGCACAGAAAAAGATTATCTTTAAAATAGCTTCAATGAGCATGTCAGAGAAATACAGGTTATGGATCTTACACACTCAGCCCTCCCAAGCATAAAGAATCACACGCTTAGACATATAGGTTAAGAAGAAAAAGCATTTCTTACTGAGTTTATTGTTGCTTCTGTACATCCATCTTGGTGAAAAGATGAAGTTCCTTTGTTCTTCTTTTCTTTCTAAATACTTAGTTTTGCCCTAAACTCTCAGCCCTACAGCTGCAAAGAGCTGTGTGGAAGAAAGGGGAATTCCAGGCCCACCACATGGTGCCCAGAATGGAGGAGAACAGCACACATCCCTGTGCTTGCTTCTGGTAGAGAAGAAGGAAGAGAGGGAAAGGAAGTGGGAGTGGCAACAAACAGCTTCCTCAGAGTTGCATTGTGGGACAACTCAATTTACATGTTAATGAGGCATTGTCCTAACAGCCAGGAACCACGCTGAGACAAGGAATAGGTCTCTAGTGTTTTATTACTGCTACATAACAGAAAATCCTAACAAACTGAAGAAGCGTGGGAAAAACCCAGACATATAAACCCCAAAGACTAAGGCGGGCCCGATCTGTGTCTCTTTGAATGGATACCTAATTCCTCAGTACTACGCATGCGCCTTACAGCCTGGATGGGAGCCCCCTGCTCGCCATCCTTACTCATGACAGGCATGCTGGATTTGCCAGGACTTCCAACACTCAGACCACACTTCAAGAAACACTGATATAGAAGAATAAGTAGATTAGTAGTACATTCTTGATGCTTCTGCAACTAGTTTTAAAAACCTCTGAATTATCATTATTACATATAGATATTATTTATTAAATTATATAATAGAATTTCCTAAATCAAAATAAGAGATACAATAAACATTAAGGAATACCAGTTCCAGATTACACACCACAGCCCTGCAGAAGGGTTAGCATTAGAGCAGTGTTTCTCAATCTTGGCAGCTTGAAGATGTGTGGACTTCAGCTCTCAGAATTCCCTAGCCAGCTTGCTTAAACTTACATGAAACTTCTTTTGCTGAGGATTGAAGGAGAATCACCAGTGTGATAAAACTTGTCATTCTGAAGGTTCTTAATATCTAAAAACCAGTTAACAAGCAATTTCCAGAAAGGATTAGGAAAAGAAGTAGGGAAACCCAGTGTTTGTTTGAGGGCTCTGAACTACGGCTTGGGCAAAACAGACTTTCCCTCAGCTCCCAAAGCTCTAAAACAGGATTTCTCAACCTTGGCAAAGCTGGCTGGGGAATTCTGGGAGTTGAAGTCCACACAGCTTAGAGTCACCAAGGTTGAGGAACCCTGCTCTAAAACACGCCAGAGACTGTTTTACAGTCTCATTGAGGGGAGCCTCTGCATGGAGTGCTTGTGGGTGATCCCAGGCCTCCCCTTTATCTGGAGAGGAATTTTGAGGTGTGATCCTTGTTCTGCTGCTGTCATCAGCTCCGCTGAAAGCAGAGCCATCTTCAGTCTGCCATTGCTTCCCCAGAAGTCCACAGAGCTGGGCAAATTGTGTGTGTGTGTGTGTGTGTTATAATGCATAATATAAAAAATAGACTAAATTCTATTACGTCGTGCTGTCTTCAGTCAACTGCAAAGTATTTAGCAGATAACAGGATTTCTTCTTGTTTTGTGTTGGCAGGTAGGCAGACAAGTGAAAGAGATGAATGACCTGAGACTAGACACAAAGACTGATGGGACTAAACCAGACAAATAGGATGTTATTAATATAACCCCCATCCCATCCCCATCCCCCAAAAGAGCTCCAATATTCATAAGATTTGTGAATTTATTCATGAGATAAAACTCATTCACCGGCTATTCATGTCAGTGTCAGGAGAGCCCATCACACCATTCAACCATCCCCAAATTCTCCAAATATGGACGTGAAGTTGCAGTATTATATATTGTCTACAAAACCCCCCAAAGCATCAGAAAATACATTAAATATGTGAAACACTTCATAGCCATCCAGTTTTCTTTGCTGCAACAAAGTTGGCCTGCTTAAAGCCAATTTTCTGTGCAATACGTGCTAGGATTTTAATCAGGGTAGAGAATATGAGGAGCTGAATTCTGAAATTACCAAAGCTAAATTATATGAAACCAGCACTTTTTGGTGGTGTGCTTGTTCTAAATGACATTCTTTCATTTAGAAAGGAATTTTGTTACGGGACCAGAAAATTGTTGCAAGAAACTCAGTAAGTTTTTAGAATTTTGGCAGGGACTTTTTGAAGGCCATCTATGCCCATAACAGAGAATCTACATGGAAGGAAAAAAATTGTCTATCCTGACTTTGGGAAGTATCTCAACAGCAGGAGAATTTTCTAAGCCCACTGAATCATCCACATGGCAGAAAGAAACCATATATTTTTACCCCCAGTATCTGCCTTTCAGATGTGTATTACCTTCCAATTGAGGAATTCCTTCTATTATGATTAAATGTTTTACAGTGCTTATCATAGTGCAGTGAGGACTATCTAATGAACTTTTATATATTAAGCACAACAGATAAAACTTCTTTATTGCTGTTCCTTCATCTTAATACTTTTAGTGGAATGCTTTTCCTCAAGCAATAAGTCCTTAAGCAGCAAGAAATATATACACATATACATACCCCAGGTTTTGAGTCATTATCTTACAAGCACAGTAGGCCTAGCAATCATCCAATTCAATACCATGTACAAAACAAGAAAAATACAATATTTTTCAGAGAAAACACCAGCCAGCAATCAGTCGCAACTGCAAGATGCTGTTCTATTATCTCTTCTTCCTTTTGCTTAAGCTACTATTTTGGCTAGATCCATCAAAATAATTTCAATCAGAGCAAGAAAATAAGAGAAACCGATATACAATTTGAAACTGATGCTATCTCATTATGTAACATCAATTTAGCTTTCTTGTATATATAGTAAGTACAACAGTCATTTTTTTAAAAAAGTATTTATTTATTTATACTTCAAATTTATTCACAGCCCATCTTACTCAAGGAGCAACTTTGGGCGGTTACGTGTATAAAATGTATTTTGCTGCTGAATAATGCCCCATCTTCTGAAGACGTAATTGATGGAAATTTATTTATATTGAAGACTCAAAGAGGTCATAACTGTTTATCTTATTTTCATCATATAATGCTATTTTTTCCATTAGCTGCTTCTTTTTATCATTGATCTTTATTTCTTTCATTAAAGCTGAAATAAAAGACAAAGTAGTATCACTGACATAATAAATACACTTGCTTTCAAATTATCACTATCAAAAACAAATCCCTTTCAAGGAACAAATAAATAAAAAAATTACTTTGAACTACTGTGAAACTTTTCTTTTCCAGATTAATGTTCTATTTTAGAAGGGCAGGGAATGTTGAAAACTGGCTTCTCAGGGAAAGATCCTATAAACCAATACATATTAAAAATCTTTTTTATTTAATTAAGAATACTTCCAAACAAAGGGCTCCAAGTCCAAGCAGCCAAAAGCAATCGTGCAGTTATTCCATCTTCCAAAATAAGTTTTATCTGGAAATAAAAATTATGGGGGAAATTATGGGAAAAATGGAGTTACAAAAATAAGATTTTGTCTTTTTGATCCATTCTAAAATTCCCAGAATGATTCAGTGTAATTTTACAGTGAATTTTGTTTTATAAGGACCTACAGTGAACTGAATCTCCAGGATCCATGCTTGCTGTTAAGCACAGTTTAAGTAGTTATTGGAATAATATGCATTCAACTGTACTTGAAGCTAGGTCTTCTTGGTAGTGGCCCCAATGTCCCCAGGGATGTGACTGGCTCCTTCATTCCTTGCATTCCAAAAGGCACTTAAGATACTTCTTTTTCAGTGTGCCTTCAATAACAACAACAACAACCTAATAGATTTAGGAATGTTTTTATGTTATTTTAATTGGGGGTAGGGAGAAGCTTTGGTTTGGAATGTTTGATTTTATGTTGATGCTTTTATTCTGTAACCTGTCCAGTGAAATATGAGTGGACGCTATAAAAATTCCCCTCACTAAAGCTATCTGCAAAAGCCTAATGTACAAATTAGAACAAAAGTTAAGGAAAGACACATAATTCCTTTTGTAGATATCTGAGCAAAAGTGAATAATGCACAGGCATTTTGCAGAATTAGAATCCTGAAGCATTCATGTAAAATAATGCTTCTTAATTTATAATTGCAAAAATAACTTTAAAATAAATAGAATGACAAGCATATGAAATAATGAGAACTAGAGGCATGTTAACAAGAAGCTCCAAGAAACCCCATTTGGCTCCATTTCATTAAGATGCTTTTCAACACAATTTCTAAAACAGCTTAAAAATTCATAAGAAAACTACCATGTAAAGACAAAATACTAAAAAATGCAAACATCGATTAAAAGAATCCAGAAGTTGTCATAAAAGACCAGCCCAAGACAGCTGAAGCTTCCTGGAAAAAGAGTGGCCCTAGTTTGCTTTTTAAAGCCAAATAATGCAAAAAGCAAAGGGAATATCCATATGGGAAGAACTCTGGTGCTTGAGCACCACCAGGGAAAAAGCACAAAATCAAGGATTCCACAGAAATCTTATGGTCTGTGTAGGTGCCTATAAGAGCAGACAGATCCTGGAGTATTCACGACTCAAACTGTTTAGAATTTTAAAATCAAAATTAATACTTTACGTTTTAAACTCTCTGTTGTATAATGGTTAAGGTACTGGAGTAGGACTGGTGAGACCTAGGTTGAAGTCTATTTTCAGCAATGGAAACTGACTTGCATGACTTTGTACTAGTCCCTTTCTTTCAACTAAACCTGACATGTAGGATTACCATGATAGGGATAAAATGAGTGGAAATCTCTCAAGCTGCTTTGAGCTCTTGGAGGAAGGGCAGGATATAATCCCAATCAATAGACCTGGAAACCAACCAGTTAGCCAAACTGTTATAAAATTATCAATACATGTTCTGTATGGACAGCTCTGATCAAAATTTTATCAAGCATATTCTGGTATTTCCAACCACTTTTAAAATCTAATGTGGATGTCACTAATGCAAGCATCCTCATGAAATAATACAGCTGGCAAACTAGCCAAGGTGGTAAAATATATTCTTCACTATATCTGCCATCTGAGCATCCAGCACTATGTAGGTTTTTAAATATGAGTGCTATTCCATCAGCACAAGTATAAGTATATACTGGAGTGAATATATTCCCAGTATACAGTACTGTATTTCCATTTACTTCACCTTATTTACCCTTTCTAAGCTATTGCTGATTGCAGGCATTGTTTCAGACTCTCCCAACTTGGATCTGAGGAGAAACCGAGTTGTGTGTCATCGTTATTTCTATGATGCTATATCAAACTTTCCATAGAATCTCCTACATTATTAATTCCTATCAGCCTCAAAGAATATTTAAATATTACCTTTTACCTTGTGAGGAACAAGCAGCACCATCATTTTTTCTCTCCTGATTTGTTTTCCTGTCAGTCTCTGTATTTTTTGCTGTGAACATCACAGGCTTAGTGAAAGAAACATTTTCTGGCTCCAGATTGCTTTTGGTTGAGGGACAACAGGGAGTATGTTCTACAGGGTCCCATGAAAAGTTACATGATTCATCTGACTCACAAGGGACCCTTAACATCTGCTCAGAGTATGTTTCAGGAGGCAAAACGTTTATTGCAGGTGGTAATGTAGTTGCACAGTTTAGAGATCCAGAATTGGCCCAACCCTCACAGCTGTGACTATAGAAGTCAACATTGAAGGGACTAGCTGGTTCATCATTGGTTTCTTCTGGAGTATTGATGAAGAGTCCAAGATTTCTGCTTTCAGACGTGTTCTGAGACCTTGTTTGACGATCTGCAATTTCCATCATTTCATTCACCTGTTTTTGACAAGAATGTTAAACAGATTGTTTCTGCTTTCCTCATTGAAATAACACAGTTTCCCTATTTTCTACTTTTACTAACAGACTCTTACATACAATAAAATAAAGAAAATAAAAGCACTAAGTGACAAGGACTAGGGTACCTCCACTAGGAGGCTGATTATATTTACCTCTGTTGTGTCTGCATTCTTTTTCCGCAGGCAAATGCAGAT